>NC_137426.1:15545000-16290000 GCF_964374335.1 Astatotilapia calliptera | reverse complement strand
TTGACTAGCGTGTTGCAGGGTGTCATAAAATACAATTGTAAGGATGGTTTGTTAATGAGTGTCCCGAAAACCTTGAGTTGAAGTCAAGGTTGACTGAGTTTACGCACTGGAGGCATTAAAACATCATGGCAAGTGTCAAGGACCAGACTCACGGTCAGAATCACTTTGAAACTCGATTTGTATAAACCAGCTTATATTTGGAGAGGTAAAGTAGGAATTAAACGGTTCTTTGATTTACCTGAAAATGTCATGTTTTAATTTTAACCAAATACTTTCATATATGTTTTAGAGTTTTTTCTTTAAGAATAACACACTTTAAAATCTGAGGCGGTCTTAAATAAACTATTAAACATTAACGCCCACAAAACAACATGTTATATTGTTTCAATCCAGCATGAAAGTTGAATGAAAACTGCTTTCCCCCCATTTTTCAATACTTTCACGTTAAAAAGTAGTCTACAATTATTTTTTTTGCATTATTGTAAAATTTAACTAAATGCCGTTCAGAAATTGGCACTAATTATCTTTTGCAACATGAACTTTTTTTAATTATTATTATTAGTGAGTTCTCAAATGTGGGACAGGGTGGTTTTATGGCCTCCATATTTTAACTAGCCAGAAACTCACACTATAGATTGTAATTCACTTTGATGGTAAGAATGACCTGTCCTTGATATATGAAGTAAAAATTTTTACTGAAATTATTGTATATTGCCAAATATAAAATGAAACAGTCCCGTTTGCCCTTTATTGCACTTATATTGATTTCATAAAGAATCCACAGTTCAGGGTCAAGAGCCCAGCGCATGAGGATGAATATCTCACCGTGTTATATGACTTTTATCAGCTGTTCTGAGTCCCTGTCTGTTGCTCATGACTTGGTGGCAGATGCACTCTGCAGCGTTTTGCTGTAACAAGGGCGACCCCTGTTGGTGTCTGAGCGATACAGCTGTTCTACTCGTGTCCTCCCCTTCACCCTCTGAAAACTCAAAATACTTCGTCTCAGACTTAAAAATAACGTGGTTAAATAATCTGCCTTTCATCTGCAACTATAGAAAAATAGAATTACTTAATTAAGAGATTTTAACTGGATGGCATTCACTGCATTATTCAGCTGTCTCATGTCATCACGCCTACCTCGGACAAAGCAGGTGTCCTTTTGGCTGAATAATGATCTGATTGTTGTGGACCACACTGCCAGTAGTCCTTTCTGGTCCTCCCTTGTATTTTGGCTGAACAGATGTGGTTGTTTCAGCAGCTTTGATTCAGCGGGGTCATGTGTGTGTGAGTTAACAGCTAGTTAACTTCTCAACCTCTCAGAATCAGATTTAAAATCTTACTTTCTAACTTAGCTGGAAGTGTTTGTATTGCATGGATTTGGACACTTCTAGGCAAAGTACTTGTTAAACAATCTCACCACAGCATCCTTCAGTAGATGTTCAGTAGGAGTTTTGGAGCGTTTCAGCACAAAATCTTCCTAAACTACTTTTCCCAAGGTTATAGAATAATTTTGTTGTTTGATCTGTTGTACCAAGTGTGAAATAAATAAATAAATGAAAATGAAATGAAATGAAAATGAAATTTTCAACCTCAGCTTTTAGAAGATTTTAACGTGTTATTAAGCTAGTAGTTAATAACATAACAGGGCTTACAGAAAAAGAATAAATAAATAAATAAAAGAACCACCTAAACCTACAATTATGATTACGACAGGAGGCACACACAAACCAAATAACCTCACTACTACCTTACAAACAGCTGTAATGCCGGTGATCAAACCTCCCAAGTTGGCTGGCTACTGTGAAGTGTAAACAGTCAACAGGATGGAGCATCCTGTGTTTGTGTGTGTCACAGACTGTGTGTGTGCGGAGGGGAGGGGAGTGTGTTGCAAAAGAAAAAGAGCCCATGCAGAGTGTGCTAGGCCAGCTGTCACAGCTATAACCTCGACTTGAGAGCAAGCTGGAGGGCCACCGTCTGTGTGTGTGTGTGTTGCCACCCCACATCCCCCAGACATTCCCCACAACCCCTGGCTTCCTTCCTCCCCTTTGTTAAGCCTGCGGGGCAGACTTTGTCAAGCTGAGCACACAAACTGATGCATATGAATGCGTGCCGTCATCTTTATTAGGCCCCCTTGCCAACACCCATTACATTTAACACGGGTCTTTACTGAAGGAGATTTCACTCTCAGTCATGCTCTCATCCCCCAACTCACTCTCAGGCATGTAGGATTAAAGCAGCCGCAGTCTGGGAGAAATCCGAATACACAACCTGTTGCATGCTAATAAGGAAACTTAATACTGAGCAATGAACAAAGGCTCATATTTTTTAAATGACTGGTTGTTCCGGCGAGTAATTTTAAAGTTGGTTCAGACTTGTTATTTGATGTTTAGCTTTAAAGGTAAATTTAATTACAGACGGTTTTATATTTCAAAGGTGAGACAAAATGTGTCAAACTGTATTACTTTCTGTTCTTGCAAAAAAAAAAAAAATGCCCGTATTCTGTGTTGATTTTTCTGCAGCTGCTCTTTGAAGCAGGCAGTGCTGATTGATTGGGGCTAAGTCACAAGGAGACATAACCTATGTATGTATGAGTAATGCTTCTGTGTTTTAACCACATTCTCACATTTCTTTTCTTCATATTGCAAAACTTGTCTGAGCGTGTTCTTTCCTTTTGTTTCCAAGTGCTATGTTGCACATAACATAGTGCACAGAGACACCAGACACCCGCCCCAAATTCCAGTTCAGAGAGGCAGTATTTCCAGTGGTGGCATGTGGAGCTTTAAAAAGGAAATCACTGAGGACATGGGGGGGGGGGATGCACAACCTTTTCAGATAACAGACAGTGAAGAATAAAGACATTTCCATAGCATCTATTCACTGTTTGTAAGACAGATAAATGGGTGTTTTAAAAAACACAACCCCCCAAAAAAACCTAATGTGAGATTATGAGGTTTTGTGGTTTTTATTTAGTTTTCGGTGACATCCTGCCCCTTGCTTGTGTGAAGACATACATACTTTGTGCTCTTGTGCGGAGCTGAGATAACTCCTGTATTTGTCCGTACATGATTTTTGTTTTATATTCTTTTCAAGCTGTGAAACACAACACACGCATGGTGCAATTTTTCTTCCATCAGATAAGTTAAAGGATTTTAGGCTCACAGAAACCCTTTTGAAAGCAGCACGATTATCTCAAACATGTCTCTCATAAAGTGGTAACTGAAACTGAAGTGATTTTCCTGTGATTCAGATTTAGTCATCTCAACAACCTCTTAAAAAAAGCAGCCGTTTCACTGAAACTGTAACCCACATGTTTAAGTAAACTACTGGTTCCATTTAAAGCCAGTTATTTTGACTATAATAATGCAGCAAATGAATACAAATTTTGTAAATGTATTTACCTTAATATTTCCATTTTATGTTACTTTGTATTTCTACTTCACTGCACTTAAATTATTTGGTATTTTGTACAGTATTTACTTTACAGCAGTAGTAATTAGTTACATTTCAAGTTGAGATTTAAATACTTGGATGCTAGTACAGATCAGTCCAGAGGGCGACCCATATGCCGAAAGGCTACAGCAGGGGTCTGGGTTCAGTTCCGGCCCAGGCCATTTCCTGCATGTCATTTCCAGTGTTCTCTGCCCCTCTCTTCCTGTCTGCTTTACTGTTCTGTCATAAAATGAATTAAGACCAAAAAATACAACAAACACACAGGAAATAATAATGAAGAGTGGTTTTAAATTAAACTACCCAGTGGAACAAATGCAGCTCGCAAATAAAGTAAACAGTAATTTAATCATGTAAAACTGACAATGGTCTTTATTATGTAAGTTCATATTGTTGGTCATTAGTATTTACACTTATTTAAAAGAAAAAGTGATTTTTCACAGGACTCACCCAAGATTAGCTTGTAGGACCACATACTGAAGCAATCACTTTCACTTTGATTTTATCAGTCTCTCTTGTTTCAGTTTGTGAGCGTTTATTTATGCCCAGCTCTCTGAAGGTTGATGTCCGGACCTTCACAGGGCCATCACAGCACCCTGATTCTTTTCTTTTTCAGACATTTAGCTGTAGATTTGCTGCTATGGTTGGGATTATTGTCATGTTGCATGATCCACTTTTGGCCAAGCTTTAGCTGACAGACAAATGGCTTCATATTTGACTCTAGAATACTTTTCTATACAGAGGAGTTCACGGTCAACTACAATGTGCCCAGGGCCTGTGACTGTAAAACAAGCCCAAATCCTTATCCGTTCACTGCCGTGTTTGACGGCTGGTTTGAGGTATTTGCACTGATATGCTTTGTTGGGTTTTCTCCTACTTGGCATTGTGCATTATAGCCAGAAGTCTTGCAGTTAGTTCAGATGCAACTTTGCAAACTTTGCAGAGAAGAGGCAGTGAGTTTGCTGGGATGTCCACTTTTTGAAAGATTGTGGCAGTGTATTAACACACACCTCAGTGCTCCAGAAAACTGCCTTGACTTGAGTTAATCAAGTGCAATTTATCAGCAGCACTTTGCTACTAGTCTTAATTCCTATGGAAGCAGTAAGGATGTGCTTGGTTTTTCATAGAATTGCATAGAGTCCTGCTACTTTATTTAAGTAAATGATTAGAGGGCTTCCTTCACTGTTAGGTGATAGACATAAAAATGCATGCACAAACGTGTGAACTCATCATTTCGTAACAAGGGTTTTGGGGGCTCTCACTGAGAGTGTGGTGGAAAACAGTAGGTGCATTTCATGTTAGTGCTACACAAAAACACCCCAGTGCTTTCAGTGGTGTTCCACTTCTCTGTTTGCTGATACGACAAAAAGTGTAAGGAAAGCGAGGGTATGGGGGAGCCAGGTTTGAATGACATGGTGTTGCTGCCACGACTGTTGTTCACTGACCCACAAAATGCAGGCCCAGCCCCCAGTGTGAAGTACTTTTGTGTTGTCATCACCCTCAGAAGCCTGGGACCTGTGATGGGAGGGTGTTTGAGCGATCTGAGGCGGCAGTCCACTCTCCAGAAGGTTACATGCTCTGTTCGGTGGCTAAAAAGAAGCCTGTATTGTAATGAAAGCATTTGCATACTTTTGTATTAGAGAGGGTATTAACCTCTGACACCTTTGAGAACTGGTTGACAAGAGGCCACTTCTCACAGTCTAAGCGTTAACACACTTGAAAATAACACCTAAGCGTACCTCAGTGTGTATCAAAATCAATAAAGAGAGGAGGAAAAGGTCTGCTTAGGTTTTTGAGATTGAAGTTGGCTTCAAGTGGCCGTTCACCCTCAACAGAGAGTGTTGGAGGATTTGAAAATGAGAGATCTTGTGGATCTTAAGCATGATGTTGGCTCTTTGAGACTGAAAACCAGACCAAATGTTTTTTTTCTTAAAGAGAGTTGCAAAACTAAAGTCTCTTGTGTTGAGTGACTGACATGAAGAAAGTGTTTGGGGAGTCATTAACAAATTGCAGATGGAGAGAAACCAAATGGAGGGACATTTAGAATACTTTTTTGAAGTGAAAAAACAGTGAAAAAAGTTCACTGTTAATTGTTGTAAGCTGTAAAAATAGCCTAAAAGAATTACTCTTATCAGCCCAAAATACACTTTGATTTATAAGCAATTGAAGGAGGGTCATAGAGTCGTAACTCAACCCGCACTTAACTTGTTAATCTATTTCTTTCAGTGGTATCTTTCATTTTGTCTGTTGTATGATTAATGGCCGTGTAGGGTAGCGCTGGACAAGACATTGTCTGACTCTTCAGTTAAATTTTTTTTTACAGGGGTCTTTGTGAGGACCGTTGGCTGTGTATGGCTCTAAGCCTGAGGGGCTCTTCTCTCCAAGTACATGCTGCTTCACAGAGAAGACTTGACTCTGAAATTCCTCCAGATAAGAGTTGCTAGGTGATGTTATTGTTAGATCTTCTTTGTGGTCGCATATTCATATCCAAATTATAAGGTTCTTTATGAGGACTGTCTCATTAGTAGTCATATATTCATACCAGACCACCCCCCTACTTGACCCCTCCTTTACAAGTCGTGGGAAAGACAAGCCCTGGATGGGATGTGGAGAAGGACTCAGGCAATTACTTGGACGATGGTCAACTTAAACTCACTTTTAAAAAGGCCAAAAACATTTGTAGTGTATTATTGACATTTTATGGAAACATTTGAAATCAATGTAAAAAACAATTCCAGAACATAATCAAACATTGGCTATACATCTTTTTTTTTAGACAAGATTTAACATCAAACACAGCAAGAAAGAAAAGAGAGAAAAAACTATTAGCTGTTTATCTACATAGGTTGATGCTTAATCTTTAACTGAATTCCTATATCATGTGCAAAACTCTAAAGCTACATTAGCAACAGATGGAAAGAAATAAAAAGAGTTCAATGCAAATTTTGAACCCCCCAAAACAAAACAAACTAAAGCTAATTTTATATGTATTCTTTGTTCAAATTTGCTTAAAGCATGGCAACTATAGTATAATTAGGGAGAGATAAGATGGATTAGTTCTCCCTGTAGTAAAGACTTTAAAAGACACTTTTACAGATATAATTCCAACACAATATTTTTGAGATGGGATTTAAAGATCAGATGTAAATTTAATATGTCTTAAATTTGTGTAGACCCATTTGTTGACATTGGTGAAATATACTAAAATGCCATTTGCACTACTGTTTTGCACAGTATTTTACTTCAGTATCATTTTTAATTTGAACAATTATTCATTATGAAAAATAAACCCTATAAAATCCAATGTACAGTCAATATTATAGTCATTGAAACATCATTTAAAAATAAATAATAGGCATTAGGTAGGCTATTGAAGCATAAACATCAAGAGGCTGCCAGGATTATCGGTGCAAAAGTGTAACAATAGGAATAGACGCTGAGTTGTAGGATAATTGGTATTGTTAGTATGTGTGTTTGCATATTAATATTTATGTTTATACTTAACACATATATGATCAACAATAATTAAAAAGAAGTGTGCATTTACCCGGCTTTAACGCTGACAGAAACTGAGAGATATAAGCTATAAAAATTATACTGATTAAACCAATACTTAAAGAAGAAGAAGAAGGAGTAATAGTTGAAGAAGAACCTCTCGTTCTCAATGAAACAGGTGCTTCAGACGCCTAGCCCCAAACGCCAAATATGGAAGACTTCCACATTCCAAAGGACAAGGGGGGCGGGGCGATGACGCCACCTGTTTCTCAATGGGCTCGAGGACTGGAGAGCTCGTGCTCAGCCGGTGGAGTGAGGAATTCTGAGAAGTGTCGGCCGAAGGGTGGACGGAGGAGCGAGCGAGCGACTGACTGTAGGATACACGAGCAGGACTTTTAAAAGTTTTATGGAGCTATGGAGCTGCGTGGACTCAACTTATTCTTGTTTTTATTTATTAACCGAGTATTTCTCAGCCTCCAGTCGAAAGAACGTAAGTTACTTTTTCTTTTAAACTACTTTTATAAGAGATTAAAGTTTAGCTCGGCTTTACCGCATCCCGTGAATCATTCGGCTGGAATTTGAACTCTTTGAGTTTTGTCTTTCATTTTTGTCCTTATCAATGTTTTATTCTTCATTAAAAATAAATAAATAAAATAGTTTCACTGTAATTTTCTTTGTCAGCCAGCTGTTTAAAATCAAGAGCGATGTATTTTTGATGTCCGTTCGCTATACGGTTCTGGAAACAAATATATAGATTTTTCAAATCTATTATTACTTTTCTGTTATAGGCCTAAGTCTTATTTTATTTATTTTATTTTAATTAAAAAAAAGATTTTTATTAGTGATACTGCTAAACCTTGGGCCTAAGGGGCACCTGTTGAACTTTTTAATTCACTTGTGCAGGAGATACATGTATTTCTCTCGTCATGGCAATTTAACTGCCCACGCCTTTCACAGGCATTATTAGCCCTGAATCCTGAACCTGGAGGACACGGTCAATGAAGTCTTGAATTAAGCCGATATGCTGGATTAAAACGTCAGAAAGCATGGCATGCGCCCCCCATAAAGCTGCTGGCACCCAGAGATCAATGCAGACAATGTTACTGTACATGCAAAAATAAAAGCACAAAGCCAATAACTAATATAAAGACACACAGTTGTCTTTTCCAGCTGGGAATTAAATTGGTAAAATTAGTTAGCTGCACTTTTTTGTTGTGTCTATCTTAATATCACTTGATTATGTCCCTGTTGTAACAATTTATTCTTGTTTCTTCCTGCAGAAGTATTGCTGGATATGAGAGCTTCGGGATCAGAGTTGGGATGGTTGACATCGCCATATGAGAACGGAGTGAGTATTTATACCTCAGCAGGCATTTTTAAGACTGCAGGTTCATGGATCTAAGCTGCCTTTCGCTTTGCAGAACAACAAGCACACAAATTTCTCTTCAAGAATTTGAATAACAGAAGGCTTCTCCTTCTCTCACTCTCTCTGCTCATTCAGTCCTCTAAAAAAGCTCTCTGGGAGAGGTGGAATGAGTGGCAGCTAGATGAGGTTTGGCACATCTCAGCTTAGTCTTGTGTTAACGCTACCCTTTCATAAAGAACTTATGAATGCAGTTAAAATGTCAAGGCTCAACCTACATTTAAATTTACTGTACCAAAGACAGTTTTACACAATAGCTGCAGATTATTTTTCACTCCAAGCCCAAACCATAAAACCAAATTTTAGGATGATTTTTTTCCCCTCCCTCTCATGATTCCTTTCTGGATTTAGAGATGACAGAAACAAGATAATGTGTACAATATGAAGAGATGACTAAAAGAAAACACAAAAAATGTGGTCCATATGTGCAGAACCATCCTTCCTGCCTATCTATAGTTCAGTGGCTTTTTGTCTTAAAAAAGCAACAGGACATGGCCGGTTCCACTGTGTGGGCTACGTTTCTTCTCAAAGATCTGAAGATTGTTGCTGTTGTGGATAGGATTTCCCGTTGTCTATTAAAGCTTACGGTTGCCGTGAAACTTTCTCACGCTTAAAAAGTTTATTTTTAATTTGTACCAGGGATGGCTTCTTGTCTTCAGCAGTTTTGTTTTTTAACCAGCCAGACGTCCTCAATAATAAGAACTAAATACCTAAAAATTTGACTGAAAATTTAAGAGATTCAGTGAAGGTACCTAAAGCAGTGTTCTTCTAATGTACTGGCACAAATTACCTTTCTCCAAACATTTGCCACCTCTTTTTTCCCCCCAACTGCTCCCAAAGTTGTCTAAGTGGGAGAATTGATTTAGTTCCTGAAACCCATTCCCAACTGCTAACATATGAGGTGTTGAATTTTAATGGTTAATCTAGGCTTTTAATCCCTCTGCTTCTCTCTCTTAAAAAACTCTTAATAGCTGCCAATTTTGCTGCCATGCCTTAAGCAGGACTCTGCTCATAAAGCTCATTTAGCTGCTGTAAATGTTAGTTGGTGTTCTACAGTAGTGTTTGCTGGATTTATGTCTCACACACATGCAGGCTTGTGCGTTAGTGGAAAACCACACACGTCGTGAGCGCAGCACATGTCCAGGCCAATAATCCTTAAGCGTGGAAAAAAAAAAGCTCCAGTTCACTTCTGCACTTTTACAAGCTTCTTAGTAAGCATGAAAGAAGAGGTGTCTCATCAATGAAAGTGGGTTTTTTTTGGAAAGAACAAAGCTTCTACTTATTTCCTGAAAAGATGCCTTTTCTCCTTTCATCATTGTGTGCGACTTTACCCCCCTTACACTGATCCCTTTTGCTGTCTCTTTATCTTCTTCTGTTCTGCAGTGGGAAATTGTCCAGACAGTGGTGAATGGCACACTTTTTTACACTTACAGTGTTTGTAGCATAGAGACTACAGAACAGGATAACTGGCTGCGCACGACGTTTATTCAGCGGCGCCCGGGCACAAGCCGTGTCTCTGTGGAGCTCAGTTTTGTCGTGCGAGACTGCAACACTTTTGGTGGTGCGTCTGTTGGCTGCAAAGAAACCTTCAACCTATTCATCTCAGAGGCTGATGCTGACGTGGGAACGAACTTCCGTAAAGGACAGTTCCGCAAAGTGGCCACCATTGCTCCCGACGAGGTCACTCAGGGCCGGGTGCTAAAGGTGAACACAGAGACGAAGACTGTGGGGCCGCTGTCAAAGAAAGGCTTCTACCTGGGTTTTCAGGATGTGGGCGCTTGTGTGGCGCTGCTCTCTGTCCGAGTCTACTACAAGACATGCCCATCCACCGTGCAGAGCTTGGCAGTTTTCCCAGAGACTGTGGCAGATGCTCTCAGGGAGGTTGAGGGAGCCTGCGTAGAGAATGCCGTCAGCCAGGCCACCCCGCGCATCTACTGCACAGCTGAGGGTAAATGGGTGGTTCCCATGGTTCAATGCCAATGTCTCGCAGGCTACGAAGCCACAGGAGACTCCTGCCAAGGTAAGCACTGCCAGAAATATGCAACACTCTTGTCTGAGACGTGTTTGTGTTATTCTGTGAGTTAAAGCAAATGAAACGCCTTCAACCACTTACTTGTCATGGTGGAAATAATGAGTGCACGAGAATGTGAATTGTCTTTGTTTGCTTCGAAGTCTTGTGCAAAAAAAGGCTCCATATCATACTGTAGGTAAGGTACAGCAGGCAGGGCTGGGCATGGGAAAAAACGGAAGAAACGGATATCCAAACCTGTTTTGTTAAGCTTTTAAGGCAATCAAACATTTCTCCATATCACATTTCGTCACTTTCCCACTGATACCTCATCTTTATTGTCTTTATTTGCTAATGGCACATTATTTCCCCTGCCTTCCACTCAGGTCTCAGGAATGAGGCTTGGGTGAGACATTAGTTTATGGATAGCTCAGTGACTTTAGGTGATAATGTACAGTAAAAGAAGCTGTGGACTTTGGTTGTTTTACTACACTGGAAGCTTTTAAATGCAATTAAGAGTGGAAACTTAAAACATAACAGATTTTTGTTAGCAAAATTTTTTTTTTCCAATTTAAAAAAACAGAACAAAAAAATGGCTTTCATCAAAATTATATTTCCTTTCAGTGGATATACATAGCTTTTAATCATTTAAGTGTTAAAAAAAACCCTACATAATTTTTAACCTAAGGAGGTTTTGCCGATTCAACCAAGCTCAGGTAAAGTGTGCAAAAAGTTTGTGGTATGTACTTGGAGAAAGACGGTAAAGTCAGTACAAAAACACACAGCTGTGGGGTTCATAGTGTTTGTGCTCATGCTGGTCATGCAGAAGTTGGCCTGTGCGTTGGCATTCTGGGGTGTGGTGCACTGGACTGTCTGGAGGAAACGTGGGAGGAGAGAAGCTGCAGAGAGAAAAGGAAGGAGGAAGGGCACGATAGGCTGTGGGGATTTCTGAAAGGAATTCTTTTATCCTGGCGTCACCTACAGAAGTGACTGACTACAGGAAGGGCCGGGTGAATGTGAATGTGTCAGAATGACTACCTTAATGGTATGTCTTCTCCTCACAGGAATTTGTTTTGAGCAAGTTGCTAAGGCGACAGGAACCACAGATTACAGGGAAGAGGTTGACACGCCTGTTATAGTTTAGCCTGAGTCAAGCTGCGGTTTATGACTCTTGATGGTCTGAGCCACCTTGCCTGGCAGAGATTGGTTTCATTTTGAGTCTTTTCCAAGAAGAGCACATATTAGTCATACCAGGTGACAGAATTAAACTGTCATTAAGATGGCCATCCATCAAAAAATAATTTTTTGAGTGAAAGATCTTTGGATTTTTAACTTCTGGTCATACAAACAATGACATTTAATAGCTGTGAAACATTTACCACCATTTTTTCCACACTATATATTAATGAAACAAATAACTGATTGGAAGCTCTTCAAAGCATGAATCTTATTTATGGGTTAGGGAGTTGCAGGAATGTTGCAGCCTGAGCCAAGCACCTGAAACGTTGGCACAAGAAGGCAGGAAATCTTTATGACTGCAACAATTGTTCACGTTTCTTGTATAAATAAACAATGCTGTAGCTTCTTCTAATATGAAAAAAAAACAAAGCCTTATTCCAGTTTTTTGCAATAACTAGAGAAATTGTGGCCTCGAAGGGAAAAGGAAGTAAAGTGAGATGAGGAGGAATGCTGACTGACACAAATAAGCAGGTTGCCCGTGTTTTGAGTCAGAGGGTGGGGAGTGCGCCGACAGTTGGTGTGTGAGGGATGTTAGCTTCGTGGCCGCTTAGTTAGGTGTGGAGTGTAATTTGGTCAAAAGGATTAGTAGAGCAACAGGACAGCTGTTAGCCAATGACATGCTCTTCTTTTTGCTCTTTCATCCAGTTGTTAACACACGCAACGAGCTCCCTAATCCATGTTCCCACTCATTAGAACAATGGGCCGGTACAAAGAGTGAAAAACGGATTCAATTAACAGATGCATCAGTGCGGAACATAAGTCCTTTTCACATGCATGGCAGTCAAAGAGAACCTAGAACAATTGGAAGCACATTTTTCCATCAACAAGTGAGGACAAAAGTTGGGCAAAAGTTTAATTTTTTCTTAAACTAGCCTTTTTAAACATGAGCAAAACACGTTTTTAAGCCAAAACTGAAATGCTGAAGTACTGACATGAAAATCTGAAAGTTTGCATTAATGATGTTTGTATTCTTGCACGGCACACATGCTGCTATTTGTGAGCTATATAATGAGGAATACAACATATTTATAGCACCACTCTGTCCAATTTCAGAGACAATAGATGAATGGGGCTGGGGTTTCTTTGGTACGTGACAAAGGTCCTGCTGCTCCAGCTCAAGATAAAATGGGCTGGCCTCCTTTTCTTATGCGGAGGGGGGGAAAAAAGCCCCTCAGCTACACCCCCACTGCCGCCAAGTGACTCCCCAGAGAGAACTTCTGTTGGTGCTCCAGACCTTTACCCCATCCCCCGTCTTCTATCCATTCATCTCTATCCCTCCTACTCAATCTCAATCTGCACCTTCGCCTCCAATGCAACAGTAGTTGGGGTGCAAAGGTCCTTCTGCTTTGGCGTCTTCAATCCAGGGTTCACTCAGTTTTTTTTTTTTTTTTTCTTTTCTTTGACCACCAGCACAGGAGCCAGATGAAAGACTGCACCACAGGGAGACTGCAGAATCAAACCAGAGACAGGAGCTCTTTCATAAGATAAAATCTATTTTTCTAACAGTGCTCTGAGGGCTTACCTCAGTTAGAAAATATGTGCATCTGTATCCATGAAAGAGCAAAAAATATTCCTGTCCAGCTCTTCCTCTTTCCTGATTCAGAATGGGTCGCTGTAATTTGTGACTGATGTCGGGGGTTAGCGGAAGGAAGGAAGAAAGGGAGGAAACATCAGCCTTAGACGGAGTTGCAGTTCTAACCCTGCGCTCTGATTTTTGTCCTGTCTGCATGTTCGTTAACCTCTCATGCCCTGGAAGGCTGTTTATCTATGTGGCGAAATGCCCGCTACAGCATTGCACCAGTGTCCAATGTGCCATTTCCTTTGGCAAGACCGTAAATGTTAACTGCCAGAGAATATGAGCCAGGGGTTCACAGGGGAAGGGAAGATCAGATCACCTGATGGATTTAATGCTGTCATCCGGTTGACACTGGCAGTGCGACCTGAGATTAGGCCTCAAGGCAAAACAGGCGAGTGAAGGCAGATCGTCAGGGAAATCCCTATTCATTCCTCTGGGTACAAAGACTCTGTTATTATGGGTTACTCACAACAAATGCTTCCTGTCGGGTGGAAATGGCTGGTAACACAGAGAGAGCCTTATTGTTTGCATTTTGATCATTCATTCCTTCCTGTGTTTGTCTGATTCATATGTCATGTTTAAACCAACACACACCTTCTCCCCCTCTCTCTCACACACAGCATGCAAACCAGGATACTTCAAGCCCTCTGTATCGAACAACTTCTGTCAGGTTTGTCCTGATAACACCAAGCCCTCTGCTTCCGGAGCCAGTGAATGTCTGTGTGAAGAAGGTTTCTTCCGGGCTCCTTCAGACCCTCCTACATCAGCCTGCTCCGGTAAGACCCTGACTCAGATTTTTTTTTTTTAATTACTTTTATCACATGGAAAGTATTTTGAAGTATTTTTCTGACTGTTCTGTGTCATTTATTTATTTCCCTAGCTCCACCTAGTGCCCCTCGTGACCTTACCTCCATGACTCTGCCAGGGGAGGGCAAGTTGCAGCTGTTCTGGAGCCCACCACTGGTGACTGGGGGTCGCAGTGACCTTATGTACAGTGTGGTGTGCAAACTCTGTGACGAGGCCTCTTGCATCCCCTGCGGCGAGAAGATCCGCTTTGAGCCAGGACCTACGGACCTGCAGGACCCCACAGTTGTTGTTAGTGACCTGGACTCTCATCTCAACTACACGTTCACTGTAGAGGCTCAAAGTGGCGTGTCGCAGTTCAGTGCCGAGAGGCCCACTGCAACCATCACCACTGCTCTGGACTACACAGGTGAGCTTTTCTTTTTCGAACATTGGCTTTATATGATTATTGTTTTGGGGCTGTATGTGTGGCAACCACTGTTGTATGGTAAACACTACAATGTGACATATTCTGTAATATTAATGACGTATTCCCAGAAAGTCATCTTTCATATATCTTCTGAGAGAAGGGGTATCCAGGTTCCTAAACCGAAGAGTAGGGTTAAAAGAGTGACAAACTTTGGAGCTATTTTCATGTAATATCAGAGCTATAAATTAAAGGGTTTTGCAAAAGACAGACTCAATCCAGAGGAGAGGACTTCAGTCTGACCCACTGAATCCCAGAGGCTTTCATCTCCACATGTCCTTTCCAAAGACTATGATTAGTCACTAACCATTATTTTGCTTTCTGTCTCGCCAACCGTTAGATCCCCCCAAGGTGACGGAGATCCATCTGGATGATCGCAGCCCCACCAGTCTGTTTCTGTCCTGGACTCCTACTCGCCGACCTCCAGCCCACATCAATCATCGCTATGAGCTTATGTACCGCAGAAAAGTACGATGGAGAGCTTTGGGCTCTTTTGTTTTTTTTTTCCCCTCCTTTTTTCAAAATCGAGGCTGTTTTTTCATTTCAAATTCTAATCCATTTTCCTTTTCCTTTCTTTTTCTTTCTTTCTTTTTTTTTTTAATTTGTAGGACGACAGTACCGAGGGTGATGTGACCACCTACAAAGTCCTAATTTTGGACAAAAGCTTTGTGCAGATTGATGGTCTCATCCCAGCCACTACTTACACATTCAGGGTCCATGCTCTGGGCCCCGAAGGCAACCCTGGCAGCTACAGTGCCGACCATGAGTTTAATACTTTTCCATTAGGTACCAGCAGCCTTAAAATCTACAGTAGCCAAAACAGTTTCTCAAACATCTCTCTATACATGTGTATATTTTAATTACTTGAGTTGATACAGGTCTGTATTTCTGTCATTTATACAGCTGAGCCTCAGTTTGGGAACAAGCCCACCATGGTGATGGTAGCTGTATTCGGAGTAGCGGTTATTCTGCTTGTTGTGGTGGCTGGCCTGCTGCTGCGTAAACGGTTGGTAACTGTACACTTCATATCCACGGTCAATGTGTGTCATTCAGATAAATATTATCTACAGCCATGCAAACTGTGTGATTATGTGCCACAAGTTCAAGTAAATGAAGGATACTCTGGCATGACAGCTCAGGGAGAGGTTATGAGTAATAGCTGGTGCTGCTATTGAATACACCCTTTGTCTTTGTCAGCTCAAGCTGACCTGCAATTGTTTAAAAAGCCACTCTGTATTCTACCTAGTCCTCTGGTGATTAATCTTGTTTTCCTCTCAGGCGACTGAACGCTCGCAGGCGAGGAGGACCCGAGGATCCCTACTTTTCAACAGGTTTGCAAAGCTCAGCTGCAGTAAGAGTCAGAAAGTAGGTTGACTATTGAAACTGTAGGCTTATTTTTTGATTATGATCTTCTCACCAGATCAACATAAACCTCTCAAGACGTACATTGATCCACATACCTATGAGGACCCTAATATTGCCATCCACAAGTTTGTCACTGAAATTGACCCCAGTGTGATCGGCAAACAAAAAGTCATCGGTGTAGGTGAGTAGGTGTTTTCAAATCTCCTTCATTCCTTCACTTTTATGAACTCTCAGATCGGACTTTCTAACATTTCCACCTGCTGTTTGACTGCCAATCAGGAGAGTTTGGGGAAGTGTTTCGGGGTGTAATGAAGATTCCCGGGAGAGGCGAGGTGCCTGTAGCAATCAAGACCCTCAAGCCAGGCTACTCGGAGAAACAGAGGCAGGACTTCTTGAGTGAGGCCACCATCATGGGTCAATTCTCACACCCGAATATCATCCACCTGGAGGGAGTTATCACCAAATGTGAGTCAATGTTCTCAAAAGCCGACATATCTGTTAACTTCTTGTACTCATTTCCTCCATTAAACATATTTGTGTTTATATTCTCAGTTAAACATGCCATGATAGTGACTGAATACATGGAGAACGGAGCTCTCGACACATATCTGAAGGTAGGTGCATGCTAGTGGAAAAATAGCTTCATTATTTAATCATCACTTTGTAATCTTATATATATATATATATATAAAAATTAATTTGTCTCAAGCCTGACTCACTTTCATGTACAAACAGTATACACAGTACAAAGGATGACAGACAAATGAAACTACAACATTTTTTTTATCTATGCTTTTATGTTATATCACCCAGTTCTTTCCACGTTTTGTTTCATTCCTCTACATTTCCCCAGTAAAAACAAGAATGACAAAGAAAAAAACAATAATATCGCAATTATTTTTTTGTTCATTTTAGGGCCGTGATGGAGAGATTCCTCCGTACCAACTTGTGGGAATGCTGCGTGGAATAGCCGCTGGCATGAAATACCTCTCTGACATGAACTATGTCCACCGTGACCTGGCAGCAAGAAACGTTCTAGTCAACAGCAACCTGGAGTGTAAGGTGTCTGACTTTGGATTGTCACGTGTGCTGGAAGATGATGCTGAGGGCACCTACACAACCAGAGTAAGTCTAACAGCTACATTTCACAATGCAAACGTAGCAAAAGAGAGTTAAACTGGATTTTTTTGGTCTAGTAAGAAATGCCTTATTGTTAGCTGTATTTCCACTCTTAAGTATCCAGACTGTCAGCATGTCCTGTTTCCACTCTTTTCACCCATTAAATATGATTTGTTAATGTTTTTTTCTGTCAGGGAGGTAAAATCCCCATCCGCTGGACTGCGCCAGAGGCCATCGCATACAGGAAGTTCACCTCGGCCAGCGACGTGTGGAGCTTTGGTATTGTCATGTGGGAAGTCATGGCATTTGGAGAACGGCCCTACTGGGACATGAGCAACCACGAGGTATGTTTCATTTGCCACTTTTCGTGGAGATGAGGGATTGTTTTGGCCTGTGAGGGTCAAACTTTAATGTATATTAGCAGTGAGAGTCTGCGTGAGCTATGCGGTGATAGAAAGTTGCCAGACATCCAGTGTAGTCTCCAACCGTCCTCTTCAAATCTGTTAAATACTGTTAATGTCAACATATGAGCACAGCAGTTTATTGTAGCAATGGCAGGCAGTGGTCTATGATTAATCTAACCACTGCCTTCACTCCTTCCCAGGTCATGAAGGCTATCAACGAGAACTTCAGGCTTCCTGCTCCAATGGATTGCCCATCCGCTATCTACCAGCTCATGCTCCAGTGTTGGCTGCACGAACGCTTAAAGCGACCTCGCTTCTTAGACATCGTCAACTTTCTGGACAAACTTCTCAAAAGCCCAGAATCCTTAAAGACCATCGCAGACTTTGACCCACGGTATGAACACAATAAATAACAGGGAGGAATGTGCCTTCCATCTTTTTTTTTTATCTTTAAACAAAAACAGGGGGAAGTGTAACATGTTGCTTTACATCTTGTTTATTTGATCTGTACAAATACAGATAGGTGCGTTTGTGTGTATGCATGAGTGGAATTATTCCTTGGCAAGAAACAATGAGTCTCTGCTGGTTGTTATCCAGTTATTTTCTTCTGATAAGTACCGTAGTTCTTCATAAAACTACTGATCTTGTTTTTACATCTCCAAAAATTCAAACCATTTGGGGACAGTGTTAAAAGAAAGTGATTATGCTAACTTCCAACTTCATAGTTTTTAGTAGCTTTTAATTGCTCACAGTGCAAAATAATCCAATTTTATGTTATACCGGGCCTTAGTGCAGATCCTCAGTTCACTTATTGTCCTAAACATGCCAGCTTTTCTTCTGATTGGCTGCTCCTCATAAATGGTGCTTAAACAACAGCTCACAGCCAAAGCAGTGTGCCTGAGCTGACCACATTAAGGATATTTGCTATCAGTGAAATTGGTACAAAGGTCAATGGAAAATACTCTGTGAAACCGAGCCTGAACTTTCAGCACAGAGGGATTGGTTGGACGCTATTTGAAACTGTGGCCTATGTTTAATATAGAAAGCATCACAGGCCATATTTAGAGAGAATAAAGAGACTGTAGTGGATTGTAAAGTTACACAACTCACAGCTTGTAAGTGGACTTTAAAACAATAAAACAGGTTGTTTCCTGTTCAAACATCATCACATGTACTCAGCTTGCATAAACACACTGTTAATGATGAGTAATCCAACTACATTTTGTTCCTCACAGCGTCTCCATCCGGCTGCCCAGCACCAGCGGCGGCGACGGTACCATGTTCAGGTCGGTACCCGAGTGGCTGGAATCCATCAAAATGAGCCAGTACAAGGAAAGCTTCGCTCGCGCTGGGATAACGACCATGGAGCAGGTGCTCGCTTTGAGACATGAGTAAGTGCACACATGGCACAGGTGCAGCCTCCGTCATGCTGTACTAACTTATCCGGCACCGTTGCACATTTTTTCAGTGACACAGAGAAAGTGTCCGACTGTCAGCCTGAACATTTGTTAACCAGCGTGCGAATGCATGAGCACTCTGCTCCCCCTCTGCCACTCATGTCATTCCACTCATTCTCTGCTGCTGTTACTTCTGCATGAGTGGCTCACAGGCATTTTTTTTCTGAAATATGCCCCATAGCCCTGTCAGATAAACCCAAGTAACCATTTAATGACAACATCGCTTTAAACAAACCATTTTAAGCCCATTTGAAATAATAAACAATAATGGTTTGGTTCATTTGTACATATTTTTTTGTGTAGGTACAACTTTTATATTACCCTTAAGCCACTTATATAAACTGTCTTTGCCTTTTAAAGGAGTTAAAACACCCTGAAAATGTGTTCACATACACCACCGCTCTGCTGTTTTGATTTGTTTTTGTTTTGTTTTTTGTCGTTTCAATCCTG
Organism: Astatotilapia calliptera; assembly: GCF_964374335.1. NCBI lineage: Eukaryota > Metazoa > Chordata > Actinopteri > Cichliformes > Cichlidae > Astatotilapia > Astatotilapia calliptera. The sequence continues at coordinate 16,270,747 of NC_137426.1, read as the reverse complement.
TGTTCACGAGATACTTATGTGTCATTTTCAGAGACATCAGGAACATCGGAGTGAGGCTGCCTGGTCACATGAAACGGATAGCATACAGCATCCTGGGCCTGAAAGACGAGACGAGCTCCCTCAGCGTGTTCGCCGTGTGATCTAAGCATTCCTTCAAATCAAAGTGCACTGACCGACCATGCCATTTCACTCACGGAAGACAAGGACTGAAGTGGAGGGGCTGGAACTGAGCTACACTACAGCAGAGTGGTATGACTGAAAGGGACCCTCAGAGAGGACTCAAAATGAGACCATTCATGTACTTAATAAGAGAAAAGTAATTTATCTTTATATAAAAGTGTTTATAATGTCGAACATAAGCAAGTTTTGCAATGCAGTAAATAAAATGATATAAATGAGGGTCAAATGTGGGATAATGTGAGAATGCTCGGCCCTGCATTTCCTGAAAGACTGAAATATCTAAGGCTCTTCAATGATAAAGAGCGACTTCTTAGAAGCACTCAGCATCCTGCCGGTGATTCTGAATCCTTAAATTTGTTTTGTTTACTTCTTGTGATCAGTGAGACTTTCTTTTAAATTAGGAATTGTTATTCCTCTCAGGGCAAAGAATCACATTCTTATGGTTTGTTTTTTTTAGTTAGTCTCTGTGTCACACCACGCATCTCTTTGTTTTATTTACATTATGTCTTAATACAAATGTTCATTTTTTTATTTATTATTTATTTTGTATTTATGTCAATTGTTACATGATAGATAACTCTGATCTTGTGCACAGGTGGTGTATTTCGTGTTTAAATAAAATCAGAGTTGCCTTGTAACTGTATCGCTTTCTTGTATTGGGCAGCAGTGAACATGTGTTTTTAGACTCATGGCTGTAGTGATGGCAAGTGTGACAGTCCGCTAAAATAGCTCAACACCAAGCTGGATGGATTGGCATGAAAGCTGATTCAAACGACTGTGGTCCCCTGGCAATGAATCACCTGCTGCTTTTTTTTTTTTTTAAAGCAACACAAGCAGGTTGACATTTGTGGGTCAGACAGACGGTTTCAATAACTTCCGGATGGATGACCATGCACATAGTCTTCCTAAACTTTGATCATCAGCTGAACTTTCAACTAGTGCTATCATTAAGTAAAACAAAAAAAGCTCTCCATCAGCCTCAGCTGTACTACTTTGTAGTTACAAGAAAATATTAAATTACATTAATACATAATACCTAAAAGTAAAAGGCCATGTTTTTAAAAACATAAGAACATACAAACTCTGCAAAAAGAGGTCCCAGTTGGCCAAAAGATTCAAACCCAGAACCTTCTTGCTGTGTGGGGCGGCACTAACCATTGCACCACCATGTCGTCCATATAATAGTGCCTCTCTCTGCAAAGTATGCAGAAATTTTCTTTGAACTTGAGCGTTGTCTCCATTGCAATGATCTTTCCATACTATCCCAATCTCCACGTGTTGTGATCATCTGTTTCTGGAAACCTGAAGCTCAATCAAAATCTATCCTAATCTGCTGTCTGTTCAATCTAAGATGTATTCACTGCTACAGATGTGCTTACATTAAACACACTTCATATTTAAGGCCTGCTACGATGTAGGGTTTGAAGTTGGATGGTGGCTCTGACATGCAGGCAGATGAGCTGCTGTGATGACCCTTAAAGGGAGCAGCCAAAAGAAGATACTTCATACTTGTTCATATTTGTCTTATTCCATTAGCTCTGCAACAACAGAGAGTGTGAATCAAACCTTCAGTCTCCTTTTCAAAAGGTAAAAGCATCATCATTATGCATTGCAGCTAATAGTTGCTCTGTTTCTAGACTACACTCAGTAATAGCATGTCACACAAGTGTGCTACACAAAAACTGAGGGCATGGTGTGATGGACCCGCACACAAGAATTTCACTCACATGTACTGTACCAGTGTACCTGCACATGTGATGTGACAATAAAAGTGATTTGATTTATTCAGTTTTTGCAGTGCTTTAACAATCCAACACCATAATTTCTTCACTATATTATGGAAATCATACTAAAAAAAACAAGAAAAGTAAAAGATAGTGGCTTACAAATTACAATGTCTTATTAAATAGTGTTGGGGACAGGTTGAGTTGTCCTAGTTCTTAATTATTTCAGAGCAGAGCGGTGCACAGGCACACATATTCAGACCAGGCTCTTAGGCCTATCTAAAGGCCTAAGGCTCAGTGGCCTTACTTACTTTAGCAAATGCACATGCCCCTCTAAAAGGCTTTACACAGGGTAACATCCCAACATGGACCCAACATGATATGAACCCATAAATTAGTTGATGATCAAACCAGCTTTTATCAGTGTGTTTTGCTTTTCATTCGCCGGTACAGCCTCACAGAGCTTGTTTTGCCGTGTTTGTCATGCAGATGGAATTGATAAGGCTTCGTTACTTTGGCAAGGTGGGCCAAAATGTCACACTTACTCATGAGTGTGCTCCTTCATACCCACAGCTGTGATTAATCACCCCTCTGCTCAGTTTAACTGGAAACTCATTGACACTGGGTCTTTTGTGTCAAATCCCCCTTACACATCCTTAAAATGAGCACAGTTAAATTATAAATTATGAAAGATAACGTGACCTTTGTGGCTTAAAGTTAAGACTGGCAGCTCACACAATGATAATTATTATAATTATAGTATATTGCTTCACACAGAAACATCTCCGCACCCCTTTCTCACACATAGACACAAAGACTCACATGGACCCCAGTCATGGGTGCGGCTAAAAATGTCAGACCCCCTTGACAACAGTTCAACAACAGTTCTGACACATTAAATATCTACAATCAGTGTCATGTTCCAGTCCAGCTGGATCATTAAGGGACCAAGCCACAGCCACACCCGGTGGTACACACAATTTCCCAGTAGCCTATAAAAGACTCAGTGCATGATGGTAAAGGTTTTAAGACAGACAAAGGAGAATTTACTATGGAGAAAAATGGGAGAAATTTATCTGAGGATTCAGGATTGCTAAATCAGCACAGCACCAGAGAACACAAATTTACAGGTCAGCTGGACAAAAACAGACACAGATATACTTTAATATATATATATATATATATATATATATATATATATATATATATATATATATATATATATATTTATTTATTTATTTATAGCACTGCAGGGAACATATTAGCTAAAGAAAAAACTAAATCAATATGTATCAAAATTTTGTGGATTTTATTTTAAAATCTCTATTATATAAATGACTATTTCAGATCATTTACAGCCTACAGGAAAGGTGCAGATCACTGGAGACATTTTTCAGTTCACTCTTGATGTGAGTGAATTTTCTCCAGAGGATGTCATCATTACATCCTCCAACAACCTAATAGAGGTGCATGCAGAGAAGGTGAGCCCTGCAGTCAGGCTGGTGTAAAATCAGATGTTATCTGTGACAGTAACTTAACTGATGGCCTGAGTTATATTATTAAGATATATTATTCATTTATTTAAATGAAATTAAAGCAATGCATTGGCTTTAGTTGTTTGATTGTGTGTTAAATTTTAGAACTATTTGTCTTCTTTTTTTGTGAAACAATACACTTTTGATTCAGGACCTGAAATTTGGATTTATATCTTTTGCTGTCTCTATGGTGTTTTCTTTGAATTTGATGGCTTGATGGTTTCATTGATGGTTTAACTTTCTGCTTTGTTCTGTTCTCATAACCTGTTTTTGCCGTGCAGCTGGGTGAAGATGGAACAGTCACAAATACTTTTTCCCACCAGTGCAAACTGCCATCTGATGTGGACCCCATATCTTTGAGCATGTCCATGGCGAGCGGTGGGCTCCTGACTGTCAGGGCTCACAGAGTGTGTTAGTGTATAATTTCTGTGCATTTCAATTAAAACACATCAAGCCTCATTTTATTTGAACTGTCTTCTTTGCTCCGTTGTATTTTGCCTGCTGTAACCTCAACATTAAGTGACTTACAAATAGAGTTCGATGGAGTTTAGCGACCTCAAGTGTCCGGGGGAAGGACTGGGGGAAAGTTTTTTTTAGAATGTAACATTTATCTTCAAATGGGAAGGAAATATACTGAAACATATAGTTGTTGAAATAAATGCAAATAAGAGTAAGTAACCTTTATCATATTAAAAAATATCAACTGTAAAATATCCAACAAAAAACTACGTTGAATTATTTCATCTACAACGGAATAAAGCAAATAAAAGAAGTAGTAAAGAGTATTTACGGGTAAACCTGAAGGCAACACCACAATTTGAGGGAAGTGACGACATAGGTTGTCAAGGGACGCTTTAGTTTACGGAAGTTTTTACATTTTGCGGACAGCGGTTGTTATAATTTATATTTAGGGGGTTTTGTGATTGATGTGGATGCTTTAAATGTTTTATTACTGCAGTTCAAGTCTGTAACAAGACAACGTTTAAAAAAATATCCTCTGGCCCAGACGGGAACCGACTTTTGGCCTTTTTAAGCGACAAACCCGAGCTCTGTGTGATGCTGTAGCTTTGTAACCGACATGGCAAAGGTTCCTCCCCCAGGATCAGTCGTAGTCGCAGACTGGCATCGATATAAAGACAGTAAAGAGTATTTCAGCAAAATCCTCCACAAGAAGAGACGGAGAAACTTTGGTAATGTCAGCTAAATAGATATGTTTCCAAATTACAACAGTTTTGTCTTTTTTTCTCCCCCAGGGGACCTTACGCACTCATATGTAAAGAAAAAAAACTATAAGTATTCAGAAATACCGCAAATTCTTCTTGCAGCTGATTTATTGCGACTGAGACTACTTGAAGTGCAGCCACTCATCAGACAAATGCAAAAACGTTTGTAGGCAGTATCTGTGTTTCACTGGAAATCAGCTATAAAAGTAGCTAGCGAATAAATGTGCATTTATTTCAAACCTCAACATAAGGGTTTTTATGAAGTACAAACTCCCCATTTGTTGTTGTTTGTGGAGGATAAAAACCCAGAATAATTTATAAATAGATTAAAGCAACCCACGAGGCTGTAAAATATTGGATTAAAACATATTGGGGACTATATTTTTAGCTGCACCATTTCTCGGTGAACAATCAGCTGCGGCAAATTGGCGGTTTTATTCATACATTGCTAAGTAGGCACCAGTGTGACAGAGTGAAATATGAACCATGGACAGTATGGGTACCTATGAGGACAGAGACAGCCACAAGCCTTAAGGTGGGACTGGGATCACATCAGGGAAAGTCTCTGGGCCCCTTCCTGTTTGCAGTTGTGATGGACAGACGGAGTCTCTGTGGATTATGATGTTTGCAGATTACAAGATACACTTGGGGTGTGCTGAGAAGACATGGCAGCATTTTAAATCATGGATTTATGACACGCAAGGAGATAAACAGGGGAGAGAATGATGCCATAGTGGCATCTTTAGTTTAGTTTACTAAGATCTCCATTAGCTGCAGCATTGCTATTCTTCCTGGGGTCACTTGTGATAGAAATGCCAAAATCTGGCCACACGTAGCACAAGTAGTCGGGGACATGCTCCACCCTTTGGTTTGGTTTGAAAGTTCTTCTTGATGTCCAGAGATGACCAAAAGTGCTGGACTTTCCTCCACGGTCACTCACTGGATGTTAATGGGGTGCTTTTAAAGACAAATTCTATTAACCCTATATCATATTCTATTATCCTGACTCAGGTGTGCAATTTCTTTCAGTGGTCCTTTTAAAATGTGTTTTTCAGGCCTTTTGGAGTCTCCAGTGATGCCTCCACATGTAGCTGTGGACACAGTTCATTATAAGATCTTCATCTCTGGTAAGAGCGGAGTTGGGAAAACTGCTATTGCTGCACGTCTTGCAGGCATGAATATTCCCAGCATGCACCATGAAACCACAGGTAAGCCATTCAAACTGCTGGTGTAAAAACACAGATTTTTAGCTAGATTACGTAGAACTAAGTGTGAGCCTTTTTAAAAAAAAAGTAGTTTACAAAGTTTCAAAAAGTTAAGAGGCTGACAATGTCACTAATATTCTTTGTCATCTTTTGTTGCTTAAGGCATTGAGACAACAGTGGTGTATTGGCCAGTGAAGCTAAAAGAAAGCAGCAGAGTGCTTTTCTTCCGTTTTCAGCTGTGGGACTGTGGAGAGAACGCCTTACGCAGATTTGACCATTTGCTTCCAGTATGAATGAGATAAAGCAAAGACTAAAACAATTATTCTAGATGTGGAAAACAAACAGATTTCTGTGTTTTGTCTGATCTCCTTTCTCTCTTCCAGTCCTGCAAGGAGCAAGTGGATGCGGTCCTCTTACTATTCTCCTTCACAGACAGGACATCATTTGATGATCTGCCAAATCAGCTCGCCAAATGGTCCGAGCCATCTGTCAGGCGTGTTGTGAAAATTGTGGTTGGCACCAAGTATCCTTTTATCTTCCTTACAAATAGTTGGAAATGCCAATCAGAAGTAATCATCCACTTTTCTATGGGATCATCTGTGGTTCTACAAGACCAGGAGGCACAACTTTGAAGTGCCAAAACCCCCCCAAAAAAACTAAGATGAGTCTGTGGCACAAACACACTCTTTACATAAACATATCCTTAATTAATGTTTCCTTCAGATTAGACCTTTTCATGCACTGTGATGTGGCAGAGAGAGATATAAGGGACTTCCAGGAGACATGGGGTATCCCGGTACTGCGTACAGGCGGGGAGGTCACAGACGGGCTGGGCGACGTAGCCTCGCTCCTCAACTGCCTTGCAGAAAACCTGTGGCATCAGGACTGCGTTACAGCTGGCTCAGCCAGCCACCATTCACAGGAGACAGTGACTCTGCTTTAAAAATGAACGTTGTTTTAAACAGCCTGGACTGAACCAGAGATGAGGGTGCTCACCTCTGAATGGGGCTCATGTTGAGATGATGATACTACATTACTTGGCTCCAAATTATGTATTCTAAACCCCCCCCCAAAAAAACCCAGTAATACTTAATAAAAAATAAAGTCCAATACTAAAAAAAACTGAAAAGAAAGTTTTGGATTATTAATATCACCTCAAAACATCTTTTGGTGACAGGATATACAGGGAGTGCAGAATTATTAGGCAAATGAGTATTTTGTCCACATCATCCTCTTCATGCATGTTGTCTTACTCCAAGCTGTATAGGCTCGAAAGCCTACTACCAATTAAACATATTAGGTGATGTGCATCTCTGTAATGAGAAGGGGTGTGGTCTAATGACATCAACACCCTATATCAGGTGTGCATAATTATTAGGCAACGTCCTTTCCTTTGGCAAAATGGGTCAAAAGAAGGACTTGACAGGCTCAGAAAAGTCAAAAATAGTGAGATATCTTGCAGAGGGATGCAGCAGTCTCAAAATTGCAAAGCTTCTGAAGCTTGATCATCGAACAATCAAGCGTTTCATTCAAAATAGTCAACAGGGTCGCAAGAAGCGTGTGGAAAAACCAAGGCGCAAAATAACTGCCCATGAACTGAGAAAAGTCAAGCGTGCAGCTGCCAAGATGCCACTTGCCACCAGTTTGGCCATATTTCAGAGCTGCAACATCACTGGAGTGCCCAAAAGCACAAGGTGTGCAATACTCAGAGACATGGCCAAGGTAAGAAAGGCTGAAAGACGACCACCACTGAACAAGACACACAAGCTGAAACGTCAAGACTGGGCCAAGAAATATCTCAAGACTGGTTTTTCTAAGGTTTTATGGACTGATGAAATGAGAGTGAGTCTTGATGGGCCAGATGGATGGGCCTGTGGCTGGATTGGTAAAGGGCAGAGAGCTCCAGTCCGACTCAGACGCCAGCAAGGTGGAGGTGGAGTACTGGTTTGGGCTGGTATCATCAAAGATGAGCTTGTGGGGCCTTTTCGGGTTGAGGATGGAGTCAAGCTCAACTCCCAGTCCTACTGCCAGTTTCTGGAAGACACCTTCTTCAAGCAGTGGTACAGGAAGAAGTCTGCATCCTTCAAGAAAAACATGATTTTCATGCAGGACAATGCTCCATCACACGCGTCCAAGTACTCCACAGCGTGGCTGGCAAGAAAGGGTATAAAAGAAGAAAAACTAATGACATGGCCACCTTGTTCACCTGATCTGAACCCCATTGAGAACCTGTGGTCCATCATCAAATGTGAGATCTGATTTGTTTTTGTTTTTGAATGTCAGAAATGTATATTTGTGAATGTGGAGATGTTATATTGGTTTCACTGGTAAAAATAAATAATTGAAATGGGTATATATTTGTTTTTTGTTAAGTTGCCTAATAATTATGCACAGTAATAGTCACCTGCACACACAGATATCCCCCTAAAATAGCTAAAACTAAAAACTACTTCCAAAAACATTCAGCTTTGATATTAATGAGTTTTTTGGGTTCATTGAGAACATGGTTGTTGTTCAATAATAACATTATTCCTCAAAAATACAACTTGCCTAATAATTCTGCACTCCCTGTAAAATGCCACTATGGCATGGTGAGCATATTAAATATTTTGTCCGATTGTCATGTTATACACTTGTACTCCGGAAAGTGAATTAGAAATCATTTTATTATCAATTAAAGTAAACTGTACACTACTTAAAAATTAATTGGTATTTTAAAGTCAGTCAGAAACAACAAAAAACGTCTGTAGCGATGATCTAGCTCATCGTGAGGTTAGTGGACGTTTGAACAAAGCGCACCGAGTGCATCTTCACCAAGAACAGTGCAAAGCGTAGACTGAACCACTGATGAACCTTAAAAAGTGAACAAGTTAACATTGTTTCAGTTGTTAGTTACATGGAGCCAAGTTTCGTCTTTAAAGTTTAAAGCTGTTAAAAGGTCAGTGTCTCGATGACAGCGCCTTCATCCATGCCTCTTTCTCCGACCTGTAATTTAAAAGAAGGCCATCAGATGGTGAGGGGGACTCCAACAGTGGATGTAAGGACTTACAGATTTTATTAACTCTTGCCTTGTGTCTGTAGCAATTATCATTGCAGTCGGATGTCCTGTTTGAGTTTTAGAGAGATGTAGCAGGAAGGAGTATGAGGGCAGACCCAGGACTTCAGTCTTCACAGGCTGAACGCTCACGTGTTCTGGGAATTGAGCATGGTCCATTACTTTAAAGCGCTCATCTCTGAAAGGGATGAGGGGGGGGAAAAGTAAGATTAGAAGCACATTTACAATGTGGATCATAAAGATCCTATTTTTTGTTGACTTGCAGCAGCTTGGACTGTACAGAGACTAAAAAGTTTGATTGCTAGGATTGCTAGTCAAATACTTTTTCATAGAGACGATCAAAAGGTCATTGAAGAGGTGGAGGTAGACGCCAACGAATGACATTCTTAAGTTATAAGCGCTCTCCTTGGTCAGCTGTTTCAGGGCTCCGTGGTGCACCAGGAAACGCTTGCTTGTGACCATGGGAACTGACTGGATGGATGAAGAAGACGCACTCTGTTACTGCTGCAGGTTAAAGAAGACCACTTTGTAGTCTATTAAAAACATTTGTGTCATCACCTTAACTTTTCCGAAATCCAGCAGCATTTCGAGGCAGACCAGCTCCTCAATCTGTTTCATTTTTCGGACCCCCTTGTCACACTCTGTCACTATCTGGGGTCAGAGTAGTGCAGTTGTAGAAGAATTAGGCAGATTTTTCACTTAAATTAAAAAAAAGCTGTCAATACTGAAGTGCAGAAATTCTGTCGCAAGTAAAAATTGCATTCAGATTGGCAAGCATAACATTTTTATTTTTTTTTTAAACAAGATCAAGTATAAAGTAGCAGAAAATGGAAAGTGAATCTTTTTCTCTCGCCTGTCTTGGCATGAGTGTACAGATCTGAAAAGCATTACCTCATGAATGGCGTCTATTGCTTTTTTAAGGTTTGAAACTGAGTCAGAGTCCGGCTCAGACAGTTTCAGGATGCTCTGAAATGAAAGAAAACAGAAACCTTAGCTAATGGAGCAAAAATCTGTTTAACAGTTCAAATCTCATCAGACGTTTACCTCCAGCAGAAGCTTGATGCGAGTAATTCTCTGGAAGGGAAGGACGAGGAAGGACTTGAGGGTCTTTCTTTGACACACCGGGTCACTCTCGAGTTTCTTCAGGGTATACAGAAAAATTCTGTTGTGCTGCCTTGAAAAGGGAACATTTAACAGAGTTTGCATCGCAAGGTGTTGAGAATGTATTTGTATTCTGAAATACAGAGTACACTTACAGCTTTTCGTTGATAAGGGCTTCTTGGTACATCATATTCGTCACATACGGCACATAGAGAGTCTGGAAATGTTTGCAGTGCTGGAGGACGACGTCGCCAACCTGAGGGATCAACACGTTCTCTCCCAGTCGGCTTTCCAAATCCGTAAGAAACCTAAAAAGACACCAGGAACCCAACTAAGTTAAAACATCAGGACAACCTGCCCATATATACAACAAGGTGCTACGTGTGGAGCTCTCACTTTTCACTGGCCACCATCACGTGTTGAATTTTGGAAAACAAAATGTGATGTTCTGTTTGAGACAGAGTCTGCTTGAGTTCCTGCGACTTATAAAAGTGATTTACGGCCACGCCGAGGCTCCTTAGGTAAGATGCTTCTGAGCCGATGAGCTCGAACATGGTCTTTAGAGGAAGAAAAGGAGGAGGTGGGGGGTTATTGGCAATCAAACAAAATTTAGACTGCTTTATCTCCAACGAAGGTAATAGTGTTTCAAAATACCAACCATGTCAACAAATTCCATAAAAACCTGGAAGAGCAGCTCCTGTTGCCATACAATTAAATCCTGATGTCAGCACAATATTTTTTAAGCACTCAAATGAACTGAAAGGAATTACCTAAAAATCCAAAATATACCTATAAAAGGACTTCTTTTTGCAGTTCCCCTTATTTTAATTTCCTGGTAATAGTTCTTAACCATTGCTGTGGATTAATTGAGCTCACTCTGGTTTACCAGTTTGAGCGGCCTGTTTAAGGTCACTGCAAAGCATCTCAATCTGATTTAAACCCAGACTTTGACTACGCCGATTCAAACCTTTATTTGATGCTTCTTTCTTTCTGGACATGAACTGATGGCTGGACATTCTCCTTCAGGATTTTCTGGAAGTCTTTAGAATTCATGAAGATTTTGGAATTATTCCAGAAGATACCTGAATTAAAAAGTTCAGTTCAGTTCAGGATCAAAATGTTTTTGGCAAATGTGAGATGAGCCTTTGTGTTTTCTTGGGGGTCCGCAGTGTTTTTGTTTTGCCTTGGAATTCTTTCATGGATGTCATTTTTGCCTAGTCTTTCTTAATGCTGAATCATGAACACTGACCTTTAAGGAGACAATTGAAACCTGCAGTTCTTTAGATGTTATGGGTTCTTTTGTGGCCTCTTAGAGGAGTTGAAGCGCTCGGAGTAATTTTGGAAGGTTGACCACTTCTGGTAGGTTCACCACTGCTCCAAGTTTTTACCATATATGGATATTGGCTCACTCTGTGATTTGCTGGAGTCCCAAAGCCCTTAGAAGTGGCTTTGTAATCCATTCCAGATGTCGGTTTTTTTAGTTTGTGGCCTGACATGCTGCTTTTTGACATCTTTCATCTTATTTCACTATAAATCAGTTTTTAAGTAATTTCTTGATTCATCAGGTCTGGCAGTGATAGACTCTAAGATGTGGCTAGTGAAACTGAATTAAGGTTTCCACAAAAAAGGGTGGTGAACACAATTCACGATTTCCCAAATGGAATTACTTAATTACTTTTTTACAGGACTCTACATTTGCAGTCAAACATACGCTATACAGGTAAAGACTGAAATGTTGCGATCGAACAAACTTGATGCAGGCATATTTAACTTCATTAAAGATCCTAAGAGCAATATGAACACTTGTGCTCTGCTTCATGAGTGTGATTATAATGTGCCTTCCAGTTTAGTTAAATTGCATGCATCATCTCTAATACATGAAACAGCTTTTTGTTTTTTACATTTTTGCACACCTCTTGAAGGCGAATCTCTCTGGCTGTCAAGCTGCTGAGTAGACCAGATGCCTTCACCTCATCCAGGTCTTGCCAGAGTGTACTTGGAGTCACCCTAATAGGCTGAGATCGAGGAGTTGCATGACGAGCGCTTCGCTGAGGGCTTTCAGCACGAGTCATCGGTGTCTGCAGGCTTTGCAGATACTTGGGAGTTATCAGTTCAGACAACAGACCGTCTTTGAGTCTGTGGAGATCATCTTTCATTGTCTGCAGACAGTAATCCTGATACAGTGGGACTGCAGAGCAGAATGAGAAAGACAAAAACAGCTTTACAAAAATTACGCTTTAAAATTTAAATGTGATGATGATGATACCTTAAGAAGAAGGTTAAACTTACAAATATGAATGTACTTCGACTGGAATCGTTCACTCTGCAATTCCTCCCCAATCACATTCTCTTCTCTGGATTTATTAAGGCCACATGCAGTTAGCTATAAAATATTTTTGCCAAAGTTAAGAGATCCCCACCTCATCTTACCCTTCTTTGCTTTTATCCGGATCACATTGTGCGGACGAGCTTGAGTTATCTTCCTGAAGTCCAGGTGGCAAGAAGATTTTCAATTTGTGCGCTGCCAAATGATTTTTTTTCAAATCCCATGTGCGCCTTAAAGCCACCAATCTGAGAGCTGGAGATATGTCTAAGGGAAAACTGTGACAGGATAAAAGATTTTATAGTTCTGGATAAAAAGGCTCACCTGTTTTGTACTCATTTTAGATTAAAGAAAATCTCATATGTGGGGCCAGTTCCCCCATTGCATCAATTTGACTTAAAATGATGAAAACTTTAAAAATTTGAACAGGAAACTCATTATGACTCAATACTTCACTACATTTGCATTTACTGCATTTGAAATTGAGATGCATTTAGTCATAATGAAGCAGTTTATAAGTTTTTTAAAAACCATTGGCATCTTTCAGGGGCTGAGGTCCTTACCTGCAATTCTCAGGCTTGTTTAAAGACCCGCTGCCTCTATCAAGGCCTCCAGTGTGCTCTGCCCTGCTGTTTTCCAGAGAAAAGCCCTGACAGAGCATCTCTCTCCCCTCTGTGGTTGGTGACTGAGACATTAATTACTCAGTAGATGACTTCTAAACTAGTGTATGTTTGTAATGGTTTTTCTCACTGTGGGTGTCAGCTGTAGTCTGGAACTGATCTTTTACTATACCCTTTCCAAAGTGGATTTGGGTGGATCCTTCCTGTGTCCCACAGCCAATCAGACTACACAGTTTGAGTTACCTGCAGTCTGAGCGTTTAGCAGCAATCAAAAAACAAACTAGAAGCAGGTGTGTTTCTTTACATGCTCCTTCAGGGTTTTACAACTATGGAGGCTTGTTTCTGCCACAATTAAAAACAAAACAAAACAAAAAAACAACACAGCTGTAAGTCAAAGTTTGAGGTTATTATCTCAAAATTTTAATGTAACTCAAAGTGTCACATTATTTTCTTAGAAGTCTGAGTTAGCAGGTTAAACTTATGGATGTCAAAAGATCTTTTTTTTTTTTTCTTTTTCCCAGTGGTGCCACCAAGCTTCCATACACAAGAGCAGTGGGCTATTTTTTTCACCTTTTAGATTAGTCCAACTCATGGCAACATCATTATTTTGATACCACATATCCTTTAAGATGTCCTTTAAGATGTCCATTTAAAAAAAAGGTTTTTTTAAGATTATGGAAAATACTTTTTAAAAGCAAGATATGGAAACTCTTACTTTCTATACTTGGCATGTGTTTGAAAAAAATGACTTAAAAACTCACACACGTCTTTACAAATACTAGTTTCATTTTATTTGCAATTTAAAATTCCATACAAGATAAAAGTAAATAATTCAATCTGCCTGAACATTGTGGATAATGTACATGACTCAAATAAAGCCATTAAAAGTCCCGATAGATGACATACTGATGAAACGTCTGACATTTTTTTATTTATTTTTTTAAAAACTGATTATAAAATAAAATATGGATGTTTGAACACATGATCACACACTACGAAGAACTTACACAAAATAAAAGACTTCCTGAACGGGAGCTACAAACAGAGTTGTAATCTAGACATGGCAAAGCGCTGAAAAAAGTGGATACATACAGTACAAGATACCTTCGGTAAATAACATACTGAATCAATCAATCCCATTTATGATCGTACTTCGGCGAACCCACTCGTTATTTTATAGTGATGATAACATTGACATGTTGGGTTTCCCTTGTCAATGGAAATTGTAAACTTGATCAAAAATGATCAACCCTCCTTAACTGCAAAAGTTCTTCCAACATTGGGTTGTTGCATTAGGTTTTATTCAAAAAAGGAAAAAAAATCATTAAAATATCCACATTTGTGCTGAACAATCTCAAGCTCACCAAACAAAAGTTACTGTGGTATGAGTAGCAGGTAATGCTACTCCACTCTGAGATTGTTTTGTTTTATTGACGATTAACAAATTAGACAAGAGTAGTTGTATGATATGTCAAAGAGGGGGAATTACAATAATGTTTAATGGTTCAGTAATCAATAACGGGCATTTAATAATATATCAATGCTGAACGATGAAATGAGAAGAAAATCATTCTATGTTACCAAATCTCTAAAAACCAATGAAGTGGGTGAGGACCCAAAACATCTGCATGCAAACACACCTCACATTTCTTTTTAGCCAGAAAAGTATCAGCAGTTGTCCTGTTTCTTCTCGGATAGTCTGTACGACAAACCAAGAGACAGCATTTCCCTGTTTCTTTTACGTGGTCCCTGCTAAAAATGGGGACTGAGACATCTGGATTGGTAACAAGTTTCCAAATAAGACAGATGCTAATTTGGGAGGCCAGGGACTCGCATGATTGGTTTTGAGTCTAGGTGGGCACAGTGATACTGCGGGCTAGAAGTGCCAGCAGAGCTAGCTCCACAACCCCATGGGCTTGTTCCAGTGCCTCTGCAGCCTCCCTGGCAGAAAAGCCTGCTGCCTGGATTCTCTGGATGTGCTCGGCTGGAAACTGTTCTATAAAGGGATGTAGAGGAGGGAGAGGAGAGGCTGGAGATGAAGGCTGGGGAGTCTGAGCCAGAGGAGGAACTGATGAGGACAAGTTGCTTGAAACTTCCTCTGGTGAGCCCGCTGCCATTGACATAGGGCTGAGGAAAGTGTGCTCAGTTTGGAGGCCTAGGTTGTCTGGGGTATTGGTGCCAGAGGCTTGTCCATCTGCGACCCCTCTCCCATGCTGCCCCTCAGGAGGCTCCCTGAACTCCAGATCCTCAGGGGGATCAAGTGGAACCTCTGGCTCAGACTGAGAAAAGCTGATGTTACTCGCCTCATCTTGCCCACATCTGTCTGCCCTCCTCTCCTCATAGCTATGTGGACACTCTAGTGGTCCTTGTCCAATCACAGCCTCTACTGTATCACCGCCCAGATGTTCATTCTGGCCAGAGTGGTGGGGCGCAAGACACTTAGATGGTTCCCCATCAGACACAGCAGCAGCATAGTTGGCTTTGGCATCGCTTGGTTCTGCACCGGGTGTAATGGCAGTAGAGGGGGTAAGCTGGGTATTTTCGGGGATTGAGGTGCACGGTTCGGGGGACATGTTGTCTGTGTCCTGCCTGAATGGATTTGAAGGAGAGCAGGAGGTGCTGCGATTTTGTGACTGAGCACAGTTGTTGGATACCAGCAGCTCATGAAGCTCCCTAAGGGCAGATGCCAACGAGGGGATGCTTTCAGAGCTGGAGCAGTGCTCTCCATCAGGCTGATCCCTCTCAGAGCACACCACACTGTCAGAAGCAGTGGGAGACTCCATTTCAATTGAGTCAGGTTCCCTGGGAGCACCTGGACCGACTTCCGTTGTAACAGCAGTATCACACTCTGTCACCTCCTGCTCCATGGGCTGAATGGGGGAAAGTTCCTCTGCATGGGGAAGCATGGAGCTGTTCTCCACCTCATCTGATTCAGCATCCCCCTTTATGGCTCCAGGCTGTAGTTCTCCCCCTGGATCCTGGGATACGTAGTTCATGTCTGCAGGAGGGGTACACGAACGCACAACATCTGTTGAGGGACTGCTTAGAGGGGGCACCACGGAGTTGCTATGGAGAGGCAAAGGGTCAGGGTGGATATGGTGAGGTATAGAAGCTCCATCCTCTGCTGGGGATGAAGGCTGAGGAAGCTCCTGGAAGCCAGGTTGATCCTGGCACTGCCCTGGTGCTAAGGACTGCTGCATGGCGGCAGGGGCAGACTGAGAGCGATCCAGGGTTGGGTTCTGGGGTTGATCAGAGGAGAGGCTTTGGGAAGGGGAGGTGGCTGACGACGTTTGGCCTAAGGTTTTGGGTAATGAAAATGGTTGGGGCTGCGGTGAGGTAGCTTGTCCATCTGCAGTGTCTATCACAAGAGAAAATATGCCTAGGAATTAAACTGTGAACTCCAGTGTGGGACAGTAACTATGTCAATTTAATAGCTTTAGATCCAAACACAAATACATATTCTCTTGCCCAAATTCTTCAATGCATTCTATACTAACATACTTTATTCATTAATATTAATTATAATGAATTTCCTATTCTAATTCAATCAAATATAAATAATCACAATAAAATGCATCAGTAAATAACAACAAAGGTACAACACTGATTACCTGACCCAGCAGCAAAATAACAGCAAAATAAAAGAAACAAATAGCAATGGACTTAGCACTGGCAATGGACTTGTGAATTTTGCAGTACCTGGTTGGTAGGGCCCTCTCCAGCTGTCTCCAAATGCATCAGTGCTGTCCTGCTCAGGGGTTAGGGCACACACCACACACATCATGCAAAGGGACGGAGAAAGTTAGCAGTCACACACAGGGCATGCACCAAACTATCGGCCTTTTCACACACACAGATGTGAAAAGTGTCATCCAAAAATAAATAAATAAATTAAAAAATTCTCGGGTCTAGGTCCTGACAAAGAGGTTGCAGTGTACATCCCCATCACTAAACGTCAGGGGAGCTCAATTCAAAGGGTTGTTCAGCAGTTAAAACTGTGGGCTGATTAAACTGTCTCTCCTGACTCGAGTCCATTAACAACCTCCAGTCATTGCTGGGCATCACTGGAAACAACAACAAAGACTTAATGGGGCTCTTGCACAAATAATAATGTGAGTATTAAAGGGAAACTGAAGAGTCCTGTATGGGTGGAAAAGCACCACTTTCCACTGACAGTGTATCTGTGTTGGTAACTTTTATAAAGTAGGAGTGAGCGATGTCAAAAAATGACATAATTCCAATAAATTAAACTCTTATATTTCAATATTTTCTTTAAAAAAACCTGTTTATACATTAGAAAAGTTGCCGGACAAGAAATGTTGTCATGTAATAATCCACTAACTTAAAACACTCACAACACCCTAAAGGAGAAACTTCACTATAGTGATGCCAAAGTATTTATTTGGTGCTGGAATAGCTAATGATGAACAGTTTAACCCTTTATCACACAACTATCAGACATGTCGCCTGGACTACTGTGAAATCATAAAACAATTCTCATCTTTCAGGAACCATTTAAATTTTCTCTCTAGCTCAACACAGTTAAGGAGTTACCGTATTGTAATGTCTTCATCTAGATAGAGCCGATTTTTCTCTCTGTGTTCAGACAGACCTACCTTGTGAATGCTTTGTGCTACTGTGATACACCAAATCAATCTTTAAAGCTCATATTCTCTTCTTTCCAAAACCCTTTGAATTTTATGTCTAACTCAAACAGTAAGAGAATTATGGTAATTTAAAAGAATGCTTGTAAAACGAGTCTGTGGCTAGACCGACGGCAAAAATAAAACGTTTGAAGCATTAAAGTGGTTGAAAAACTCACACTGTCCACAAAGTGAGACGGCAGGGGACCGACAAGCTGCCATTAACCATAACTGATGTTTCCCATGCTAACATTTTGTCATAGTGAAGTTAAGTAACTGCACAAATACAATGGGAGCGATTGCTTTTATTATTAGTTTTGTCAACACTGCAGACATTTTAAGCATTTTTCTTATATATATATAAAATAGATTTTATTTCACAATTAGAGGACACTTTTTAAAACTTTTAGTTAGATACAGATGTTGTCGGAGATTTTAAACAATAACGAGACGATAAGGCAACATTTAATCCTGTTTATGAATCTATTATTTCCTGGTCTGCCATAGATTCTGGTTCATATAAATCCCCACCCACGTTTCTGTTGGCACAACATGTTTTTTTCCATTTGTCTGCGTAGGAGGTTTCAAGTTCTGCTCTCACACTCTTCAGATCCATCTGCACTCGAGTCTACATCATAATCAGACAAATTTTAGTTGTCCTATATGAACTCACTATAATGAAACAGTTTTGAGGAAGCACTTTCAGGGACATGATTCGCTAAAACCTAATCTGAAGAGGTACTTTTAGATCACAATACACCTGGTATGGACAGTAAGGATGGTGAACTTTATAAATGGTAAATATATGTATATATAGTTTAAATCATTTTGTTTCATTCATCAGTTTGTTTTGTTTTAAGCCTAAAAAGCTTATTTCTGTTTTAAATGTGCTCTCATTTGCCTGACTGTTGTCTTATACTAAGGTACATTTAACTTGCTGAGGTGATGACATGAAGTGATCATGTGACTGCATAAATGGAGTTGAGAGTAAGAAGCTTTAAGTGGCACATGCAAATGTAGTTCCAACTGAGCTGGAAAAAAGCTCAATGAGAAACAGCCTGAAGTGCACACATAAACGGCTTCTTACCGCTTTCCTGTATGGACCTCTGAAGCGCCTCTGCCAGTTCTCTGTCAGCCAGCTCCTCTGGGCGGGCATCTTCACGCCCCTCTGTGCCGTAGGCTAGTCGGGCACACTCTGGCAGCTCCGCCTCAGACAGAAAGCGAGTTTCTGTGCCTGTAGTGCCGATGAGGAGGACGCTCTTCTTCAAGTCGATCGAACACTGCAAGAAAAACAGAAATGTATAATCCTAAGCTTTTCTAAAGTTTCCAGTGTTAATGTTGTTGACTGATCATTTTTGTCAGCGATATTTCTTTTCTGACAAAAATAAGAAGATAACTAAGCAAAAACTCCCATGCGCCCCGTTTCTCATGAAAACACCACTGCTCAGATAAAAGGAGCTCACACCTGGTGTCTCTTCAACATATCCAGGCCAAGCAGCATATCCATAGGCTGGTCTTCCAAAATGGAGAAAGAACAAGGAAGGAAGTCTCCCTCTATCTGGACCTGAGCTGGATTATGAGGAACAAAAAAAGGAAAAAAAAAGAAAAAAAAAAAGAATACACTGAAAATGTGATGCAGAGACTTAAATTTGGATTTACTAGAAGGCATAGCAAGATAGTTAGGCAAACATTTATGTTCTGCATAAAAAGTAAAATTGTTCATAGTAGAAACACTCTTGACACAAACCCAAATGAACTCTGCCAATGATCTTCTGGGTGCCCACTCCTTTGGCGATCCCAGCCCAGCGTCTGTCCACCAGTCGCATAATGTTGCAGCGCTCTGCGCATGCTTGGCTCATGATGGTCATCTGGGCTCCTAAAAGTGAAGGAAAAAAAATCAGTGAAAACTAAAACCAAAATGTGTTTAAAGATACCTCATATGTAAACCACAACTACACACCTGTATTTGTCAGCCCATATTGCATGGGTACAATCCTATTTTCCACACCTATAAAGACCTGAAAAGCTGCTATAACAGTCCTGTCTCCACCCGACAAGACTGCTACCCAGACTGGGTACACTTCTTTAATGATTGTGAGAAACAAACAGAATCCCACACACTCTGATAAGTATTAGGCTGGTATTTTGTTTGTTTTCATACAGTCCTGCCTCGAGCCTCCGCCTTTAAGTGGCACATCTCCCTCTGATGCCACAGACAGCAAGGTGTTTGGGGTATTAAAAAGCCTCACCCTCAGAGTATGGAGCAAGATTGACGACACTTTAAAACCAATAGGATATCATTAAGCTTGTTAAAGAATTTATATTTTCTAACTGATGCCTGAAAAACCACCCCACAAAATAATGTGATTTATTCCTTTCAAAGAGAGCAAATGTAAATCATTTGGCATTTTTTTTCACATTGGAGAAAAATAAAAACAAAAATCTTTTAATTTTTTTTTTAATGTAATTTTATTGTGCAGCCCCACTACTGTTCGTATCAGGATTTAATGTTCATTACCTGAGTCAACAAAAGCTTTCACAGGGTGGCCATTGACTTTGCAGTTAATGTACAGCATAACCACCTGTCCAAAGCTTTCTGGGGCCTCCTCCATTGCTATGGTCATGTTTTCTTCCACATTGTGTTGCCTAAAATCAATTCAACAGTAAGTGTAAAAGAAAAATCACAAACAATTCATAAATAATAAACCAAAACACGCAAGTGGCAGATGAAAGTGAAGCTGTGCCTCATAGGATGAGGATTATTATGTGTTGTGAATGTCTCTAAGTGATTAACGTCTTTTCCTACCTGATGTCCTCTTCAATCTTTGCTTGGGCTTCCAAATCAAAAGGATCAGCGGTCAAAAGTCTGATTCTCTCCTGCTCCCTCTTGGCTCGATCCTGCTGTTGCTCCTGCAGCACTTTGGTGAAACGCTCTAAGGAAACACAATTATGCTAACATGGCCGACTCATTGTAAATTAAAAGACGACAAGCACACCCATTACTCTGTTTTAGTTCACCTAAGTCTCCGCTCAGCAGGGCCTCAGCGAGCGGCGGGTTTCTCTCCTTGAGGAGCGATAGCTCGTGTGGATTCGATAAAAGCATCTGCTGAAGTAAGGCGGGGTCGTCCAGCCCCTGAGGAGAGGACCCACGAAAGGCCATTGGCGTGGAAGGCTGTGCGGCACGCTGCGGTGGAGCCTGTTGCTGTGGTCGTACGGCACCACGTTGATTGGCTGAAGAAGAGGTGCCTGGGACTGTGATGGAACGAAAGTCAATACGGGGCAGACCTAAATAACAGAAAGGGTAGAAGATTAGCGTACTGCATAACGACATTATTATTATGTCACGTCTCTCGTAACTCATCCAACAACAATAAGATTCAGATTAAACATTTCCCTGATTAAAATACATACATAAACAACATGTTTATTAGTTTTCATGTGTATTACCTGGGAAGGCGGGCTGAGCCGCTGGTGGCCTTCTGTCAGCTTGCCGGAGAACCACCACGTCTCCATCCTTTACACCGTATGTCCCCAAGGCACGAGTGAGGTCTTTTAGGGGCTGTTCAACATATGTGATCTGTACAAAAATAAAAAACACTAAATAAGAAGAAATCAACATGCATAAGATTCACAAGTTTTTGCTCACATTTTATTTGACGCAGAAATGGGTGGACACTGGTCATACTTGAATAATGTGTAAAGATTTCTATTGATTCTTATCTGTTTCAATAGTTTATTTTTCTTTTCTTTTTGTTTGTTTGTTTTTTTTCCTAGTGCATGCCCATGCTACAGTATTGTTTGGCCTGTCCGTTCTGTTGATAAATTGATATACTCAATTAATTAAATAGCGGTGGCAGATGTTGTTTATAGTGTCAATATGGATCATTTGATCCCACTGTTACGTGGTTTCTTGGTGCGTATAATTACATTTTTGTGGATCTAAATTAGACTCTAGTGTTATGAAAATATAACATAAAAACTGGTAATTTTAGCACGTTGCTAGCTGGTTGCCACATGACGGCACCATAAAGCATGCGTAATTCAAATTTTGTAGATATAAATGAATGTTGTTGTTGTGAAATAAAATTGATAACAACACTTTTAAAAGGTGCATAAATGATTAACTTTTAGTTTATTTTAGCCCGTTGCTAGGCAACTTTATGATTTAAAAAAAAATGTCATAGATAAGAAACCTAAGATGGTCTAAGATGTACTTGTGTTCAAGCATTGGTTACTCAACTTATGATGGTCTAGGGGAGTTTGCAGACAAACATACACTCACACTCACACACACACACACACACACACACACACACTTTTCTGTGTGATTTTAAGAAGGTCTGATTTTTTCTTTTCTTTTTGCTGCTTATCTTTTATCATTTATATAGTTCTAGTATAGTACTTCTTTCTACTTGACTGACAATGAGTTATCTTAGTACTGTTAACTGAATCTCAATTCATCAAATTAAAGCCATATTTCCCACGTGACCATCATAGGTTTGCATGACAAACTTTCAGGGGAAATACACACTTCTTAACAGGAATTACAAAAAATTTCTAGTACAATGTTTTTGACAAAATGGGGAAAAAAGTTTCAATGGATGAAGTTAGGAATTTTCTTCTATCATGGTAGTATGGCTCTATGAGTATAGCTCAAAACAAATGATGTATGTTTGAAGTCCCTAAAATATTTTGGAGAATGTCAAAACCACAATTTTGCAGGTACTGATATTTTATTTCCAACTCCTCATATAGAAATCACAAACCCTCCAAATCAGATAAATAGTCACAGATACTATTAGTATTACTACTTCCACTTTTATTTAGCCTGGAAATTCCACTGAAATCGAATCTCTTTTAGAATGGAAACCAGACCAAGACAGGGGTTGATTAAATTTTCAATACCAACCACTAAAGCTTAAATGTGAAAAACACATTTTCACCCAACTTCAGTGTGATATTCCCCAGACACCACAACATGTTTCTCTTATTTTCTCTTTGTATCCGATGAGCTAACACGGAATGACCCTCTACTCCTCATCCTCACTTTCTGTTTCCAGTTTACCCACAAACACTGTGCAGACCAAAGTGTGTAAACGAAATGCTATATTTTGAAGCCAGCAGAAGAAACTGATTCAGGGCTAAAACAAACACTTATTTTCATTACTATAAATATTATTTCTTAAATGTTATATTATTTTTCACTTTGCATTTAATTGTTTGATCTACAGTCAAGTTTAGAGTCTATTTATTTTTCTTCCAATCTAACATAAACTACGGGTGCGTGTATTAAATGTGTTTAAAACTTTCTAAATCTGCCAGAATTAAAGGCTCTGGCGAGTAGTTTTACTTTTCGCTTTATTACTGTATACCACTGCTGCACTAACTTTATTATCCCCTTTATAGCGTGCTGAAACCCAAAGCTCGTCACGCAGTAAAACATTTGGTAGGTTATCACTTGTTTGGGGTTCTTCCTTCAGCCCAGATAACGTTAGCCTTATATCTCGAGCTACCAGGCGTACAAAACTCACTAACTAACCCTGAATTAAACTTCTCCAACCATTAATTACCCGGACAACTATTAGCTTCCTTAGTTTGCCAGTGTGCTCACTTTTTCTTAGGTTAAGGCTACACACACTTTAGACGTGGGATACATAATTCTGGAAACGTGTCTGTTGTGGATAACAACGCAGGTTTCGTAACACTTCGTCCATCAAAACAGCAAAAGTCCGATTCATCCTAGCAACCCAGCTAGCTAGCTTAGCTGCTAGCTACGTTAGCTCCGTTGCTACATGTAGCATGGGTCTTGCCTGGATTTCCCCTGCTGGGATTCCTGATTCCAGCTCACAAAGTGCTACGAAGTCTCTCAGTTCCAGCTCCGGGGACACATCGAGGGCGAAGGTGGTTTCTTGGCGATCCCTCGGCGCGCAGAAAACGGTCACCAGCATCGCTTTTTTGGGGCAGGATCTGTGGACAAGTCCGCTGCAATAGAATGCGTTTAGTGTGGTGTAGTTTTTCCACAGGGAACCCCAGTTAGTTTGTGGATTTCCCCCCTCTTAATTAAGCCGACTTTCTGTAGAAATTGCGTCAAAAGCGAAAGTAGTTACATGAAAAGAGAGTGACTGCTTTGCACTTACTGGTAAGAAGCCTGATGTCACAGTTTCTCTTTTAACAAGAGCCAAACAAGTATTGCATCTCATTCAACCCGTTTTCTGGCATGTCGCAATACAGAATTTGCGGTCGTGCGTACTTCTTCTTCTTCTGTCGTTTTAACGGCAGCTTGCATCCGCGGTCGTGAGTAGTCTCTGTATTTTTTTTTAATGAACTTTATTGGACAATCAATGAGTATACAACACACAGACAGATAAAGTATACAGAAGAACAGAACATGAACACACAAAACCAGGGGTAAAAATGAATACACGCAAAAATTCACACACACACACACACACACACACACACACACACACACACACACACACACACACACACACACACACACACACACACACACACACACACACACATATATATATATTGTTTTGAGAGCCTTTTTGTTGGTGGTGTCTGATACTGATTGTATGTACAATTCTACATCCTTAAGAAAATGACCGAAATATGGTGTTTTACTAGTAAACTTGAGTCCCTGTATTACACTGTCTTACAGTGTAATGCAGACACTAAGTGTCCACGGCACTTTTATTTTAACTGTGTTGTTTATTTATTGTAAACTGCACTATTTTTTATTTTTAACAAATAAATA
Source organism: Astatotilapia calliptera (assembly GCF_964374335.1). NCBI lineage: Eukaryota > Metazoa > Chordata > Actinopteri > Cichliformes > Cichlidae > Astatotilapia > Astatotilapia calliptera. Next base: position 16,246,375 of record NC_137426.1, on the reverse strand, counting down.
ACACTTTAAATAACACAATATTTTACCCTGTGATGATGATGATAATAATAATAATAATTGTTATATTATTATTATTATTATTATTATTATTATTATTATTATTATTATTATTATTATTATTATAACAGTTTCCCATCTGACCTTCTTATTATCTTATTTTTTCTTATAATCTTCTTACTATTATTGTTGTCTTTAAGTTTGTGAGTATACGTATTGGAGCAGCAGCAGTCAAAAAGGCATATCAGAGACTCTAATTCCTGAGTTATGAGGAGAGCTGCTGCCATGTTTTTCCAGCAGCTTCATCAAAAGTGTGTGGTACGCCAGCAACTCAGACGCGAACAGGAAAGCCCTTTGGAGGATCATAAACTCTGCCCAGAAAACAAACAAACTAAAAAAACGTGCCTCTTTGGAAGAGCCTTTCAGCTCTCGCTGCCTCAGCAGAGCAGCCAGGATCATCTAGGACACTTCCCACCCACTAAGATGCTGTCATCAGGTCCACCTCATCATTAACAAAGAAAACAGCTTCAATGTTCCACATGTACAAATACACCCAAGTGCAGTTACTCAGCTGCTCTATTGTAATGTAGTGTATTATATTGTGTTTCTGTTACATTTTTTTAAATCAGTAATCTGATCTAATCTCAAGAATGAAAGTGTTTCTTTATTCATTTCATTCATTCACTTCTAAAGCTAGTATCTAAAGCTTCATCAGCAGTTCTGAAGTTTCACTGTTTTGAAAATAAAATGCAATATTATATATGTTAAATTTCTCATTCTTATAAGCTTACCTGTCTCTGACAATAAGACAGAAATAAAAGTGAATACTTATGACTAGAATTTGTCCTAAATTTGTTTACACAAACAATGTGCTTAAGGATATTTTAGGTCTACTATATGCAGGACACGGCTTGTCCTTTATTTCTCTCTATTTTATTTTAAACCATCTGAATGTGCACAGGTCCTGTAGACATTTAAAAATGCTTTGTATACTTATCTTTCTCGACCAAAAAAGTATTTAGTATCAACTGGGGGGAAAAAATATGCCAATAAACAGTAAAAAATGTGTACGTGCACATGTAGAATATTATGTGGTTCTCATGGTTGATTTCTTATGTGAACCATATTTAATGGTTGTTTGAGGGTTACATGCAAAGTTGTAAAGAATTTAAGGTTAGTAAAACAGGAAGGGAATAGTTTCAAAACAGGTTAAACCAAAAGATACTAAAGAGAATTCATTTCTGGTACTGCATAAACTGTGAAAGGGAAAAATGCATTTAATTTATTTTAAATATGAATATGAATTAATAATGAGTAATAACCACTGAGTTTCAACACAGTTACTATAGAAGTACTGACAGGAGAAGCAGTGATATGAAACCGGTTATGAGGACTTGCTGTATGGTGGAAGAGTTTTGACTTTTTTTGGATGGAAAGGGAAAAAATGACTGGAGTAAAGTCGGAGTTGCCATGGTAACGCACAACATTAAATAAATCGCTTCTGTGGAGCGTGCTTTTTATCAAAAGTTCATGCCTTTACCGTGGTGTCAGTTTCCTACGGGTTTTTTTTTCATTTTGAGTTTTTCTTCTTTGCACACCCACAGTACATAAAAGGCTTTTCTAACCACATCTATCCTGTATAATTCCAGGCAAATGTTGCCTCTATTGCAAGAAAAAAAGAAAAACCACTTGTTCTGCACATTCTGGTGCAGAGGCGTGATTTGCTTGGTGCAACCAAAGGTGTAGAAACTTATATGGGCTGGTTAGATGTGGAACAGCCAATGAAAAGGAGAAAAAGAAAATGGCTCTCATGGCTTTCATTGATATTATTATTTTAAATGTGCTCTGTTTTTGTTCAAAGGTACCACATAACCTATAATGTGGATGTCCATTAATGCAATTGCTATGTGTTTTCAAAATGGCATATTTGAGCATAGTGATGAACGATTCTGATGTAACTTCAGGTTATCTGCTCTGTATAATGTACTGGGAACTTGCACCTTGTGGGGTGTTGTTCTATTTGATGTTTATCTAAGTCTCAGGTTCTCAGAAGCATAGCTTTTAAGTGGTACAAGGTAAGGATTTCACATCTAACTCTAATCTGACTTAGTGGTTGCCAAACCTTTTCTGGCATGTACAATTACGAAAGCTCACACCGCACATTGATTATCTTTGAATGTCCTTACTCTAACTATCCTGAAAGTCTAAAACAACTTTTTGTTCCCTCTGTTTCAAGTTACTCACTATGAAGCTCTGATCAGTTCCTCTTTAACGTCCCTTTGTATCTAAAGAAGTTGAAAAAGAATCTATTATGTTTCAGGCTTCTGCTGATTGGAAGGAGTCACATATAAGCATCAGTTCCTCGTCATTTTTTCACTTCTTTAAACATGTTTGATTTGGTTGAAAGTTTATAACTCTTCACTAATTTTGAAGCCTGTGATTTTTATTTTTGATAACTGAAGCAGTTGTTACTGGAATCATGTATAGGGAGAGGTGTTGCTGTGATGTTTGCATAGTTTTGCAGGTTCTGAGAGGCATGCTCTCCATTTGACATAAGGCTACATGTGAACTGGTTGTGTTAATGTACGGCAAACCCCTTCCCCATCTCAGTGGTTTACAAACTTTTTTTTTTGCCATATACAACAGCAGAGGTTATAGACTAAGAAGCTATGATCAGTTCCTGTGATCAGTTACACTATGTCAGCTAAACAAAGCTTTCAGCAGTGATTAAAGTGCACAAATGAAAACAGAAGACTTTCAAACAAACGTTTTCATAGTGTAGATTAATAGTGTTGTTAATCGATTTTTTAATAGTTTTGTCACTGATGTGCAGAGAGGATAAAACAACACATGTACTGATTTTGATATGTTGGTGTCACAGTCACACCAACATGATGAATAAGTGTTTTCAGTTTACAACATTTACAGGCAATCTAGAGCTTTTTACTCATATGTATCTAGATTTTACTCACAGCATTCAAAGTTGGGAATTCTTGATTACTTAAAGACTAATGATAACCTTGTTTTATGTTTCGCTAGCTCATTAGTGATGATCTCTGTCTCTGGCTGCAGTGTTAGCTTTACGTTGTCATTTCTGAAAAATGCAACAAAAACTCTCTGTCTCTCTGTGTCTTCAGAAACAGCATATATCTTACACATGGTTCATCCTGTGAGTCAATTCAGTAGAAGGTGTGTTCAAGGGACACTTCATAACACAGTCCAGTGTACATATTCTCCCTTTGGCCTGCAACGTTGTTTATCTATCCAGGTTATTTCATCATTATTTACTCTGTTTGGGAGATTGAGGCTGCAGAACTGTTTACCTTGAAGTCAACAAAGGTACACAGCGTAGACAATGGAACGACTAACTGGCATTTACCTTATGGTATTCAACTGGAAACTTATCTCTTTCTAGAAGTCAGTAATCTGCAAACATGGCTGTGTGAGCGGTTTCTTATGGGAATCATTTCACAGTGCAGATGAAATTATTCATTGACCCATGTCAAGAGTTACAAGAGGCTAGTGCTGCTGACAGCATTTACGATCAGTAGTGTCCCTTGAGTTGTAATGTTATCTGTCTGCATGCTTTTTTTTTGTTCAGTGAATGTACAGCAGTTTGGTAGAAGACAACTCCCTTTACAGGTGCTGATAACGCCAAGGACACAAAACATTGTGTCCTTGGCCCATTGCTCCATTAGGTTTCATAGCGAGGCGCGTGATGTGTGGTATGATCAGTTTGTAACTTCCTCCCTCTTCCTTGGAATGGAATAAAGGAGTGTGCTCATTACTTAGACCTGAGATGTTTTGATGTGTGTGTGTTTGCTCTCCTGCATGCATGCAGTAATAAAATAGCTTGACCACAGCTGAACATACTGCAGACCTTTCTTTTTTTTACAGAAAATTCCACAACACATCCCTGTTGTACCTGTCAGTTGTTACAGAAATAAGGTTTATAGCATGAATGTTTAAAGCTAGAGAAAAATTGAGAATGTAGCGGTTGGCATACTGTCACTCGCTCTCAGTAGATGACCAATTATTGTTGCAAGAGAGACATCCACCCCCTCACCAGAGGATTATATATTGAGAGAGAAAGACATACACACCCCTGTCTCTTCAGTTGTTGTCAACAAGGCAGAAGGAAGAGTGCTGGTAGGGGATTGCTGCTTTTTGTTGTTCTCTTTTCTATATCCGAAATTAATCCCTTATTTTATTTGTGCAGATAAACACATAAGTTCTCTTTTTTTTTGTAAGGTCCAAGTTATTGTGAAATTCCTGTGGGAATTTGTGATGGGTTTATGCTGGCTGTGTGAGCTTGGGTTGTTAATTTTTGGTTTGGAAATTGTGACTGACTTCAGATTCTCTGTATTTTGGTTTAATGTTCTTTATTTATGTCATGATTTTACTATGGGGCTGTCTGCAAAGAGGGAAAGACAGAGTTAGTACTGGCAGATGGTGGGAATTGGGAAACAGAGTTCAATGAAACTGAGTTCATATTTTTGATTTGGTGGTTTGCAGTATTGAGGTAACAGGGGAGAGTGTCAGACTGTCTAGCCTCTGACTGTACCCCTCTGACTGTACCCTTTGCTCTTCCTTTTGCCTTCAGAACTGTTTAATTATTTGGGACATAGATTCAACAATTTTCTGGAAATGTCCCTCAGAGAGGGAACTCTTTTGTTGTCAGGTATTTTCAATAACAGTAAAACGTTGGTTCCAAAGTTATGAGTGATAAATGTTGCTGTCTTATTTGTGTGGAGTGTCCAATTTAAACTTGGTCAGGTGGTGTTTCTCTTTGTCTTAATCTTATTCTATTTGTCACACAGGAAACATTGCATTGAAGAAGTGAATATGATTGTCGTCCAACTCATCATACTTTTTTTGATTTTTAACCAACATGTTGCTGGTTTGACATGCAAAACAGGTAAAGTGTGCCTTTTATCATTTTACTCACTCTGTATAATGCTTTAAAATCAGTTTTTCACTTTTTAAATTTTATTTTGAAAGTATAGTAATTACTGTAATTAAACTGTGTCCTTTCTTTGAACACTTTGAAATCCTTGAAGGTGAAAAAGTATCCCGTAATGGAAATGGATGTGAACCCTGCAAACGAGGCTCTTATCAGGATCATGAAAATACTTCAAAATCTTGTAAAGCATGTAGAACGTGTGACACTAGTAAGTGCGGAAGCTTTTGTAACTTATTAGAAAAACAACTGCTATGTGAGCAGCTGATGATAAACCTGCTCTGTTAATGGAGACCAAACATGTAGTTCACACTCAAATTACGACATCAGGATTAAGAACATTCTTTATTTATTTATTTATTGCAGGTCATGGTAGTGAGATTAAACAGCATTGTACCAGATTCACAAACACAAGATGTGCGTGCCGTGAAGACTTTGTTCCATGGGACAGTGATTCTTTCAACTGCAAATGTGCTGAGGGATTTAAACGAATAGGAGGTACAAGACTGGATCATAATATTGGATCATTTACCATACACACTAAAGAAAATGTCTTTTTAAATCATCAATTCTTTTTTTCCTGCTAGGAGAATGTAAACGATGTGAAGAAGGATTTTTCATTACATCTCAAAACTCAGACTGTAAAAAATGGAAAGAGTACGTATTCTAGTGTTTTTAGTACTTTTATGATATATGATTAAAACAAATTTTCAACAGGGTCTGGACGTGACGCTTGTTGTTAACAGCTTTGTCATTCATCTTTCATTCTAGATGTAAATCAGGAGTGAAAATCAGTGGAACTGCAATGTCAGATGTTATCTGTAATGAGCCAAACAGTGATACTTACAGCACTACACTTCCCACATCAAACACAATTACTACTCTCCGAGGTTTAATAACTCAACGTCCACAGTGGGAGGCCCAAACTCAGGGGATGGATACTACTACTACTCCACGAGTGGCCACTTCCACAAAGAAAGTGCTTCCAACTCCTAGATCTGTTAGCTCTCCTCCACAAGTAGCCACTTCTACAACAAAATCCAAATTATTTTGGCACAGCCTTCATTTTCCATTGTTTCTGAGATGAAGGCACAGATTTAAAAAAAAAAAAAAAAAAAAAAGCTATGTAAACTGTAGCTGACTTTTTTTGTCTTACCAGGTATGGCTCATTATCTTGGAATTTCAAATTTGTAATCTTTAAAAGGCTTTTGTCACTCTGACAATCAGGGAGGAAGGAAATGGAATACTTATAACTGGAATTTGTTCCAAATTTGTTTACATGAGCAATCCACGTAAGGATAACTTAGATGTCTATAGCACTCATATTCATTACATGTATACAATTGCCACTACTGCTACTGTGGTTTAGTAAGTAAAAGTATTTTACAGTTATCTTTTTTTAAAAGATTGTTTGAAACATATGAATCTGTAAAAGTTAAAACATTTAAAACATCTTGTGTATTATCTGTATCACCAAAACATTATTTGCTATTAATGCGCCTGCAGCAACACAACTCTGAAGTTGGGCAAAAGATGTGCTCTAGGTTGCGGCTGTGTTATATATGGGAAGTGCTGATTGGCCCAAGTGCAGCTCTTTCATCAGTGGCAATTATATGTAATTAACTTTTAATGTTGTGCATTTTCTTTGATTTATAAATTGTCAATTTGCTTAGTCTTCTTCTTCTTTTTGCCTGTCCTGTACGGCATTGTAGCAATCAGAATTACTGTCTGAAGGTCAAGAAAAATGCCCAAGAGATTTATTTTTCCAAGTGGACCATTACAGCTTTTGCAATTCTGGTTCAATTGATTGTCATAGTTTATTTGATCTTTATTATTATTATTTTGATTTAAGTTATTACAATCAGAATGGACAGGACAGAGAAAGAAGAAGGAAAGAGAAGTTCGGAAGAGAGTTAACAGACTGAGAGGGAAAGAAAAATAGAGGAGAAGAAGGAAGCAGATTGAAAAAAAAACAAGCAAAAATAAAACAGCACAGTAAGGAAACCACAGCAATAACCAATATGGGCATGAGTAACAGCAATTAATAAAAATGTAATGTTAACTGTACAATACATGATATGTTTAGAGGCAGCAGCCAAGCGAGATAGTGTGTGTCTGTAAGTTGTTTGTACACCTGTATGAACCTGTATGAACACTTATGTGTAAAACCTGTGTGTGTGAGCACATTCATAAGATTTCTCCATGTAAGTGTCTAATACCCACATGACTTCTGGCATGGTAAGTGGTATGTCATCAAGACATGGACCAGGCCGGATATAGATGGCACTGTTTATGTGATGGCATGCCATATCTGGCCAGATTGTGGTTTGGTTTATGTGGCCCAGGTTCATAGAAAACAGGTCTGGCCCGGATCTGGCATCAAACTTGCACTTCTGACTGACCGGTGTCATGGCAGGGTGTATGTCAACCCGACGTGGGCATGGCTTGGCAATGATGGCACATGTTGTTATTACATGGCTTGATTAAGGTACACATTAGGCTGACATTTGGGGCAAGAGCTGAAACTATTCTGGTCCAGCACAGGGTCAGCAGTGTGTTTGCAACTGGCCCGTGGCTGCACACAGCTTACACATGGCCCATACCGCAAAGAATGATGGCCCTTTGGTGGACCAGATCAGGTTTGCCAGAGGTACTCCACGCATGGGCCAGCACAGGACCACCAGTGTGCCTGCAACTGGCCTTGTGCTGGGCCATGTGTGTGCCACCTCTGGCAAACCTGATCTGGGCCACCAAAGGGCCGTCATTCTTTGCGGTATGTGGGCCATGTGTAAGCACATTTGTGGGCCAGATCCAGGCCATACAAATTTTGCTATGTGGGTAGTGGGTGCTAGGAGCCATAGCCCTGCCCCCCAGGACATGAAGCAGGGATGGAGGAGCTCCGGGCCACGAGCAAGGATTACCACCAGAGGGGCAGTCACGTCAGCCACCTAGAAAAGAGCTGTGGAGTGCCTCGGATGGGGGTCACCCAGCAGCCAAGGTGCAGAAGTCACAGGGCCTGCAGCACTGAGGCTGCAGGCTCCACTGGCAGCCAGCTGTACCATATCAGACTGAGCCCTGGGCCCAGAGACCCAGGATCCAAGCGCCCTTCACACCCTAGAAGGGGCCCAACAGAGCCAGGAGGGCCAGTGTGCACCAAGCAGCCACAGGAGTGAGCCAGTATATACAAACAGGCACACACAAATACAAACATGCACACACATTCCCCCCCTCATGCGCACATGCACAAATACTCAGTACTCACCTGACATGGAGACACACAGAAGTGAACCCAGTACACACACTCACACTCCCCATACATACTCTATACTCCCAGGTCCAGGCACCACAATAGAGAACGGGGGTGTGTGAAGATCCCATACCTCACTCTACCTGCTCATATGTGGTGTTGATGCGTGCTGTTCTAAAATGCATTTAAAACAGGGGAGTGGCATGGGGCCGTTTGAAGTGAAGTGTTGCTTTGTTTGCTTGGTGTTGGTTAATTTGCTAGTATTTGTGTTCCCGTCATGTGTCCACCTGGTCTTAAGATGGAGATATTTTAAGTTGCTGTTTTTATTTGTGTTTAGTTCTAGTCATTTGACCTCTTTTATGGGCACTGTATTGCTAGTTTATTTAGTATATTTTTGCATTTTTAGGGGTAAATAAAGACCACTTTTTTCTAAATACTAAGTGTGTCCTCGTGCTTAACCAGCTCAGTTCCTCAAACACTATGTCAACTATACAAAGCTTTGAGCAATTATAAAAGTGCACAAATGAAAGCAGAGTTTTAAGAGTTTTAACAAACAGCAATAGCGTTAATTTTGTCGCTGATGTGCAGAGAGGACAAAACAACTGTAAACTGATTTTGTTATTTTGGTGTTCATAGTCACACCAAACATGATGACTATTTTCAGTTTACAACATTTACAGGCAATCTAGAGGTTTTTACTCATGTATCTAGATTTTACTCAGTATTCAGAGTTGAGAATTCTTGATTACTCAAAGATGTACGATAACTGTTTCGTTTTTTTGAAACTGAGGCTGAAAATTCTGCACAAAGGTAGCTTATACATGATAATCTTCATATCTGGTTGCAGTGTTAGCTTTGTCTCTTCTGCAAAATTCAACATATACTCTCTGCCGTGTCTTCAGAAACAGCAAATATATATTCCACATATGTTTCATCTTAAGAGAGAATTCAGTAGGAAGTGTGTTCAAGGGACACTTCACAGCACAATCAGTGCACATATTTTTCCACTGCTTTGTAGGCTATTTATCTATCTAAGGTTATTTCATCATTATTTACTCAGTTTTGGAGATTGACGCTGCAGAACTGTTTACCTTGAGAGCAACAAAGGTACAAAGTGTAGATAATGGAACAACTAACTGGCATTTGCCTTATGGTATTCAACTGGAAACTTATCGCTTTCTAGAAGTCAATAAGCTACAAACGTGGCTGTGTGAGCTGTTTCAGGTAGGAATCATTTAGTCTTTCATGATGCAAATGCATCATGATCATGCAAATTGTTCATTGACCCATGTCAAGAGTTACAAGAGGCAAGTGCCACTGACAGGATTTACAATCATTGGTGTACCCTGAGATGTACTGTTACCTGTATGAGTGCTTTCTTTGTTCAATGGATGTAGAGCATTTTGGTAAAAAAAAAAAAAAGAAAGCCAGCAATATAAAACAGCTCACAGGGAAAAAAAATTTGATTCCTGAAAAGAGACATTGCTTTTTAATTTTAATTTGGGCGTTGTCTTCACACACTGAGGTCAAATTTGAAGTTGCACTGGGCTCAGTGCTTGAACCAATTCTTTTTACATTTTACGTGCTTCTCTCGGACAGTATCATTCAACATACATTTTGATTGCTATGCACATGTTACCCAGCTCCACCTATCCATGAAGCCAGAAAACACATAACAATTAGTCAAACTGCATGAATGTCTTGAAGACATAAAGACCTGCATGACTTCTAATTTCCTTCTTCTAAATTCAGATGAATCTGACGTTATTGCACTTGGCCCAAAAATCTCAATTAGGATTTGGTACAACCAAAGATAAAAACTTTGGTTGTAAGATTCAGATAATTATTTAATAAAAGTGAGACATTTTAAATGAGAATAAGAAAGAAAAGTATGTCTTCGTGCCCCCCTTTCCCTGTTAATGCCCTACCGGGCCCCCCTGGCAAAACTTTGCTAGACACGTCCCTGCACAGTTACCAACTGTCAGCTACTTAGAAAAGATCCTGGTGTTATTTGTCTCTCAGAAACAGTTCATAACTTCCCTTCAACTCATTCATGTCACCTAAAAGGTAAACCTGTTTCTCCATCACCTGTTCAGCTCTGATGATTCTACTGGTTTCATCTGCATGTTTCCCTCTCAGCAGATAACCAAACCGATATCATGACCAGCAGCTTTTACAGCTGTGGCTCCAGCAAACATCAGCTGATACTAGAAATTAATGTTAAATAAATTCTAGCAACAGCTGATGAAGCTTAAACGTGCTGCTGTTGTTTAACGCGACATCCGGCGGTTTCCTCTTTCTGGCACAAAGTGGGAGATAAACAAACAAGAGAGAAAAGCCGATCAGCTGATCATTGATCAGTTTCATGGTTGAAGTAGCAACAGGAGAGGGAGGGGGAGAGAATGAGAGAAGAAGAGGCAGCTGCAGCGTAAAGACGCAGAAGAACTCCACCTTTGCGTCTTTTCCCATTCTAGCTGAACTCCGGGACAAACTGTGTTCCCTTTCTCCTCAAATGAAAAGCGTAACATTTTCTCTGAATACGAGACTATTCCGTTTTTCACAGGACGGTTGGCAACTCTACTAACTAGCCTTATGAATAAAATAAAGTTCACTATCAGTAACATCATAGCACCCACCCAGCTGTATAGAAACTCTGTCATGCTAGCTAGCACGCAGTACGAGTTATTGTAACTGACTGTAAAACGTCAGCACAACGAAAATAAACTAAACTTGGTTTATATCTGACCCAAATGGACTGCAGGTCATAACTTCCTACCTGAAGTTCAGTTCACCTGACACTCGGACCGGCAGCCACCCCGGGTCTCTCCTCCTCCTGTATATCCTGAGTTATTTTTACACATCGACCAGCATCTAGCCAATCCACCACTTTTCACTGTTTATACCGTTACAAAAAATAAAAAATAAAAATCATCGGCCCATAAAAACGAAATATCAGATCGGGCATACGGGACAAATAAATGCCCGGTATGCCTGATGGCCAGTCCAGCTATCGTCGTGCCACCAGCACGCGTGCCCAGGGTTGCCGACCCCTGGTGTAGATAAACACACAATTTCTTATTTTTCCATTATCTCTTTAATGTCTGTGAGCAAGATGGGCAGACTGTGATCATTGGATCACAAGGGAAAGACATGGTCAGCAACAATGTTCTGGGGCTGTGGTGTTTAAATCATGCTCAGCTAGACAGGATGGATCCATGCTTTCATGCTGTTCAAAGTTTGACTCTACCATTAGAATATTGCAGCAGAAACTGAGACTCATCCAGCAAGGGAGTTTTTCTAATGTGTTTCCAATCTTTTTTTTTCTTTCGAATCCTCAGTTTCCTGTTCTTAGCTGACAGTGTGACACTGTGCGATCTTGGGTGTAGACCATCTGCTTCGTTGTTCAGTGAGTTCTACATTCAGAGATGCTCTTTTGCATACCTTTGATGTTGCTTATGTTTATGTTGTTCCTATTGTTTTCCCTTCAGCTTGAAGCAGACCTTCAATAAGGCATTTTCATACAGATAACTGCTATTCAGTAGATATTTTCTTATCAGACTTTTCTCTGTAAACTCTTGAGATGGTTAGGTGGGAAAATCCCATTAGATCAGCAGTTTCTGACATACTCAGATCAGCCTGTCTGGCATGTTTAAAGTCACTTAAGTCGCCTTTCTTTGCCATCCCAATGCTCAGTTTGAACATTTTAAATACAGCAGGTTGTCTTGACTATGGCTTGTGAGGTAGCTGCTTTAAGAAGTAGTTGAATAGGTGTACTTTTCAAAATGGCCAGTGAGTGAAACTAGCTTTGTCATCATATGTTACCAGTTGGGCTGTGTGTTAAAGAGAGACAAACAATGGGCAAAGTGAACAGTAAAGACAGCACAGTTTGTTATGTTTTATATCTTTAGTTTCCTGAACTCTTGAATGATTGGAATATAAACATATTAATTTTGGGTCGCCTTACCTACGAAAAGTTCATAAACGAACAGAGAGAGAGATAAAACAGGAGCGGGGGTTGTTTTTTTCAACATCCGTTTTTCAAGAAGCGAGTGTGTGGTTGTATCTTGTATCTTGCACTAATCAAGAATATGTGGATTTTCCATTTGCCATTTGAGTCCATATGCCATAATACAATGTCAATTTTTTCTGCCTAGACAAAACAAAGATACATAGTTAACTGTTTCCGATAGCTTAACCACAGTACCAATACCTTTTTTCCTGAACAAAGAAAAAAAGCCCAGAAAAAGGTTAATAAACATGCTAAAAATACCCTCAAAGCTGTATTTCAGTTTAAAAGATCTTTTTTTTCCATCATACTTTATATGGATCTAAAATATTTTTACCGGTTTTTGAGTTAGTAAAACATCTTATTACTTATGTACTGAATTGTACAGAATTTTTTTATTATCAATATTCAAGTTGTAGACATATAGGGTGAATTTTAAGTAAGATGGCTCTTTAAATTGTTGACTTACATAATTAATTTATCCAGTGTTAAAAAATTAGACACTATATTTAGTATCTTAGAATACCTGTTAGAAACTATGTTATGACTGACATGTCATAGATGTAAAATATGTGTTTCAATTTAAGTTTTTTTAAAAATAAATATTAATAAAACATTACAGGTTGTAGTAAGATAGACAGGATAGTCACCAAACTTATAAATTGTAACTGTTTTATCAGTAAAGTAGGTGAGCAGTCTGGGACAGCCCCATATAAAGAGCTTATGCAGGTGGCGTCTCTCTTTTGTCACATTCTTATGCTGTGTGTCACACAGGAAATAGTGGCATTTCTCAGCACTGAAGAACTGAATATGGCTATGCTCAAAGTCCTCATACTTTTTTTGATTTTTAACCAACATGTTACTGGTTTGACATGCAAAACAGGTAAAGTGTGCCTTTTATCATTTTACTGAGTCTGTATAATGCTGTAAAATTCAGTTTTTCACTTTCTGAATTTTATTTTGAAAGTATAGTAATTACTGTAATTAAAATGTGTCCTTTCTTTGAACACTGTGAAATCCTTGAAGGCGAAAAAGTATCCCGTAATGGAAATGGATGTGAACCCTGCAAATCAGGCTCTTATCAGGATCATGAAAATACTTCAAAATCTTGTAAAGCATGTAGAACGTGTGACACTAGTAAGTGCTGAAGCTTTTGTAATTTATTAAAAAAATCAGCTGCTATGTGAGCAGCTGATGATAAACCTGCTCTGTTAATGGAGACCAAACATGTAGTTCACACTCAAATTACGACATCAGGATTAAGAACATTCTTTGTTTATTTATTTATTGCAGATCATGGTAGTGACATTAAAGAGCATTGTACCACATTCAAAAACACAAAATGTGCGTGCCGTAAAGACTTTGTTCCATGGGACAGTGATTCTTCCAACTGCAAATGTGCTGAGGGATTTAAACGAATAGGAGGTACAAGACTGGATCATAATATTGGATCATTTACCATACACACTAAAGAAAATGTCTTTTTAAATCATCAATTCTTTTTTTCCTGCTAGGAGAATGTAAACGATGTGAAGAAGGATTTTTCATTACATCTCAAAACTCAGACTGTAAAAAATGGAAAGAGTACGTATTCTAGTGTTTTTAGTACTTTTATGATATATGATTAAAACAAATTTTCAACAGGGTCTGGACGTGACACTTGTTGTTAACAGCTTTGTCATTCATCTTTCATTCTAGATGTAAATCAGGGGTGAAAATCAGTGGAACTGCATCGTCAGATGCCATCTGTAATGAGCCAAACAGTGATACTTACAGCACTACACTTCCCACATCAAATACAATTACTACTCTCCGAGGTTTAATAACTCAACGTCCACATGAGGGGGCCAAAACTCAGGGGATGGATACTACTACTACTCCACGAGTGGCCACTTCCACAAAGAAAGTGCTTCCAACTCCTCCTGTATATCCAGGCAACCACATTGGTAAGCCATCTTCCGATCATGCAACCTCAGATCAAAAGTAAAGCTAAGTTAACTTAGCAGGTTTATTTTGTCTTACCAGGTATGGCCCTCCTTATTTTCGGAATTATCGGACTAGTTGTACTAACTGTTGTGACCTGCAAGCTGCACATCACTGACTGCTGGCACAAGCAAAAAACAGTACAACGTATGTGGCAAGTGATTCACACTTCAGACAATAAGAAAGGTCTTGGTGGTTTCATGTCGAGAAGTTGAATGAGAAAAGTGACGCACCAAAATTTGAAGCAACAGGCAACAACAGTTCACCTTCTTGCATCAAGATATATGCCCACACCCCCCCAGAAAATCTTTAATCATGTCAGAGATTTATTTCTTTATCATATTTTACCACTATTAGAAAAAAATGGGCAATATTTCTTCACAAAATGCTTCACACACTCTGAGATTTGTGCTGTTTCAAATGGGAAATAGTTATTGTCAACAATATTATTGAATTAATTAACTAATTGGTAGTTAATTAAGCTTTTTGAAATAAAATATATATTTTTTGTTTACAGCAATGGACTCCTTGTGCCGCACGCCAGTTGAGGAAAGCTGTAATGAAAGCCAGACCCCGCTCAAGTCAGACTACATGGAACCTTGAAGTTAAACTTGTTATTTTTTTTTCATTTAGGCATGAAATACACAGCTGAACCTTTGACTCAGGTAATCGTTATATCAGTATTTTTCCTTACAGTGTTGCTTTTGTATTAGAAATACATCATCAAACTATTTACTATATCTGTATTGTTACAGGTGTATTTTCAAGTCAATATTTGACTTTTGTTTGTTCTGTTTTAGTAGAATCGTGAATTATCACAAACATATTGCAAGCCTCTTACCTCACTTTTTAAACTGTGAAACAGCAAGTAGTAAACAATAGTTTTCACTACTTGAACTGTTGTAAATTGACCATAATATTATTTTTATTAATATTATTATGTTGCTCAAAGAAATCTGTATAATGTTAGTATTGATCAACATTTTCTATATGCAGATTTTTGCACAGTGACCTGAGCAATCATGCCACTAAATGCCTCTGTGAAATGTTTGTATATTCAATGTATGTATGTATGTATGTATATATATATATATATATATATATATATATATATATATATATATGACATGACATAACTTAATGCGACTAACTGGGGCTTGTGACAAGCCTGAGAAATACCCAGTAAGACCAGTACAATCAATACCACTGATCCAGGATATATTATGAACTACTTTAATTTTTGCACGAAGTCTTTCTGCCCATTGTTTCTCAGTTTTTGATTACTCAGCTCTGTTCAAATTAGCAGGTCTGTGAAAACAAACATGCTTTCAGTGATGTGTGGGTTTGGCGGAGTTCCCCCCAGGCACCTAAATGTGGCTCTTTTTCCCCACTGAGACATACATCCTCTCATGTTTTCATTTTGGCCTTTGGAAAGACTGATGTTGTAAATGTGAGGACTTTCATGTTGTTTATACCTCATTGGAGATGTTTCTCGGATCACATAGTCAGAGGAGTTATGAAAGCGTCCTCATACTTCTCCTCACTTATGTTTTGCACCAGAAACCAGACACACACATTCATAAATTTCAGTTAATGCTTTGTCTGCCTGGTTGACTCTTTGTGAAGAACCGAATATAGAAAAAGCTACCGCACCGTAAATCTTCCCAAGGAAAGTGATTTAAATAAAGACAGAAGTATATCAAGTTTTCAGATCCATTATTTAAGTATAAACATGTATATAACAGTCCAACCTTAACTTAATATTAAAAATTTAGCATTTATTTAAGTATAACTCACAGGAAGTAAACATTCTTACTTAGTAAAGATGACTTTTTATTAGTTTGTGTACTATTAGGTATTAAATTAATCTTAATATATCTGTGAGTAGGCAACATTTTACTGTTGTAGCTGCTTTTTGTAAAACGCAAATATGACTTACAGAGAGTACACACATACTGGAAACCCTGCAGGTAGTTTGCTTTCAGTAAATGTCAGAGATGTAGGAAGTAGGTGTGTGGTTTCAAAGAAAAATACAGCACCTGAAACAACCTTTCGTCTGGTTTTGAAGTACAGCAGCTTGCATGCTATACTTCATGCTGTATGCTGTACATACAATATATGCCCTTTTGTTTTTATTATTATTTGTATTTGTTAGCTTTTTAACTCGGCAATCTCTATAATTCTATGTGTGCAAATTCTGGGAAACCGTACATGCTTTTCTGAGTAGGCATGTATTTGCATTTGCTTGACATTTAACCCTTATTGCAGCAAACTCATAGTAGCCTAATGTTTATGTTGGACTTTTTTTTCCTGAAATATAACATATATTATTCTGTTTTTTTGTTTTGGTGACAAGACAAAAAAGTGTTCTTTTTGTAAAAATGTATCTTGGCTTCTATATTCACTTTATTTTGATGCTATGTTTATAATGTAAGTAATGGTTTTTGTATTGTTTTGTATCTTTTTTACAATAGGAAGTATAAAATTAAATGATCTAAATAGATACAGCTGATCTACAGGTACTGAATTTGTACATCCTGTAATGTCAAAAACCCATTAACACATTAACTACACAGCGAACAGTTGATCTAATGTCACCCTGAGCTGTTAACCACTAGCAGACCCAAAGTGGGCTGCTTAGGTCAATGTCTTGATCACATTTTCTTTCATCTTGAACTTTTAGTGTGACGCCGACTGAAGTGACATAACTTAAGGACGACGTGAGCAGTTTCACATCACTTTTACTCCAGCCACAAAACACGTGTAGCTTTTTGACCTATATGTATAACATCAGTGGAGTTACATATACTCCTTAGCGAACAGCCTAAGAGAAGTAAATACTGTAACCGTGTCATTATTTTTGATTGAAGCCATGCTGTTTCTATTCATCTGCATCAAATGTTCCGACGGCACCATTCATAAAGTTTATCAGTTGGAAGGCTCTGTTACAGAACATGCTCCTTTCACCCACAAAGTAGGTGGCACTTCTGTGCTCTACTTGTGAAGGGGAATCCTGATTTCTACAGTGTCACTGCCGCCCTTTGTGGCTATATAGTGTGACGGTACTAGTAGCTACTGTCTACTGCGTAGTGAGCACGCATATGCTAACGTCACATCCTGAAGGTTTCGTACATTGAACCATGTGGTTTGGTCTGTCTGTCAATGACGGAAGTAAATGTCTGTAGTTTCTTTTTTTTATGATAGGAGGGCACACGTCATGTGGTTTAAGTAGGTGGCAGTTTTGCACAGGGGTGTCAGATATTAACCCTCTGATGCATGAATTATGAAAGCCTTCTCAAGATTTTTTTTCTTAAGTGCTTTTATTTTTCTAAGGACATGAAAAAAAATGTTCAACTCTTTTTTTCCAAAAATATGTTTTTTATTTTATAAAGTTATAGACTTGTCCACTCCAGTGACCAATATGCATCAGAGGGTTAATTAATTACTTCTTATGACTAAATTTGATCATTTCTGATGTACTCCCATAGCTTCTGCAAATATGGTCCGTCAAAACTTTAGTCAGGAAAAAAGTATTAAATTGATAGTCAGCGTGTTTGCAAGGCCAGCTGAGAGAGACAGTCACGTCTCTGGACTGGGGTGGGGAAGCTAGAGTGTCAGGAGAAAACCCATTCAGGTGCTTTTTCTAAACCACAGTAACTACTGCAGCAGCATGATGCCTAATGTTAAACAAAGGGGAAAAAAATCCTCCGATTAGAGAAAGCCACATGTATGGCGCTTTGGCTTATTAATTACAATAAATGAAGTGGCTCATTTAACAAAATTTAAGCACCTTCTTGATTTGCCAGGAAACTCCCCGTCAACAAAAGCAACCTAAGGTACTGTCACTAAAAGGTCACAGAACGACAGTAAAATCTTCACATCATCATCCATTTGCACTGTGTGCTCCTGCAACATATACATGTAGGCTACAAAAATAACCCTGCAAAAAATCACACGCTTGTTTTTCTGTACATACCATGTACATCGTTAGTCATCCCTTACTTTTTTGAGTTCACTGAGGTCACCTTTGGGTTTCAGCAGGGATTATCATACTCACTCATTGTGGGCTGTGGGATTTCCAGGCACAAAACTATAAAATATTGTTATTACTTCTGTTAGTTGCTTTGTATTATATATACAATTTAAGTTAGTACACTTGTAAGAACATGTTGAACAATTCTAGATCAGAAAAGTAAAAAATAGTTTTTTCCCGCCAAAATTTCCATATCATTACAGCGGTCCCTCGTTTATCACGGGAGTTACGTTCTAAAAATAACTCGCGATAGGTAAAATCCGCAAAGTAGCCAGCTTTATTTTTTTTTTTACAATTATTATAGATGTTTTAAGGCTGTTTAACCCCTCACTACACACCTTATACACTTTTCTCAGACAGGCATGAACATTTTCACACTTTTCTCTATTGTTTAAACACTCTCAAAGTTCAAACCTTTGTAGAAAAATCAGTCCAGTATTATAGAATGAAACCAAAGATCAAACCTTGTTTTCAGGTCCAAAACATGGGAATAGAGCAGCTGCGAGATAATTCTACATTAATGAATCAATGGTACAGAAGTGGAGGAAGCAAGAAGAATGAGTTGAGTAAAGTTTGACTTATCTGACTGTTTTGTTTCGCTTAATGCGCCTTATAATCTGTAAAATACAGTAACTTCTACCTTCTTTTGGCATGTCCAGAAGTCCAACTTTCTGTGCGATGGTTAGCATCTTCCTCTGCCTTTTGGGTGCTACCGCAGGTGCCTTTGACGGTGCAAAACGTTTCATCGACATTGTGTTTGTTGGGGAGAAAACTTAGAAACATATAGTACAGCACATCAGAGTCACACTGCTAGCGATCGACGATTTATGTAAATTTGACAAGCTGAACGCATTCTGTACTGTACAGGAGACGTGGCACAGAGGATACTGATTGAAAATGGTCTACAGCCAATCAGGACACAGAACACAATGCACTGTAAAAAAAAAAAAAAAAAGCGTGCAAAATTGCACAAAAAATCCATTAAACAGCAAGGCTGCGAAAGGTGAACCGCATTATAGCGAGGGAGCACTGTATATACATTTTTCATCTGCTCCAACAATTATATGTAATGTGTGATCTTTTTCAAAAGTAAGTATAAGTGAACAAAAATGCAGAAATAAAAATGCAGACAGATACACATTACTTACAAAGCAGAGAGTGCAAAGTTCATGTAAGAAAATGTAAAATTTACATATTTTGATAGTTAGACTCCAGTGAGAAGCAATATTACAGGGCAGAATCTGAGAAAAAGGGAGAAAATAGTGACTACAGCACCAGGCATATAAATACAGGTGAAGATGAGTGAGCAGATGGTTGTAGAATTTGCATAAGACCTTTACAGATGACCTTGAATGACAGACAGCCTGAAAGAGGGGGAGTGACAGCAAATAAAAAAAAAAAACAGAGAAAAGAGGCTGAGTGACTCATAGAAGACAGACAAGTAGGTGCTTGGACAACAAAAGAGTTTTGATTAACATACACTACCGGTCAAATCTTTCAGAACACCCCAATTTTTCCAGTTATTTAATGCAATTCAAGTGATTCAAGTCCAATGATTAGCTTGAAATGATAAAAAAAAGGTAAGTGATGAACTGGCAGAGATAAGAAAAAAGAGTAAGGTTACCCAAAACTGAAAAACAATGTGCATTTCAGAATTATACAAAAAGGCCTTTTTGTGTTTTCAGGGAACACAAAATGGGTTAACTGCTGTTCTGCAGCAATGGAGGTTGATCAAGCCTTGAAAGCTGGTGCTACTAATTCCTACAGGTGTTCCAAATGCATGATAGCAGTGTTGGAACACAATGTGGTACCATACCCTCATGAGCATCAGCAGAACAGTATTGTACTGCAGAAAGTAGTGTGTTGTTACAAAAATGGCGAGAAAAAGGCAATTAACAATAGAAGAGAGACAGACCGTCATGACACTTTAAGCGTCAGTGAGTACTGTTTCCTTTACTAAAAAAAGGCACTCAGAAATTGGGCCAAACTCTGACAGGAAGAGGTCTAGCAGACCCCAAACCACAACTGAATCAGAGAACAAGCTTCTGAGAGTTACTGATAGGCAGCTCATACGATAACAGCCTCAAGCACGGATTAATATTGGTCGCAGTCAGAGATGTGTATGTGTTACTGCAATCCGATTACTTTTTCCAAGTAACGAGTAAAGTAAGGGATTACTATTGCAAAAAAGTAATTCGATTACTGTTACTTTCCTGTAAGCACACTGCATGACTGCGTTACTAAACTGTGATTTTGTTTGTGAGAGCGTCTCATGACAATGATGCATGAGCGTGCGACGTCCGTGGTAGCACCAGACGTATGTAGAGCAACTATAATATGGAGTGTTGGAGAGAGTACGACCATGCGGCGTTTAAAGCTTGGAAGTACTGACATTACTTTGTGTTTGATTCTGTAAAAGGCGACAAAAACATTAGCGTCTACTGTAGACTCAGCGTGGGAACAAACTTTTTTCTACTTTGAAAACTTCAAATCTGAGACAGTACCTATCACGCTGGCATGGGAATGTGAAATTCACAGAGAAACCCCTGTATCCCCCACTGACATTACCACTGTGGCACAGGGCAAACCTCCACCCGTCCCACTCCTGCTAGACAGGTGAAAAAAGATTTAAGAACAACAGGACTTGGTAGAAAATAGGTTTAAATGTTAAACAAATTTTTTCCAGTCAGAGAATGTTGCATATACTTTTAAAAAGTAATTAAGTAAGAAAGTAACTAAATACTTTTGAAAATAAGTGATCAGTAAAGTAACGGGATTACTTTTTTGGAGAAGTAATCAGTAAGTAGTTTCTAATAACTATTTTCAAGTAACTTGACCAAAGCTGGTTGTAGTAAGCAAGTCTCAGTTTCAACTGTGAAGACTTCGAGCTGCAGGTTTGACAGGATGAGTTGCAACAAGAAAGCGTCAGAATAAGACAAAAAGAGGCTTGACTGGGCCATGAAACGCCACCATTGGACTGCTGAAGATGGGAAGAAGGTATCATGGACTGATGAATCAAAATTTGAAATCTTCAGTTCATCAAGCAGGATCTTTGTATGCCGTCAAGTAGGTGAAAGGATGGTTGCACAGTGTGTAGCATCAACTGTCAAAGATGGACGAGGAAGTGTGATGGCCTGTGGCTGTTTTGCTGGATACTGGGTTGGTGACTTGTACAGAGTGAGAGGCACCCTGAACCAAAACTGGAAACATTGGGGCATTCTAAAAATGTTGACAGGTAATGTATATTTGAAGTTTAAATCGTTAAATTCAATAACCATTGTGCTGGAATGACCAGTTAAAGCTGGGTTAAAGTGGAAGATATGAAGTGCAGATCACTTAAGTCAGCGGTCCCCAACCCCCGGGCCTCGGACCGGTACTGGTCCGTGAGTCGTTTGGTACCGGGCAGTGAGAGTTGAGGCTCAGGTGTGAAATGTATGGTTTTCAGGGTCGTTATCAGTTTTCAGCGTTATTTTGTTATCGTTTTTATCGTTAACTCGGTTTTCCTGGGTCTTTTCACGTGTGTTATGAATAAATCTTCTTTTTTTCGGTACCAGTACTAGTTTTATTTTGTTGTATTTATCCGCGACACCTTAAAGGCCGGTCCGTGAAAATATATACCCACAGACAGCAATCTGAGGTTTCAGCCTCTGATGTTAAGTGGCAGACCTTCATAGGCTTCTAGTCTACAAGCCATACCATTGTATGGCTTTGCATAGAACTAAAGACCCATACATCTTATCCAGTAAAATGTATTACCATTAGATAAATACTATAGGGAAAAAAAACTATATATAAAAACTAATAATAAATAAGCAAAATTAATGAACACCTTTGGAGAGAAAGCACAAAGGAAAGCAACAAAGCTCTGTACTTTATACCTATAAAGCCAAGTATATAGTTTTCGTGAGTTATTATTTTTTGTAAAGATTTCTACATCATCATCATCTTTTCTACAACATCAGTGTGATCCCCCCCCCCCCCCCCCCCCCAAAAAAAAAAAAAAAAACCTAAAGGGAAACTTTATATGTGCACAATCAGCATAGTGTTCTTTGCATCTTCTCTACACATTAATCATACAAGCCAGTTTCCATAGACAAAATCTGGACTCATTGCTAAACATATTGTTCCTCCATATGTTTAAGTTGCCGTGCACATGTTGCCTGGCCCCACAGTGAAGGACTGTGGAAAACCTCCTGCAGGTTATTTGTCAGCTGAACATCCATAATATAAATTTTGCTCCATCATATACCAAAGATACAATAAACTCATTGTCATGCTCAAGAAACTAGATTAAGATGAGCTGAGCTTTGTGACATGGCAAATCATCCCGTAGGATGCAGCCAGTAGAAGATGGGTACACTCTGGTTATAAAGGCAGCAACACTACGGCAACACTATGGCTGTGGCATTTAAACTATGCTCAGTTGGTATTTGGCTCAAAGTGTGCCAAGAACATAATCCCCGCACATCGCATAACCACCAGCTTGACCTGTAGATACAAGACAGAATAATTCCTTTCACGTTGTTTACACCGAATTCTGACCGTACCATCTGAACAATACAGAAGGAATCAAGCCTCATCAGACCAGGTAACGATTTTCCAATCTTCTTTTTGTGAACCCCTGTGAACTGTAGCCTCTGTTCTTAACTGAGAAGAGTAGCATCTGGTGTAATCTTCAGCTGCTATAGTCCAAAAATGGATGTGTTGTTCTTTCAGAGTTGCTCTTAATTTGGTTGTAAATTTGTCAACCCTATAAATGGTTGTGTGGAAAATCCCAGCAGATCAGAAGTTTCTGAAATACCCAGATCAACCCGTCAGGCTCCGAAAACTATTTCAGGTTCAAAGTCAGTTAAATGACCTTTCTCACACATTCTGGTGCTTGATTTGAACTTCACCAGGTTTTCTTGACCATGTCTATGTATCAAAATTGAGTTGCTGCCGTTTAATTGGCTGATTAGATATTTGCATCATCAAGCTATTTAACAGGTATACCTAATACACAGGTATACCTATTGTACAGCCATAGTGAGCACCACAGAGGAGTGGAATCTAGGAAAGAAGCTGTCATAAACACAAAGAGGCTGTCACATGAAATTTGTCACCTGTCATTTGTGAGAGTGTGACATTATTTCAGGAGTGTTTGAGACGTTCTTGCATGTGTTCGAAAACAAGCTCCTCCAACACATGCTTTTAAAGGAAAGTCTCTTAGATGAAAGATTTATATTAGAGGTGACAACAAGCATTAAATGTTGTCTGCTTTGGATAAATCCAACAGCTTCACTGTAGATAAGCTTAGAAGTACAGCTTTATCCAGTTCAATTGTACAATAAAATAAAATATAATAGCAAGTAATCTGGTAAATTTACAGCAGTTAAAAAAAAGTTGAACTAAGCAAATTTCTTTTCAGTTTAGCGTGTTCGTGAAGTGATCTATATTTACTAGTGGTCTTTCACTTCCTGACTACACAGTCACACTCTCTGTCATGCTGACGTCAGCCACCGATATAAAAACCTGTAAGCGCACACAGAGCACTGGACACAATGATTCACTTGAACCTCTCCATGGCACTTATAGCATTATTTGTGGCCTTTTGGACTATAGGATGCGTTAAAAGCTGCGGTGATCAACAGACTCAGATGAGTGGACGGTGTTGTAACAAGTGTCCCCCAGGTAATAAAAAACAAACTTTTTTAAAAATCAGATGAGTGTCTTTCAATCTAATGTTTTGATTAGTTTGATCTAATTATTACAGTAGTGATCTGTTTGATGTAATGATCAGATTATGTGTTTAAGCTGAACTTTTTCGTTCAAGAATACTGAAAAATACTGAAAGTCGCTGATTTTAACTTTTTCCTGGTTTTAAAGGCACTTATGTAGAAGAGTTTTGCTCTGACAGACAACAAACTGCCTGCAAAGCCTGTCCAGACGGACATTTCTCACAACTTCCCAACCTCTTTGACAGATGTGAAAAATGTCAGACATGTCAGCGTAAGTTGAGAGAAGCTGAGAAGGCATTTACCAGAACTAGCAAAAGATGCAATATTGTGTTGAATTCAGTGGTTTCAATTCTTGTCTGTCTACAGATTATGCTGTGAAATGTACATCAACCACAAATGCAACCTGTAGTTGTGCCGCTGGTTTCCTGTGCTCCAACAGCATCTGTTCGACTTGTGTGAAAGACAAATGCGTCACAGGAGAGAAACCAAAAAGGACAGGTAAGAATGGACATTTTGAGTTTTTACAGCTACGAGTAAAATATATATCCTGCCACAAACACTGGTTTGACTATTGCATCTGTGTAATTGTGGATATTTAGACTAATCCCTTAAAAGTCAAGACATGTTTATTATTACATGATTCAAAAAGATCCATGTGAAAGAATTTTTTTTAATTTGTAATTTTATTCCACATCTGCTGTTCAACCTGAGCCTACTGATCAGGTGAAGGAGGAGCTGTTCATAATGTCAAGAGTGTTTAGCAAAGAGTGAATGCTCAGTTCCCTTTTGTCTTAAGCTGCAGTCCTTACTATATGTCATCAGATATATACTCATAAAACCTCATCACTACACTCATGACTGACCTCACGGCGGAAACTGACGATAAATCACAGGATCTCCAAAGCTGACAAAATCTGTCACCCTATAACCACAAATGTCCCCCCCAAAGTATCTTTCATGTTTACTGAAATAGTATTTCTTTCTTTTGTTCCAGTCGTCTCCTCGAATGCAAGGGTGATAGAATATTCGTATCAGTGTGAAGCCATATGTGGCGAAAAACAATATTTCGATGTGCAAACGAATGACTGCAAACCACTGACACAGTAAGATCGATTTAAACAGCTTCTGCCGCAGTGATAAGTAAAAGAAGTTGTGAACATGCCAGTGATGTAAAAGCTTTGTGCTAAACAGGTGCAGCGTGCTGGGGTTTCCTGAAAGGTTTCCAGGGAACAGGACACACGACTCAATTTGTGACAGACCCGGTATGTACACATATTCACACATTTTATTGACACAGGCTGTAATTTGTTGATTGCTCAGCATGTAACACTTGTGATACACGACAACAGAACATAGTGACAATATGCTGCAATCAAGAAACTTAACTATGATTTGACTTTTCACCAGGGCCCAAAGATGGTGGAGACGTCATTCATGTGATCCTTGGCATTAGTGTCATTTTGCTGTCTCTCAGCCTCTTTCTGTTCATGTCCTACACATGTATAAAGTACCTAAGGATTCACACAGCAAGTAAGTTCATGGAAAATCATATCAGTATGTCAAAGTGGAATCACTGGCATGGGCAGATTTCCTTCCGAAAACCACATGTGGCATTTAAACAATCAAAATAAGTATTCATTAACAGAAGAAATTGATGTGACTCAACCTAAATATCACTGCTACTGCTCTTTTTAAAAAATACCATCATAAGGGGAACTTCCCAGAATTATTTTCATATATTTTTGTGACGTATCAACAGTAGAAAAAAAAGATTCAAATGCAGATCATCAGATAAAAGGACTCATCTAAATTCCCACGGTGGCAGTTGGCTATAGAACTTTAATGCACTACAACTACTATAGTAGTCAATTACTGGACACTATAATATTTGCCTGCAAAGTCTGTCCAGAGGGACACTTCTCACAAGTTCACAACATCTTTGACAGGAGTGAAAATGCAACTGTAGTGAACATCATGCTATAGTGATATTATGATCATCACTGTACTATATATATGCCAGTTTACTGAAAAAATATTGATTTACATTGGAATATAATCTGATAGCCTATAAGAGCAGAATCAGGATGTACTCAGTTAAATTGTGCACATGTGACACTCCTTTTCTTCTTCTTCTTTTTAGAAATCCTCTAAGGCAGATTTAGTCAAACACATAAATACAAAAATTCTGTAGCACAAATTAACAGTTGCATTAATGTAGTTTATAAAGTGGGAAGTTTTTATAAATATATCTGTTAGCTGTGCCCACTTCTTGGATAAGCAAGAGGAAAAATGGATGGATGGATGGATGGATAGATGAGTTGTGTCTTACATTAAAGACATTCAAACCCTTGTGTGCATGGTGTCCACTACAGGGCAAAAAACCCCTAAATTAAGCTGGACATGTTTTAAGTCTGGTTTGGGAATATTAAAATAACCAAACCTCTCATTAAGTTAATAATAATTAAAGGTTAGTCTTAAAAGTCACATAACTTTTTTGAAAAAAAGTTGAGCATATTGTGATAAAACCTTTAATACAGTTACAAAGCTGATGGATAGTCAAACTCTAGCCATGATGTCCTTCTGTCAAAAACGTCAAAGTCTGCTTATCTTGCTGCCATTTCTCACTATGAAAAGTGATTAAGGTTATGCCACTTATTTGTTTAAAACAAATTGCACTATAGAACATCTGTAAGGCAATGGATGGAGCTCAGTGTATTATACTTTAGTTACATGGAAAGTCACTAATGAACAATTGTTTTTACGTGCAGCAACACCTTCTCCTTTGGATCGACTCCTCTCTGATGTTTCTATTTCACAGGAGTGAAATGTTTACAATAAATCTGCCTTTGTTCGCCTAAAATTTTGCATTTTGGTGATCAAATCAGAAAACTCCTGTGACTTGGAAAATGAAAAATGAAGTGGAAGTGAAGTGGAAAATGGGGGTGGCAGCAATGAAATGTGTGATGTTTATTATCGAATGCGTAGGTGTGCAGCGAGGAAATAATGTCATATTTCAACTAAATCATTGATGGTAATAATTCTCTCCCTGCTTTAGACCACAAACCCATGCTGGCTGTTCCTACTAACATCAGTGACTTTCACCTACCAAAGGAAGAGAGCGGGCTTCAGTTTGTCCAGGATGGATCCAAGGACAGTGACATTTGTGATCTAGAAAGCATTATTTTAAGATGATATTATAACTCTGTTCAATTACAGCCAGTATGCTAAAAATTATCTTGCTTGACGTCAGTGCACAGGATCTAGAAGGGAAAGTGAAAAACATTTGTAGAACAGACTTGATGATTCCTTTTGATCTTTAGCATGACTTAAGCAGAAACACATATGTATGGATTCATATTTAAAACCTCACTTTGATGTGGTAATGAGTTTATCTCAAGTCTATACTTGAAATAGATGATTTCTTGCTGAATATTCAGGGGTATTACAGTTTGGTCTGTAACACATGTGTTCGTCCCTGAGGTGGGCCTTGCAGTTTGTGCCCTTCTGGCATGAGTTACAGATGAGCTACACAAGTTTTTTATGCTTATTATACTGTAAATAAACACACTGTTGGGAATGTTTTAGGTAGGTAGAGTTAAAGAAATTCTACAAACGAAAGCAAATCTGGTTGGTTTATTTTGTTTCTGTAGTATAGCAAAACAGATAAATTGTAATCAGAATAAATTAAATGGTTTTAGTCATTTTTCCTTTGTTGATCTATTATATGATTAATGAAAAATCTGCACACATTTTGTCGTTACAAGAACTGCTTTTTAAAACATTGTTAAAGTTTGTCAAAAGCTGTCTTTAACAGTCAAGCTCCAACTGGATATCTATTAATTGCAACAGCACATGTTTGTTTCTTTTATGAATATATATTTCTTTTGTAACTGCATAATGACTGTTTTATAAATATTAATTATTTTTTATATATTTTTTCTGTTATCATGCTGCAATACTAGAGTTGTGAATTGTGTTTCTAGTTTTTAAGATAATTTATTTAATATATGTTATCATAGTTCTTCATTTTCATATTGCATATATATATATATATATATATATATAAAAAGTGACATTATTCAATGTCTCACCTTCAGTGGCAGTGGTTGTTGTAGTGTTGCTGTGACGTGCAGGCCGGGATATGCTATAATAAACGTGTGACTGTTGTTTTTTTGTTCATAAAAAGTTCTTATTGACAAAAAGAACGCAAACAGTGGGCGTTACACAAAGGGTGCACTTCTTCTGCGTCCCTGCGGAGGCGCTGATGAGCACGTTTTGGCTGATCGGTCATATGACAGCTGCTTTTGTCCCTCTTCGCTTCCCCACTGGAAAAACGGCACATCTGACAGGGAGGGAGACGAAACAGGTACCACCATCAGGGGAGCGCTGACCACCGACCTCAAGATGCTTGCACTAATAAACCGGCTTTTGGACTGGATCAAGTCTCTGTTTTGGAAGGAGGAGATGGAGTTGACGCTGGTCGGCCTGCAGTACTCGGGGAAAACAACATTTGTAAACGTGATCGCTGTAAGTCTCCAGCTGCTACTAGCCGCCTTGCTAGGATACGGCTAACAGCCTTAACTCGCATAATTGCATAGAGGTTACTAAGCTAGAAGTGGGCTAAACACTGTCCGGTTCTCTGGGGTGTGCTTTGCTCTGTTGGTGGAGCCAGCATCCATAACACACACCGCAGTCAAGAGGAGTTGCTGTTTTATATTTAGCTGTTTAGTTTTGCAACTTACCGGCTACTAGGATGCAGTGTTATGGTCTAAACTCCAAAGCTCAAAAGCAGTATTTGACATAGTTTTACACGAAGGAGTTAAAAGCTGTCTGGAGTGCTTTAGTTACCAGGAAGTTAACGTAATAACACGCTGACAGTAACTGTTGACAGCGGTGCAGCCAAACTGGAACGATCACTTATGTGTCATTGTAGTACAGGTCCCCTGTACCAGTGTTATACAGGTGTCCTGTCAAAGGAGATCATCTGCCAAAAAATAATTGCGAGTGTTTAAACTAATGTAAATGAATTGGGCAGTGAAAAATGTACCACAATAACTTTTTTATTTCATATATTTATTTCATCTATAACATAACATATTCTACAGGTAATTTCTTCTTCTTCTTCGTCTTCTTCTTCTTCCTTTTAAATAAATAACCCCTTTGAAAATGATCCCGACTCCAACCTTTTTACCAATATAAGCAAATATGTTGCACATAAAAACATAAACACACAAATCACTTTTTGGCACGACTGGTTTCCAAAATCACGAGGACAACTAACAGAGTCTGGGTGGGTTATCTTCTTTATTTTTTATATTTATTTTCTTGTATTTATAAAAGTCAGCTTCTCAGTTTCTGTAGCATTAATGCTTAAATGTGAGATTATAAAGCAGTGTCAGATTTCCATGACACATCTAAAAAAGGGACTAGATTAACACTGCACTTAAGTCAAGCACACGTAAACAAAAGGAGAAGACATTTTTGCACTTATGTAAAAAAGACACAAAAACACAACAGCAGATTGTAGCTTCTTGGTAGGGGTGTTGGTTTCTCATGTAACTTTGCAGTTATTTCTCAAAGACTGGTGGGGCAATCCAGGTTGCCTTATTATTGCTAAAATGGGTTTCTTTCTTTTTCCCCCCTAACCTTTGGTTGTTTTAGTTTCACATATGGGGCCCTAGTGAGGGTGGCAACAGATGGCAGGCATGCCTTTTACTCCATCAGCTGTCAGATAACCAATCAGATTAAATGTATCTGGTGTAGGCAAGGTCTGATTGGTGCAGCCTTTCGTCTTAAAACGAAATAGCTTCAGATCAGTCAGGATTCATTCTGTACTTTTGTCTAATGTGCATCTTGTGTGTGTTTATGTAACAGTTGCTATCAAAAGTATGGATGAGTAATCAATTTTCAAAGAGATATGTTGCCGGGATGTTAGAGGAAGCTCCTTAAAAACATTTGTGCACTTGAGATGTTTATCTACGCTGCCAGAGTTAAAAACAAGTATGCACTTCCTCTGCTAAACCTTGGCATTCTGGTTTCTGGCTGGTGTATTTTTATGTTTTTAATCAGTTTTACTAGGTGATAGTCAGTGTATTGATGATGTATAACCTCTGCTTTCAAAAAAATTCTCAATCATTTATTTGCTACGGCCACTAATTCAACATTGGTATTCTACTATTATGTGAGCTCAGTTTTATACATTGTATATTTATGTGTTGGTCCTTTTTGTTACGCAAACACTCAGGCTACTGGAAGTTGTGAAAATTTTTTTTTTTTTTTTAAAGAATATATTTATTAAATTAGGTTAAAGTGAAAGTAATTCTTTCTAAAGACTCCGACTTGCACAGTTGAAACACTTAAAAGAAACACTGAATTGTGCTGAGGTTATATGCGTGCTGAAAAAAACAGATTTTTATCAGGCATTTACTGCGAAGAAGACGACATCTCTATAGAAATTTTCTTTGGTGCCCACACTTATCTGGTGATATCAAGGTTTTTGGGGTTGGAACGTACTCTTCCCCTTCCTTTACGCTGAGTAAATGAAAAAAATACCCTACCAGACACTAACAATAGAGTTCATGAGTAGTTATGCAGGGGTGGTTCCGCCTTTCTCAGTCATAAGACCGTTCACTCATTTCCACTTAGCTTTGTCAGGTGACTCTGGCGAGTCATGTGCTGTGAAATGTTCGTGCACCCGGCAGTGCAGGTTCACGAAGCATGGAGAAGGATATCTGCAGCTTGTGAACTTAAAAGGGAAATTCCACTGATTTTTCATACACAAACACATTTTCTTTCCACTGCAGTTTACACAAAGCATTAACAAAAGGCCAATCACAAAAAACCTAAACGTTTTATTTTATTGTCATTTCAATAAAATGATTCACTCTGTTTATTTTTTTCTTTTATGATACTCAAATTAGAGTCAACTTTGAATGTTTTACTTTTTATAGTCCCTTCCTCCTTTGCAATAAAGACTCAGTGAAAACACTTTTATGATTGGATTATTCCTCATGAATGAATCAAAAACAAACGTTAAACATTAAAGCTGTGGTTTTACCTTAGGATGCCGTTATGTCAGTCACGCTTTCATAAGCTACCATAAGTTATAAATTGCTTGTTAAAGGTCACTTGAAGTTTAAATGTAAAAACTTATAAACGTTTCTTAGAACTGCCACTTAATTTGTAATCCGCAGCGTGTATTTCCATGCAGCATGTTGCTATGCATTTCTTATAAGCACACAGCTTAATGTATATGACTCCTGTTTTTTTAAGGAAGTTAATCAGTGCAGCACACATGCAGTACATATGTGAGTGACCAGTTGCGCTGTTATACTTGGTTATATAGTGCAGATGTTGTAAAATGTGCATTTGAAATTACTGTTTTTTTTTTTCTTTTAATAAATGATAAACTTGTCTTTCCTTTCAGTCTGGGCATTTCAGTGAAGATATGATTCCTACAGTCGGGTTCAACATGAGGAAGGTCACTAAAGGAAATGTCACGATCAAGGTTCAGTTTTAATCTAACTGGTAAAACAAAACCCATCCCCAGAGTGGTTTTAGGAAAAGTTATCTAAAGGTTTGGTCTTAATTCTGTAGATCTGGGATATAGGAGGGCAGCCGAGGTTCAGGAGCATGTGGGAGCGTTACTGTCGGGGAGTTAATGCAATCGTGTGAGTATCCCCGACTGCCTTTCATACCTTTTGTTTCATAAAACAAACACTATTGTTGTTAAATGATGACTAATTTTGATTTTGATCTTGTCAAGGTACATGGTTGACGCTGCAGATCGAGAAAAGGTGGAGGCATCGAGAAATGAGCTTCATAATTTATTAGACAAACCTCAGTTGCAAGGAATTCCCGTAAGTGTTCCACTTAAACCAATTTAGATATTTGTGTGATTTCAGAAGCAGTAACAGAGATCTGTGTGTGACTTCTCTGGATTACTCCACTGGAGTTTCAGAGTTCAAATTTAACCTGCCCTTTTTTAGGTTTTGGTACTGGGTAACAAAAGGGATCTCCCCACTGCACTAGACGAGAAGCAGCTCATTGAGAAAATGTAAGTGGAAAAATCTTGAAGGCATTTCAACTTTTCATCAGTGCATTGTAGGTTCTTAATATCAGACGTGTTCGCAGTTTTTCATCTCGTTTTGTTTTTTAAAGAACCGTTAGGATGCTTTTCTCATGTATATCTCTTGGTAAAGGGGAACTGTCTTTATTTATATCCAGCTGTAATCTTACTGGTTTCCTCTCCTGTCAAGTTGTCAAAAATGTGCTGAGACTCTTACTAGTACTACTTTAACGCTGTCATTTTCAAACTGTGGTGTGGACGCCCCCTGGGTTTCTTTTAGGGCCATTGCAGGGCTTGTATGGCTGACTGGTGAAAGGGGAATAAATCTGCTCTATGTACCTTTACTTTAAATTAAATTGTCTTAAAATGTAGGGATTGGTTATATATAAATAACTATTCTTTACCTTTCTAGGAATCTGTCAGCTATACAGGACAGGGAGATATGCTGTTACTCTATTTCCTGCAAAGAGAAAGACAACATTGGTAAGTTGTGGCATTATTTCTTACAATCGTTTGATTTCTTTGTTGCAGTACTAAATCTGACCCTGCATATTTCTATTTATGCATTTATTTGCAGATATCACACTTCAGTGGCTCATCCAGCACTCAAAGTCACGCAGGAGCTGAAAAAACCCAAGTTGTTTTCCAGCTGTTATTGCCCTGTTACCGTCATGTCACACCCTCATCACTCTGCAATGATGTACAGTCGTATCCTCACCTGCACTTCACCGTGCTGCACTGTTTTGCTTGTGTGACTTTTTTTTTTTTTGCATTTTACCTTTTTTTTATATTCTTAAACAAATCCCAACAATGCACTACAACAATTCTGGTACCGAACTTTAAGAAAGAAATTGGCATTATACATCTTGTAAAGCTGTACTTTAATTAGGAGTGAGAAACTATTTTTAAGCTACCTTTTTGTGTCTTCAGGCATTACACAGTTGATGCTGCCAGGTAGCTTGTTACCCTTGTTGGTGTAACATCACCTTCTTCTAGGAGGGTTTATTCAGTTCAACAGATCTCACAGTATGATGAGGTTCTTCAGACAGTCAGGTATGATGCTTAGAAACGGCTGATGTGAACACGCAGGTTTTCCTCTTTCTGCCTAGCTCGGCTCTGTGATCATCTTGACTGTCAGCCTTCCCTTGATCAGGTTTTCTCCTTTCAAAGATGTGCCAGTTGTTTTAGAAAATGCGCATTTAAGCAAGTCAGTTGAAGCAGATCTGTAAAAAATATCAAGCTAGTATGATTTTTACTGAAATGGGATGTGTGTGTATGAATATATGATTCTATTTAAAGTTCTGAATGTACTAAAAGCAACACTGTATGGGGTTGTGTGGTTCATATTGGCCTCTATTTGTAATTAGCCTCAGTGGAACAATGTCCTTTTGTGCTGCCTCAAAGCTGAGAGAGAGGCAGGATTTAAAGTGCCTTGTGCAGTGTCTCTTCTCTGAAGCAAAGCAGCATGCAAGGTGTGCCTACAGTAACATCATAAAAACACCACTTCAATGTATTCTAGAATAAAAAAAGGCATGCTTTTTAATTTAAACACTGTTTTTTTTGTTTTTCTCTTGTCCTTTGGTTTGATATTCTACCTAGTTGAACAGAATGTACTCATCAAAACAACAGTCACTGTATGGGGGTGGGGGAAAACATTAATATGCTCTTTTATATGAAGTACTACAGTCATGGTAAAAAGAAGGTGCACCCTCTTTCAGTGGAAAGAATTTATGTATCAGGACAGGATAAAAATAATCTCCTTAGCAGGTCTTAAAATAAGGTCAATACAACCTCAGATGAACTACAAAACATGACATGTTGCACTGTGTCGTTATTTATTTAACAAAAACTAAGCCGAAATGCAGGAGTGTGAAAACTAATTACACGCCATGATTCAGCAGCTTTTAGAACAACTTTAAAAAGTATTATCCTGAAGTAACTATTTTCTGTGTGACTTCATCATTGTTGTGGAGGATCTTTGTCTTTATAAAGGTTTGCCTGCATGTGCCTATGTACAAATCTCTTAAGATCCCATTGCAACACCTTGATCCTTTTTCAGCCACTCTGCTGTAGGTTTGCTGCTGTCGCATGACCCAGTTTCAGCCAAGTCTTACGTGTTAGACCGCCGACTTCACATTTGACTCTAAATACTTTAGCGTATTGAAGAGATCATGGTTGACTCAGAGAATACTACGTTCCTGTGGCTGCGAAACTATTCCAAGTTATCACCAGCCAACAGGTGATAACAACAGTTTGGCAGTTGGTGTAGGGTTTTTGACTTTTGTCAAACGTAGTGCTGTGCAGGGCCAACAATTCCATGTTGGTCTTATCTATCTAAAGGACATTGTTCCAGAAATCTTGTGTTTTGTTCAGCTGTAATGTTGCAAACCTAGGTCATGGGAACCCTTATAAACAAACTTTATTTGTTCCGTCTTTTAAAAAAAAAATTGTACTGTCATGAACTTTTATATTTGACATCATAACTGAGTACTGCAGAGTCTGAGGTGTCTTTTGCAGTTTCTCTTGGCGTTATATCGTTTGACTGTTGGGTGAATTTGCGTGAGATTATTTGGAAATGATCTTCAGCAACAGTTACTTCTTTAACATTATTGTTGATTAATTTCTTTATATTTGTTAGTCTGCCAAATCAATCAATGTACTTGCCAAAACCTTTGCTTTAATAGAGGTGCTCACACTTTCTAATGATCAGTTAAACAAGTGCATTTGATTATGAACACCTTGTTGAAACTTTCCCTCTTAATTCCTATGGAAGCAGTAAGGGTGTATTTATTTACTTATTCACACACTGCTTCTGCATTTTGGTTTAGTTTTTGTGAAAAAAATAATGACATGATGTAATATTGCATGTTTTGAAATTCATCTGCGGTTGTATTGACCCAGTTTAAAGAACTGCTAAGGAGCAGTTTTTCATTATTGTTATTATTATATTCTAATATGTAAAACCTCAGGATATACTTTTCTTTTTTTGCCATGACTACATACCAAAAAGCTCTACATAGCTGTTATCAATTACCTAGCCTATTATACCTGTGATCAGATCTATATTAGGTGACCCTTGGTAGGGTTTACAGGTCAGCATACTCACTTAGTGTAGTAATACAGTAAAATCAGGTACAAGCTCCTACATACGGTCAAAGCCATGTGCTTGTATGCATATAGTAATTACTCAGTATTATTGTTGTGGTTGAGTTGCTCTGCAGCTCGTATTCAGCGGATAAGTCAAAACAGCTTTATTATTATTATTTTTTACCATTTAATTACGATAATGTTCTAATTGATGGCTTCTTAACCAATAAAAAGAGCGTATTAATTCTGGGGATCTTTGAAAGCATTTAAAGATATAGAACAAAATGTTCATTTTCCCCCCTTTTTTTCAATATATTTACATTTAACTGACCTTTCCAACTTTACATCTTTCGAAATGTAAATAATTTCTCGGTTTGAAAACTAAATGTTTCACTCTTGTGGCTCTTTCTTATTGGCGTACAAATCTGGAATGCCACGAAACGCACCGTCGAGATTGACATCTCTACGACCAATCACTAGTAGAACCCGCTGACACGACACCAATCGCCTATCAGGATGTGGGAGGAGCTGGTTTGTTGACAGGAAATGCGAGGCGGACTCACTTCCACAACCCCTTCTCGCCTGTAGTTCAGCCGGACAAACAGCGGGGCTGACAGTTGGTCATCCCTCTGAGGTATGTGGACTTAAACTATGCGTTTCAAGACCGACGCGGGGCAAAGATGCAATGGAGGTCAATACTTGTTGGTCTTGTCGTATTGAGACTGTCTCTCAGCTGCATGCTGTGGCTAGCTTTCGGACTGGGACCTAGCTGGGGGTTCAACTTCCATCTCGGTTTCAATTTGCACAAACTGGACTTGCTGTTCAGGGAGGAAAAGGAGACCGAGCCGCGAGATAACTCGTGGTCTGAACGAATACACGGCCCCAGATATGAAGAGACGGAGACCACCTGTGCGTCGGCGGGAGAGGAGTCCCCAAAGAGGTCCTACCTGAGCTTCTTCGATGGCAACAAGGACGAGTACGTGCGGAGATACAGCTCTTTCCCGGACACACTAAAGGCCAAAATGAAAGACATGGCCAAAGAAATGTTCTACTTCGGATATGACAATTATATGAAATATGCCTTTCCCGAGGACGAGCTGAATCCAATTGACTGTGAAGGGAGGGGTCCAGACGTGCAAAACCCGTGAGTCATTCACTGTTACCCCGATTACCTGAACTGACTGGACCTGCTACTGTGAAATGCAGTTCACGCTTCCAGGCGCTCAGTTATCTTAACTGTCTTCTGCACATTGCAGTTTGCATGCAGTTGTAATCAAACTGGCTTGTAATAAAATGTCGCTGCTCAAGAATCACTCAAGAACGGGTCAGGGTTTACAAGTGGGAACCGGAGGAGAGTTCAAACCATGTTTTCTCTAAATAGAAAGCATTTACATAATTCTTATTATTTTGTGGCAATGCCAGCCTAGGTCAGATGACTCTCACTGAACAGTCCTGTACTTTCCAAGCTTAAAGAGTCTTAACAGGGATCCTGTGGGTTTCTGTGAAGTATAGCCTGTTTTTCTTCATAACATATACAAAATTATGAAATCAAATGATCTCAAGCAAATGTATAGTTTAAGAAAAACAGAGTGAAACAACTATTTTACCCTCATGTTTGTCTTGAATTAATCAGTAAGTGTTATTTCCAAGGTTGGGTGACATATACTTGTTTGTTTTCTGACAAAGCCTCTAGATCCTGGAGAGATTTAGTCTACAGTCTTGTTTCTCCAAAACTGAGTCTGATACTGAGCAAAAAGCTCCAAAGCCTGCTATAGTTTTCCAAATCATTTAAACTTTGTTTAATTAAAAACTTACTTACTGATGCAGTTGTGATCATATCTGCCACTGCTGAGTCAGCAGTGCTATCCATCAGCTTTCCCTTCAGTCCCTTTAAAAGAAACAATGCTTTTCAAACTGTAACAGGTTTTCCCTTCAGCTGGAACTACACGCAGAACCACAACTAGATACTTCATTGTTCTCAAAGGAAATTTTGACATTTGTAGCTTGTGAATGACAGAGCATTAAACACAAAAGCCACCAAATACAGATTTGAATAGGGAAACTAGAGGAATATTATAACGGAGTAACCAAAGGTTGTGCAAAACTACAAAAGCGAATAGATGGTACCTCACTAATGAGAGCTGTCCCTGTTGTAAGATATGCAACTAGTATGATGTGTGAGGTATGCTAAAGTGTAGGTAGTGCAAAGGGTGATCCCCATACAAAAACATTACAGGATGCATTCACAATGCAAGAATTATTACCACTGTAAAGAAAACTGTCAGAAAACTGGACAAAAAGTGTAAATGTGTCTGTGCATAGCACTGATATAGCCAATATCAAGACTATCTGATGCAGAAAATTATGCTGATAAGGCAGCATCTCTGACTCCTTTCCTCTTCTGTGATGCGTTCAAGAGCTTTATGGTTCAAGGCAGAATAGGTTTCCTCAATCAGTCAGCTGTATCAGAAAACGTTTTGAGATATATCACTAACATTAAGAGAAATTTTGTGTGTGTGTGTGTGGGGGGGACTTTCTCAAGTGTTTTCTAAGACAAGAAGGGATTTTATCATTTTTAATGGCTAGTTCCTTTTCATGACACCAAAATGATCAATGATTATCTGCAAATTATTTTATAATTAATAATTTTGAGTTGCCCTGTTGTGAGCTGCACTGATAAATAAGTATTCATGTTTTAATACCCTCTTATCAGTCCTACACTGTTTATGTTGTCAAATCAGAAGAAAAATCCCTACTTAATGGTAGAGCTGGGCGATAGAACGATAACGATATGTATCGCGATATAACTTTTTCTCGATAGAAAAATTAAACTATTGCGATAGACCTCGCCGCTCTTGTCCTCTTTAAAAAAAGAAAAAAAAAAGAACAGCCAATCCAAATTAAGTAGCGCAGAGCCTAACCAATCACAGCCGCAGCGTCACGTCACGTGACTTGTTACGTACAGCACAAGTGCCAAGCCGCACATGTGTATTTGTTTGGGAAGCAGCCAGCCACCATACCGCCCGGGTAATGGAGGAAATGAGTGTGCCGACTAGAAAAATCAACCGAGCGTGACCGAAGAGAAAACAGATGATGGTTCCAACGCCGGAGAGATTGTCGAACGGAAGAGCCATAGAAGTTCTGTAGTGTGAAGGTATTTCGGCTATTTCAAGTCTGACAAAAAACAGAATAGCGCGCACTGTAAATTGTGCCGAAAGCAAGTCTGGAAATACAATAAACTGTTGCATGCGCTACGTCCACACGTACCCGGGTATTTTTGAAAACGCAGATGCATTTGTTCTATGCATTTGCACCTTTCGTCCACACGTAAACGGCGTTTTTGGTCACTGAAAACGAAGATTTTTAAAAACTCCGGCCAGGGTGGATATTTTTGAAAACTCCGTTTTTGCATTTACGTGTGGACTAGAAAAACGGAGAAAACGCAGCGTCAAAGGTGTGCGCATTTTTTGACGTCACACTGTGCGCCACGTTATTGTTTCGGTGAAATGAATTTCTACAATACTGTTACTGTTAATTCTACTCTCTGCAGTGTTTAAATGCTTACATATACACACAGTTACTGTCCCTCCACACATATGACTGGGTTCTGCTTCTATGCCCCAGCTTTGTTTACTTTTTCCCACCGAGGCTTCTAGACTTCTGATTGGCCAACATTTCTGCACGGTTAGGAATCTAGCGCCACCTGCTGCTTTGGCATGTTCATAGTGGCGTTTTCCTTCATTTCTCCCTTTATGTGTGGACAGGATTATTTTTTAAAACGAAAACGGAAATTCTCCGTTTTCAAAAATACCCGTGTACGTGTGGATGTAGCCTCAGTCTCTGACTGGAAGCGCTAATTCGTCATTCGGCTTTTGTCAGACTAAAGTAACTGTTAAAACTGTTTGAAAAGCTAAGCTATACAACAAGGAGAGATTGAGAATTTCCTTTTAGTTCTCAGTTTATTTGATATTGACAAAAGTTAGTCAATTTTGTCTGTTCTTCTGTAAAACAAACTAAGATTTATTTTTAGAATTAATATTTTGTTTCTAAGTGGAATTGACAATTTAGTCTGTTTCGTTTGTTCTATTTTGAAACTTAAACGCTTTAGCGGCTGCCTTTTGTGTAGTTTGCAATATTTGCCTTTATTTATCTGAAATAGTCTCATGTTCCTTAAGTACATCTACCCTGTTGAACTTATTATGGGAAATAAATATTTAAATAAAAACAAGCTGCTGATTATTTCACATTTTACTTGTGAGCAACGGCACATTTAAATCTTACAAATATAGTTATTTGGCTTATATCGTGATAGATATCGTCATTGCCTGAAATGAAAAAAAAAAAACATGTCGTGATATGAAAAAATCTTATATCGCCCAGCTCTACTTAATGGGAAGACTTGTTCTCATATGCAGTGATAAAACTGTGAATATCACTTTGTTGTTGAATTTAAAGTACGCTTTATGTTTTGAGATCAGTATAATGTATGTCTCCCACTTGTGTGTGAAACCACAGTCTGTTTCACTTCTTTTATTTCAGATCAAATATCAACATAAATGATGTCTTGGGCAACTATTCCCTTACTCTCATTGACACCTTGGACACTCTGTTGGTAGGTTGTTTATTTACTGCCCTGCTTGCACTGCATTAAAGCAATGGTGACTGGTACTTCCTCTGTGAGTTGTGGGTTTTCAGTTTCCTTTTTTTTTTTTTTTTGGCTTAGTTTTATATTTTAGACATAATACCAGATCGAACATGAATAAAGTGAAGATGTTCACATATCTTTACCTAAATACTTTCCTTAAATCAGCCTCCAATTCCAGTTTTGGCATTTCTTTGTTTTAAACATCAATGAAATCTTTTTTTTTATTTTTTATTTTTTTATTAAAACTGCTGTCACTTCCCATTTATATAATTTAAAGACCATTCTATCATCAATGCAAAACAATTATTTAGTCTTGCAGTGATTTTTTTCTTTTTCTTTCAATAACAAATACAGTCTTTAGCCAATTTCTCCAGTCTCTCACACTGGGAGCTTCTGGTTTAATCCAAGGCGATGTCGTTGTATTTTTTCCAATCAGTAGCATAATTCAAAGTAAATATACGAGTTTCTCTGCTCTGCACTACATTCAGAACAACGTTGTTAGCACTTCCTCTGTAAGTTGTGGGTTTTCTGCCAAGCTTTTAAGTTCCCCTGCATGAAGCCAGGTGCAAGTGTTACCGTGTCAGTCTTAAAACTGACAGCTGATTGTTGATTTACTGTGGTTATACAGTATGTGGTTTTTCTCACCAGGTGCTCGGCAACGTGTCAGAGTTTCAAAGAGCCGTCAAACTGGTTATAGATACTGTATCTTTTGACAAGGACTCAACTGTGCAAGTTTTTGAGGCAAACATCAGGTACATATGTCACTATTTTCAGAGTCTGTAGGAATCAAAATATGTCAGTGTACGCATTTTTAAAGCAAAACATTTGATATGATGACTCGTGTAACATTTATCATGATAATTGCTTTCGATAAGCTTTTAAATATCTGGTTATGTGTAGAACTCTGGTGTTATATTTCTTTCTTTCTTTCTTTCTTTCTTTCTTTTTTTTTTAAACTGAAGGATCTTGGGAAGCCTTATTTCAGCACACATTCTGCTGACTGACCCAAAACATCCTTTTGGCAATGTGGGCTTTGAAGGTTACGATAATGAGCTGCTACATTTGGCTCATGACTTGGCTGTGCGTTTGCTGCCAGCCTTTGAGAACACCAGCACAGGCATTCCCTACCCCAGGGTGAGTGAGACTGTTGTGACCACAAATTAGAGGTATATATTCTTTCGGTCTCACTTTGCAGCACACACCTTAGTTATCATGTGAGCAGAAATTGTCATTGGTCACTGTAAATGCACTAGATTTGATTTGTTTGTATCTTTATCACAGGTGAACCTGAAGAACGGAGTTCCTCCTGACAGTGTGAATGAGACCTGCACTGCAGGAGCCGGGTCCTTGCTGGTGGAGTTTGGAATTTTGAGCCGCTTAATTGGGGATTCGACATTTGAGTGGGTAGCTAGACGAGCTGTCAGAGCCCTGTGGAACCTGAGGAGCAACGAAACCGGTCTTTTGGGTATGTATGTTGTTTAGTACAGCGTAAAGACTTCCCCTGGAAACTTTCTTTTTGTTTTTTCTTTTTTTTTCTGTTTATTTGCTGAAATTATATGGCCACACAATGTGAATATAAACTTAAATTTCTCTCTTTTTAGGCAATGTAGTTAATATTCAAACAGGGCAGTGGGTTGGCAAGCAGAGTGGTCTTGGAGCTGGTATGGACTCCTTCTATGAGTACTTGCTTAAGTCGTACATCCTCTTTGGAGAAAAAGAGGACTACCGTATGTTTACAGCTGCTTATGAAAGCATCCAGAATCACATGAGACGAGGGTGAGTTCAGCACTAAAGAAATGTGACACAGCAGCATTGCACAGCTTCACTGGGTTGCAAATGAAATGTGAAATGAATCCCAGCTATGTAAATCAGTCACTGTCGGATTAAACAAGCAAAGAGGAAATAAAACTGCTGATGGTTTTTGGTTTTAGTTTCTTACTAAAGGAAACTTCAGGAAGGAAGGAAAACTAGATTCAGAAACTTAAAGCTGTCATGAGACTTAACAGAGATACACATCAGCCCTTTATTCCTCATCAGTAAACACCGATAAACACCTGTTAAGGATCTGAAGTTGTGTTTTTGTCTTTATGATTAAAATCTCTTTGCAGCGTATAAAATCACAATTTCACTGTGATTTCATTTAGAGGCATAGGGACTAGTATTACATATTATTTCTGTGGTTTTTTTCCCCA
Source organism: Astatotilapia calliptera (assembly GCF_964374335.1). Lineage (NCBI taxonomy): Eukaryota > Metazoa > Chordata > Actinopteri > Cichliformes > Cichlidae > Astatotilapia > Astatotilapia calliptera. The sequence goes on along the minus strand of NC_137426.1, from coordinate 16,204,440 downwards.
GGAGAGAGTCGTGCAATGAAGGAGAAGGTGACCCACCTCTCTATGTTAATGTGAACATGTTCAGTGGTGAGATAATGAACACCTGGATTGACTCACTTCAGGCTTTCTTTCCTGGCCTTCAGGTGAGGATTATAGTGGCAGCTGTGAGTAGAACGTGACCGAGGTATCGGCCTATATTGTCTGTTTCCTGATCTATTTGTATTGCCGTGTAAAACAGTTCTTAAATGAAAATTAAAAATGTTTTAAAAAATGGTCTTTAACCATGTTATGAGGGTTGATGTTGCATGATTTGTCCACCAGAGGGCACTTTGCAACCTGCCTGGCAACTAATCCTCTCTGAGTCAGTAATACTTATTATGCTATTAAAACAAGATTATTTTTAAACTGCATTGTCATGTTATCCTAGTAAAGACTCACAAATAACTACATATAACACATGTTAGGGAAATTCAGTCTTCTTCTCATCTTCTTCTCTAGATTTCTCGAGAAATTTCTCTAGAAGTCTAGAATCTTTGTTTTGTGTGTCTAAAAGACATTGTTTTGTTAATCTAAATTAAAGCTCTACTTCTGCCTCATAGGTACTGAATGGCGATGTAGATGATGCCATTTGCCTGCATGCCTTCTACTATGCCATCTGGAAGCGCTTTGGAGCTCTGCCAGAAAGATACAACTGGCAGCTGCAGGCTCCCGATGTGCTTTTCTACCCTTTAAGACCAGAACTAGTAGAGTCTACTTACCTGCTGTACCAGGTAACAGTCATGGTCTTTGTTCCACAGCGTTTGGTGCTGCTGTCAGTGACTGTTACATCTCACACAAGTCTTCTTTTTTAACTTCTGCAGGCAACCAAAAATCCTTTCTATCTGCATGTTGGAATGGATATTCTACAGAGCCTTGAGAAAAATGCCAAAGTCAGGTGAGATTAAGTTTAAAGTTGTAGATGCTTTTGTCCAAGAAATAATAATAGAAAAATACACTGTTTACTCTTTTTGAGCTTGTTAAAGCTCTTCTGTGTTTGCTTTTGGCTGAGCGGAATTGTGTTCTTTGCAGATGTGGGTATGCCACTCTCCATCATGTCGTGGATAAATCCAAAGAGGATCGCATGGAGAGCTTTTTCCTCAGCGAGACATGCAAATATCTTTATCTGGTAAGTTGCAGCTTGACCATTCAGATAGAAAGCTATGTCTTATATGGCTATAAAATTATATATGAGCGCAGTATATAGTCGAGATAGATCTTTATTCAAGTTATTGCAAGAGATGGTACTTTTGGTTGCTCCCTTATTTCCCCAGAGGGCGCTACACAGGGTGGATCCGCATGTTTGATTTGGCACAGGTTTAATACCGGATGCCCTTCCTGATGCAGCCCTCCCATTTTTCCCGGCTTGGGACTGGCAGTGGGAGTACCATACCAGTTGCTTTAGATTTCTGCACTGAATCCACACCATAGGTACATCATAGCCGCAAATCCCTCTTAAACCCTGTTACATGACCTAATGTGCATGTACATGGAAATGTAACTTACATGTCATGTTGACACATTGTGCAAGTATTGTGTTCACAGAGTTTCAACTACTATTTTACCACAGTTGAATTTATCATTGAGAGAATAATAACAATCGCCTCAATATATAAATATTTAAAGATGCCTGCAAATTCCTGGAGGGACATTGCTGAACTTATTGGGAATGTACAAATAAGTGGAAAAACTTAAGGGGAAAGTATGTTTGCACCCGAAATGACACACACAAAGAAACAAAAACCCACTGACCACAACAAAGAGTAAGGACGCAGAAGGGAAAAAGTTGCCGGATTTTACTTGTCTCTATTGTGGCTTGCAGTGCATATAAAACTCCAGGACACAACCACAAGGTCATTAATGTGTAACACACACACAATCGTGAATGCTGGCAACAGCGTCAGCTACTTGTGTAGTTTACGTCATAGACTCTTCAAAATGTAACGAAGTCTAAATCACCTGTAGCTTGTGGCCCCCTGAAGCTGTGTGTGTATGTTCTCCTGATTCTAAGGTGTGCTGCCTGCCTGCCCAGGCCTCATATTCCACTTAATGATCAGTTTGTCTCAGCATTTCAAATCCTCTTTGTCAAACTGTCTTGCTTTCACATACCATGACCACATGAAGTAATTTACTGTCCTACGTGGCTAAAAGATTGATTTTCTAAGCCAGTGTACTCACAGTGCACTGGCTTAGAAAATTAGCTGAGATAAGGACTTGCAGGCAGCTGTTGTTGCCCAAAATGACCACGCCCAGTTACAGCATCATCTTTGTTATGCTGTTTAAACGGGTAAGTATTGAATGGACATATTAACTGTGGGGACCAAACCATTGAGGTTTCCATGAGGTATGAGCCAGGTGTTAGTACTGATGTCCTGCCTGTCTTCATACTGTGTAAATAAAAACCTCTCCTATGCATTGCAGCTGTTTGATGAAGACAACCCACTTCACAAATCCGATAACAAGTACATCTTCACAACCGAGGGTCATGTTGTGCCTATAGACAAACGCTTCAGGGAGAAACAATGGAATGATGACTTTCCATGTGAGGAGGGAGCACTGACAGAAAGAGAGCCAGTCAACCAGCCTGCTCCAAGAAACATCAGCAATGTAAGGCCATGTTCCTGTCGAATCTAGGCCACTGTTCTCACATTACAAATATTTCAACAGTAATTGTTTTCTTTTTAAAACTCTCTGCAGTGTAACAGGATCCCAGAGGAGCGACGGTACACTCTCCCATTAAAGAGCATCTACATGAGGCAAATAGATCACATGGTGGGAGTTTTTTGAGTGATGGGATGGATGTAATGAAATTGGCAGGGGCAGGCCTTTATTGCACAGATGAACTGACCACTTGTTGGTTAAAATCCTCTTCCTGTCTGTTGTGCTGCTCGGGAAACTCACACTAAAGTAATCCTGAGAAAGCAATTTGATTAAATTAAGTTTGAGCTTTTTGTTTCTGTTTTGCTGGATGAAAATGTTGCCAAACTTTTTCTGTGAGAAGATGAGGATTCATCCTTTGTTGCATTTTGGCAGGCAAATCATTGAGAAAGTGGTGAATAACTGTTGTGTTCTTATGGAACAAAAAAAAAAGTCTGTTCAGGTATGAATGTGTGTGATTATGTTTGTGTATGCACATTTGAATTTTCAGCTGAGCTGGGAATCATAATGCTGTGTTAATGGGAACAGTGCCATCTAGCCACATGAAAATGCATAGCCTATAAAAACACTCAACTTAACAAAAGTCTCTCTAAACATGAGGATATGGTGCCTCCTTGCAGGTGATTCGCACTAGATCAGTGCTTCTACATAAGGGCTGTATATTAACAGATGATAGTAACAGGTACGAACTGTCAAATCCAGAGGCTGCGTTAGATCGTGGTCATAGGAATGTCGTTCTTTTTGTACACCTGAGGCTGGTTTGCAAAAGAGTCTAAACTATTGCCACTATGAATTTTTTTTTTTTCTTAAACCGCACTAGCCATATTGCAAGGATTTTAAACTGTCTTCTGTCTTAGTTGTGTTTTGCACATCACATCAAACCTCAGTATCCAGGGAGTTACAGACAACATAAAGGTAAACTGCCTCCTGCTTGTTAGCTGTTAATTAATTTCTGATTAGTATTGAGCTAAACATTGATCTCTCAGGCTTCTAGCTACTCAATGTCTTACAAAGAACAGAGCAGTGCCACAACTGTATGAGCGGGAGATTAATGACGACTCTTTAAAGTGCCTTCAATTTGTCTTCGTTTCTCTGGATGCTGTGCAATGTATATGATAATGTTGTGAATAACTTGGCTGAAAAAAGGCCACTGTAATGTTTTGCAAAAAGAGTCATTCCATATGTATGTACAGTTTTACACTGATTATGACATGAAGCTCTTTTTTTTTTTTTAGATGTAAAAAAACAAGCCATAAAATGTATTGTTTTTTTTTTTCTCCCAATGATAGTTAATTTTCAAGAAGTGCAAATTGATTTTTCATCAGTTTTCTCTCAGACACGGTCAGTATACAGACTTTCCTGCAATTTAATTTCTGTTATCAGGATGATTACCACGTGGTGAGAACTCAGGGTTTAAAATAAACACATAATCAATGAATGCTTTCATAAGAAATAAAACTTTTTGAAACGTTGCCTACAATATCTCGAGATGGTGCTGATTTTCTTGCAAATGAGTGGCTACACTGAAGTACAGTTGTACTGTGAAAACTGATTTTCTTCCACAAATATAAACAGAGAATGTTGTTTTTTTTTTGTTTTGTTTTTAATTAGCTGTGATGTTTTATTCGTGTACAGATTTAGTTTTGGGGTTTTTTTTCCACTTTTGCCAAACGTCCTGACTGTATATTGACTGTAGTGACTGCATTACACAATGACATTACAATATAAATGTTTTATTTGTAGGAGATGGCTATTCATCTTCTTTGATAATGTGCTGCATTATATCAGTGATATTTAAGTTCTCTAAAGGCAATTACCCCGATCGCTTCAAAGTTTTAGTTGCAGGTAATGTACACGTTTCAACTCCTCTTCCGAGGAGTTAAATGAAATGATTGATACCAGCTGATAGTCTGGAAAGCACAGAATGCTAATCACAGCTATGTCACAAACTTGTTGCTCAGAGCTATCAATTGTAGAGCTTTTACATGTTTATTCAGAGAGTTTGGAAATATGCCTTTTATTAGCTTGAGAGAACATTCATAACTTTGCTAAAAGAGGCCACTGTACTGTTTATTAGAGCAATTATCCTACGTTTGCAGAGGGAAACAGTTTCCTTTGCTCTGTCCAAGGAGAAAAAATTACATTCTCAAGTACACTGAAGCTCAGCACATAATTTGTTTAATCAAAATGAAAAGTCTGTTTGTGGCTCTAATACATTAAAGGGGATCCATTAGTCTCATTTCCAGCTCCTTATTTTTATTAATGAACTCTAATAGTTACTTTGAATTTTTCACAGTTTGAAATAATATTGATCAAATGGCTTTGGTTCAGGCCCTCAGTTCCTCCTTTCTGAAACAAGCTCTTTTAGCTCCCTTCTCCCGTTCTGTAGGATAACTTTCTCCTGATTAGTTGCCCCTTTAGAGCAGAAGAGACCATCAATGTCATCTTACAGGCCTAAGATGATGACGCTTTTTTTCTTTTTGCCTCTCTAAACACTTGAGAATCGAGGAAAAAGGAATCTTCCCATTGAACCTTTTGGGGGATTTCCTTCCTCTTTGGAGCTAAAAAAGGCCACCCAAACACATGAGATATCAATGGAAAGCCCCAGATGTCCTCTTTTGAGTACATCAGACTTAGTAGGGTCAAAAGATATAGACCAAAAACAAATGTCCACAGAGGACATAAATGAACAGGCTGGTTCTCAGGAGGATAAACCATCACAGTGGGTTTTAAGTCGTACAATCTTAATGTGATTGAAGTGCAGAACCTTCAGCTTTAATTTAATGGGTTTTACAACGTATAGCATTAACTACTTTGGAACAAAAGCAATTTTTATTGCTTAAACAAGGATGAATTTTAAGTAACATTTTTTTCCAGGCAATGGCTAGAGCCCATGGAGTTCTTCTTCAGTTGCAGCTTATTTGCTGGACTTTCTACCTTCAGTAACTGAGAAAAATACCGCATTTGGTTGAGATCGGGTGACTGACCTGGCCGTTCAAGAATATTTCATTTCTTTGCATTGGGAAATTCTTGTCTTGCTTCTGCAGTATGCTTTGGGTCAGTACTTATTTGCACTGTGAAGCACTGTCTGATCCCGATTCCACTGGCAGACATGCACGTACCAGAGTATTGCCTCCACCGTGTTTGACTCATCATGCGGTGAGCTTCAAATTACGACCTTTCGTCTGTGCAGGCTCTGTAAGATGTTTTCAGGCAACGTCTAATCTTGTCTATCTGTTTTTGAGTTCTGGAGCAGATGGCTGAAATTTTTTGACTTTTAATTGTTTTCTAATACATTTTAGAGCTTTTTTCTGCCGATGAAGATAGTAGATTTTTCACTTGTAACATTTTTCCTTTTTGAGACATTTATTTTGTATTTTCGGCCTAATGATGACCTTCTTGACTTACTTTGTGATCCCTTTGGTCCTAATTTTGAGATTTCCACTGAAAATATATGAAATGCAAGTTCAACCCCTGGACTCAAGTTCAGTTCTCTTAATTTGACAAAGCAACAAGCTTCAGTTGGACATGGAGTTGTCAATTATTCTATTTTGAGCTTCTGAAAATCTACATATAAAAAAATGTAACTGCTGAATAGTTACTGTATTTAAAAAACAGGGAGGCAAAGAATCTTCAACGCAGAGCTGTTCTTTGAACATTTATGAAAAACTAAAGGCGGTCACTTGTAAAAATGACACGTTTCAATGATTTAAGTAAGAAATATTCAGTGAAAATAATAAATGTAAAATTCTAAACACAACACTGCAGAGTTGCTTTTAATTTGTGAAAGACTGAGAAGTACTGAGTTTTCTACAGAAGCTTTAATAAGTTTGATCAAGGAATACAATTAGTGGTTTCTGTACAGAATTGTTGGCTCAAAGGCCCAGAGTTTTAATTAACTTAAACAAATCTTTGACAAATCTATCCCTCGACATTGTTACATATCAACATGCTGTCGCCATACTTAATTAACTGTCCAACAGAAATCTGCTTAATTATATACACTGGCCATTTTCAACTATTGTAAAGAGTTAGATTTCCTAACACTTTCATGTGACTCGAGCATGTCACAGGTTCGATTTGTGACATGCTCGAGTTATGTTACAAACTGCTGTAGTGTGTTTGTACATAAAAGCCATTTCTAGTGAAAGGTTCTGTTAAAATATCTAACAGAGGCTGAAGTGCATATGCAGGTGGTTAGGTCATCTTCTTTGCCCTTTTAGCCGTACACTGATCACTTACCGTAACACACAGACAATGCATTAGCCGGAAATGTTTTCACATTACATGAGAAAAAAAAATCACTGTTTGCTGACAGAAGCTCCTGATGTTTTAACTACACACTGCATGCCACCCCCCAAAGACCAGTTCAAGAGACTTGAGAGGAAAATTTAGATGAACTGAAATTCAACTCATCTGAAACCTGCACGGAAGTTTCTGAATTTGGAGCTATCTGAAAAAAAGTTCTTTGTCAAAGCTAGAACTTAATTTTGAACACAAAAAATAGATTTTTCTTTTTTGCATTCGCTGATTTGAGGATGGCCGCTTGCAGGGACAGTTTTCATCTTCAGGCCTCAGTTTGAATTGAGAAAAAGATCTGTGAAATGTGATAGGGCTCTACCAGCACCCTGTAAAAAACAAAAAACAAAACAGGAGTGAACCATAGTGACCGATGACAACAGTTCATCCTGATTATCTTTAAAATCATTTTTCTACTTTGCTCACCTTCATCTGGTTTTCTGCGTGTTTTTTTAGAAGAGACCGCAATCCTTCAGGTTTTCTTTGATGATGATGTCGGTTACGGCATCGAACACAAACTTGACGTTCTCTGTGTCGGTAGCGCAGGTCATGTGAGAGTAGATTTCTTTGATGTCCCTGCGCAGGTTCAGGTCCAAGAACTGCATCTTGATATAGTTACCAGCATCCTCATAGGTATTGGGGCCTGGGTGAGACAGTGTAATTATAAAGTTTTGCTTTTACTTAGCTTGCCACTATCTTAAATATGTATTTGAAATGATTATCTCACCATCATATTCAGGGAAACACATGCTGAGATGTGCTTTCTTGATCTTCTCAACGAACACATCTTTCTTGTTGAGGAAGAGTACGATGGAGGTGGTGGCGAAGTAGCGGTGGTTGCAGATACTGTTAAATAAGTGCAGACTCTCGTGCATGCGATTCTGGGAGAAAAAAAATCCCAGTGAAGAGACTTTCCAAAAACATGGACCCTAATAAAAGAATATCAAGTATCTAGTTTAACTTGTCATACCACTTCATCATCCTCCACCAGGACCATGTCATAGGCGCTCAGAGCAGCAATGAAGATGATACAGGTCACGCCTTCGAAACAATGGATCCACTTCTTCCTCTCTGACCTCTGACCTCCCACATCAAACATTCTGCATGAGAACAGGAGCATGTTGCCTTGTTTGCCACCGTGCACACAGGAAGCCCAGCGGCTGATTTGTTTGTCTTATTCTCTTGATAAACATTGCTCTGGCTCACCTGAAATTGAGATCTTTGAAAGAAAACTGAGTTTCGATGATACCAGTGGTCTTCACTCTTGATCGCAGCACATCCTGCTCAGTGGGCACGTAGCCTGGTTGGACCAGTCGCTCCAAGTCATTCAGATAGCTGCCGGGGGAAGGAGAAGAGAATAAGTCAATGACACATCCTGATACAAGAGATTAAAATAATGTAGCAGTGTTAAACCTGAGTAAATGTGATATCTTACTATCCAGCAGAGTCGTTGAGTTGGTACTCTGAAGCTCTGTCAAAGCATGCCTGTATGCCAGAATCTTTCCACAGACGCAGAATGATATCTGCCATTTCTTTAGGCATAGTGCCTTCCTCAATGGTGTCTGCAAGATGCATGAGTTTCCTGGCATCATCCTGCATGGAGGCATGTGTGTGTTTAGTGAGCTATAAGGACCACGAAAGCTGTTTAGCTTCATATGTATGTGGAAATGAGTGTCAGCAGTGGTTACCTGCTGATCAGAGTGCCCGTAGTTGATATTGAGCGTGTTCATGGCCTTCACAATGGCCATGATGGACTGCAGGGTGTTGCTGTAGATGATGGTAATGAACTCCAAGCATTCTTCAAGCGAGTAACCATCTTTGTGGATAATTCTGGTGAGAAAAAATGTAGCATTAAAAAAATGCAACTCATAGTCAACTCTAAAAGAAGGTCAGCAATGCTCAGATGCAAAGTCAGCTTACTTCATCTGTTTGACAATAGTGCTTTTGCCTGATTCTCCAGCACCTGTATGGAAGAAGAGCAAGAATTGAATTGTTTGAATGACATATTTATAAAAATGCTTTCATCATGTTTAAGGATCTAGGGAAAGATAAGTGGGTAATTTTGACCTTATTTTTGGTGCTAATTTTGTATTTTTGAGTTAATTACAGAAGACGTTGCAATTTTTCATCAGATAAAGGGACTTCTTACTTCAGGTCTAATCTTTTCTTATCCCTGACCTACATTACTAGAGGACTCAAAAAAGCTATAAATGACGCAATATCCATGACCATTTGTCAGATAAATATACCTGACTGTAATACTGAATGACTTTCCTGAAAAAATCAGTATTTCTTTATACAGCAAAACACAGTGTGGTGTATGAAATTACTGGTTAAGCTGCTGATCAATTTAAAACTGTAAATCTTCACAGAAATGACTTTTTAAACGCACATTTCTCATTGATTTATTGACACATTGCCTAAAGTGTATTTAAAATATATTTGAGGGCTACAGCCACAGGCTGTGTTTGGGTTTTGTGGTACAGTATCCTTGTCCTTCACGGTTAAGCCCTTTGTGCTGAAGGACCTGTTGTTTCAGGATTAACAGAGGATCGGCTTGAGTGATTATCAAGGTGTCTCAGCAATTTAGGGACACAGGTGATTAGGCCTTTACATGACACAGACATGTAACTTCTTATCAACACCTAGGCTGTTTTAAAATTAGGCAATTTGGTAAGTTTTTAAGGGTTTTGGGGTAAATAAGATCTATCCATAGCAGTACTTCTACTTTATTTGTATGATTATTTGACATCAAGTATATGAAAAAAAATTGCATCAAGAAAAAAGGGAGTTTTGTATGTTTTTTCTTTACAAACTCAAGTTTGCGAACAGAACATGCTACAGACAAAACTTTAATTAGAATTAAAAGTGCTCTAATTATCATCACCATGGGCCCTTAGATATGTATAAGCAGATATTGTTGTTTTCTACTAATGCGTCTTAGCCATTTGGTTCTACCAGCTCTCCTGTCTTTACCTAGCAGCAGCAGCTTGACAGTTCTTGCATCCTTGTCGGCATCCTCCTTCAGTTTCTTCTCCAGCTCCCTGGAGCGTTTTTCCTCAGCGCTGGCTCCAGCTCCCATCCTACTTTACCCGGCGTGGGCCCCCTTTGCTCAAGGCCAAGTGTCAAGAAAAATGGAGGCAGGTCCTAGCTGCTCGTCAACAATGTGACCGGAGCCTTCAACTGTGCAGCTGATGAGTCAACTGCGTGCTGCAAACACTGGAGAATGTTTGAGCATTTTCCTGACTTAGGAAAGGATTTTGGGCATCCTCTACCCACCTGATCAGTGGTGACCAATAGAGCACAAGGACAGGAGTGCTTTTAGGGCAGAGCGAAAGGTGCAGGGGAAGACTCGGGCATACATCAGTGTAGGATCTAACCTATCTAACCTTTATGGGGATTTTGCTGTGCTCAGCAGAAGATGAACAGCGGCTCAAGTGCTTATCTCTCTGTGTTGTTTTTAGGTGCCTTCAAACAGGACCATGTGAGGCTAAATATTTGTGATGCTAGGTGTTTTATATAAGTGCAATTTTGGTTAACCAAACGAAATCAATTCCACATTAGCAGTAAGTTAAATTATTAAATCTGGAAAGATAATGAGTGCATGTTTGCATGTTGTGTGCTTAGTGCTTTTAAGGGACTAAAGATAGATAAAGGTTTTGTAATTTGTTTTTAAACAGACAAACAAATAAACAATTGTATTTAATCAATTAGCCAACGAAATACACAACCAGACGCTCAGTTCCAGGTCCAAATATGAAATACTAACATTTCTTATTACATACTACAGACTGAAGGGTGAGTTCTGAAGTGCTTAAAGGGCTTTAGGGTTTCACCCGACAGATCTCATTGACCTCAATCTGAAGCTGGTTAAGGATCCTAATCTACTCACGTTCAGTTGTCTATGCATGCTTGCATGTACAGCATGTGCACTGATGTGTTACGGATGAAATACATTTTCCTTAAAAATTCAATAAAGCAATCTTACTTTGCTCTTTTGAGGAGCTCAAAATGATAAAGTCACTGTGACTGAATACACTGTAGCCAATCAGCACAATGAGAGAATTTGCTCAGGAGCTCTACTTTAGTATACCGGTAAGTGAAATTTGTTAGTCACTTCTTTACATTCTAAGCCACTTTACACTTTGGGTTTGTAGCATTTCAGAGTAAATCTTATACTTTTTGCTCCGTTGGGTTTATTTGCCACCCACAAATACTAGTTACCAAACTTTTATATTAATTGACTAAGGAGTGCACAAGATTTAAAAAAAAGAATAAGATACCTGATCAACTACTGTGCTTAAATAGAGTCCTATTTATTAATATGATTAATATTATTGATATACATTGACCACAACGTTATTAGGTACACCTGTTAACTATTGTGTTAATGGAAATATCTATCAGTCAGTCCCAGAGCACTAACCCAGTGCACATGTTAACATGGTCAATTAGGCTTTATTAACTTTTTTTTCTGGGCCTTTTCCCTCTCTCAGGAAAATAGCTACCGGCACTGTGTTTAAGCTATCCATACAGCTTTTGTTTAGTTTGGGCAGTAAGAGACTGACATTGTATTCATGCATATGGAGTCAGATTGCAAATGGAACAAAAGACACATGATCTTGATTAGTTGGAAGATGGTAAATGGTCTGTATTTGTATAGCGCTTTTCTTGGTCCTAAGGACCCCAAAGCGCTTTACACTATACACAATCATCCACACACACATTCACACACTGGTGATGGCAAGCTACAATGCAGCCATAGCCACCCTGGGGCGCACTGACAGAGGCGAGGCTGCCGGACACTGGCGCCAACGGGCCCTCTGACCACCACCAGTAGGCAACGGGTGAAGTGTCTTGCCCAAGTACACAACGACCGAGACTGTCTGAGCCGGGGCTCGAACCGGCAACCTTCCGATTACAAGACGAACGCCCAACTCGACACGATCGACAAGATACACGATACAACACAAACATGCTTCAAGCTTGGTTCTTTTATCTCTCTTGTTTAGATTGTGGAAATATTTTAGGTAAAGTGACACAAAATTAATGTATTCATATCCAGATGATTCAAGAATTTAGAAAAGTAAAGATGTAAATCCCAACAGACTGTGCTGTCCCTGATATAATATCATAGTTTGAGCTCTCAAACATTCAGGCCTATTACTAGGCTGTCTTCAGAAGTGTTTTCAGTATGTTGCTGTCGGTCTACTTATCTGCAAATTTTACAACTTCATTGAGTATTTGTACTGCGTGGTTAGCTCTTCATACTACCATTTCCACTCCAATAGATCTTTACAGCAGAATCAGGTCTGCTATTAAAGTAAAAACTTTCACTCATTTGAAAAGTAACAGAGTAGGTGGGAAAGCCAATGCAGACGTTTTCTGGTGCTACTATGATTGATGTGTAAGCAGCATGGTTTTTTTCCCAGATATTTTTAGAACAGTGTCAACCACATCTGTATTTACTTATGGTTATAAGGCTGTTACGAAGAAAGAAGTGCCTGCATGGCAGGAAGCATATCGTACTATATCAACACTGGCAAACAGAAGAGAACGTGTGTTATTATAAAATATAGAGCTTTAATTTATTAGTCAGCAACAATGATAAGGAAGAAAAGGTAATAATTTTTTTACAAGTCATTACAATAACACCAACTGTGCATACATAACTTTACCTCAAAGTCTGCAAATCATTTGCTTTTCTAATTTTTTTGAGAGCAAAAGAGAGAGAGAGAGCGAGAGAGCGAGAGCGAGAGAGAGAATAAAAATCACAATCTTGCCTTCAAGCCTTTCCCACCATAAAAAGGTGTGACCACATCCATAGCATTTCCATATTCCCACAACAAGAAAGACATTCACTGACATCCACAGCAATGTAGAATTTTAGACAAATACCACATACATACACTGTACACGTCATGCACAATGAAAAGCCACCTTCTAAAGATTTTGGGAAAGATTTCTCTTCAGGTTTGGTGGCAATCAGCTTTGCTAGTGTTTGTATTTGTGACACCTTGTAGAACTTAATCACTTCCATGCTTTTATATAACGTCTGTGGCGGAACTGTACTGGCAAACATCTTTGTTGGTAAGTAGTTGATACATTAAGCACATCCCTAATCAGAAACATTACTCTCCAAAGCTCTGAACATCAGCCCAGTTTTTGTAGACTGATTACATTTTACATATTCCCCCTGTTGAGAACTGATATTTAGCATAGAAATGTCAGGAATGGATTAAGAGAACTAAAAAGAAATTGTTAAGCCTACAAACTGAATGCTTTGCCTTATATGAATACACTATGTAAAATGCCACAGATATTGGGGAAGTATTTAATATTTTTGAAATGACCAATTCGACAACAGAAGGTGCTTTGTTCATTTTATAATCACAAACTGTTACAAACTCACACATAGCTGCCTGCTGGAATATCTTTTCCCAAAGAGAGAAAAGAGAAGGCAATGTTATGTTATCAGCTTTTGTGTCATTAAAAGACCCCCTCCCCCTTCCCCCCAAAAAAGAAAACAGCTTATCACAAAGATCACGTTAAGGATACGACACTGAGATGTGATATTCACATATAAACAAAACAAACACTTGGCAGCAACCGATTCTGGAAGAAGATGAGTAACAGCTCTACTTGAGGCCCGACTGGACCACATCGTGAAAGGAAAGACGTTCTACCTGCCACAGAGGGCTCTTCATTCACATATAACTGTGCGTCCGTGACATCACAGCTGCAGTCTCTGGGCATTTCCATTATCCGTGTATGTCCTGTGAAATGCCATTTTTATTGTTTTTTTCTGTCAACAGCTTGTACTTCGCAGTAAAAAAACAAAACAAACAAACTGTCCAATATACAGTACATAGATCTGGTGAAGAAGTTCAGAGAGTTACGAGACATTCGCGGACATCCCGACTCCTCTTTCAGCTTAGACACTGAATACTGCCAGCAGTCAAAGGATCCAACATGGTCTTCACTTAGCAGTTTCTGAATACATGTCCATCAGTTCTTGTCCATGTATGGATACTCCCAATGTCTGGGTTTAGTGTCGCTGTTTCTTAAAAACACCAAACATAAAGATATTCTCAACAAAATAACACATCTTAATAAACAATAACACTAATAATAATAATATAATAACCACAATATTTGCACAGATTGATCTATTCACAAAAAACAGGGTTGCTAGATAGGTACAAATAATTACTTTTTACAACCTACAATAAATATTGTGTATTTCCCCCTCCCCCCGACAGTTACATAGAAACTGTTTGATGCTGTTGCGTTGTGTTTCTGCAGTTTCTGTCTTGTCTTTGATGAGAATTTGATTTTTCTATCTGACTGGAGTCATTCCCCTAAATGGAGGGTTGCAATGTTTAGGAGGTTGTGTGTAAAGGTAGACAGGGGGTTGTTTGAATACGATGTACATCAAGCTTCTCATGTCTCAGCTGGAGTTGTCTGCTCTTCATGATGCCGGCGGTTACGAGGCTTCTTCTGTTCTTTCAGCTCTTTCAGGCTTTTGCCTTTGTTGTTCCCGAAGCTGCTGTCTCCCAGTTGCCAGTAATCCTGGCAGTACTGGTTGATCAGCCCCATCTCTGGTTGGCTGAGGATGGTTAGCAGGTCCTTATACTGACTGGCACTTGGAGTCCAGGCACTGGACTGAAGCTGAGGAAGAGCCGGGCTGCCTGTCTCCACCAAAATGTTGTTGACTGTGCGACTAGAAAGGACCACCAGTTGCAGTTTCACAAGAGTGTGCTTGAAGTTTTTCTCTGTGGACGTACACTGGTAGATGCCGCCGTCAGATGACTGTAGAGAGCGGATCAGAAGTCCTTGATCTGTTTTCAGCATGCGACCCTCTGAGCGAATCTGGGACGAACAGAAGGCCAGTAAAGATTTTAAGTTTTAAAAAAGATAAACAGAAAAAAAGATCATAGAAGGTTTAATATAAGAGCTGTACTCACCTCTTTCCTCCGGTCACTGTTTTCCTTCTGCACATGCCACTTGAGAGACATATGAGGAGACCTGGCCTGGCACTCCAAGAATGTAGTGCTTCCTTCCACCCCGTACTGAACTGTCTCCAGAGGGTTCTTATTGGCTACAAAACAACACATGATGTACAGTTGCAATTTTATTTGTGAGATAGCTCCCGAGTGAAAAAATGCTGGTGTCTAAATGCTATAGTCTTAGTACAACGTGACACTCACTGCTATAACCTCTGCACTGGCGGATAGGATTTCCATACTTCACATCTTGCCGACGACTCCGCCTAGAGGGGTCAAATCAACAGCCACAGATATAAAATTTAACCGAAACACACTTGAAAAATAAGAAATCTGCATAAATACTCCAACTGCAGAGGTGGGAAGTAATGAAGTGCAAATACTTTGTTGCTGCACTTCGTCTGCTTCATTTATATATTCCCTGTCTACACAATCCTGACCCTCACCTCTTCTGTGAGGCAGAATATCTGGAGCAGGATTTGCCGTCCCAGGCACAGTACGGGTCCCTGGCGAGACAGCAGTCAGCGCAGACCTCCCCGTACACATCGCATCGATGGAGAGCCAAGTGGGTCACACCCAGGACTGATCCGACATACAACTGTTGCTGTTAAAAGAAAAACAAATACAAATTAGAAATTAAAACAGGAACATATTTTCGAGCAAAGGCCATTTATTTTACAATTCTGGACATCGCTAATGTTTCAAGGAAGAATTATAGATTTATATTTAAAGAATGAATAATTGATTGAAGCTACTTGCACTGAGATTCTAAGCCATCATCCTCAAAGTGACATAAGAAGGCTCCGGGTTAGGCTATACTCTAACCTAACCTAGAGTCCTGTGTCTGTTTTCAGTATAAGCTGCACCAAATTACACAAAATCTATAGTTGGATATCAGGTCTTGGTTGCGTACTACAATGTTTTGTATTTAATCATGCATTTTTTTTCCTTAGATTGTGTATTTTCATATTGAATTTGACGACTGTGTTCTCTGTCTGATTGTTGTTAGCTGAACTGTTTGGTCTGAATCAAATTACACTAACTTACCCTTTTTGATGAAATCTTCATAGTAGTGATTGGAGTGGGAACCTGAAGTGACATAATTAAAAACATGTGAATGCTGGATTTGTTATTCTGTATCACAGATAACAAACATGGTATATAAATGTAGAGTAGGGCAAAAAGAGGATTAGTAGCAAAGTGACTAAGGCTGCAAGACTGACCTTGAACACCTCCACTTCCTCTAACACCAGCTCCTCGGTCTGCAAGTCATCTCTTGGCAGGACAATCACTTTCTGGACTGTACCTCGATCTGAAAGAGTGGGAAGAAGTAACTTTGGCTGAGCTCTGTTGATTTATTTGGCTATTAATACCTTGACCTTGGTTTCTTCATTGTTATTCTAAAATATCTGCAACAGAGAACTGGTTTTTGGAAAGCCACACTATGACTCATTAATGTTTAAGAGACAGATTGTTTCAACATGCGTATGCAAACCTCCCAGCTAAAGCCAAGGCCACAGAATTTAACAGTGCACAATGATAGACGTGTAAGATTACTGTGCAATCATCAGACAATGCCCAGTTTTGTTCTTAAAACACTTACCTGTGCCCAAGAATAGCACCTCATAGCTCCCATCGGCAGCTGTCACTTGGTCAACAGCAATTGTGGTGAACTCGTAGTCCACATTGGTTCTGACCACCAGGGGGCGCTTGTGCACTGGGTATACAGCGTTGTACATAGTGGGGTGGTTTCTCATGAAGTTGATAACCTCATCTGGGTAATCCTTTGTGGATTTCAGGTTGGGGGTAAAAGTGCCTCCAGGACACTAGTAAGAAACCAAAAATTTCTGTTGAGCAATTTACTTGTTTATCTTATTCATGGTTCTAGTAACATATATATTATATGTTTTAACTCACAGTGCCAGGTCGAGGGTAGGGGATTTTCCCAGTGTATGGCACCCACTGATAGTTGGGGCCTTCCTTGTGGGCAAATGGCCCATTAAAGACCATACGGATGTCAGCCATAGAGTACACACACACTGCCGAGCCTTTAAACACAGATCTGGAGGAGGGCAGGAGGAAAAGAAAAGAAAAGGTGAACACATAAAGACAGCAGCTCGAGGATTCAGATTTTCTCACTCCCTGGGATAATTAGTGCGATAGCTCTCCGTGGCTGGTAGAATCTACTTCCTTCCCACGTACTCACATACTTACAGGAACACACTGAAACATTATGACGCACAAACACACACTCAAACTGACTCAAGTAGAGTCAAGCTGTCTGACACACTGACATACAAACACCCACATACTGCAGAGAATCGCCAGAGTACAGGCTCTTGCCGCTGTGTGGTGGGTGTACTATGTTTGTAACTTCTGTCATGGGCCCCTGTCATTAGCACCACATGTGTTTTTATCAGCTGGGTTTAAACATGCCTGATGCCTAAAGAGAAGATGGAAACAATAACAGTATTTGTTTCTCAAATACATTAATCAGGACATGTTTATTATGACTCTGCGCGCACCTCCTCCTGCTTTGTGTGCCGTCAGAATCTCAGTTTACACGTCTGGTTGGTTGACTTGAATTTTAATGCTGTGTGCTGAATGACAACCTGCTATCAAACCTGACCTCCGAGGAACTTATAGGCTCAGTCAGCCTCCCAGAGGAACGCTACTCCCTCTGGGCTCAACATTCACTTTCTGTCTCGTCTTTGCATCCTGAATGTGACGGCCCACACAAATGCAACGCCGCATTTCAACATCAGACAGAGCAGACACCTTCGGGCTCAGCGGAAAGGAATAAAAACCACAGGAGGGAACCAAAACACACTTTCTATCCAAAACTGCATCAAAGTTAGAGAGTTTGAAAAAGCCATGCTTACCCTGAAACTGAGAAGACGCCATAGATGACAGGATTCTTTGTGTCTTGAGTTGGCTGGATATACACATCTCCTACAAGATAATGAAAAGATTTATAGCAATTAGTCAGAGTCATAAACCATAACAGGCAGTGCATGACGAAGTACTTGGATCCCTAAGTCGATTGCAACAGTTAAATGATATCACATTAGTAGACATTCTGCAGGTTTGCTGGCAAAAATACATGAAAAGTAGACAGAACTACTATGCACAAAATGGCCATGTAATGAGTGCAAATGCACAACGTTACTCCTGTGATACTCCTCCCTACTCTGACCTGTTTAAATCTGAAAGAAATAAAACTGTTAAAATGAACCTAACTAACCCAAAGTAATAGTACTTGTGACACTGAGACTTTTTCTTCCTTCGCTGTGAGCTCATCATGAATTGCGGTTACGAGAGTCTCAATGAGATCCTGAATCTAAACTCTTCCAAAGCTGAAACTACAGTTCCTTGGCCTCAGCAGGGAATATATGTGAAAAAGAGATCTCGGGTGAAACATGGCTTTAATAGGAGCCATATGGATCCAGTGACTGTGGGACTGAGGCAGTTTTGAGCCCTACATATCCTCTGATGGTTTCATTAGAGAAAAGTGCAAGGAAAAACAATAAGAAGGAAAACTGAAATACATTTAATGTAGACAGGTAGAGCAGAAAAACACCCAGTTCCATTTCATGGTTTTTCATCAATGGAAAAGAAGAAACAAGTTCTCAAATCACTTGTTTGAAAAGGCCTTGGACAAAAAAATACCCTATAGTCAAAAGTCTTTAGAAAATACCAATTTCAGTGAATAGCCATGAAATCCTAGCCTCTCTTTTTATAACCCATGGTTATCTGAAAAGCTGAAAACAAGCAACAATAAGAGTGTGGATCGGCCTGCTCAGATTTCTCGCTCAAATATCAACTGACTGAAAGTAAGAAGCAGCATGTTAAAGAGCGAAAGGAAAGTTATGCATGTGGAACTGAAGGTGAAATGTAATAACACACGCTTTAATCTCTGTACCCTCGACTTTACTCAGCGTGCATTGGATAAACAAGAAGAAGCTTAAATCCACATGGCTTGCATAAAAACATCATTCCTGACTCTGCAGAGCTCCTTAATAAACAAACTCCCTTTTGATCAGGAGTTTAAAATCTTTTCAAACATAAAAAAAAATCTCCTTACATGCCAAGGTATGAAAATGACAGGTAATGGCCCCTCGCTTAAGCAAAAAATTAACTTTTGGCAAACACTGCAGAAATTCATAACCCGTCCGACGCCAGTTTGACAGACCTCCTGGCTATAGAACAAGCGCAGTAAAAAAGAGAAAAGTCATAAATCGGCAACGAACTGGAACAAGTTGCATAATTCGAACTTTTGTTTCTGATGTGTCAGATCAGACAGAGTCTCTGAGGCGCTGTCAGCATCACATTAGCAGAGAAACATCTTTAATTGCTGTAAGTGCAGAAAGAACACAAAGGGCTGGGCTAAATAAGGTGCTGTGCAGTAAAAATCAAAGTGCAGGTGAATTATGCACTCAGTAAACAGTCACTGTGTGGAAGAAAAACTGTCAAATAAAGACAGATTGTATATTATTATCTCCCTAATACCCACTCTGAAAGATGTGCACCTAAAATGTGTTCTTAAAATGTCCAGTCGAAATGATTGTGGCGGAAATTTAAAAACAATCCTCTCCCCCAAAAATACATGAAGAGTGAGGATGTTTTATGGAGTTCAGTGACTAAAAAAATAACTAGATTTAACTGAAGAAAACAAAAAAAAAAAGAATATTTCTCTCCATAATTACATTTTGGAAAAAGGCAATAAAACCTTATAGGTCACAAATTAATTCTCATTTTTGTCTGGCAGACATTTTTCACCACTCGTGTCTGTGTGCCTCTTTCTCTCTGCTTTTATATTCCTCCTCTCCCTCCTCTCGGCAAAACACTGAAAGCTTTCTCTTCTGTTAGCCTCACCATCTGAATCTACTCCACTCTCTCCCCCGAGTCCTCATACAACCACTCCGATGCCTCTGCTGGGCTCCATCAGGACCAGCAGGACTGGAGACAGAATACATTTTTACCAGACTGTCTGTGGTTGTGGGAAGAGCGACCACAGAGCTGTGGGATGTTACATTGCACCTCAGGACTCAGAATGACCTCATCACGAGTGCTCATCTGCACCGAGGCTACAACTGACAGTGGATGGACCGCTAAAAGTACAGCAACACTGACAAAAGAGTGCTTTTCTGTCACAGACACTGAGTGCTCTTAACACACAACTAACATCTGCAAAGCCTCATCACTGCACAAGATTAGGCCTACTATAGATTCAGCTCATACCTGCACCGTCGCTTGATGAAATGTTTAATACTACTGTCAAAATTCACTGTGGACTGGCTTAGATGTTGAACTCAGGCAAAGTACAAATATAATCAGTTGAAAAGGTGTACAAATCAGGGTTTTGAAAGACTCAGGCATGAAGAAGGCTGTTTTGTCGGTGGTGCTTTATGTTGTTGAACGCAAGCCTGCACACTTTACACATCAAGGCCGTTATCTGAGTTGTAATTGGTTACAGAAAATGCACCCTCTGGTGTTTAAAGGTTGAAGCCAATGCTACGTTCCAAAAACTGGCGTTCCTAAAAGGGTAAGCTAATCAGATAATCAATCCCTATAGACCCCCATGTCAAATTGCACAACTTTAAGACATAAATAAACATATTCTACTCCTAAATGTTTTGGCATTTTCCCTTATCACAACTGCAGGGAAAGCTGTATAACTGAGTTAAGACTGTTGTTTTGTTTGTTCAGCATTGTACTAAAAGACACTTTAAAGAGTTGGTTATTCAGGCCTTTCTGTAAATTCATTTTAAGTACTGTATCAGGTAATATTAGTAATAATAATCTTACTATAATGATCATAACGTATGAGCATATCTCATTAATCGATTTCCATGAAACTTTATAAACTATCTAGGGTACCAGGGTTATCAACATCTGTCTAGGTATTTAGGACCCTTACAAATTATATATATTATGTGTAGCAGCTAATCCTAAAACGCATGGCACATTACATGTACATTATGTGTATGTGTACATTTTGCTTAACTTTTTAGTGCAGTGGCACTTTGCAGGTCACTGGGATGTGTTGCGATGCATATCTGTAAATAAGTGTTCCACAAACATGATGTTAATAGTGCCTGTAATTTATAATAATAATAAATATATGTATTTATTGTTCATTTTTTCCATGTTTATGAACAGGAATTTTTGTCATCTAATGATAAATTCTAAATTAACACACACGTGTGTGTTTTCATACATAAGCTAAGTGAAAAAACAGTCTGTAGTAGTTTGTATCTGCTTAATAATAATATTGGATAGGTGCAAACTTGGACTATCAGAACTTCTTGCTTCACCTGCGGCACTCACAAGGCAATTCAGACTGAATGTGAACATGGGATAAAGGTGATTATAGAATTTGTTTTGTACTGTCGTGAAATATGTTTTGCATTACTGTGAAAATAAGTTCCCAGCAAGCAGAAGCTAGTCAGTGTAGTAAAATAAAATGTAAGTGCTGCTCATTCCACCTGTCATTACAATGTTAAGGATACTACAAATCCCTCCTTAATCCCGTCAGTCATGTGAGGCTGTGATGATCCACAATGTGCTGGACTGATTCCTGCTGCTCATTACTTTGATTACTCTGCATGTGTGTCTATGTGGTTCCTTTTTCTAAAAACAAGGCTGTGAGACACTGATGGTGCTTGAAAGCAGGCTGATTACATTCTGACATTATGGACATTACCTTTTTTAGGATGACACCTACTTTACAGGAGGTTCAAAGGAATATACATGTCAAGATTAACATGTATGAGTCAGTGATACCTTAATCTAAAGCTGCAGCTTCTCGGGGATTCTTCCTGCTATTGCAGCACGTAAGAAGAGATGTGCTAAATGCTGCTGGATGTGTCCCCGGACTATAGTACAGTAAGCTGCTGGCCCACACGCACCGCACCAAATGCCGAGTACATGTGGATTAACATCATGGAGAAAGTATGCAAAGCAAATGTGAAGAGAACTCTACAAATGATGAAGTTGTTGATACGGAATCTGTCAACAACAAGTCCATCTGCAGGGCCTTGTTTTGAATAGTCGCGGTTACGCAGCCATTTAAGAATTCTCACTTTCCATCTGCCAGGGTTTCTGTGAGGTCAGCGATGCATTCATTATGTGCTTTACATTAACTCCTACCAAATGCACTATACGGTCCCTGACTTGCGTTAACTGAGCTGTAAAATGCAACATGCGACACATTTAGAAAGAAAATGGTTCATTTCTCTTTTAAATATGCAAACTTAAATTTTAGGTTTAGAGTGACTACCGGTGACGCGATGCGGTGTTCAAAATCCAGAGATGAAAGGGAGCATCAGAGAAGCTCTAAAAGGGTCAGGGATCCTGGGAAATAATTCAACTTACTTAGTTCATCAAAGTGTGTCTCAATGCCATCAGCTCCGGGCACTGAGCAGATGAGACGAGCCTTTAGAAATGTGCTCCACTTGTTCACCAGACAGCAGTGTCCACCATCATCGTTCTGAAAAGCAGAGACACGCGGGAGTCATTCTCACACTGCTCCAAAAATTACTCAACGGGATGAGCTTGAGCAATATCTGACCAACAGCTGTTTGGAACAACTGGTCTGTATAAATAAAGACATAGCTTTATGTTTTAGCTTGGCCAGTCTTCACAAGGCGGTCAGAAAACCTTTGCTACTGAGGCAAAGAACTGGGATGATACATGAAATCAGTGCATTTCACAGTCAGAATGATTTAGGGGTTAGAAGAATAAAATTTAATGTTCGTTTTTATCTACTAACATTTACAAGGAAAAAAAAGTTTCCAATTTTCTTGTGTGCTTTAAATGTTTCAATTAATATCGTCCAGAAACTTGACTTGACTTTAATCTTTTTGGAGGATATATATAATCTTATTTAACCTCTAAAACATTCAAGACTGTTAACACACAAGATGTGAGAAAAACACAGCAACTGTTTATAGAAAAAATAACCAAACACTGTGAGACTGTAAGGATGCTGAAAGTAGCATTTAGCTCTAAGCCTCCTAGAACAGCTAGACTGTCTTGTTTTTTCATCTCTTTTGAATTACACACTTAAGGGATGCAGCTTGCAAACACAGAACCCTTCAGATGCATTTTTCTGAAGTCTACGTGCAGATGCTTTGAAAGTTTTGAACACAGCTCAATTGTTTGCGTGTCTACAACACTACAATGCTAATTAAACACAGGCTTTGCAAAGATGTCTCTGTATGCCTACAGACGTGGATTAAAGTCAACCCTGCTCTTCAAACCTTTCACCCTGAGGAAAAGAAATAAAGGATCTCAGACTTGGCCTTTGAGGCAAATGACAAATACTTTGCTAAGCATCACTCTGTTGTACATAGTAATTATTAGTCAGAAAACAGTTTCTGATGATCATGGGGGACTTCCTTTATGGGCCTCAAACTGCCAGCAGAGCATAACTAACCATTACGGAGACACATAAGCATTAAATTTGATGACTGGTGTGATAACTCACCAGGCAGATCCGCCCTATCCTGGACTGCGTCATGGGACTCTGGCCCATCTCAGATGCTTTCTCGCGGAAGAAGAAGTAGAGTTTATTGTCATTCTTTTCAGCACTGTCTGGAATGAGGTGTGCATGAACAAATGTGGGATCTGTAGACAAAAAAGGAAAGAAAATGTTCAATACAAGTCTTGGAAAATACATTATGTGTGCAGGCAACATATTTAAAACCTCTTTACAGCCACAAAAGTGTTTTTCAAAATGTCATGATGTCACACTAAAAGTAGCCTCCCATTAAACATTTTGTGAAATCACGTGCAGATTTTTGAGTTGTGGCCAAATGTGCCGTGTGAGGTCACAGAGACCTTTGACCACCAAATCAAATCAGTTCCTTCGGTCCTCGTGAACCTTTGTGCCAAATGTCAAAAAGCTTCCTAATAGCATTCAAGAGAAAAGAAGAGGGACATCCTGAACGCACACAAAATTGCCTCTGACCATGGCTGTATGTTGACTTTGTATTCTTTAGTTTACACGTGTACCTGACCATTGTTTTAAGATAAACAAGGAAAGCTGTCAATTATCAAGAAAAATACTTGAGACCTTGAAAATCTTGTTTCATTCAACAGCTTAACCCTTCGAAATAAAATGCTTTTATTTATTTATTTTTATTAATACTATTATGGGCAAAATAACAGCAGCCTAAAGACTAAACAGCACTTTGACACTCTAAACTTGTCCCTTTATTTCTTCCTAGTAACAATGCTCAATATGGCATCACAGTTTGCTCCCGCTGGCTGATTCACTGGGTCAACACTGGACACGCAACACAGAGTGCCCCTCCCCACTGTGACAGACCAGGGTCCCAAATGAGGACAAACCAAACCAAGCGGAGGGGGGATAACCAGGAACCATGTAATGGGGGAGGGGGGATATCTGTGACATCTCACATGGCTGATTAGCAGGACTCAGGTGTCCCGATTCAGTGAACCACTGCCAGGGGATTGTTGTCAGGGCAACAGGGTCAGAGGAAAATCTGGGAGCCTGCAGGATTCAGGGGGGTGGGGGGGGGGATGCTGTGACTGATTTGGCCATATCAAATGAAAGCTCTCGAACAGCATTTATGTCACTGAGCCAATCACAGTTCATTCACAAAGCAAAGGCTACTCTGAGTCATTATTGACTTGCGCTAATTTTCTCCTGCAACTACACTATTGACCCTGTTGTCAGACTCTGCTGCAGGCATGCAGTGAACAGTTAGTGTAGTGAATGGCATGCTTTGAGTCAATTGATCATTCAGTCAACTGAAACTGACTGGAAAGGGAACATTCTTAATTTGACTATCAGCAGGATGGTATTTAACCCCAAGGTTTAACTTGGTAACCTAAAACATTACAGTAATGATCTTAAGAAACTGAGGAGTAAATAAAAACTGGTCTACAGCAAAATGAGTCAAGGAAAATCCTGGATGCAGAACAAGCTGTGAGTTGAGACATTACCATTTAACCATCTGGAGTTGTACTGATCAGTCCTCATGGCTGTCTGCTTCCCCAGTGTACGGAAGATCGCCGAGTCTGTTCCCATGAAATCAATGTACACTCCTGCATACAGCTCTCCATCTGTCAATCACAGATGAAATGCCAAGGTGAAGTCATGATGGATGAAAACATTTTCACGTTATACAGAACATGCTATCTACCATGCCAGAACTTCATTAAAAAGTGACGCCATCCCTCTAGATTTCCCCAGCATCTGACTGATGGCATGCATGGCAGATGTGGCCATTCAAAGGCAGGAATTTTAACTCAGGACAGTGCCAAATTAAAACATGTTCAGTCTGATTAAACTCAGCTCACAGGTGTCTGTGTCACGTTTCAGACAAAAATGCTATTCTCATAATTACTGTACTCGTGCTTATTGGGCTAATCAGTGAAATTTGAAAGAACAGCTGCAATTAGAAAGTCAACTTCACATCAGACAGATTCATGGCGTATAGTTTAGAGATCAAGGAAAGCCAGTCAGATTTGACATGTTCGGCGTAAACAGAAACTTTCTGTGCAGCACCTAGAAAAAAAAGCAGAAACTTGGAGCATTTGCTTTCTATACTGTGAACCTTATGAGGAGTGAAGTGGAGGCATAGCTTGTGAAACAGTAGTGTAAAAAAAACCCACCTAAATCCTAAACCAGGGAAATTCCACCTTCCTGTTGTGTCAGTGCGGTATGCCTCTGCCCTGCCAACTATGTGAGACGACATTTAGATGATTTTTTTGGTGTTACAGTTTTGCTTGGGTCAGCTGTAACTGAGCTGACATGGCACAGCAAAAGAGAGAGAGACGCTCTCCGCCTTTGTCCTTCACGCATACGTATGCACGCTTGAGCACATGCACACACAGAGGGCAGAAGGTCGCTGACCTGGAGCCATGTCTAACCACCTGTAAGCAGCTGGTAACAAAAGACCACCTACTGACATGAGAGCGCACACGTCCATCTGACCAGCTAAATGACCACGTATCTGCAGACCTGCTTAGACTTGAAACAGCTGACTGACTAATGACTGAGATGGTTATCAGTAAATTAATTTACTTGTGTACATGTGATCATTTATCGACTTTCTCTATCTTGTGTGAATCTAAAATCAGTGTTTAGTTTTGAAATACTGGTTAATTTAAACACAATCTAAAGAAAAAAACCCAAAAGCTCTCTTTATTTGCCCTTTTTTGTTTTTAAATGAACAATTAACTAATTAAAAGGGTTTATCATCACATCATGCACAACCGTCAAGTCTCCTTAAAATTCGGTAACACAGCGCTGCAGTGTCAAAGTGATCACCAGTAGTCCCATTCAGCAATACAAACCAAACACAAACTGCAGATCTTTTATGTCTTTCACGCCTGCACACGTCGTTGGAAGGAAAAACAAAAGCTGATACTTACTGATCAAAGCCGAGACGCTGTTCAGCTTAGGGTCATAGGGACATTTTCCTTTCCCAGAATCCACTTTACCAGGTTCAAGGCGGAAAATGTATTCCTGTAATGGTAAAAGGTGAAGAAAAACATTAACCACATGGTAACAGATTTATTATGTTTAAGGAACTTTTTTTTGTTTGCGCGCGTGCGCGCGCGCGCGTGTGTGTGTTTGGGTGGGGGGGGGGGGGGGCAGTTTGGCTATATCATTTACTTTACAAGACTTACAAGTTTTAAAAAGGCAATGGCGTCATCAAACTAATGTGATCAGTTGGTTAAGTTGGTAATAATGATTAAGTGTGAGTGGTGACCCTATAGGCAGCTTACATGGCTCTGCTAATGGGAACAAATAGTGCACAAAAGCGGTTATCAGTCGATGGCGAGGTGGAGGCAAACGCTGACAGCAGTTCAAAACTCATCCACCATGCTTCTCATGTTAGTGGCTCAAACAAGAATTCATTATTCCACAGTGCAAGAGGACATGTTGGAACATCTGTGTCAACACTGGGTACATGTCTACACGGAGGTCATTCAGGCACTTCAAAGCTCACTGATGATGTCTGACAGGTAGGAAATATGTAAGGCAAAAAAGATGTAAAGCTGTGTTTGTAACCTGAGCTTGGATATTGTTTTTTAGTAACAAGATACAGTATGACTCATAAATATGTGTGTGGTGATGAAAACGCTACCATTTGCGTAAATCAATGAAGATGACAACCGTGGTTTGGGTCAACGATTTTGTGCATTTGTCTGAAAACTTTAGTGAAAGGGGGAACTTTTTCCCCCCGCATATTTTGTTTGTGTACATTTGCTGCTTAATACTGGAGATAAATGTCTGAAAAAAAAAATACTAGTCATTAACAGGATGCAGAACTTTTTTGTTCGTTCAGTTCAGTTTTGAAAGCAGAGTTGATTGGAGGCTCAGTAGTTCAGCAAGCTGCCTCGATAACCCAAGATATTTAAAAGAAGAAATTTATTTATAGTTATGCTTTCCCCCTATTATTTCCCCCAACTCTAATAAAAAA
Organism: Astatotilapia calliptera; assembly: GCF_964374335.1. Taxonomy (NCBI): domain Eukaryota; kingdom Metazoa; phylum Chordata; class Actinopteri; order Cichliformes; family Cichlidae; genus Astatotilapia; species Astatotilapia calliptera. The sequence continues at coordinate 16,176,998 of NC_137426.1, read as the reverse complement.
AGTACTCCAGGTGGGCATAAAACTCTACAAAACTTTCAGCCCACCTTCGCCTCCAAAGGCTGTGATGTAGCGCTGTAGTCTGCTGCTCGACTTGTTCTCCCTCCAGATTGGGATGCCTGTTGGTAGTGGAACCCCTAAAAACAGAGACATGGCACAATGGCCATCTCATTACCGACGTACAACATCCCAGATTAAAGTCAACTGATGCCGACCATGACATAAAAAGAAGAGTAAATATGTCAGAGCAAAAGGGATTGGACAAAAGAAGTCGAATAAAAAAAAGTAGTTCTTAAAGATGAAAATACAAATGTGAGTGGGTCAAAGTGGAGGTCAAAGGTGATCGAAGAGAGCCTGATGAGTGGCATTGATCATTTGATACCCATGTGCGATTAGACTCAGAGACATGCAAACGCAGCTGTAAAGCATGCAGGTTATACAGAACACATTAAATCGCAAACAACATATACACTGAATATAATTACATCAACATATGAGAAAATACGTGTACGCATGTTCACAGTGTAACTGTTATTAGCAACCAAACTAAATGTTCACGTTTTTTACACTTTTTGATGTGGAGCTCATCAGCCTGCAGAGAAAGCTGTGAAGCCGCCTCGAAAAGGCATAAAAGCTGATGCAGTTAAAGGAAAACGTTTGCAGTTACGGGACAAAGTTTGGGCATGAACTGGGGATTAAAAAATGTGTGAAGCCCTTTGTATAAGACAGGGACGAATTTCTGAACAACTGGTTTTTGTTTACATCTACTGTTGCTGAGAAAAATCTTTACAGTGTGAAGTAACATAGCGTTTGGGCCTTAGGGGAGAAACTGAATGACAAGAGACAGACTGACCTTTACATTGAAATCTGAACCCTCCATTTGAACAGTGAGACTAAACAGGCAGAGCGGTGAATGCAAGTGTGTCGACTATAACTGGGTAGGCAGCTGCCGAAGCTCTGCGTGGCCATCGAGTGAGGGAGGGATGGAGGAAGGGACAGAGGGAGGGGTGAGCTACAAGGCTGATGATGGATGAGAGGCTCCATCAGTAATGATTGCTTTTCAGAGGTTTTCAGCAAGACAGCAAGACAGGCCACAGGGCCACAGTGTATAAACAGGTGAGGGTGGGGATGGAGGACCACAAGCAGAGATATTTTCTATAGATATAGTGTCATCGTGATATTCACAATGGTAAGAGAAGCTTATAGCCTCAATGGCCCCTAAGCAGCAGCACTTAGCTGCTCTTATTTGTTGCCTTACCAACTTCAACTTTGTAATGTTAATGGTGATCTGGAGAGGTCTAACCAAGCTTTTTTCTTTGAGTCCTCCAGACCGTGAAAGAGTGCAAATCGATGAAAACTAATACGCAGAAAATGATGGAAGAGAAGCAAAGCCCATGAAACTAAAGCACGAGAGCAGGAGGAGCGTCTCTGACCTGAGACTGATCGACTGATATGGTTCTTTAGGAAGTAGAGAGTAGAGGTCAAAATGTCTCCATGGATGCCTGGCTGTGTCTTTGGTTACCTGTGACCTGCGTCCTCGGTCGACATAGGTGCAGATGGGGTTGTAGGCGCCTGTCCCACACACATACAGGTGGGTCCGGTTCCAGGGCTCAATCAGACGGATGAAGTTACCACATTCCCCCTGAGAGACAGCAAAACAAAACACAGACAGCACAAGATAATGAAAATGCAGTAGATAAAGGGAGATGCTTAATATACAATGCCCTACTGATGGTTAATAACTCCTCTGTCTGCCTTAAAAACATCACATCTATCACTTCCTCTGCTGGCTGGCTTTTGTTTGGCAGCGCTGTTCCACTCTCTGTGTCAGGCTGGCTCTGGCTTCCAATCGGACCACACTCTCACAGGGAAAATGTTTCCAAACACCATTTAAGTGTGTGGCTGAAACCAAGGAAAGCAGCGCCTCTGAGATGTTAAGTGTGGTTGCTTCAGGGATTGAGGTTAAACCCAATTCAGTGTTCTGTCAAATTTGACAAATGGGAAAGAGTTTGGTTAGAGCAAATAAGAGTGCTTGAATGAAAAAATTCGAAGAAATGAAAAGGTTTTGAAATCCAATTAACTTTTCTTTTTTTTTTTTTTTTAGACAAACCATAAAGCCAAAAATGTGAAAAGCTCAACACTGATTGGCCTGAATTTAGAATTTTAATTTCTTAGTAGCGAAATTCAAGCAATGCCAATGTTTTCCTTTTTTGGACTAAAGACAAAGAGGTGCTCTCAGTGAGCACAGCTCTGTGCTTTCTAGGTTTTTTCCAATCTGTTTGCCTGACCAGCTGTCTGCCTTCCTGGTCACAATCCACCAAATCAAAATTCCAACTACAGAAATGTTCAAGCCGATAAGCTCTGTTCAGATTTGTCTGTCATGTTTTCTGCTAGTGACAGCTGGTGAAAAAGAAAGGATGAACCAAGTAGATAAAAAAGATTGTATGCAGGATGGGGGATGAGCCATTTTGGCAGATTTTAACAGCATGACAGATGCACAAGTCAGAGGTTTCAGAGGATGTGTTTTTGTGCGTGTGTTTACGCATCATTCAGTGCACAGTTGTGCTCCCCCACAGAGAGCACAGTGGGGCTGATTGCCTTTGACCTCCTGCCTGAACCAACATCCCCTCTGAATTGCTTCTGAATTGTCATCATTTGTCATTCACTAAAGAGCGGCCAAGACTGCTGCGATGTCTTGCAGTAGCCGGTCTTATCTCTTATTCTCTTATTCTGTTGATGAAATTTCAAACCCATCCCCTCACACACATACACAGAAGCTGATACAGGCGCATATGAACATACATAGGCCAATGTAGCCAGAGGCGCTTGGAGGCTTGGGTCACCAGACGTGCATAAATGAACATTCTAGTAGGATAAACAGCTGCCTGAGCTTTATACCAGCAGGAAGAGAAGGATTATTATCCACAGCCTCATCAAACTGTTGGTGCACCCTGACTGTGCCGTCTCTCACCCCTAGCATGGATAAAACAAGTGCATATGTGTGTGTTTGAGGGTAGGAGGGGGATCAACGTGTGAACGAAATCAAAGGAGAGGAATCTGGTTTTTAAATGAATTTCAATGATGAGTTTCCATCCCTTCTTTGTGGGGGCTGCACAGGAGGTGCAAGGAGATGTCTGAATGTCTCTGAACCCTTTTAAGACTTCATATGGGTCTGAGGCTTCCAGTGACCGATTCATTTTGGAAGCTTGTCTGAACAACAAAAGGTAAAATGATTACGGTGTGGAAAGAAAGGAAAATAATGATAATAATTTGGCATTTCTAGACTGGTGCATTTTTTTTTTTGCAAGGTTCAAGTTCCTGCTTCAGCTAAATTGGTGGCATCTGTGTGCAATTAGCTATCAGGGATTCAGAGGCAGTAAATAAGAGCTTCATAACCAGTCACACATTTGGAGGAGCTTGAAAATGTCCTCTGTTAACCCCAGTCCAACATTAAAATTGGGAGCATCACCAAAAAAAGACAGGATTAAAACACACTGTTAAATTTGAACAGGGGTAACCCTGGAAACAAAGTGTTTATTTACTTGTGATAGTGTGATACCCATATAGCCATCTTTATAAACAGAGTGTAGAATCTGAATTTTTAAATTTCAGTTTGAAGTCCAGCTGAAGTCTGAGTGCTACTGAATAACCACATTAAATGCATTATAAGGATAATTGTAGCACGGTGTCTCCAGAAGCTATCACTTGTATGATGCTAGTCTGCCTTCAGCACTGATGATTTGATTTGAAAACTTGCAACAACCAAAAATTCAGTATTTAGATGAAAATCAATTAACAATAGTAAGTTTTTATAAATGAAACTAGAAAATGTTTGGGATTTTTCATTCGTCAGAATTGCTTTTTCTTTTAAATACTTACATTGATGTCTTTCCCTGACAAAACACATTCAGTCTTCCTTTGGGGGGCAACAGGCCAGTGGATCTGACAGTGAAAAATACACAAGCTGGTTAGCTGTAAACCCATGCCGAGCTTGGGCAGTTCAGTGTTTAGGTAGAAACTTTCTTACTATGAGAGGCTCCTTGTTGATGTCATGTAGATCCAGAGAGAGTATATAATCTTTGCTGCCCACATACATGCGGTCATGGTCCTCGTCCATGCGAAGGATCCGATAGTCGGTTGAATTCAGCAAAAAGGAGAAGTGGTGAGCAGTGCCGGTAGACTTCAGCTCTATAAAGGGGCAAAAAAAGTGCAAAAATAAATGTTTTTGTTCATACTGAACCTGCAATTACTGTAGTAGAAAAACACACAATAAAACTAGAAAACCCAAACCACAGACATAGTCTCAGGAATTGTGTGTCGGCTGCCTTTTTCTGGAACACATACGCACAAACACACAAAGTATTCTATTGTTAAAGACATGGCAACATACTAATGATGCCAAGCCTACCATCAAACTATCCAAGATTAATTTACAGATTATGTTTTTACCCCCCAATTACATCCTGCCATAATGGGGTTATGGTCAGACTAAATATGGGTACGGCGGGCTTGACTAAAGCAAGCAGACAAAAAATAACTCACGGGAATCCTAAATGAATGGCAAGAGAGACGCAAAAGATCAGTCACAAGTTATGGGAACAGTAAGAAGTCAAATACCACGCTGTTTATTACAACAGGCCACATGGTTGATAACATTCAGGGCCGTGGAGTCTGAACCTCAGTTGTAACAAGCTGTGAAGGGGATGATAGACTTTGTAACAATCTCCCCTGGTGAATTAGCCACGAATGAACCGATGTGCTCCCTGGGAAGCAAAACACCGCAGCATACTTTCCTCCATATCGCTGTTAAATCTATTTTGAAATGAAACTGATGGCTCACATACTGCACGGGGAGGCTCAGTGGTGTGAAAATGTGACTTTCAGTGCTGCTGTACAAAAAGCAGATTCCTCCCCCGATCCTCTTATTATCTTTGGAGCAGCTCTGATAAGTGTATCTGTTTCTCTTGTCTTTCAGAATTTGCTTTGTGAAAGCTGAGATTGTTCTGTTTGTAGAGAAAGCCCAAGGATCCCATGGAAGGCCTGTTCAGGTTCCACTTTAATGGGACCGTACAAATGCTCTTATGCTCTGTGTAGCCAAATCTAAGAGTCACTGGAGATGAAAAAGACTCCATATGGCAGCTATAACGACTTTCCTTAACCCGACCGAGGAAGAAAGTCTTACTTAGGGAAATAAAAGACAGCATGAAGTTCTCCACCTGCACGGGACATGTGGAAATACTGACATGAATCCTCTCCTAGAGAGCTTCTTCGCTGTTGGTTTGCTGAGCTCCTTCAGAAACTGTGAAATGCTGCAGTCACGGTGCAGCATCATGGTGCGCGGGTAGTAAACAGAAACAGACGTGCCTGTCACCCATGTAATTCTCATAAGATGCCTCCAAACACATTAAACAGTTTAATAGTAACCCCGATATGCGATTTTGCCATGCTGTGGTGAAAGTACACGTCAGGGGTTTTATTTTTAAGTCTATTCTGTTCCCCGAATCCTGAAAAAGCATTAAATCAGAAATAAGATGAATATTTTCTGAGGTTTGATTTTTTCAGTGTATTTGAGGATTTCCAGGAAAGACTGCCATGTGTAATCCAGGATTACTGTATTCATGCAAAAGTCGCACTCACAAACACATAGATAGTATCCTAAGACAGTCGAGCACCAGACTTGTTCTATAAACATCTTCCATCTTCGTTTGCTAGTCAACTAAACACAGCCTGTTATCTGCTGTGGCAAGCCCAGCAGTCAAACGATACTGGAACTTCAGCCGTGACCCCACATTTATCACCTCTGCACTCAGATCTACATGCACGGGCATCAGAAAGGGAGAGGACCGGCTGCCATAAATCAGACAGTTAGGTCACTGCAAACCAGACTAGACGGGCAGACAGACAGACAGACAACCTACTACATTACAAGTAAACGTTCGCCTAAACATATCACCTGTTAATAGCAACCAGCTTCAAGTATCTGACAGCCTGTCATCTTTCTCTCTTGTGAATCTCCCATCCAGGATCACTGGATCGATGTGCTTCACTCCAAAGCAAATCAAATTTCATCCTGTCAGAAGTGACCTAATTAATCCCGATGTGGGGAAAATGACCAGTCAATTGTATACTAAAAAAGCTGCACTGGGAAAACTCAACATGTATTAATATGGGAACCATGATTTAACAGATATTAACTGAGGTACCTGTCCAAGATTACATGTCACTTACACATCACCAGCATCCTAACATCTACAGCACTTCGGACTCATTCCATGTGCTGTGGATGTTTGTCTACATGAGGACTACAGCTCCTTCAGCTAAAATAGAACAAAGATTGAAATGGTGGATGAAATCACTTCTTTTGTAAAAATTAACTAAATTAATACAGATTTTACTTGCTGTCAAATAATGTTTTTGTTCTGTTTTTTAATTTGTTGTTTGTGGTTGTATTTTGCTGGTTTCTGTATTTTAATTTATTAGAATCTATTTTAATCTACTGCTTCATTGATGTCTTTTTCTCTTTGTAAGGTGACCTTGTGCTTTAGAAAGGCGCCCTTAAATAAAATGTATTATTATTATTATAAACTCTTGGAAATCAGATATAAGATATCTATATTGCACAAAGTTAAAACTCGCAGGCCTAAAACACTCTTAAATGACAGTATTCTCTTTTTTAAATTCTGGCATATCTCAGTTATTGTGCTGAGCAATGGGGTAAAGTATATGACATCAATTAAAAACTCTTAACAACAATTAGGACAGCACACAAAGTGGGTTCAAGATACCGCACCATCTGAACTCCGTTAGTAAAACTTCATGATCTGTTTGACTTGAAAATTTGAGAATTATGTTCAAAGCAATACGTGATCACCTTTTGTGATTTATAGAAAATGGCAAGTTCAGTAGATCAGTTTAACGTCGTTTATTTTGTTTCTCTCTTTTGAGCTTGTGAATGAACTCAGCTCAACTCAAAATACGACGTGAGATTTCTAAAGTATACTGGCTCCTCTCATCCTGACATTTTAGTCGGTGCAAATGACGTGGCAAGCTTTCACAAAGAAGAAACATTACATCCCTGCAAGGTGAGACACGCTAAAACACATTTACCTTGAAATAATGCCTGAGGTGTGGTGAGATTAGTGGTGAAGTATGGTAACAGTCCACCTCGAACCACACATACACTCTATTGTCAGCACAAATTCATCTTCTCAAAAAGCATTCCTGTGTGTTAAGGAGCTCAGACTAAATGGTTGTTTGAAGCAAAGAAAAACGCTCCAAAAAACAACCAAAAACAGGCATTTAACATGGAATTAAATGGCTGAATTTACCACCAGCTGGTACATTCAGCAATGATAGGGCACAAGTGCAATGATAGTGCACCAGGTCCTGCATTTTTTTTTAAAGACCACAGAACCTCGTGTATATCACCCAGCTTCCCAGCAAGGTCTTTGTAATAATTACCAGACAGTCAGGCAGGCAGAACATTGTCTTTTTCTTTCTCTATGACCTTTCTCTAATTGCCTTCAGTTTGTTGAACAAAACTCAATCGACTCTGCAGAAATGTGAATAACACAGACTAGTCAACTGATCCTTTAGTTAGTCACCTATGTGATCCCTCTGCTCTGCTTTGAAGCTAAGGTATATAGGCTTTTATATACTTTATATTTTTATAGGCCAGTATTTGTACCATGGTGTGTTGTTCCTGGATCAACCCTAGTCAGGGTCCTCAAAAGGACATAAATGACCCCTGTTTTGTATCTATAAATAGATAATAAAACACGTACCACACAGACACCACTACTGCTTCTTTAATGCCTCTTTCAGCTTAAGCCCCTTCCTCACAATCAATCTGCACTTAGTACGAGGGAGCAGGCAACAGAAAATCCCGCATACCTGCCCAGGCATTCATGGCATGTGGTCTAAATTTCCAAATTTACTTATGTTCACATTCTCCAAAGTAAAGGTGTGGTTCTACCTTGTTGCAGCTTGTCTGCAGCCAAGCATGCAAGGATGTGTCCCTAAAAGTAACTTTATATATAAGACTGTCTGTAAAACTCCCTTGACTAGCACTGTAATTAATACCCTATGAACAGCTGAACTTGCTTTTCTGTAACCATATCGACAATCCAAGTTGTGCAAGATTACTGAAAATACTCTTTCACTTTTACCTGTTTAGAGTCCCAATAGGATGATCAACTTCATTGGTAAGCATTTGTTAAGTATGGTGATAGTAATTAAGCATAATGACTGCAAGCAAGGAAACTAGCTTGTCTGTGACTGTCAAATGTTCCACTAGAATTAGTGTGGTGTGGTTGCACATCCCAACTAGCCAGTTAGAATTTTGTTAAGACATGACCTTTGAACATCGGATGCAACAAGCCATCATTTCTTTCTTTTATTAATCTTTTTAGATTTGTGTAAATTTAGCACAAGCCAAACACATACTATGAAGTCATACCGACCTTTGACCACCAAATTCTGATTTCTTCGTCTTTGAGTCCAAGTGGATGTTTATGCTAAATCTGAGGAAATTCCCACAAGGCATCCAAGAGATACCACATTTAGGACAAGCTGACAACACGATGAACCACTAAATGTCCACATATACTCACTTTACCTTATCGCCGTATAAACAAAAAGTGGTTTAAAAAGGAGGAATACACTGTACATACTCAACATCAAATTACAGCAAACAACTTAAAGTAAAACAAAAAAAATTCTGTGTTGCTGTTTGAGCACAAATTAAACAAACAACGACAGCATGTTTATTTGTGCGCTTATAGCCACATAACAAACATACTGGAATTCAGGCCGTTTCACTAGCTAAACTCATCTGCTGCCCGTGTGACATACAGATATGATAAAAGAAGTGTCATTGTTTTTTGAGCAAGCTTACCTTTAAAGAAAATATCTAGTTCTAAAATAAATAAAAATGAGCTGTGGATTAGCAGAGTTACTTCGGAAAACACTGACACACTTGCCATTTAGGTTCGAAGACTTTAATCTGCTTGAAGACGCATGCAGTCTAGGACTTTCTTTCATTCAGTGCATCTCTCAAGTGAATACTGAATGTCTGGGGCCAGTGTATCTTTGTGTGTTTGCACAGAATGGAGAGGTCATTGGGGATAAAAGAGCATCTGAACAGCGGTGGGAATGCTTATCAGCTCAACCCGACTTGGTGTTTGTCTTTCGTGTTTGCCTCAGTTCAGAACCTCATAATCAGCCTCTCACCACCCTTTGGGGTAAGGTCTATTGACTCACAACACATGTCACTGGAGCTGATTGCTGCTTACCTGCGCCTGTCAAGGAGAAATAATTGGCACCAGATTACATCTTATCTTAGAGCTTCCGGATGCTGTCACTCAGATGCTCTTCATGCTTGTCTGCTACTGATACACGGTATTAGTGTGTGTGTGCGCGCGCGAGTGTGTGTGTGTGTGTGTGTGTGTGTGTGTGTGTGTGTGTGTGTGTGTGCTCACAGAGAAAGAGGTAGAGCTCTCTGATCCTCACATCAAATCAGAGACACCTGTCTCCCACTGCACAAATCGAAGGCAGGGAAAGATTGATTTAAGTTCACTTCCTGAGTGGAAATGAGAGATTATAACAAATCTATTTCTGCTGTTACAGATGACAGAAAAGGTTAATTAAAGCACATGGGAGAAGAAGATCCCTGGTTCAGCTGACAGCAAAGGTCATGCAGTTTCTCTGTATCTGGTCCACAAACCTGACCTTTGTTAAAGTTGCATTATATGGTATCTATATGACGTGATCAGAAACAAGAGCAACTACATCCAGAGACTGAAGAGGATTGACTTGCCTTATGGCTTTTGAACCCTCAGACAGAACAGCAAACATCAATCAGTTATTACTGTTGATTTTCTTTTTTAAAGAAAAGCAAAAATAACTTCAGGCTTTTTTAAAACACAGTGTAAGAGTTTTGATTGAAACATATTTAAATAACCAATACAAACGCTTGAGGCGGTTCCCGGTCCAGAACGCTGGCTTTTCTCTCTGTACACAGTGCCACAGACAGCTGTCCTCAGCAGAGTTGAGGGTGAAAGGTTAAAGGACATGAGGGGTCTGTGGTGAAAGCTCACAGTGGCCTCCTTACGTTCAGCAGAGCTGGGTGGTCATGATGATGTTTGGGTGGGGTGCTTAAAGAGGATGGGACCGGTGAGAGGTGGGATATTGAAAAGTCTGAATGGGGGAGGGCACAATTTTGTTGACTCTCTTCCTCTATAACGCTAATCTCTAGATTTTAAAGAAAATAACTGGTTGTTCCTTACTTTGGTTTCGGTTTTATGCCATAGCATTGTGCGCTCTTGTGGCTGGCTGCTGTATGCACGAATGTTTGTGTACACGTATGGCTGGGATGGTGTTTATGCTGTGATAAAGCTGTTTGTTGTTGTAGCTGTGCCATCGCTTGCAGCGGGCTGGTCAGGATGGCGGCAGTGGTCAGTGGTGACAACCTAGTTTAGAAGGATTATGGAGAGGGCTGAATAATGAGACAGAGCGGGTGTGAATGAGTGAAAAATCCTCCTCTCCCCGGCTGACCTTTGGCCTGGCACTTAGAATAAATACTCTCCCTCTTTGTCAGCTGCACTAACACAGAGCCAGATGTATAAAGATCTCTCAAAGGAATCTTCTGATTCCTATTTATAGTTTTTTCCTGATTCTTGATTTGATTAGGAAAATTTGCATCTTTCTCAAGCCAAGTTGTCAGTGGATCAGTTCCCTTCCTGCTGACTTTAGCCAGAACTGAACAAAGTGTAATTTTCATCATGTCTTTTGGCTTCCTTGTGTTGCAAGGCTATTGCCAGTATGCTGTTAGCTGGGGGCAATAAGAGGAGGGTAATTAGAAGGTAAATTTAGAGAGACCATTAGCAGCAAGTGTTGACTCAGGGTCTACTGGGGACAACTGCCACCTCTACCTTCTCCGGGTGTTCCACTCTCAGTCAAGCACTGAGAATCTACTCTATTCCCTATGGTGATTTTTCACCCACAACAGCAAATGTTACGGTAGAGGAGTGAGAATGGAAGGAGGAGTCCCGAGGGTAGAGGAGGCTGACAGCGAACCTAAGAACTTCCATTTATCAAAGCAGGCAGGAGAGAGCCATAGAAACTCTGAGTCAAACTCTATGAAAGCTCCTCTGTACAGCCAAGGCAGAGAGGCTGAGACTCCTCTAGAGCTGCTTCAGGGCCAAAAACAAAGCTCACAAAGGCACACAGAGGCTCTTCAATTCTAATCATGAGTTGGAGTGAGGACGAAAACACCCTGATTGTCTGCCCAGCTACACACAAACACTGATTAGGACCTCCGCTGCCAGGTTAGTTAAAAAACAAGAGATGGAAGAGAGACTTAAAAGTCAACAAAGTAATGAGCAAGTATGATCTTCATCAACAATATACAAACAGCACAAATACACAGAGATCAGCCACAACAACAAAAACACTGACGGCTAAGTGAAGCGCTTAGAAGTGATTAACATTAATCATCTTGCATGCAATGTTCTGATGGGAACCTTTGGGTCCTGGCATTCATGTGGGGTCTACTTCTTGGTAGGTACCACCCACGTAAACACTGATGCAAAATAAACACACTCCTTTATGGCAGACAGGCCTCCAAGCTCCCTAGATCCCAATCTTATTGACCACGAGATGCACCTGAACAAGAATGATCCATGGAGGCCCTAACTCACAACTCAAAGGACCAAAAGATTCACTACCAGCGTCAAAGTGCAAGACCCTCCTGCGGGTTTGGACACATCACACCTGTTGTGGCAACATAAGGTCAACAGATCAGTGTATTCCTTCATTGCCCAGGTAAAGTTTGTGTTTACGTTTTGTTTATGGAGACTCATTTTAGCATTTCCTTTATTTATTTATTTTGCATCTAAGAAACTATGGCTTAAACAAACAGTGTATTGGTGAACAATCCCTTGGGTGGTGGTCAGCCTCATCAGATGAACTGGTCACGTGGTATGATGTAGTCCAACTTTAATATCTTGGACAGAAACTGGAAACTTTATTCCTCTTCTCTTCTGGAAATCCAGTTCACTCCACAGGCAGCCATATGTGGGAAGGTGCAGGCACAAGTTTTTTCAGCAAATCCTCCTAAAGGTTTAATGTAAGTGACAAAAATATCTAGCGGCTGTAGAAATCGGGACTCTTGTCTCTCAGGGGGAATGGAGAAAACAGTGTTGCATTGTTTAAAAACCACACCGTCCACAGAGGAAGGTGGTCAGACAGATTTGGAGGTCACAGGAAACCACTGCTTATTTGAGGTTCTGAACTGACGGTCTTTTGTGACACCACAAATATCATTACAAATCTGATAAAAAGGGTTTTGTGCATTAATCAAGCATTGTAGTATTGTCCAATTGGAAAAACTCTTAATTCATGTCCAGATAAGCCAATAAACAATGTAACAATTTATATCAGCTGGGATCAAAACGAATGAACTTTTAAATTCATATTTTTGAGAAAATTACTTTTGAATTATTCCTTTAATTTACAAAATGAAACCAAATCATTTCCCAGAGAGGAGCGACATGTAAACAAATATCTCAAGATCATTTATCACGTTGCCATCCAGCAACAATTTCTTCACACTGAACATTTCCATCAGCCTTGCCCACCACCCAGAACAATGTGGGAATTCTTTAAAGATATATGCATACAGCTCTAGTAAATATATTATAGCAGCTATACCACCCCTATTTACATTAAATCATTCCTGCTTAACGCCATTTTCATTTATCAACAAGCTTCCTCAAACACCTCTCATATTCTTTGGCTTGTCTGATCCTGCTAGTATCCACTAGCCTCTGTCTGCATACCAGCCCACTGAGATAACAAATGCCTTTTTTCTGCCGAATCTTTTTCTCTTTTCTTTGGCACCCAGCATGCTGCAGGTGGAAAAGGTAGAGAAATTCGGGAAATGTGTTCAGTGAAGATGTATTTTGCTCCTGCTGTCACTCTTGTTCTTCACCCATTTAAATTAGATGTATAAAGAGGGTTCTCAAGTGGCATGTCTAATAACATTAGGCCTTTTGAACAAGTTTTAACATTTTTATTAAAAAACAACAAAAAAAAGAACATAAAATTTATTTTTATTGCTACTCACCAACTATGATATTTGATTGTGTAAAATAAGATGATCAGTAAAACTTTGTAATATTAACATAACACTGTCATTACACCCCAATGATCAGACAGGCCAAGCTTCAAGGCCACCAAAATCTCTGAAATGATCATTCTACAACCCACTGATGTGGAAGTGCCAGAAGCCCATCTGAGTCAGCTCAGTTGACATTATGCCACATACCCTGCTGCTGCATACATCCACTTGACCCCACGTCACAGCTACACAATAGCGGGGTTACCCCCGACCAGGTACGTGTCACCACACATCCCCAGTTCAGCCTTGTGCACTAATGCTGCATGACAGGCAAAAGACAACCAGATAATTCTCGACAATCATGCGGCTGGTTGTTGAGCGGTGTGGTGTGGTCGTCCGATGGGCTGCTGTAGTTTGGACCTCCTCAGCTGTCTGACAGGCTTTGTTCTCAGAAACTGTGGAGTTACGCGTTGGTGCAATGGCAGAAGCAGGCATGGTAGCTCATAAGACCTTAGTGTCCTTTTGAAGCCAGCTTAAAGGGTCCAATTAAAGGAAATATCATTGTAAATGTTTCCCGCACCATCTGTTGCACTGTCACATTCTTGACAGACTACTGACACCATTTATTTGACAGTAGCAGAATAGCATTGGGTATGACAATGGTATTCTATTGGCCAGTCAATATCAGTATGAAATATCTCAACTTTGGATGAAATATTCATTGAATTTTCTAGAAATTTCCACACATCCCCAAGAGGATGAGCACCAGTGACATCTGGGGATCTTCCTGAATTTTTCTCTAATAGTTATTTCACCAGATATTAGCTGCTGTTGACATTCATGTCTCGTTTAGAATTGGAGTACACTGATAAATGATCATTTGTTTACATTGAGATATATTACAAAAATATTCCCATAAATATAAATATTTATGGGCTGCCACTACGAGCAATTATTGACTGAAACTTCCATGAAGGTCAAGATTTTTCAAAACACTCCCTCAAGAGATGATCTTTCCCAGACGAATCAAATATAACATTCCTCCAGTAATCCACTCCATTAGAGGCCAGACTGTGCACTGGTCAACCAGCAGATCAATGGCATTGATCCCACAAGATGACTATAAAGATAATTACATTCAGAGGAAAAAAAACAACAAAAACAAAACTCTGCCTCCAAGTACAAGTACTGAAACAACAAAATTGGCTAAAAAAAAGTTAATTAACCTGCAAAGATTCTCTTGAAAGTTGAACATATACTCAAACATACACATATATTCCCTGAACAGTTTTTATAGGTAATACCCGAGCTTCTTTTACTCAGGAGCAGCCCAGAAACAATATTATGCTTCTTCTTATGGCCGAGGCGAGAGTAGTTGAGCCCCACTAATGCCTGATGTTGTTTTAAAGCGTTTCATTTCTTTGATTTAAGCTGCTTACACCAAATATCTCCTATAACTAAATCCCCCTGAGAAAAAGACCAAATTGAGGCAGCAACTATATCTCTGTGCGTCTGATTCTGTGTTGTGTGTCTACCAAGTCCAGCAGCCTTCACTTCTGTGATTCTTTTATGTTTTGTGGCTTTTATGCAAGGACTGACACTTCAGACAAACTTATATTCTGTCTGCAGACAACAGCAGTTATCACTGAGTCTAGCATCCCACTGCCTCTTTTCATCAATCATCTTTTGTTCGTCACCCTTTAAACACTAACCCTTTTTGGATTTTAGTACATTTGCAAGCATTAGAGAGATTCAATGCAGGCTCACATCAACACAAACACATGCGTGCACACGGGGGTTTGATTCTGACATTGAATGAGATCAGCGGGAAAGTTTGGTGAGAGCTGCGGGAAGAAAAGAAAGTAGGGAAGGCCAACTGGTGAGAATTAGCTGACTGGGTGCTGTGAGTGAAAGAGCATCCATGTTAACTGTCTACTTGCTGTCTGTCAGTCTATCTGGCATAAATAGGAGGAGATGAGTGGGGAAAACAAAGTGGGAGATGATGACCATCAGTCAGGGGTATTCATATTTTCTTAGCGCCTGTATGATGGACATAGGCTATAGTAAGAATGTGGGAGAGGAGAGTAGGAGCAGAAAGGGGGGAGGGGTAACTGAAAGAAACGTAGAGCCACAGAAGCTTTAGAAATAACTCGGTTTCGGGATATCTTTGAGATCTATTAATGCATGCTTGTTTTGCATCTGTGGTTTACAAAGGGTCTCTGCAAAGACAACAAAATGACACAGTGGCAGGAGAGCTAATCCTAACTTTAAAGTGCAAAAATACATCACGGTTGCAGCAGGGACTACAGGTGGAACTATATTCTCACAGACAAACAGTGAATTTCAATGCCATGAGCTTTAGTGTTACCTTTTTCTTACAAGCAATATCAACTTCCACATGTGACTACAGAAATATTAAGCTCTGAAGTGGAAGACCTGGATTATTTAAAAATGAAGGGGCCTTGCAGAAAATAATTACAGGCTAAAAATGATCATTTACATTCCAGCAGGTTAAACATGCGCTTTAAAAGCAGAAAATGTCTTTCAAGACGAAACACGTTGGCAGCCATTATATCTTTAATGGATAAAGTGAATTGTCTGCTGAAGGTGGGCCCCACTCTCTCATACCACCCTGCAATTAAAGTAAAGCTATCCAAGGTCAGGCTGAGTGACAGGCTGACAGACCTATAGATTACTGTCTGTCTGTGTAATTCACGATCCTTTCTGCTTCTCTTGCGGACTGGCGCACACACTCTGAAATTTTTAAACACCAGTGCTTGGTAATTTGGCAGCTTTTATGTTTGATAGACAGCTGGGACATCCTACCTTGTGACCCTTGTGGCCTTTTTTTCCCCACCCATGACCACGAGGGTCAGCATTCAGGGGGTGTCTGTTTAAGAACAGAGCTCAAACAATGTGTGAATAGCTACGGTTAGGTTCAAATTCATTCGAAGTTTCCCAAGTGAAACTGTGATACTGAATGGTGAGATTTTTCGCAGATATAGGAGGCAGAGGTATCAAAATTGGCAGAGTTCAAAGTGAGGAATGGAGAACAGATGGATAAAATCATAGAAAAAACAGATACAAGATAACTTGTCTGCCCTACACAGCCCACATCAAGGCCTGTCACATAAGACCTTCGTGTCAATGCCGTGCAGCAATTACTGCACTCCAGGCATGAAATGGGCAAGTGAGATTGGCCTGTGTTCAAATTGCAAGCTTTATCAATTACATACACCATGTGGAACAAAACTCTGGATGCAACGGATCAGAAAATGGTGAAGAATTTTCTGGTATGTTATTGTTGGCAGTTCTGCTCTGTGAGATTTAGTATGCAGTGGAGGTAGATAAGAAATGTTGAAATGACCTTTTCAGCAGTTAAGCAGTCATGACACAGTTAAGCCTCCACCAGCACATTACATTGTGCTTTAAAATTCAGTGGTTCGTAGCTATTTGGGTTTAGGCTCATATGTCGCAGCATACATACTGCTGTCTGCACTTTTACATCCATCATGTTTAACAAAAGAAAGTATTAGCTGGAAGCACGTTTTGATAGGAGAACGATGACGACAGATAGAGAAACACGAAGAGCAACAGAATGAGAGGAAGGTAGGGCGCTTATCAGTTGGAAGGAGGCGCCTTGCGTGACAGTGGGAAATGCTGGTCACAGTCACCCTCCATCCCTCCTTGCATGGGGTGCTGAAAGAGGCCAATGATTGCACAGACACATAGAGGCTAAAAATGCTCTTATCTTGCACTGTCATACCTTGTCATAAATCAGTGCTTAGCCATCCGCTCTGCACTGATAAGGAACCCAAACACAGACTATTCTACATCAGGAATGGAGAGAGACTTTTTTCCTTTATGAGTGGCCCCTCTCACCCACTCGCACTCCCATCTCCTGTCTTCGTTATCATTTTTTCATTCATCAGATCTGAACGGCAGACAAGTTTCTTTCTTTTTTTTTTTGTGCCTGAGATTTGTTTGTTTGCAGCTTGCCATATTTTCTCTTGTAGCTTTTCCAGCAGTCTGGTTATGATCATCTGAAGAACTAGTGAATCATCCGCAGCACTCACACATGATAGAGCTGGAAGAGCTGAGGGATAGTCTTTTGATTGTCATGCAACTGGGTCCTGCAATAGAAAAATATTTTGCAACAAAGATATTTAAACTGAATCTGAAAATAGGCTGTCAAGAGACTACTGCGATACAATAAGTGTATGCTGCGCAGTTTATCTCATATTTGGTAGGCGAGGCAATACATAATCCCCGCAGCTAGTTTCTTATCTTAACAATTTATGTGTTTTCATAGCTGAGGAAATATTCTTAGTGCTTTTTCCCCAATGACCTTTCCAATTACCTTTAGCGTTGAGATAACCTTTACAGACATTATCACTTTCAGATAAAAAAAATAACTCACTCAGGTTATATTAGGCAATCTTAACACTTAAAATCCTTGAAGCACTGGAGCATGAGGAAGCTATCATCCTAAGGGAAAAATTACACTTCTCATGCACTCCATACTGTATTATTTATATCTTGTCTACTACACAGAAATTTCATTTTGCTGTCCACAATACCCACTAGGCTTAACTTCCTGTTGGACAACTCTGTGTGTTTGTAAAAATGCTGGGCTTCTCTGTGGAACTGAAGCATTGTAATTTTGTGGGGTATTTGAGTCTTTATTTCATAAGGACAGGCGCTGAGGAAAAGAGCAAGACAGCAAGTTTTCAACCCAGGGATCTGCTGCTCCCATGTGCTACATTTTGACTATCAGCTTGACTACACATACAGCAGTAGTTTTGGGGCAGTTGTGACTTGGGATCGTCTACTAATCAAAAGGTCGGTGGTTAGATCCTTCAACTTGTATGTCAAAGTATCTGTGGGCAAGACGTGGATTCATCATGGGCAACTCTGGATTCAGTAAGTCTGTGAATGTTAGGTTAAAAAAATTGAAGGTAGTGAAAAAAAGCACATGTGTGTGCATGAGGCTTGTAGTAACAAATCATTTTGAGAGCTTAAATTGAGCAGAAAAGCACTATATAAGCACCAGTATCTATTTACCATTTAGTTTTCACTGCAAAAATAAACATAATTCAGTTAAAAACCAAACCATGCAAAAAATGTTGAAAAGCAAACAAGGATCCTGTTGCTTTTAGGGTCTAATTTGCTCATAATGTCTTGCAAAGATTTGTGAATACGCATGAACAGAAGGTTTAATAGGACGGTGTAATCTCGCCACGGTAGTGAAATGGTAAATTTCACACTGTGCACCAATCCTGTTTGCTAATGGCACTCGTGTAATCAGAGCCACAGGCGAATGAATTCGAAGCATCTCATGCTTTCTAAATACGATAACACTTGAACGAAGCGTCATTTGGATTGGAGATCATACTTTTTGTTTCCTCTGTCTGATTCTCAGCTGAACTGACCGCATTAAAACTAAATCTGTCAGCCATGGAAAATAGTTTGTGCCTCTGTGTTTGTGCCAAGAGGTGCTGCCTCTTCTAAGGTTCCTGAAAGGCTGTCTGTGGTCTTCCATCATTGTAGTGTGGTGAAGCACAAGATCCAGAGGAGCATCAATCCATCTAACATGAAATCCTACAGAACATGAAAGCCCAGGATCATAGCCAAGCTTTGAGTAATGACTGTTTTGCCATTTGTGCCAAGAGGAGAAAAAGTGAGAGACGAGAATGATGAGAGGCAGAGGGAGTGTGAGCAGAGGGAGGCAAAGGACAGACAGAGATGCTTTGAGCGTTAATGCCATGCCAATGTATGCCACTCCCCCTCTGCCTCCCTGGGGACATGAATGAAGTAAATGAATGATGGACCCAACCCACATGAACGCCCCTCTTCTATTGAGACCAAGCAGTCCATTCACGGGGATGAGTGAGGCGTCGACACCAACAACAACAATAACAACAGCAACATAGGAGGCCTTTACTCCCATTTCTCATTCATACATATGTATGCAGTAACACAGGCACACACATATGGCGCATACACCATGGACAACACTGCCAACATACCATTAAGGACACCTAGAGAAGGTTCCTGAGAACAGGGCTGAGTAACAAAGCTGGAGGAAAAGGGGCGTAAATAGGCCAGGCATGGAGAAAAATCTTGGCATCGTGTCAATGCAAACGCTACAATGATTACGGATGAGAGGCCATATCCTCCCATCCACAATCGACACATTATCAGGAAGCACATCAGTGTATAAACCCAGAAAACACAGCTTGGAAAACTCATGTTCTACCCCATTCTGCCCTTCCTATTGTGCCCAGTTCCTCTCTGTTGCTCGTCCAGGACTAAATGGGTTCAGGGGGGTTCTTGGCCACACAAGCGTGATCTCACTCAAAGCTCTGACCTTGAAACTCGGTCATTCCTTGCCTGAAGCCAAAGCAGCTAATGGAACGTAGGAAATACAAATCCGATTCAAGCGAAATCAATCTGACAAGGAAAGCTTTGCTATTTACTGAGCATTTACATCTCAAACTTTGAAGGTGGGTTTGGTAATGATGTTAGCATCTGACAGAGGCTCGGTTTTCACCAGTTATGCATCATGCAGAGAGAATGTATGTAGAGCATATGAAGGGAGAGGTTAGTAACTAAATGATGAAATACAACTCTGACAGGAGGCAGGAGGAGGAGGAATGTTCTCCTCCTCCTTTTTTAATCCAATAGTGAGACTGCTGCAGCCTCCCACAGACTCATGGTCAGACTCAACCATAGGCCTCATTTCTGCCACAATCACATAGACAGCTACTTGGTAGTTATCCAGTGTGTATACTCAGAGACTTTAACAGACTACATCTCCCACACCTGCAAAAGAAAAAAAAATCATACGATTACAGGTATTTGATGTTATTCGGCTTTCTGCCTAAAGTCAGCTTTGGCCCATCACTTAGGAAAGCAAGCATTTCCCATAAAACCAACTTGGCAATGTGTAATGGTTGTGAAATATTTGTACAAGTTTGTACTTTGCTTTCAAAACATTTTGTGTTGCTGGTGAAGACATGTGTGACACACTTGGGGCTTTAGTCCAAATTTCTTAGAGCACTCCTAAGCCAATCTGTATGACAATATGTGCATGTGAATAAACACACAGCAGTTTTTATGGATTCCAACATTAGGCTTCGCAGCACAAGGTTACAGCCAGGCCATTGGCACAGGACTGACCTGTGGAGGCTGTCCATGAAGGCACAAGCTGAAGTAAACCATCTTATCCAACACTCATATACAACTAATGGGAAGCAGACGCAAAATTCGACCCGAGTATGCCTTTTGCGCACCCACGCTCCTCTCCTCCTTTTCATTCTCAAATCCTTCCATTTATCCACTCTGCTCGGGCTGAGATAGCAAACCTGACACTGATGCCCTGTAGTCCATTAGCACTCTTAGAGCCTTCTCTGAATCAGCTCTGTTGCTCCCTTCACCTTTTCCTCCTCTCAGCCTGTCTTCCCGACAATCCTCATTTCTCTCTCAACCCTTATCTGGCATTCTCTGTCTTTCTGTATGTCCTCCTAGATATCTGAGTTGGAACAAGGCAAGTTCAAAAGGCTTTTATAGCATTTACAGTCATTATTATGTGCTTTATACGTTTTGATTTTTCAACTTTTATTTGTCACTATCTTGTGTATGCGACTACAGTTCTGTGCTATGCATACTGATATCTGTTATGTACTTTAAATGAAGTTTTAAAGTTTTTCTTTTTTAACTGGATTTCATTAAAGTTGAACATATCACGGGAACTGAGCCTATCACAGTTCAAGTCAGATTCAGATAATACTAGAGTGATGCAGCTGCAGAAAATCCTCTTAGACACATGATACCACTGATAACTTTTCTACACATCATCGCTTCTAATGCAAAGTCACTCTCAAACAGACCTGTTATTGCAGATAGGACCAGGCTGACAGGAAAAGCCCCCCAAAAGGATGAAGACTCCAAGATTGTATGTGTTCTAATCCAACGAGATCAATCCTTTCTGTAAAATGCAATGGTTTGAACACTAGACAAGCAGTACAGTGGGAAGTGTTGCTTGACCAATCAAGCCGATTATAAATGTTGCCTGCAGAATGTACTATGCAGATAAATGTACATGTCTCAAACAAAACATTGGATAGTGATTTTGGAGAAAATATGTTCTGATTATAAATATTACTGTTTCAGCCATAACCGATACTATTGATAAAAGCTAAAACAACAACAAATCCTTGCACTTGGAACGCTTCTTTTAGCAAAAGTTTAGTATTTTTGCTTGGGATACATTAAAGTTGCTAATTTCTAATTCACATGATAATAAGTTTGGGGAAATTTCACTCACATCTGAAAGGCTTAATTTATGTATTATTTGTACTGGAAAAAGCTATTCAGCAGATCTATGGTCACTCAGGTCTTTCTGTGTGGAGTTTGCATTTTGTCCCAGGGCCTGTTTGGGTTCCCTCTGGACACTCTATCAACCTCCCACAGCCCAAACACATGCATGCTAGGTTAATTTGTGATTCTGAATTAGGTGTGAATGTGAAAGTGAATGCTTGTCTTTCTCAGTTAGCCCTGCAGCAGACTGTTGACCTATCCAAGCTGTACCCCGCCCCTTGCTTTGTGACAGCTGGAATAGGCTCCACCCCCACCACAACCCTGAATTGGATAAGCGAGAGAAAATGGATGGATATTAAATGTTTGAAAGCCTTCCAAAGTAAAAATAAAGCAACATTACGTTGCTATTCAAGGTAGTTTATATTTAGTAACACAGACACATACATTTAAAGCCATATAAGACAGTAATGTATGTACCCTGAAAAGTATACCATCTAATATTTTCAAAATGGGCACCATAGGAATGAGGTCACTGGCACTGCGGTAACTAGATCCAAACACTGACAGACAAATAAAAATGAATGATAGCTGTCTAAGATAAACAAGTAGAAAGGTGCCCTTGACCCCCTGTCTCCTTAATTTCAGTCTGAGTTGTGAACCCGTGAAGACTCCCACACCTCAGTCACATCTGGAGAGCAAGTCTAGTCCCGGTGGAGCCTCTGCACAGAACTAAATCCTTAATTTATTCGTTGCCCAATCCTCTATTTTTTCAGAAGATCACACCACAACCTCATCAAAGTCTATTGTTTTAACAAATGTATTGTCTCATTTGTCTTAACTGAGCCTTGAAGACTGGATGCTGCTGCTTTACCTCAGGGTTGCCTGAGAGTAGACGAGACAGCAAACATCTGGGGAAATAAGCACAAAGCTGTGATTGCATCCCACCTCATCTCTGTAGAGAGAATCATTTGAACCCGATTCAGTTTGTGAGGAGTGACAGGTAGATGCTGCTATGGCAACCAAACCAAAGCAGTGTCATAGATAGCAGCTCTTTACAGAGGAAGCTCTGCAAGCATATGAGCACCCACACACACATATGCACACACACACACATGCACACACAAACAAACAATGCAGACATAACCGCATGGACTTAAAATGAATATTAGAAGACTCTCCCATTCCTCCCTGTCACTCTGAATCTTAAGAAAACCGCAGCATCCTCTGTAACTCCATCTTTAAGCACTCTTCCGCTCCCTCGCCGTCCCGCCTGTTCTGCGGGTGGTGAGGTTCATCACAGCCTGCTAAATAATCTGCCTTTAATAAGGATTAAAATCACACCTCAAAAATTACCGGCTTATTATTGAACTATCCCTTACAAAGACTACAATAACTAATTTTCTTCAATATGTCTCTCTAACATGAAGGAGTAAAAAAGCATGTCTGACATCTATTTTTATCTTGTCTGCCACTTTTCGATTAAAAAAGAAAGAAAGAAAGAAAGAAAGAAAGAAAGAAAGAAAGAAAGAAAGAAAGAAAGAAAGAGAGTGCAGCAGGGACCTGAAACACAAACACCAGGATGTACACATGTTCAGACTTTCTATCACTCCCCTACACATCCTTCACATGGAGGTGCATCCATCATAGTGTGACTGTCTTTCTGTCCCTGCTGAGTGTTGCCCCCTTTACACAACTCACGAAACTGTAACAGCTGTTAATGCATCCCCTGCATGCCGAACAGCCGTGGAGCATCCCAAACACAAAGCTTAAAGGTTGAATGTGTACAAAAGTGATATTGTGCCAAAGCTAATGATTATGATTCATAGTATGATGATACCAGTTTTGCAATTTAAATGAGTCAAGGTCAATATTGTCCAGTGGAATGACTAAAATTTGGGCAACTTGAATTCATCATGGTATCAATTTTGCACCAATCAGCTGCGGCACACAGACACTAACCGTTCTATCTAATATAATATATGCATGTTCATATTATATGTAGAAACCTTTCATAAGGCTGTCATAAAACTTCATTGTTTTTATTGGTCAAACAAAGCGATTCTTTTTAAAAGAAAACAATGAAAATGCCAACAGTGTTAAGAAAAATCCTAAACTCGAGGCCTCTCTCCTACAATGTAGTTCTAACTATAATATAGTCTAACGTGTACTTTGTGGGTCACCAGAGAAAACTTTGCACATGCACACAAAAACATACATTGATCAAAGCACAAATTTTCATCGTCATAAAGCTGTCAGTGCAAGGTGAAGGGGAGGAAAAAGTAAACAAAACCCAGACATAGGGAGTGAAAATAGTTAGACCCAAATTGAGGTTAAAATATGTGAATTTATAGTTAGGGAGGGCATTGTCTGCACCTATAGCAAAACTCATGTCGGTAACTCAAAAAGTTTCAACTCTGAAATGACATAAAGATACAGTCCGGGTGCCCTGCATGTTCATTTTTAGTCGCATCTGCTCTAAAAGCTTATCCTGATGGAGCTAGATGATCATATCTGCTCCTCCCCTCTACAAATAATTAAAACTATGATTAAAATGCCTAAAAGTAGGAATCATAAATAGCAGGGTGATTACAGTTTCATTTGAATGTTGAGCATTTTTATCACCACAGGGGGACAGGGGGTTCTGCATGCCAGCTCAGAAAAAGTATTTAAATTGAGGGAAAATGTTTTCAATGTGGTGCCTTTCATTGAGAGCAATGATGTGTGTGTGTATTAGTCTCTGTGGCATCATTAAAGAGTGGGGAGCCAGTAATTTACAGAGTGAAAATTACTATAAAAGGGCTACATAATGCACACATATAATTTCCTTTCAAGCTTCAGCACTTACTGCATGTTAGTTGAGCTGGTACGTGAAACCTTCTTTAGCCTTCAGATGTCCACCCACTCCCCACTTACACATTCACTTGCTAGCTCACCGTTGTAGCTTCTTCTTAAGTAAAGTCTGGGCAAAACAGCTGCCCCTTTTTTTGCGTTTTGCACGTGCTAAAACGACATGCTCCTGCTGTGGGTTGCACATGGGGTGATCTCCTCCCGCTGCTCACACTGCCAGTCTCATCAACAGGCAAGTAGAGAGAGGGTGTGAGTGTAGAGTAAAGGCAGAGGAGGAGGATGACGAGGCAGAGGAGGAGAGGAAGATAAAAAGAGAAAGAAACAGACAGGAAGGACACTATATTTAGCACCGGAGCTGTCGCCTTCTGTTTTTCTCTCCTGAATAATCATAGTTTGACAGAATGTATCCTGCAGAGCAGAGGTTGCTGGGATGCACATCCCTCCCCTCCTCCACAAACATCGTCTCTTGAGAGAAAGTAGCAAAGTGTAGTAATAATTGCTGAGGGCTTGCGTGCCACAGTCAGCACATATTACATTCTGGAAACGTTTTTGATACCATTACATTCTGTAATGGAGATACTAGGAAAAACCTACAAACTGCCAACAGGTGCAGTCTTGCATGGATGCATACAGTGAGTGGAGTATATTGAAATAGTTCAGCTAATTAAATAGTAATATGAATTTGGGACATTTATATATATATATTAAAAAAAGCCCTGAACCCTCCAACCTACATCTTCACACAGAATTTGCTTTCATGTCGGCTGGGGAAGTGAAGGGTTGTGCTAAATGTGTTAACCTCAGGTACCAGTGACGTTGTGCTGGGAAAGAAGCAAACATGCACAGCCGGAAGGCAGAGTCGCACACAAGGTTTGAATTTGACAATGCTGTATACGGTTAGAGCAGCGTAAATGTGAACTTTAGTTGGGACAAAACGTGTATATGTTTGCCAAAAACTACTTCTTCTTCTTCTACTACAAGCTGTCTTAAAAACAAACATCAGTTGTTTGACAAAAATGTTTCGCAATTTCAATTTTGCCTAATATTCTCACTTATCTTTAAAAATACAAATGATTTAATTCTAAATTTTTACTTATTCGTGATATTGGGCGAAAAAAAATGTAGAAGGAAAATGTAAAACTTTTCTAACTCCAGTTTGCTTCAAATAAAAATAATGAAGAAATGGAAAGGATGTGAATACTTAAAACTATCTGAAAGAGTGAAACAACAAACCAGGTGAGTCACCCTGGAGCAGCACACTGAACTAAAGATTCTGTGCAAAACTTTCACATTCAGATCAATTGAATTATCCCTTTAGAGCAACACTCTCAGCTCCCTCCACCTTTAGGTGAGTCACATAGCTCCACACACAAAATAATTCATCACTAGGAAAAGCAATAACATAAGCACCCCTCACTATCAGGGATAATCTTTATTTATTCAATGCTAAATTAATGATTGTATTGTGGTAATGTACACTGTACGCTTCTCTGTGTGATCAATTATGTTTAACATCTCCGTTGATGCTGCATGTAATACAATAACATCCAATGTAATGTGCAATGTGGTCTGATGAGAAAACTAATTAAAGGCATTAGTTTTGTAACTGAACAGAAAGAAGATTTAGAATTATAAACTCGCTGGCTGAATGCATTTGCCATCTCCCCGGTGATTTGCTAGTATAACATGATGGTTTGGTGCAACCTCTTTGCCTTTGATTGAAGGAGACCGAATAAGACAATTTAAGAAGGTTGCACGTGTTTTTTTTTAACATCTACTGAAATGAATCAGGCAAAAACATATTCCCAGGCTTAATATCCAGCCTGAGCAGCCAAGGATCATGTGCAAGCATGCAGGTTAGCTGTGGATAAGCTTTCAGCAGCTCATTGATTGCTAAGACTTGATTGCAGGCAGGTTTGGCTGAGGCTCTTAACTCTGTCTCCGGTGTCAAAACTACATAAGAAGCAAGCAGGTTGGAAGAGGTGCAAGGGGAAAAGGGTTTCATTAGTGTCCCTTTGATAATCTGTTGAAAATGATGTGTTATCTCACGGTGAAGCAAGGGTTATTATTAAAATGCTTACTTGAAACACAGGAGTCAAAAAGATGCATGTAGTATGTAGGACAAATTTCTCTTGACATGTACCATATAAATGTACCTATAGTCACAAGAGTCAGTGAAAGGACTCCATTTGTGTAGTCAGAAATAGAACAAGCAACAAAATTCCAATTATCCATAGATTAAAGACATGAGGGACATGCCAGTATTTCTGATCTTCACTCTGAAAACTGCTGGGAGAGATGAGCAGATAGTGAAGTCTTTGTTCAGGCGTGACAATCATCGACTCATTAGATGGGACAAAAAGTCTGTTTGGGAGGGAGAGTACAAAGACTGAAGCCACATTAGGACTGTCCCCGAGAGTTAGTCCAATTACAGGACGGCCTGGCTTCGTCTTTGTTTCTCTGCTGCTTTCTTCTCAGAAGTAACCTTGCACCCAGGTGTTCAGAGGCTGAAGAAAAACAAAGTTAAATACTTTCAAATGTGCCTGAGGATTAGCCTAACAAGCTATTACTTGTTAATATGGTGCCATTCTCCCACAGTTTGAGGGCAGTTAACCTCGGGTGTGACTGGCTTCTGTTTGCAGGGTCACAACCTCTCAGAGCCATGCACACTAAAATAGCACGTGATTATAGGCCTTGTTTAAAAGTAAATATAGGAGTTCTCAGCAGCTGATCTAACCCATTCTTGCTCAGTCTTTATGACAAAGAGTGCATGTACATAACTGCATAAATGTGACTTTTGTTGTAGATGGGAGTTTAGATGGGAGTATTAAAACTTCACATTTTTTACAGCTACAAGGAGAGTAAAGGATCCAGGGGGACTTTATGTGCTGCTTGACAGAGTGATGCATGCTATGTGTGTGTCTGCATGTGTTTGTCAGCTCTTTTGAAGTCTGGGTTGATGTTCTGCTTTGAATGGACATTCCTTTGGTCTTAGCCTCTGTTTGCACACTTGGCCCTTATCACAGTTAATAACTCAGCCTGCCCTAACATACTCAGTAGCTGCTTTAGTCAGACTTATCGGCTTAGGTTCATAGTTGTGGTTTACAAGGCAAACCTTTGTTTATTTTATGTGACAGAGAGAGCAAAACTGAAATTATGAACCAATCCATACAGTTAAGAAAACAAAACAACACAAAAAAACAAAATTAAAAATTAGAAGGCCGAGTAAAAAAGCCCAGAGTCGAGCAATAATAGTGCAGGACTTTTTTTCTTTGCAGTCCCAAGAGAATCAACAATATAAAACACAGTTAAACACAGTTAAATCTCATCGTTAATAAACTATATGTGGAAGTGCATGTAGAATGGGTTTGAAGGAAAGTAAATAAATGGATAAAACGCAGTACTAAAGTTGTATGTGTATTTTATTGTAATATTTATTATGCACAACTGTGTGTAGCTATGTGTATGACCCACAGTCTTTTGCTTTGATAGGGAGCAAACATTTGAAAGGCAAAGACAAATTGTGGAGTTTTTTTGTAACAAACTTGGATTTTAGCCAAACGCAGCAAAATCTTCTCTTCCAGCTTCACAAAATGCAAATAATCAGTAGAAAGCGATACTGTCTAACCTTTATGGATAAATATGTGAAGCTGGGTCATAATGAGCAAATTCAGCATTGTAGTACAAAAACAACAGCTGGGAACACTTGGCAGCATAAATTAGTATCTCTGTGTTTTATTTTAACTCCAAAATTGAGATGCTTGTTAAAATAGCTGGATGTTATCATACGGAGAATATTTAAAGTGAACATATTTGCATGGTAGCGCTAGTGTGATACACTGACGAGTTAAAAAAAACATTAATAAAAGCACATTACACAAGTATTCCCAGCGGTACTGTGCAAAACCAATACAATTAGGGAATGCAGAGCTTAGGTGCATTTCTAGTCTTCAGTTATCTGAAGTTGCCCTGTGAGGCATAAAGTAACCTCGAAAACTAATTAAAAACAAAAAGGAACTCATTAAAAGAAGTAGAAAATAAATGAACTCTTTTCTACCAAGTAAATGTGCGACCATTAGTGTGTGAAATCCAGCTTGATTAAAGACAAAGAGAAGTAGATGGGATTCGAGGGATGAAGAAAAACAAACAGATAAACAAAATATCTGAGGAGAAAAACCGGAGAATCGGAAAAGCCCCTGGAGCTTTTTAAAATCAGCTTAGCATAAAGATTGCAATATCAAGTAACACAATTGAAATTGAAGCAAACACCAGTGCTGTAAAAACACTTGACATGTAACATAAGTTACCGTCTGAGATATCTGTGATTTCATTTTCAGAAAAATGAAATCCCCCCCCCCACTTGCTTTTTACCTTCAGCATTCCTAGATGATCACATTTAGGCAAATTTCTAATACAAAGATGAGATTTGAAGTGCAGTAATCTCATAAAACGACCAGGATCTGACCTCATCTGAGAATTATTAAAGTGTTTTTAGGGACAAGTACTATAACATGTCAAGAACAGTTATGGATGCAATGACTATTCCAACAATGGAATGACAAAGCACTCGACACACTGCCACTGAGGCCTTTTAACGGGACAGATCAACACACACAGGGTCTCATATGGCACTGGCTAACATTCATAACATGCTGGATGTGTACCCTGAGTTTGTGCTCAGCCAAGTGTTAAATCTGACTTGATTTCAGAAGAGAGCCGAGGTCACAAAAAAGGCCTGTTTAGGGAACAAACTGCATCCAGGCGATTGGATGAAGACATATTCTCTTACCCTGAATAGTCAGGACAATCAGCAGCGCATCTCCTCATCCCGCTCATCAAGCCTCTCTCACACAATCACACAATCAAACTCAGTGTTAACCACTGAAGGGACAAACGGCAGGCTTGCCAAGACCTGAATTCAGTCGGTGCCAGCAGTTAACCCACGAAATCAAAGAGTGCTGACCGAAGTGGCAATCAAATCTGCATGTCTGAAGAGAAACACAGAACTACACCAACTAGGTCACAGACACTGCATTATTTTCAATATCTTACCTTTGAAGGACAGGAAAATTCTGGGAGCAGACAGGGGCTCGCTGGGAGGGGGCAGCCCCCCAGATGATAAAGCTAGTAGGGCCAGCAACCAGCACAGTTTGTCCCACAACATTGTTCCTCTGTTTGTTAACAGGGACAAAGGAGAATCCAGGAGCTGAGGGACAGACAGGGATGACCATCAAACAATGAGCAAAGCCCTTTCAATTCACAAAACTCGTACAGTAACCAACTCGTAGTTACTAAAGTAATTTGGTTGTTTCCTTGCAATCAATGGTGCATTATGCAGCTACTTTTGCCTTCATTAAAGTCAGACCACACAGAACAGCAAGCAATGAGTGAGATACATGGCAAAAAATTGGATATGAATTAGTGTAGTTTTTTTTTCCTTTTTAAATTGGTTGCCTATCATATGGTGGAATCGCAACTTGATCGTTTCATTTTATTAAGCAGGGAATGGGCTGGAATCTCCTTCCAGCTGAAAATACCGCTGCCCGCCCCTAGCCACTCTCTGCAGATCTTTACTTTTCGAAACAGTGCAATGAAACGTGCGTATAAATAAACGTTTAAGAGTTTAAAACAGTAACTGTTAGTTTATAGCGAGAGCTTCGTTTCACCCGTTGTACACGGAGCTGCCCCCTCACGCCTGGCGCGCACCGGCAGTGCTCACAGACTAAATCACAAAGCGCATCAACATGCTGTTATCCGCCACAAAGAGAGCTGAAGATAATGTCCTCATAAAAGAATCTGAAGAGGTATCCGCGTGTGGATCAGGCGGCACAAATGCGCGTAACGCCAGCGCAAAAAGTCACGAGAAATGCCATCTGAAGCGCCAGATTTGGAAACAATAAAAAACAATTTTGGCGAAGGTGTTTTGCCGTAATTGTCTGCGCATGCCACAGATGTTGTAAACGCGGATCCGAGCATGAGGTCAAACTGTCAGTCAGGGTTTAAGATCAAGTTCCACATTAAGCCCCGAAGGCAGAACTCCAAAGCCGACCGTTAACCAAAATAAAGCCTGACTTGGCTTTTGAGTTATGAGGACACGAACATGAACCACGTGTCATTTATAACGTTAACGGGGATTTTAAGCGGTCAAAAAGAATCCGCTGAAAACTGCACATACGTTTCCTCTGAAGGTACGACATCACACGAAGTCAGAACTTTTAAGGTCTTTAAAAGAAACTCGCACTGGTGATTAAACACACGCTGCTCTTGGCTGTTGCAAAATTTCAAAACAGTATTTCAGAGTATCGCTCATTAAAAACGACCTCCCACACGCGCCGGAGAGCCACACCAAAATATAAATATGCGCAAGCTTGTGCTAAACACGAAAATTTCTAATATTCAAGGAAAAATTATTTTACAGACATTTCAAATACATCTTCTATTTATTACAGATTCTATCTTGCACACACGGAGACATTCTTATTACTCGATTCCATTAAATGTGGCTTCCTATTGATTTAAGAGCGCATCTGTCAGAAAATAAATACTTAATTTAACTTGTCATGTAGCTGAAAAGCACTTAGATTATGACCTACCGTATGGTGACGTCCAGAGGATATTATGATATAGCTGGTCAGCACTGAAAACCATCCACAGATTGTTTGAGCTCCTCTGTCCGCAGGCAGGAGTATCAGTGTATCCGCCGCAGATCCCACACGATTATCCCAGAGCCAAATAAAGCTTGGGTTTAAATCAACTTGAAGCGGCCGCCTTAACTTGAAGTGATCACTAAATCGCATTAACAGAATCTGTATTTTCCAGTCAAGAAGGTGACCAAGAAAGAATTGTTCCTGGTGCGTAGAAGGGAGGATCTTCAACCGTGCGCAGCGACGCTCAAGTGTGTAGTGCTGGGAAGCGGCTTTTGCAGGTGGATAAGCTGAGGTCTCCCGGCTGTGGACACACCCATGGGGGAGGGAACCTACCTTTAGCATCCGTGTGCGTCGTCCCTGCTCAAAATTGAAGAGAAAACGTCTCTGCTCTGCACCTTCATACACTCCAGGTGGCTACAAAGGTAAACTTACTCAAAAGAAAGCATGACGCCTGCAAGTTAGTGAGTTTTCATGTTACTTTCCACATTGCATAGAAGAGTTGTCGCGCACCCTCTGCTACAACTG
This sequence comes from Astatotilapia calliptera, assembly GCF_964374335.1. Taxonomy (NCBI): domain Eukaryota; kingdom Metazoa; phylum Chordata; class Actinopteri; order Cichliformes; family Cichlidae; genus Astatotilapia; species Astatotilapia calliptera. The sequence continues at coordinate 16,145,540 of NC_137426.1, read as the reverse complement.
TCACAACCACTAACTATAAGTAAGCCTCACAGAAGAATCAGTTTTTACCTTTAATGACTTGCATCAGGGAACATCTGCATTCCCACTGCCTGTAATAAACATATCACATTTTCCATATATTCAGAATCTTCTGGAATTTTAAGTGTTAATAGTAGAGCATGAATAATGCTGAGTTTTTATTCATGTTCACTCAGTGTTTTCATATCTGTAAGCATTTATCTGTGTGACAACAAGGCAAATTAAGTTAAAGTTTGTGGTAGATCAAAACAAAAACAAAAGTTCCTTTGAAGCTCTCACACTAGCTTAATAATTCTAATTCAACACCACAAGACTTGATTTCATAATAATAAACACATATAGAATCTAACACTGAATGCAGGGAACCCGTGATAATGTCTGAATGGGCTGTCCAAACTACAGCAATAATAGTCACACAGCTCTTTAGAGCTATAGTACTGCACATCCTGCGTGTCCAGTAGTCTTGTCCTGGCAGTGTCGTTGTATGGAATAGGACTTCCTCTTTTTGAATGCCCCATGAATCACTCACTAGCTTTTTTGACTCAGGCAGATAAGAAAGAAACAGAACAGCTGAGATGAGAGCATGCTCACGTTATTCACATGAGAAACTGTTTAAAAAATGGCCAGATGCAGATGAGGTAGATTTCCCCAAACACCTTGGCGACCTGACAGTGGATCCCTGGCTCTCGCCTCAGACAGGCATCAGATATTCATGGGCAAATGGAGCCTTAAATCTTTTAATCTCACTTGATCTCCCACCCTGATCACACCGGCTTATTTTGCTTCTTATTCAGTCAACACACAATGCAGCTGATGCCCAGTGTACATGCTTATTATTCCATAAATGCTACATGCAGTAGCTTAGGTTTCATGCAATGTTAGGGGATATTGCAATTGCTTGACAGAGCAGTTGTAGAATAGTACAGGAACATAGAGGGTATAAATGCCCATTCAGTCACAGCTCTAGACTTGGTTTGTCATTTGCTATGTGTTTGTTAACTTATTAATACGAATGAAGGATCATAAAATATTTCTGTAAAATGTGTGAAAAAAACAGTGACAATTGCATATTTATTATGTTACTTTGTCCTCAACTTTATGTTGCAGTAATTCCTTACATAAAAGCCACTAAAGTACCCTTTAGTTCCACAAAAAAAAAACCCTCAAAAAACTACACTGATTCTCTGGGTGAGATTTTTGAGTTTTCTGTCCTCTGAAAGATGCCTTGGAAAGACAATCACCGCATCAGGCTATGCAAAAGAGGCTTCATAGTGTGCCTCTTGGCTTTGATGCTCAAAGCAGAGAAAGGAGGAGTGCTCTGCATCAGCATTTGCCATTAGAAGTGTTAAATTTCCCCTGATATGTGCAAAAAGCTCTGAGAAACAATTACCCCCATACTCACGAGCTTGTGCGCATAGGGTGGGTGATACTGATACGTTTCAGTCCGTCTGAATCTTGTGCAATCTTGAAAGACCATCAGACTCTCGTTCTCATGGATATAACACAGTGAAGCACACAGCTTAACATGTACAGGTGGCTATTTGTGTTTGAAGGCTGGAGACACCAAATAAATAACAACTTTTATAGATATCTGGAAGAAAACTTCAACTCCCATAAGACCCACTATGAATAAATCAGTAGGAAAAAAAAAACTTTCTCTAAGGCTCACGTACAAGAAGTTCAAACGACCTCCAGTGAAATGTGTGTGGACCAGCCAAGTTTAATTGTGTCATTACTACTTTTGTCTTTTATTCCCAAATTGATCTACTATTTTTTTCCTCTTTTTGCTCTTTCTTTTTGTCTTTACTCTTCTGTCCTAAAGCCAACAGCTGCATGTTGTTTCCTATATTTCTTTTTAATCAACAACATTATTCCCATCTTCAGGCCTCTGGTGGCCTCACCATCTGTCACTTGCGTGAGACTAGAAGAAAGCAATTATTGAACCCTGGCTTTGAGCAGCGCCCGCCTTCATGAAAAGTCCCTCATGCTTTCCAGTTCTTCATCCAGTTTTCTGTTGCAGCTATCTGAGGAGTAAAATGCGACAAAGTTGAAACCAAACATCAGCATTAGGTGCCAGACCGCAGAAGTGAAACACTTAGAGGGGTTTTCTGAAATGAGATGTTAAAAGTCTTTTGCTCAGCATGGGGAGAAACCAGGTTTAATAATGTGAATTTGAATACTGCACTGTGGGAAACTCTTAAGTTTTGTTACAGCTATTACATCACTTCACCTGTTGGCTGTTTTTTTTAATATCCCTGTTAAAGAACAATAACAGCAAACACTAATTTTGCCGCTCTTCACTCTGACACTGAGTTGAACACACACATCTATTTAAAAATGTTGTCATTTTCCTGGAGGACATGAAAGCAACACTGCATAGATTACTGCTATCACTCTTTCAGGGTTCTCTGAGCATTTTGTTTTTAATAACAAAACACTGTGCATTTATTTATCCACTGCAACATTATGATAAATAACAGGAAAAGAAACTGAAACTACACTAACATTTACAGTGGAGGTTTTAATGGAAACAGGTGCCCGTAGAGACTAGAAATCCAGACAGCATGAGAGCAGAGGTCATTTTCTAATATGAGTTTCATTATATTTACTGAATTCTTCCTCTAACCTTTTGCCACCAATGACTTCATCATTCCTGGAAAGTAATTATTAACAGGCTGCGACAACCTCAACCTCGGTCCTCTGGCTTTGGCAAATTAACAGCTGTTCATAACTGATGAGGTGAAGAAACAAGTGCAGCCCCGCACTGCTGTGCACATCTGCATTTACACCACACACACTCACACGTCTAAATGGCACAGACAGATGTGTGCCGCACATCCTCACACAACTGACCGTTAACCCTATGCTAGCAATACACACACGCGCAGCCGAAGATGCTGCGACACGGAGACTGGCCCATGGCACACTCCGAGGGACGCATCGATTGTGTAGAATTTAATGAGGGAACATGTACTCATCCCTCCACCTCACCGGGAGAGCTGTTACCTTTTGGTGTGATAAGATATTAAAAATTCACACTGTTTCTGTAGCGCTTTGACTGGTATGGCAGTATGCTCATTAGCATTTAAATAAGAAAAGGATAACACTGCACTTCGCAGAGTCATACCTCCTTCACAAACCTAGCAAACAGAGGAAAAACTTGAATCAACCCTGGAAACTTCGGCTGCTTTTAAACAGTTACATCCTGGGAATAGTTACTAAAGTTGTACGATTGTTTTGACGTAACTCCTCTAGACATTCACATTATGTTATGTTGCGGTAGTGTGTTGAAGAATGAGCTCATTCATGTCAATTTGTATTTAAACCCAGAAACATAAAACATCAGCAGTTCTAGATGTCTGTAAAAAGCACCGTTTCTCTTGACTGTGGAAAAGTAAAAGTGATTTAGTGGGAATTAGGCCATTTTTCTGTTCATATACTTAGCAAAACAATAAGAAAAATGTAACTGAACCAAGCACTCAAATAAAAAAATGCTGACTCTGAGGTCAGTTTCTTGTTTTTGGAGTAGTTCCAGTTTTTTTTCTCTTGTTAATAGTAAAACCACATTGTGTGCTCTCTTAATAAATACAGCACTATTTGTCTATTATTCTTTAAGTGCACTCAGGCCGACAGGAAAGACATTCAGTCCCAGTTTCTAGATTTCCATTCAAACCACACACTACTTGTGAACCCAGACTAGAAAAATAACTCGTATTTACCCAATTTTTGTTGGCCTGGCATCATATTGACTTTAACAATTAAAGACGCAAGACAACGTGATGTTGCAACAATAGCCTCAGTGTAATGCTAACAAACACACAGCATTGCTTTTGCTTGCTAAGTGAATCTTTAATTAGATGTGTATGCTGTAATGTAAATTCTGTTTAAAATGTACTTTTTCTACAATTGCTCACATATGATGTGCCTGTTGAGCTGTATGCTAGAGATTAATGCTGCTCTTTTCTTCTTGCATATTCCCCCCATCCAGATCTCACTGTGCTTGGCTGATTGTCATTTTTCTGCTTGTAGTTGTTCCTCTGTCTTTTGTCAGAGAAGCTGACTATGACTCAGCTGGAGCTTTGTGGGGCTAAAAATGGGACAGCTGCCTTTTTTTAAAACGACACAAGTTTGTCTCATTGTATCTGGCTCATATGTCTTCTGCCTGGGAACACAGGGAGGAGGGCAGCTGTGGTGGAATGATTTGGTATGAATTAAAGCTGTTTCCTAACAGGCTCCACAGGGTCTGATCCTGCCCCTTGCTTTTCTGGTGAATTCACTAGACCACTATCGAGTGTGCATTATATCATCTCCCTCATTTTTGTTATTCTCAATAAAATATACTGCAAATAATAATAGTAGTTTTCTATTTAGCATGACGTCATGGATGAAGGTGACCCAGCCGTGCAACCTGTGGTTGTTTGGAGGGTGTCTGTGTATGTGTGGGTTGTAATAGTTTTCCCATGCAGTGTTTCTGGCTTGAGTTTCCTGAGAGTCTAGTCTGTCAGTCATTCTTCATCAGCATCTTACCGCAAGTCTCTGGCCAGAACAAGAGACTAAAATGACTTCTTTTTGTCCTACTTTACCCACTGTTGTCTGTGGTCTCGAATGGGGAATAGATAAAACTTAATTGCTACTGACATAGTCTAGTTTTAATTACCACAACACTAAATTGGATAAACAGAATAAAATGGATGGCTAATTGGTCAGATGAATGGATGGATGTTTTTTAATTACTTAAAGAGAAAAAAATTAATTGTGCAAATTTATTAATCCATTTCTTTCTTTTTGAAGTTTCTTTCAGCTACTCAGAGACGAAGACAAAACTAGGATGGAGGTCCTCATTTTTCTCATTCTCTATGCTGCCAAGCTAGCAGAGGGAAAAGGGGCAGTATGTAAAACTGGGATGGAGCTCTATTATATAGCATACTATTCAATCTAGCAAAAAGCAAGCAGTTCAGCCTGTATTGGGGTCCAAATAAGGAAATAGGCCATGGAAACAGAGAAAAGAAATGAGAGCAAAGACAAAAATTACATTTATTTCCAACTACCATACGTATTTACTTATTTATTACACTTAATTGTATTCTTATCTATATATTCTTGGACTGTACTACGAAAGTTTCCTGTTTATCTTGTACTGGGCCTTTTGTAGCTCTTCAGTTCATCCACTATCTGAAACAAGCTAATTTATCTTTAATCCCCTTCCTTTTAAGCAAGCTTTCTTCTTATTGATTGCCCTTCGTAAACAGAAAGCTTCCACCAGAAGTTGGTGGTGCTGCTGGGCTCATAGATGGGTCTGTGTTCCTGGGTCTGGATTAACATTTAGAAATACTTTGTATCTAATATCAAAGTGAACCAAGTATATAAAAAAAGGAAACCATCTAACGTCAAGTGGCTCAGAATGATTTCCTGCTGTCTCATCATTTGCAGCTTTGACCACGATTAATATGACCATCTGCCACTTTAAGAGTAAATATGAAAATGAGGAAGAACATAATAGATCCCCTTTAGTAATGATTGAAAATAAAACAAATTTATTGCAATGCATTTGTAGTTTTACTACAATATAACTTTAGCCCTAAATTAAAATCATCATGGTAATCCATACTTGCAACAGCATGGTACCATTGTTGCTTCTAACATGTTAGCATACTGATGACAGCATTAAGCTTAAAGCTCCACTGTGCATATACGGAGTCACGGAGCAGCTGGCATGGCTATCGACTCTTGTTTACAGCGTCTGACTAACAAGGACAGGCTCATACTGGTACAGGGTTGAAAGTTTGGATACAAATATATATATATATTTATGACGCTTGAATTTTTTGATCTCGCTTTTGCAATTACTCTACTCTGGACTATGCTGAGTCCCTTGTCCTTCACCCTTCCCTCACCCAACCCTCCCCATCTCATCCTCCTGTCATCACTCGCCCTGATGAGGCTGTGAAACAGGTGGCTCAAGAATTCAAAATGACATAGGAGAGAAGGGGACCAAACAGTTGTGTGTGTATGTGCATGTGTGCGTATATAAGGGAGAAATAGAGAAGGACTTTGCATGTGTATCTGTGTTCATGAAAGACAAGAAGAAAGTGAGATGCCAAGCAAACACAACAATAGCAAACAAAGCACTAATTTAGCTATTTCAGATTCTCCTCACTGCCTAAACTGAGAGCCTGTTGCCATGAGATACCTAAATTAAAAAAAAAAAAAATCAAACAAACAAACAAAAACCTTAATGAAATCCATCTTGATGAAAACCATAGACTCTAAAGTATCAGAGATGAATGGCTGGGGAAAAAAGCAAAAGATTAAATGATTTCCAGAAGACAAAGGCATTCGTGAGTCTGAATGTGCTACGATCAGTTGAAGCAGATATAGCGACTTGTGATGATAAGAGAAAAATTTTTCTGTCTAACACGAAGGTGCTGTTTGGTTACATGTAACAATGAGCTTACGTTTGTTTCAGCTCTGCAGAAGGAGAACAAATCTGTCTGGACATCTGTTCCCCAAACTGCCAGCACCAGTTGTGTTGGTAAAGATCCTGTAGTAAGTTGTCTGGAGACAGCATGAAAGATCAAGAGCATATTCTTAACTATGTTTTTTCTGCTAGGCTTAGTTAGCAATTTAATTAACTGGAAATGTTGCAGGGATGTCACAACTGTCAGGGGCTCCACATCCAATCCCAGAAGAAAGTCGCTCAGTCTTATCGCTTCTTATCGTGTCTGCTTTCCCATCAATGTCCCCTCCTCCTCACACTCAAATTACCAGTTTGTCTCACACATTTGACAAAAAAAAATTGTTTGCAGCACTGATGATGATGATTAGTCATTCATGTTCAAATTACAGCTGATTTTGCTTTCCTTACAGCTGTGGTTCATCTCATTTTTGGAGCAGTGCAGAAAGTCCAGTGCAAAACTGTACTCAGAAAAGAAAAACATTTAGTTTGGTAAAACCTAAAATATCATATCAGTTGCTTTATCAACATTAAACCTGAGCTTTACAACATGTTGACAGTTTTATGGTCTGCCACTGGGGATAGTGTCCAGCCTCAGACAGCTGCCAGTAATGGGCACATCTGGCTCTTGATTCTGCAAAAAGAAGCTGTTGTTCCAGTAGTTGCCAGCCAAAGAAAGCTAACCCCATTGTCTTCTCTGTGCAACCATGTCGGCCAGATAATTTGTCTCCGTGGTTGCAGATTTGTAATGAAATGGACGGAGGCTGTGTTTTCCGCAGTTTGTATGTATCTGTCATTTGTGGACTGTTGCTTCTAACCCAGACAGAGGAGACACATTTATTCAATTATTTTACACCACATGGATACCATCTTTTGAGCTGAGTGATAGTTGATGAATTGATGAATTATTGAGCAATACTGGATTTGCCAAAATCCCACACTCCATGTGTCTCTTCTCGTGCATGCATACTGCATATATTATTTCATTGTTTCTTTCTCAGTCTGAGTCCGAGGATTTTTCTTTGCAGTATGTGCTCCAGAGGTTGCACAACCGCCAAACTCCATGTGTTTCTGACACAAATGAACTGCCTAAGTCAGTTCATCCAGTGTGAACATGTTTCGGTATGTTATTAGCATAAAGTATGGTTGACAGATAATACTGCTGAATAGTAATTAATAATACTAAAGACAGATCTAGCAGTTACACAATGTGAACTGTTTTGTATCTCTAGTCTGTGTGATTTTGCAGTGGCTGTAAAGGCATAAAGATGCACTGCTTTATAAAGTTGACAAGCTCATTTTCAAATAAAACGAGATGTTACTGGAAACAACAGTGAACTTGAAAAGTGGATTGAAACACAGGCAGCTGACAGGCTGGTGCTGAGTTTGACAAGTTAATTCAGTTTTCGTTGGAGGTCTCAACATAGCTTCCTTTTCTAAAACATTTTCAGTACACACTCCTCCACACATTCACTTGTGCTCGTGCGCACGGGGAGACACATTGTACATAAAGCAGCAACACATGTAGACAGCAATCTGATTGGAACAGAGGAGGCGATCAGGCAGACAGCCTAGGGAGAGGTGGCGCCTGTCATGTGGAATGGATCTCATTAAAAGTATGCCCCAGGTCACACTTTGATGGACGGGGAGACGTCAGTCATCTGCCAGCCAGATTAGCTGAGACTGAAACCTCGTCCTCTCTCTCTGCCCCTTGAGAGCTCACAGCATACCAAGTGGGTCCGGCCAGACTTACGTGCGCCCCCCCAGCCTCTGTCAAACCTCTCACCTCTGGGTTGCCAATCACAGAAACCCACAAGCACATCCAACTAAATTGTGAAGGAGAAAAACAAAACAAAACACCTGCTGTGTTAAAAGGCAGGTGCTTCCAGGCTGTTTCTTTTGCCTCTTGTTTGAGGCTGTGTGGCTGCCTCAAAGGCCGTGTCCCCTGCCCTGTACACATTTTTACTCAAAAGAGCCTGAATAATCCAAACAGTTTTCTTATGGTTGAACATGCCTTTGCCATTGAACTTGATAACATTCTCACATAGTGCACTCTTAAAATGTAAAGCGTGAGGAGTAATACTCCTTTACTAACAGGGACACAGATGTATACTGCTTATTATTAAATAAATCTACACTTCTATATGCGCTCCATTCTTGGGCTTCCTGCATGCACTCAGTTTCCTTTCCACTTGGAATATTGTGGATGTGTTTATAGGTATCCCTCAACCTAACTGCTAACCCGTTTCAGTTATTAGCACATCTATAGTTTCATAGGATTTGTGTGCTGGTCTTTTTTCATCATTCTGTATTACATCACTTTTTTCATGTTGGTTGTCAGCACTGTCACACAGGAGCTCATGGACACTGTAATGACTTAATGGGTTTATGTTATTGAAACTAGATTTATTCATATGGGTTCATGCTTAGTCCTTTTGCTTTTTTAAAACTAATTTTTTCTTGGTCTTCAGGAAAGTATTGACAGGTGTCCCCCTGCTGTAAATGAAGCAGTTTGCAAAGTGACATGTCATGTGTTTCTCTGGCTACAGGCTGAGGGGGGGAAAGCCACAAATTATGCACAAGATGTCCTTTAGCATCTGTTTAAGGCAATGGTGAGACAGGTCTGTCATTCCCAACTCATTACATATGTGCATTTTTAAAAGACCTCCTTCTTAAGCACACTGGGGTCTGATGTTTTAACTCCAACTATGATTTTTTTTTTCCTTAACCTAACCTCAGCCTAAAGTCTTACTTGAGCTGAGCCTAGTTGTTTCCATGTCTCGATAGCCCAAAAAGCTGATTCTGTTCATCTGGAGTTTTCAGTGGGAAAAACATTTCGTCACTCATCCAAGTGACTTCTCAGCTGACAGCAGGTTTCTCCAACCTTATAAACAGTTCCTTTGCATAGTGACTGAAACCAGCACCACTGATGAACAATGGGATGTGAGGTCAGTTTCTTGATCATTAATATGCAAATTGTAATAACCATTGATCAACAACCACTGATCAGTGACAATTGATCAATGGCCATGAGTACCATTCACATAGAGTTGGGGAATGGCTGCAATCGCAGGTCCCCTCCTCGATGGTCTTTCCCTTTTCCCTTTCCCTTTTCTCGTAAATGCCCTTGGCCTAGTTTCATTATGCAAATGTACTGTTTATAAGGTTGGAGAAACCTGCAGTCAGCTGAGACTGTAGTAGTCACTTAAATGAGTGACAAAATTTTTCTCCCACTGAAAACTCTACGCCCAGATAAACAGAATCAACTTTCTGGGATTTCCTTACCTGGATGATTGAGCATGCATCAAGACATGTCTTGATAGCATATTAAACTAAGTGCTTGTAGGCTGTAGCCTCAATTTCCAGACAGTCTTTACAGACTATAGACTTTTATATTTCTTCACAAGGAGGGCTATTTTTTCTCCAAGAATACCAAGAAATCATTAATAAAACCAGTTAAAAAACAAAAAAGAGTTTGCTGCTGAGATAACTTCATTGAATTTTTGCTTACACAGCAATGTTTCCCCCATAACCTAAAATCTCTCTTTTGTGTTTGGGGGGAAATTCTGATTGCAGCTTACTAAAAGCTATGTTTAAGATGCGCTGTTTCTAGGCTTCTGCTTATTCTGCCGTTTCCTCTTTTTGGTGTTGTCTAGTAGAAAAAAGAGCATGTGCTCTAATCATACAGTGACCTACTGTTTATCCCAACATTCCCAAGAGTTCATGTCTCCAGCAATAGACCTGTGGCATGATGCCCAGGACAGGAGCCATGGATGGCTCACTTTGACAAGCATGCTAGTCAAGGCTGTGCTAGGTTCACTCGAAGCAGATATGGATTCTCAGCAATCTCTGACACGCCGGTTGACGTAATTCTAAGTCAATTTGAATTACATCTAAATATGAAGCTGGTAAAATTGAGAGATAGTTTTGGCAAAAGATGGAAATGGTTTGGGCTATTTACAGAGCTGAGGATGGCTGCAGGGAATGTGTGTCAGCATTTAAAACTTACTTCAGCATTTTGATTTGTGACGACTCCTGCAGAAGCATGATGTCTCCCACATTTAATCCATGCTGTACTCTGACCAGCATGCAGTGTGTCATGCTTCATGCATCCCGCATGATAAAACCCAAAGGCAGTTAAGGCTTCCTTTGGCTTGCTAAGGCGTTGCCATCTCCAAAACCAAAGGCCCATGCAGCCTTTGCATGCTACAGTCACACTAAGGAAAACAGTGATTGGAGGCCATGAAACAACCAAAATTATTGTGAGCTTGTTGCCTTTTAAATTGCTGCTTTTAAGACGGGAACCAGGTCTGTCAGCACTCACAGTCAGCTGCTGTTTTCAAAACCACTTTGGTGCGTCAAGACAGATTACTATTAGTTTGTGATTGAATGGGGGACCAAACTGGTAATTACATGTAACCTGTTTGTGATAATATGATAATTAACTGTGATAAAATTTACAAAAACTGTAAATCCACATATGCACAAATTCATATTATTCAGAAATTCAATATTAACTACTTCAATTCAGAGTTCAGCCTAAATGTCATAGATTTGAAACAGACATTCAGAAATTCCTTCATAAATAGTGACGTCGTTGCTGCAGATGGCAATGTAACTGTTAAATGAAGTGGCCAGTCAGCAACCTTGCTTCTCTATAGGAAATAAAATACCAGTTGGCAACTAGTTAGGTTGAGCCCATTGGAGATGAGTTGTGCTCATGGTTGCAGACTGCGTTTATAAATTCAGTGGCAGTTATTTGCAAACCTTCACCAGTCTGAGAATGATTGCAGTCACACTGAGACAGAACACAGTTGTTTGGAGACAGGTTGTTTCCCACCAGGCGACCTGTGCAATTGCCTTGAGATTGAAAGTGGTCACATAGAGGTTGGGGATGCTGGACTTTCCACTTTTGAGTGACCAGTTGGTTGCCGTAACTTTTTGCAATCTGTTGCTGAACATGAAAAAAATCAATGCATTCACTGGGCAAGGAGAGTGTTGTCCCACTGCTGCGAACAATCCATATTTCCCTGGAGGTCTGGTTGTTGTAAACACTCAATTCTGACATCATTCACCACTTGAAATGCGTATTTAACCCGACTCAACTCAGATGCTGCTGATATGCAGCTCATGTGGAGTTGCTTCCTTTGACTTTTCCCAAACATGTCAAACTGCAGCACTAAACAGAGTGCTTCCAGGCTATACGGCTCTCTGTTTGTCATCATGTGACTGCTGCAACACCTGGATTCCAGCTGTTTGTTAAGACTTGTTGCTGCAATTGGGCAGATAATTAGGTCGCAGTGCTTGTTTGCATTCTTAACTGATTTCCATCCTTTTGTCATCTTTAGCTCATTAGTAGTTTTTTTCTGGTTTTCATTATTTAATACAACAGAGATAGAAGTTATTCATTTGTTAGATTAATTTACTAGAAAAATAATGAACTAGTAGCATCACAACAATAAGAATAATAAAATGTAAAAAAACATGAAATATTACGCAATCGGTTACTTAAAAATGAGGGAGAATGATCAGATTTCTTCACTAATACCAGCAAATCCTCTTAGCATGTGTTTTACCCCTAATAACTGATGAGTGCACAGTGCACTTAGTACCCAACAATTCATGTCTCTATCTACACCCTTGCACTGATGTACACTGCTGTTGAGCAAAACAATAGATTTATGACTATCGAAATTAAATAAAGGGCTACTGATATTGTAAATATGTTTAGGACAGGGCACACTGGATTTATTGGGAGGTCACTAAGGGAAAAATAATGGCCTTGAAGATTTCATCACATTGGCTGAGGGGTCAGAGAGGGCTCAACAGTGGATGCGATATTTGCCTTCTTTTCCTGAGGGATTATGACTTTTAGACATCATTGCAACATGAGCTACTCCAGAACACCATGCTGAGCATTCCCTCCTGAGACACTCAGGACCTGGGTCACTTGGCTTTGACATGACCCTTCACCCTTCCATACTTACTTACCTAACTGATGTTATGTAAGTGGATATGTAAGGGAAGTGTTAAGAGGCATGCTTGTTTTGTTGCATTTCTTTGAAATGTTCTGACTATATGGGTGAAGCGTTTTCATTTAGTAAAACACGACAATTAATTAGTTGAAGTTTAAGAGCTTGGCGACAATTTAGTTGAGATGGGGGAAGGGGGGGGGGGGGGGTGACATGCCTCAGGTGCAGCAGACCCTAGTGACTGCAGCAAGAGATGTTAAAGAGTGGTTGAACACAATGCATCAGTAATCACAATAAATTTACTAATCCCTTCCGGAAAACACTATGAGAAACCCCACATGCAGCTCTCCCTGAGGCACAAAGACCCTCAGCAGGCACATTTCTTTGACATCCCAGTAGTAAAGGTTTTTTGGGGGGGGGGGGGGGGGGAGAGAAGTGGAAGCTACTCATTATCCAAACAATCATTTTCAAATATTTAAATGTCAGGAAGTGGCTATTTGATGGAGAGGAGAAGGACGGTGGGATGCTTCTTACAAGCCACCAAATTAGCCAACCACACTCAAAAATATTTGCCCAAGATGCAGACTTTACTTTGATTATTTGAATAAATAAACCTTTGATTTTTAGATATTTCAATTGCTTTTTACTCAGAATTATTGTTTCATGTATATGAGGGTGAAGAATTGTTTTTTTGAGTGTGCACACTGCATTTAGTGTAGCAGGCAAGATTGCATGCCTATTACAATTAAGGTGAAATAAGAAAAGGTATCATAAGCTTAAACAATGATGATACACACCAGCATGGAATTTATAAGTTTTTTTATGGTTAAATGTGAAGTACAAATACTGAATTCCAACAGCAAAAATGCTACAAGCCTATAAATGGCTGAGTTTTCTCATTCCTCTGGGGTGTTAAGTGTTGTTGGCTTCACTGCACAGATATTGACACATTTAAGGTACAGCAGTGAATTAAACAGCAAGCTGACATAAAATTCTTTCAACAGTTTTTTTTTCAAGTGCTAATAGATACTCAGCTGGACTATCGGCATCTGCATCTTTTTCTCATTAAATGGTACTGGGTAGCCTGCATGTATTCACAGCATCCATGGAGAGCGAACGATCAAGTAATCAAGCTCCGGCCTCTCACAGGTTGTTGCCTTCCTTGCATTTCCCTCATCTGACTGTCACTCAGTACGATACTACTTTCTGCCTCCCTCCTTTAATCACCTGTCATTTCTGGTAATGCAAAGCGACTGCCAGGGCCATGTAGGAAATCAGCCACATCTTTAATGTCACTTCTCGTTAATAGAGAAAGTCAGGTAGGAGAGATGGGCACATTTACTGTACATTCGCAGGGACCTGGCTAAACCCCTGACAGCAAATTCCTCTGCTTTTGTGTGGGTATTTCCAGTTGCACTGCATTTTTTTAAAATGAGTCTTAAGTGACAGTTGGTTTCTTTGGCTGTTTGGTAACTGGATCATTTTGTTGACACTTCACAGATCGAAACAAAGATTGTTTCGGCACCTTCCCCAGTCCTTTGCTGTTCCCAGCTCTCACAGTCTTTCATAGTCCTTTATCTCCACTGACACAGCTGGAAGAGTTCTCCGACTCACCCACAATGAGCTCTCAGCCACAGCTGTGCTCGCTGCCTGCTGCCTGGTTCAATTTTTAATATTAATGAAGCTTAAGCCTGACACTCACCTGCAGTGCAGCATACGAGCGAGAGGAAGGGAGGAAGACCTCGTTCATGTCTGACAGCCCACCGTGGTGAGAGAGAGCTGCTGACACGCTGATAATATCAGCATCACTCTCTCCCTCATCCCTCTTACATGTAAAATATGTAATTTTAAGGCCCTGCACTTCAGTGCGTCAGAGCACATGCAGGTTTGCATGTGTTTACCTGTAGCTGCATTTTAATCTTTTGTACTGCCTGATTACTTCCTTCCTCTAGTGTCCACTGGCTTCTTTTATCACAACATTATTTGGGATGCTCTTCTTTCATCAAGTCTGCATGAGGGATGATCACACAAATGCATTGGCTAAAGGGGCATATAGAGAAGAAATTGTAGCAGTAGCATTGACTGAAGACGCTCACATACCACTCACACAAAAAATCTTAAATACTAAATTATATTTCTATGCATGCATCAAGTCTTATGGTCTTACTCTCATGACTTAAGGGATCAGATAAGTCACACCAAGACAAGAGAGAAGAAAGAAATGCAACAGTTTCTCATAATTTTGGGTCATATCTTACCAGTGACTGTCTTTAGAAGTTGGTACCTTAATGCAGCAGCTATAGTTATATTAACAATCCCATTTTAGAACCCCTCAAAAGAATTTGCTCTGGGTGGTAATGGTGGCATAAGTTGCAGGTTGCAACACACCTTTTGCAGCTGTGTGTTGTCGTTGTTTAGGTTCTAAATTCTGCTTGGTTAGGATTAGGCACTCGAAACTAGTTGATACGGGTTAGAAAAACATAACACCATAACGGTAAGCCTGCATATTGACAAATGGCAAGTGGGTACCTGTCCCAGTGATGCCGAAGGTTGCATAACTGAGACACATCAGTATACCCGCCTTCAGAAATGAGAACATGAAAATCATGGCCCTTGATTAATTTTGTATTGCTTGCAGGTGTCTTCTTGTCAAATCTGTCTTCTTGCAAAAAATCCCCCAAATTCCTAAGAGCTGCTGTGTGGAGATATGCATTACAAACAGGACAGGAAGCAAAGAGTTTCTTATATTTGGGCAAATGGAGAAACTGAGCCTTCACTGAGACAAAAGCACACAAAAGCAATGCGATGCTCAGCAGGATGAATGTAAAAACTAGGATTATGAAATTCAGGATACATGGGCACCTAGAAGTCTTTTGCTGATTTAGGTTACTATATTTAAGCATTTTCAATAGGTGGATAATTCAGAAAACTTTACTAAAATAATCTTTTGGCACTGAGAGTTAATATCTATTTAATAATTAATTTGTTTTATAACAGTATGCTATGGGTGCCATAAAATTAAGGTACCAACACAACTTTGACAATTTTAGAAAAAATCTTTGCTTTGGCTTTAAGATTAGGAGTCTTTGTCGTCATAGTTACAATACTTGGCCAACCATGTTAACTTAGGCAATGATTGTGGTTATAATTAACAAACCAATTTTTGCTGATGCCTGGAAATTTAAAAGAAACAGAGTTCTCTTGTTATAAAAATTTGACATTTTTAGGGATCCATCCATCCACCCCAAACTCCTACCTCTGTGGACTGCATGTCATTTCGGGATGATATCATTCACCTTTTTTTCTTTACATCTTGACAGACAAGACTCATAACTCCTACAGCTAACCACAGCCATTGTCAGCTGCACATAAACAAATACCATTTGGAGCAGGGTAACCACAAATTTTGTCATTTTCTCAGGGATCTCATGTTAGCACCCTGTCTCAGGCCATCATCTCGCTCTGACCTTTGTGGCACTTTTGGAGTTTGTGAACGTTTTCTCTAACCTAACAAGCATGATGAACTTCGAACCTGTACTCCCACATGAAATCTGTCAGCACGCCATGCCTATTTCACCATCAACCCACGGGCATGACATTAAGGTTGCCCTACATATTAAACTGGTCACGCTCTGAATTGTGGTTGTCCCTACACCCACCGCACCAGCCCTCTGGTTGCTTCCCCCTGTGCGCACAAGCAGCCCTATTTGTTGTGGTAACAAGGCTACTCACAAAGACGTCTGCTGATCTACTCTGGATACAATAGAATCTGTAATGGTATAAAAAGAAAACACCTCAGGGAACTATTGACTATTGCTGTCGTGTCCAGCATTGCTTATCTGAGTATCTTGTTGGCTGATTAAACTAACTGTTAGCCATCACTTTCTAGACTTTCACCCACGGGCATTAGCTAATGTCACCAGGCTTCTTCTTGGTATGTGTAAACATGCTTATAAAAATATTGAGATTATCATGTTTAAATAAAGTACTCGCTTGGAAGAAGGAAATATTGACTTTACATTATTTCTGAGTATACAGACTGAAACAAAGACCATTTAATGCTATTTTTTCTCTGTAGTAGTTATAAGACCCATATAGTTCCTTTAGCCTTTTGGTAGTTGTCATAAAGATATGACTATTCACTCTTTTATTCAGTTTTTATTAGTTTTCTGTGGCTGTCCCAGAGTCTTTGATTCTGTTGACCATTGTTAAACATTTATTGTTTATTCTTTCGTGAATAAAGTAGCAAGATTTATGATGGCAGAATGGCAGAAAGCACAAATTCAAAATAATCTTGACAAAATGAAAGAAAAACAATGTCTTTTGTGCATGAAATAATAGAAAGGAGAACTGTGCTACCTACAGCATGATTCTAAAATAAGAGGATGTCCGCAGCAGCTGACATGTCCTGTCATTTTGACCTGGCAGTGTCCTGCCTTTCCAGACACAGTTAAGCCTGAACGCAATCATGGCTAAAGTCCTGTGCTTCACAGCCAACACAGGAAATATGCTCTCTCTCTCACACACACACACACACACACACACACACACACACACACACACACACACACACACACACACACACACACACACACACACACACACACACACACAGAGAGACCTTCCAAGATACACATGTGGGATGCTGGCTTGTCAGTTCCTCAAACATTTCCCCTTTGGAATATTGTCACCTGTTTGGTGTTTCCATGGACACCAAGCACACTAATGAGGTAGGGTGTGTGTTTCCGTGTGTGATTATGTGAGTTTGTGTTTACACAGAATAAGGGACAGATATCATAAAATAGGGAAAGTAAATGGACAGAGGGTTCATTGGTTTTTATGGCTTTTTTTGTTATAAACCTCCAGTATGTAAAAATAACTACACAAATATATATTTACACATAAATATTAGTTAGTTTGCTAAAGATAGGTTCATAGACAGAGAAGAAGATGATTGTTCTTGCCTCGACTTGTCAGACCTGATGAGTCATAAAACATATGTCCTGGGAGGCGGAAAGGAAGAAAACTATGCAAACATGGGAACCCACGGCCAATTAACAGTGGAAGCAAGGCAGATGGCCCATTTGGCCAGTAAACCAGAATTTTCACTGAGTTCCATAACCTTGTGGACGTGTGTCCTTTAAGAAAAAAAAAGATTAATATGGGTATTTTTGCGTGGAGGTGTATTTGTATAATTTGAACATTCTTTCTTAGTTTCTGCATTTCATTCATCCTACTTTTCTTTTCTTTTTTTGGCTTTCAGTGTAAAGCACATCAAGTTGGCATGGGCATGAATAAAACTGCCATTTCTAGGAGGCAAGCTTTTCATTCGGTCACAAGAAGTAATTTTGAATAAAAATGCAAAACATGTCAAGTTATACAACAAAGAGAAGTACAGCTTGAATGAGGATTAGACCAATGACGCGTTTGCATTTTATGCCTCTTAAATTCTTTAATTCCTGGTCATTTGAGTGTCACGGTGTCATGTGTGGATCCGCACTGTGACAAGGGCATGGGTTTGTCACCTAGAGGCGACAGTGACATGTGGGAGTGGATTACAGGAGTGAATAAAGCGACACGTGTTAATCTAATGGCTTTCAGAGAGTCAATCAATGACCCAGTTTCTCAGTGTCTGAATGTTGCATTAATGTGTTTGACTCAACAGATCCGGCAAACAAGTAAATAGTGAAACAGCTTTAATTTAGAGGACATTGTTTCATTGTTATTATTGTCATTATTATTATTATTAAGATACTACCACTGCCACACAGAGAAACTGTGACGTACATGCTTTATTATAGTCACACATTTTAATAAGATGCAGGCAAAAAAATGTTTTCCACATTTTGTATCTTTTCTCAAACAAAAACCAGGTCATGTAATCAAAAACCCACAGCATAAAGCCCACAGCATACATCAGCTCTACCATCTGTGAAATGGTCTAGTCCTGGATGACGGACCCCAGGTGTAATGGACACACGACTGAAAACCAAATGTGCCTGTTTAGGGAAAAAATAGCATCCTTCTGGTTCATGACAGCATGTGTATGTGTGTGTGTGTGCATGCCAATGTGTGTCTGTAGGATGAACTTCCTCCTCTCTAGTCAAACAGACACCTATAGGATTCTTGCTCAATAAACTCTCTGCCCTGTGCACCTTAGAGGAAGTCCATCTGCTCTGGTGAGTGCTGAGCAGCCTCTGGGCAGCATGAGAGATGTATACATAAACGTACGGTTCACCACTGACGACCGTGTGGAGACTTCCACTTCCTAAACGGGACGTTCTTTCCTTCCAGATCCACTCAGGCTCTGTGACATGTTTAGCATTGCCTGTAATTAATGTCTGAGACTTTGCAACAAGAAGCTTCAGACCTCAAGGGGAACAAGCAAAAGCTGAGGAAATTTATTGGCCATATCCACATCTGTTAGACCACTTTGGGCTTTATTTCCGTTTAAAAAATAATGCAGAATGGCTCATATTGTTTAAAATCTTTTATATTGATGCCTTTTCTTATTTTTTACAAGAAGCTGATATTTAGCCACTATATAGGTTATTACAGTTTGCATTTTCTTTCATACCAGAGTCTGTGTTTATGTGTGCTGTTTACTGCACATCAGCCTTCGGAGAGCTATTGCTGTTTCTCATGCGATACTCATGCCTAGCTACAGCCACAGATGTAGACAGCTTAACATGTCTGTCAACATGACGGCATATTATTGGTTTTCCTAGCATCTCATAATCCCCTCTGGATTCTTCAACACACAGTCTGGTAGAAAAGGAGTAATGGGGAGGCACAGTTGGCACAGAGGTGTATGCCAATTTTTCTTTTACATTTTAAAATATGTTTAGTATCAGTTACTTTAGCAATATCAAATGGGCATGATGATAACCAGAAGTAGTGAAACTATCCCATTTACAGATCCAGTTCCTTTGATACTAAAAGCCATTTTGTCCATTGTTGTCCTTTGAAAATAATAAGAAATAATTATTTTTACCTTTTACAATGACTCAGTAGGTCAAATTAATATATTTATAGTTTATGAATGAAAATAGCTGATTGAAATACAATGACTCAAAAAGTAGTTTTTTTTACTGCTTTTTCCATGCTTTCATGCTTTTTGCACCAAATTCTGACCCTACTCATCCAACTAATGTTTTTCCAACCTGCTATTCTTTGGTGACCCCATGTGAATTGTAGCCTCAGTTTCCTGTTATTAGCTTACTAGAGTGACACCCAGTGTGGTCTTCAGTTGCTGTAACTCATCCGTTTCAAGGTTCAATGTGTGTTGTGTGCTCAGAGATGCTCTTCTGCATACCTTGGTTGTAATGAGCGGTCATTTGAGTTATTTCCTCCTATCAGCTTGAAGCAGTCTGGCCATTTGCTTCTGACCTCTGACATCAGCAAGGCATTTTCACTCAGAGAACTGCCACTCACTGAATATATATATATATTTTTGGACCATTTTCTGTAAACTTTAGATATATTTGCGTGGGTAAATACTCAGACCAACCATGCCGCATTCAAAGTCACTTAAATCACCTTTGTGCTCCATTCAAATGTTCGGCAAGCTGTCTTCACCATGTCTATGCACCTATATGCATCGAGTTGCTGCCATGTTGTTGACTGATATTTGTTTTAACAAGCAGTTGAATAGGTGCACCTAATAAAGTGACTGTTGAGTTTGCACAGCTCCAAAAAGAGTTTCATCATTCTGATATCCAGACCAACTTAAAGCTGTAATGAAACGGTCCATTTTGGTCCATTTCTGCTGTTATGATGAACAATTCAAGATGCTGTCAAGGTAGATCTGCTACTTTCTTCTTCTTGTGTTCTTCAGAGTAGCACAACAAATCAAAGCCTGATTACCTGTCTTATGCATTTAAGGAGATCATCAATGACATTATTTCACTATTTACTCTCCTGGGTCTGGATGTCGACAAAAGATTAATGGGGTTACCTTGGGCCTGTCTTCCCCGGTGCCTTTTTGAGCATAATGGCCTGCGCACACCAGTTCCACCTGGAGGTCTAAATCTTGTAATCAACTTGCAGAGCACAGTTGACATGCCATTGATGTCTGCTAGCCTTTGGAACCACTCCTGCAAGTCAGCACATTTTGATGACTGCTGATAGCAATGCAAAAAGAATCTACTGAGGAGTAGATTCTTTTGTTCTTTTTACAAAATAGATTTTGGTTTGAAGACATCATCCTGGAGTTTGGGAGCTGTTTATGTGTTCGTAGTCCCCACTCACCTATTCTTCTGATAGCAAGCAATAACAAAAGACAAATATATGCGGTGTATGTTGTGCACATGTCTGTTTTTTAAATATTATATTTTGTTTAATCACTAAGTGTAAACCTGAATAACTATATATGTGGAAAATGAAGAAATCAATAAAGGTATGCTCCAATTGGATAGTAAAACTACCAAAAACACCAACATCTGATGCTCTTTTATGACCAAATTCCTTAACCTTAAAAAAAAAAAGAAATCTTAAAGGCTCATCATTACCCCCACATATTAAACAAATATGTAAGACTGCTTTCTTCCATTTGCCCAACATCTCTAAAATTAGATATATCCTGTCTCAGAGTGATGCTGAAAAATTATTTCATGCATTTATTACTTCCAGGCTGGACTACTGTAATTCATTATTATCAGGTTGTCCTAAAAACTCGCTGAAAAGCCTTCAGCTAATCCAAAATGCTGCAGCAAGAGTCCTGACAGGGACTAGAAAGAGAGAGCATATTTCTCCTGTTTTGGCTTCCCTTCATTGGCTTCCTGTTAAATCCAGAATTGAATTCAAAATCCTGTTCCTCACATACAAGGTCTTAAATAATCAGGCCCCATCATATCTTAATGACCTTGTAGTACCATATCACCCTATTAGAGCACTTCGCTCTCACACTGCAGGCCTACTTGTTGTTCCTAGAGTATTTAAAAGTAGAATGAGAGGCAGAGCCTTCAGTTTTCAGCCCCCTCTTCTGCTGAACCACCTTCCAGCTTCCAGTGACCCTGAATCCTCCCTTAGTTATGCTGCAATAGACGTAGGCTGCCGGGGATTCCCATGATGCATTGAGTTTTTCCTTTCCAGTCACCTTTCTCACTCACTATGTGTTAATAGACCTCTCTGCATTGAATCATATCTGTTAATAATCTCTGTCTCTCTTCCACAGCATGTCTTTCATCCTGTTTTCCTTCTCTCACCCCAACTGGTCACAGCAGATGGCCGCCCCTCTCTGAGCCTGGTTCTGCTGGAGGTTTTCTTCCTGTTAAAAGGGAGTTTTTCCTTCCCGCTGTCGCCAAAGTGCTTGCTCATAGGGGGTCATATGATTGTTGGGTTTTTCTCTGTATGTATTATTGTAGGGTCTACGTTACAATATAAAGCACCTTGAGGCGACTGTTGTTGTGATTTGGCGGTGTATAAATAAAATTGAATTGAATTGAATCGATCTTTGTAGAGCCTACAAAGTAGCCTACATAAGTATCTAACATTGTTGCATTGTTTTATGCTGGTGTTAATTACTGTGTGGTTTTGTCCTGGTGTTTTACGTGCAGTGCCAGCCAATAGAAAGAAATAAAATGCTGGGACTGCTTTCTCTCCTGGATCCCCATTGATTGTTTCGTGTTGTGTCATTTTTTTCTCTTGGTCAAACACATCTGTCCTTCAAGTTTTTTCACTTATTTCTACATTACCTCACGTCACTTTTAGTAGTTTTAGAAATCTTCCTCGAGGAATTTACTGTCATTTATGAGTCCTTATATTGATGCTATGATTCTTATTCCTTATACTGAGATGATGATTGTTATTATCTCACTGATAAATACAAAAAAAAAATGACAGTGAAAAAGTAACTGGAAATGCATAGGAGAAACTGCTGGTACTGAATAGGCCATCTAACTACATGTAGATGCTACATGTAGTTACATTTATAGGGAGTTATACATCAGGTTACACGGCAGGTCAGGACATAGCTACAGCAGAGATTTCCTGCTGAAGCATAAATCAATGTTATTTTACTTACATAGCTTTTATTTGAGTTAAAAAGCTTCAATCTAGTTTGTATATACAGTCCAGTTCTGACACACCATTCTAAAAAGTGGAGTGAAAATAAATAGTGCTTGTTTTACAATGCGAGCAACATACACATGGTGCTTTACCCTCTATCATATAAACCCACAACAAATATATCAGAGCAGTTTTGGGGTTCACTATTTTACCCAAGAACATTTATACTGTAGAGGAGTCAAACATCAAATCATGGTCACAGTCACCCTGTTAGGCTTTGTCATTATAATTTAACTCAGTAAAATGATATAGGACAGTGTACAGTTTGCATTTCTTGCTTATAGATGGTGTACTCATGGTATTGCACTCATTGGTACACAGAAAAACTGACCAGCATAGCTGAGTG
This sequence comes from Astatotilapia calliptera, assembly GCF_964374335.1. Classification (NCBI taxonomy): domain Eukaryota; kingdom Metazoa; phylum Chordata; class Actinopteri; order Cichliformes; family Cichlidae; genus Astatotilapia; species Astatotilapia calliptera. The sequence continues at coordinate 16,122,682 of NC_137426.1, read as the reverse complement.
TGTGTGTGTGTGTGTGTGTGTGTGTGTGTGTGTGTGTGTGTGTGTGTGTGTGTGTGTGTGTGTGTGTGTGTGTGTGAAGGGTGAAAAAACAGAGCCTTGGAGAGAATTTCACACCCTGGCTTCACACCTCTGCATACCTTGCCAGTTTTCCTTAAAGTGGACCCCTTCTGAATAAGCTGTATATTAATGTGCGCAGTGAATCACAGTGTTATGATATAGGAAAACCACCCTGCCTATTCTCAGCTTAGCTCATTATCATTCTAGATCCTGACTCAACTACAGTCACGCTGGATGTTTCAGTCCCACCCTGACATATAAGGAGCGACAGGCCCGTTTCACAGATATAAACCTTAAAGGATATTTTCACGGGGGAAAGGTGACTGGTTTAACTGCTCTCCAATCCCCTGCACATGTGTGGTCAAATTTATCACTGCTGCAAGAGAACTGTCAACCTGTGTCAGAATTAATCAACCTTAGTGAAACAGTCCCAGGCACCCACAGACATAAATCTGCACATGCACGAAATTCAAACAAATACCTTTCTCCTCACTGCTGATGAAGTTTCTTGAATATGGAACCCATTTTTTTTGGTAATATAAGTAACTGGAATTGAAATGAAAGAACAGCCAAGACAGCAACGCACAGCTTGCAAGCACAGACTTTACTGAAAACGTCTTTTAAAAAGCAGCTGCACCAGAGGGGCAGCAATGTTTACTGTAGCACTTTAAATACGCTGGCATGAGTATAAAGGAGAGGGATATTCTTCGGAAGCGTTTACAGCTCTACTGACTTCTTCCCCCAATGCAGCGAAGGTCTCTAATTACAGAGTCCTTCACATACTGTCCGTGCTCACCCCTCACGCTTCAAACATGATGCTCCATTCACACAGTCTCTGAGCTCATAGAATAGCAGTCACAGCTGTTGCAGTGTCATCAGACACTCGTCCAACAGCAGGAGGTCAAAGGTCAAATATAGCTGAGTTCATGTTTGCTTGGAATTGCCAGATGTCATCATTCATTGCTAAACTGTATGTGACTTTAACATCACTGAGTAATATTCTAACAATATCAGGCTGAACTGACAAAAGTGACGCTGTTTTTGAGATGAATGCATTTCTTCCATTGTAAGAAACCTAATCTAATAGCTTACAATGATTTTAATAATCAATAGATAATGCTGAGCTTTTTTCCTATCCAGCATCTTTAGGACTAATTGTAACATAGACTGTGAGTCAGTCTATCTCTATATGATCAGAATAAAGGTATTTGGGTGTTACGTTTGGACAAATCTCTGATTGCACTTTCTTGTTTCCTTACAGCAACAGGATAATTCAGTAAAAGACTTTAACTCAAATATTGTGCCTCATGTTTATATTTTTGGCTCATGTCCATCTGTTTGTGTTAAAGTACCAAGTATTTAAAAGCATCTAAAACATACAGTTTTATTGATTTTTTTCAAAAATTCTTATAAGACTAAGACCCTGTTGGTTAAGGACTATTTTTAGCGGTAGATTTGGTGCATTTGTGGCCATTCTCATTATAATGAAAGATCCTCCAGTGTTTCTGGACAAAAATGGAGGTCTGTGGCTCCAATGCTGGCTTCCTTGATAACAGTTGTTAGCTCATTTCTGCTCAGTTTAGTCACTCTCGGTGGGCTTTGTTCACAACATCACCATATTTTCCTTTCTGAGAAGAGCTTAATTTACAATACAAAGAATAACACACACTGAATACTTCTGGAGCTCTGTCACTAATCCATCTCAAGCACTCAGGTATGTGTTTGGTTGGGTGGCAATAATAACCTTTCCCTGAGGGAGTCATGTCAAAAAACATGGGTGCTCTGACATATCCAAGCATCGGTGATGTTGGGTCACGTATTCCTATTTTTTTTTCTCGACTGAAAGTCTATCCAGCGTAATTCTCAAAGACCCTGGAGTATTCTCTCAAAATGAATAACATGTCTCTCTTGAACTTTGACTCTGAGCCGTGCTGAGTTATGATTGTTTTGCCCCTGTTGGAGTATGATTACATATGGTTCTTCATTTTAACAATCCTCCACTTATTGTCAGGCACCGCCGGGGAAGGGGAGATGAAGTGAGGGAATTTTATCCCTCAGGAGACAACCACTCTTGGACCTTCTTCACTTACTATTGCACTTAGCTCTAAAACAAGCGTGTTCACAGTTACACACTGCAACTGACTCTCGCTCAGAATATGTAATCTAAATTGGGCTTTTTGACTGTTTACAAAGCTGTATTAAGCGACTTTGGTGAATGCAAGTGAAGTAAAATGCCCGCTGGAACCCTGGTGCACTGTTTCCTCTTAGAAAATAAAATTAAGTCAATTAGATTAGAAGAATAAAGCTGGTGGTTATCATGCTGCAGCCTTTTAACTATTCAGTTACGCTGGCCTAAAAGGTTGTGGATATCAAATTTTGCTTGGACCAGCCTGCATTAAATATCATTTAAATAGAAATTGTTGGCTGCTGTCTCACTTGAATATACATAATCAAGGTTTGATCAAGCTGAGGCAGAGGTGAGTTTAGGGTTTCCTGTTAAGAATGCAGGAAATTTCAACATAAAAAGAACTATTTTAAACTGGGAATGATTTTCTTTAAAACAAATTCTACTGAAGACATATAGAAAGTGATATAAGATCCCCCAAAAAACTACGCAAAACTAGAAAACATCATCATGAGCTTCATGTTTTGTATTCACTCGCACAAATCCAACATTAGCTCTGGCTTCCAGAACAGGCACTGAACATGTCTGTGCCTTTCAAAGACTTGACCTTTGACCACTGCAGTAAACAGACTTATTGGGTTATGTTGATTTCTCCAACAAGTAAAAGGGTCTGAGGACGCCACTAATGAGACAGCGTGGGGTCAGGAGCTGGGGAACAGGACAGTAAGCTGTACCAAGACAAGAGGGCTTGGATACAAAAAAAGACATGGATCTTTCTACAAAAGCCACCAAAAACACTCAATGCTGGACGCAGCTGTCAACTAGCAGAAGCAGGAATAAACACTCCAGCTAATATTTAACATTTTAAGCAAAACTATAAGTATGCAACAAGAAGCTGCCCAAGTCCATCCAGTCTATAAACATTTTCCTGTTATTGTCCAACATTTTGCATAACCGACATGCTCCTTTAGCCAACATGCTTTCCATTAAACAAGTAAGTCTTGACACAGTGAGAAGAGACGTATTTGTTTGCAGAGAATATTCAGCAGTAGTTTATTGGCCTTAAAGAATCTGGACAAATTCCCTTTTGTTTGGAGTATAGAGCTGGCCTGATCTGATCGAATGTTGATTTTCTCTCTACTGACCCTACTATGTGAAGTGTCCTGATATGGCTTATGTTGCTAATTTGCACTAAATAAATACATTAGGCTGAATTAAGTTTCACTTTAAGCTATTAAAATAACAATCAGAGTGATGGTGCAATCAAAGATGTGGTCAGACAACCTCGTGTTTATTGTTTTTCAATACCAGATGTCTGTATTGAAAGATAAAACCAATCAATCTAAGACAGAAATGGGATTGTAAAGGAAGCAGGCTTGTTTATTTATGGCTCAGCATTTGTCAAAAGGTCCTTCAGCGCTACAATAAAAGCACCAGTCCTCCTGAGTCTCCCAGCAGGCTTCTGATTTGGGATCCCCAGGAGAGCCCTCAGCCCATGTCTACACTAATTGCTCATTGATACAGATTGTGATTATCTGTGCTTACGGGGTAATTATGTAGTGTCACCGTCACTAAAATCAGGGCTGGAATGAGGCTATCACCGTGTTGGCTCTCTGGGGATTAGGGGGGGTTGTATGTCTGGGCCTCTGCGTTATCTCAATTCCTCTGCTGTCCTTATCTCCAAAGCATGAGCCTGGAGAGAAACAACAGCCGGGCCACAGCCAAAGCAGACAGATAACTGGAGTGCCAGGCATGCAATGCAAAGACGCAGAGTGAAAGTATTGTCCAGACAACAAACACAAACACACACAAACACACACAAGCACACACATGCACGGCTCGTGTTGTTGCTTTTTTGCATGCCAGTAAGAGAGAGAAAAAAATTGCTGTTTCACACTTTTCATCTTTCAACTGAAGGATGAAAAGAAACTGACTTGGCTGAACTTTAACAATTGAACTGAAATTTGGAATTTGCGAACTGGGCTCACGCATTGTGTCATTCCTGGCCTTTTTTATGTGTTTCTCTAAGCTTTTATATGCGGCCCACAATTTATATGGGCAACAAATTCTTACTAAACCAGCGGTCTACAATTTTATGGCTCGGTGTTTTGACATCACATTATGTGGAATTATATACTGCCTGTTCGGGCTTAAAACTAGGCCAACATTGATTCAGTGCCACAACTGTCTTAGCCCCCATTTGTGAAATGGAATGGGAACTCATAGACTAAAAAAACAAGCGCAATGCCTGCAAAAAAATGGGGGAAAAAACCCATCTAAGCTGTTGCTTTGGGAACTTTTACATACTTAAATGCATGTTGTTGGCTAAGGTGGGTATAAAATGACTCATAAAATTAAAAATGCCCCAAATAATAATCTGTTTTTAAAGGAAACCGCAGCTTTGAATGATTTCTTATGAAGAATGAACAGTGCTTTCTTTACCAAATACCCTTTGTTTCTACTCCCTTGTCTCTGTATATGAATGTGTGTGTGTGTTGGCTCTGCCAGTTCACCGTCTGCAGGGGCGCCTGTCAGTCAGAACAGCAGTAAGTGAGCCGAGGCCTCCGCAAAGAAATTACAAGGGATAATTATTCAGAGGCAAAAAGCCTGTCTCTGATTGAATTCTACATCCAGTGTCATTCATAAGGGATTGTACAAATCTAGACTGTGTTTTTTAGCTTCTAAAAATTTGTTACAGGCACTATCTTTGATCAGGGCAGATGTTCAGCCGCTGATTTGTCTCTTAGACTTCATAAACTGTTTCCACATTTTAAAAGCCACACTGAAACAAGAGCTGTTTTCCACAGGCATTACATTTTTTTCATCTTAGAAGAGCTTGTTGAAGCACTTTTGCTGACCCTACATCTAATAATACATTGAAAAAATGTCTTAATGAATAATCTTGCCTTAATTTATGTTTGTTCTTTCATGTAACACTTTATTCCAGCCCCTACAAACAATTATGACATATTTCTAACACAATATAATATAACTGCGGTGATTTTTTTAACAATTGAAGCCAGAGTGTTCATTATCAGTGTGTAAACAGCTGATAAGGTGCAATCATTCATGTTCACATTTATAAACTCGCTTCTCAATGATTGTTTCATGTGTATAAATATTAGTTACATTAGTGAAAACATACATTAGTTAAAACACAGTGTTATCAGACATTATATAAATATATGTATATATGTTATTTGATGTCAGGTTATTAAAAGAATACTCTAATGTTTATGTAATACTGTAAATTCCTCGTGAGCTATTTAGATATTTTAGTCCATAACAGACTAATTGCATTGTGGTGTAAAGTCTGTTTTTAAATGTTAGTGATGCAACTACTGTTTATGTTTGGAAAGATTAAAAGACTTTAATTTGTTTAATTGGAAATGGGTTTGTCTGATAAGAAATCTCTGTTCAGGAGATTTATCTGTAAAGCATAGATTATTTAACTTTATTTCACCGTGTTTATACAACATAAATGAGTATTAATCAGCAAATTTACATGGTGACAATTGTGAGGTAAACAGTTGAAATACTTTGTGGATAATGTCATACTGCAGTTTGGCAAAAGCTGAGCTTGAGCTTCGTTCAGCTTTTGGGCCTGATGAGCCTCTTTCTTTTTTTTGCCAGAACTCGCTGAATTGGCACCACATGTGTGTGTTTTTCCTACACAGAGATAAAGTTGGTCTTGCTTTTGCCTGAGTGCAAAAAAGACACTCTTCATGCACTGGCACTGAGAACTGGTGCTGGATATAAGCTGCTAGTTGTGGACTACTCTAATATGGAAAATGGGTAGTTATATATATATATATATATATATATATATATGTAGTTATATACATATATATATATATATATATATATATATATATATATATATATATATATATATATATATATATATATATATATATATATATGTAGGGGTGCAACAATACTCGTATTGGTATTGAACCATTCGATACAGTGCTTTCGGTTCGGTACGCATATGTATCATGTGACGTATGACCCTGAAGGTAAGCGCGTCATGGACAAAAGTAAAACAGTATGTCGGATGTGCCACGCAATGCAAAATTACATTGGTGGGAACTAGTGCGTTAGCGCAGTTAGCTTGTTAACGTGTTGACGCCGTCCAGCCCCACGCACAGGGCGATCCGCGGTAACTCGTTAACGGAGGTTTGCCGCATTATGGCGTTAATGTCATTTTAATGAGATTAACGGTGACAGCACTTGTGGGAACACAACGAATATGACTGCACATTTACGCCGACATCATCCTAGTGGAAGACAAAGACAAGTGGAAGTAGACAAAAACAACAAGCACGCATGCTACAAACTTTACCAGAGTCATTTAGACAGCCGTTAGCACATGATTCTCCTTATGGGGACCTGATATGTTTAATATGCTGCTGAGAATATAGCCCAGAAGAAGCGTATAGTATAGCCTTTATTTTGGAAAGAGCCATTTCTCTGTAATAAACTCTCTTTTCCAAAGATGAGTTATTTCTCGATCAGTTATATATCTTTATTACTTTGTTGTTTCAGCAACATTAAATTTAAAAACTGTACTTTTGAGTTAAAATATACATTTATAATTTTAATAAATGACAAATGAAAAAAGCATGAACATTTTTTTGTATCGAAAAAGTACCAAACCGAACCGTGAATTTTGTGTATCGTTGCACCCCTAATATATATATATATAGGAATAGAGAGAGAGAGAGAAAGAGAGAAAGAGAGAAATATATATATATATATATATATGTTTGTGTGTGTGTGTGTGTGTGTGTGTGTGTGTGTGTGTATACACATATATACACATAACGTCTATAGGAAAACTGCTAACAAAGCAAATGAAAGCTATGCACTTGTGCTAAAAAGAAAATATGGATCCCATAAATCAAGAAACATGTAGTCACATTTTTAAAAACTAAAGTCGGAACATTTTTCATCGGTAACAGGGAACATTTCATAGAATAACAATGCTCAAGTCTCAGAGCCCTTGAACATTTCTTTAGCCTCGTCTGCTCAGTGTAACATGTCATGTTTCAAGTTCTGAAGTATCTGTTCAGTGATGACAGACATTTCCCACGACCCTGCATTCATTCTTCAAATAAGCTCTTTCTTCCCTCTGAGATCTTCCCCTCTTTTTAAAACACTGACAAAGAAGACTTTTTATGTTTTATCACTGAGCCCTCTCTTGTCTTTGGCAAGAGCTTCACTCTAGTGGACTCTCGAGAACATATCGTGAAAACTTACAGCGTCACAGTGCATCAACACAGTGCATCAACATTATATGTAAAAAGTTTTCATATACTGAGCAGACTTTTTAAATAATTTATATTGCCAGCCCACATACGTCTATGAAATAAAACCTCAGTCTCACTGCCAGTCTTTGGCTACTATTAGCAAAGAATGAAGAACTTACCTGCCTACTGCAGTAACAATAATGTCAATGTCATTGTGCTGATGAATAAACATTAGAAACATTTGTTTAGTCTTTGTAAAAATGAAAAGGTAAAATTGACGGGTTTTGCCCACATCAAACAAGACACAGTGTGCTGTCCTCTTTCTAGCTGCAGCTCTGTGTAGACGAGTCTGATTGCAGCTGCAAGCAGGATGCTCTTGCATGTGACACAGTGTAGCCAAAAACTGTGTTAACATTGCTTCAGGAGACATTTTTACTTGGACTGTGTTTTTTTAACCCTTCAGCTGTGGTTTTGTGGACACATTTTCTACTCTGTAACTACTTTTATTATTCTTGTCAGGCCCAGACTAGCTATTTCCCCTGGGTCCAATCATTATGGTAAGCTAAATGGCTGCTGGCTGTAATATATGATATATTTAATTCACTGTGTTTACTTTTACCTTACACACATGAAATTGGTTTCAGTCTTTCTATCTATCTCAATGCAAGAAAGCCAATATTTCCAAATATATTCCTTTGACTGTAGTGCCTGTATTTAAGTATCTATATCCATCAGTGGTTATGATTGTTTTTAGTAAAACCATCAGAAAGTCACATTCTGAGAGCAGAAACTTTAAAATTGTTGGTTTTAGAGGGTTTGTAGTTTAGTGTTCACCTACCTCTGAATGTCTTGAAATGTACTCATTCCATGTAAAAGTCAAGTAGATACCACATGACCAGCAAAGAGCTTGCTAGTTTCCCTCATCATTCTCCTCTCAGTGGGCTTCACCTGGATCAGGTGCAGGTGCTTCTTCAAATCTGAAGTACAACTCTTCACTGGAGAAAGAACCATTATCATCAACAATATGCTGCAAATATTTTCATGTTTTAAAGGCTGTCCTTTTTGCAGTCTGACCTTAACATAGTCACTGACAGAACCACTGGACTGGATTATTTTCCTTTTCACTGTCAACCAGGCAAGAGGCAACAAAAGAGGAACAAAATCTGGTAAAGAGATTATTTTGTGTTATATTTGGAAAAGGCAGCTCATGGAGCTGGAGGCGGCAGACTTGAAGATGGTAATACTTTCACTGGAACTGACCAGGAGGGACAGGGTTAGAAATTAGTACATCAGAGAGACAGCTCAGGTTGAGTGATATGGAGACAAAGTTAGCAGTGGTGAGAGGGTTCAGACGTGGGCAGAGGTGGGATAGTTGATATACTGGAAAAAGGATATTGAATGTAGAGTTGCCAGACAGAAGGTAAAGAGGAAGACCACCGAGAAGGTTAGGAGGATGTTAAGGATAGGGTGAGGCAGATGATCCAATGTAAGTAGCTGATCGACAAAGAAACTTAGCTTGCAAAGCTAATACATTAGGTATTTGTTGCAAGGGTATTAAAAAAAGTAATATGCTCCACTTTTTATAACAGGGTGCTATGTATAGTCTGAAATAGAAGACTAAATGTGATTCTTTCGCTACCCAGCATATCGTAACATAACATTATTTAGACTGACATTTAGAATTAGGGCTTACAACCTCCCAGTGCTCGCATACAACCACCAGCCAGAGGCCAATAAATGACATTTAAAACAGATATTACATATAACTGCACTAACTTCACCAGTAAGAGCAATCACAGTAGTAAACAAAGTGTAGTTATCTTCATCCCTTAATGATCTGTCCCAGCATTTCTCACTGCAATCAGATTATGATTTTAGCCCTGTTGCAATCAATGTCTGATTTCAACCTCCGTGTATTATGATGAACATGTTATTCCTGTTTTCCCTCTGCTTTGCACGCTATTTACTTCACGGGTAGTGATGGACTCTCATCCTCTTTCTTTCTGGTCTGCAGTTCCTTATCTGCCACTTCAAACAAAAGTCACTCTCCCACCCAAACATTGTCTAACAGCTGCTAAAGATGCCCCTGCTGCTTTCAACTCACTTGTAGCTTCCCCCTCCCTTTCGCTGGCGGTACACAGAATACAGATTATCATCAGAGCATCCCTTTGTTGCTGCATGAAGGGGATGGGGGTATTTGAGTTAGATCTCCTGGATAACATTCGAAGCACCCAGATTTAATTTCACGCGATCCTCTTTCATGCTGACAGAGTTGCTCAAACTGTGATGTTTGTGTTATGATTTTTGAGAGGTTTTGACACGAAAACCTGTATACCAACTTGAGCATCCTGAAGCGTATGTAGTAGATAGTAAATAAAAATATATAAGCAAAAATGTATGTTTTCTCTTTCTATGCTCCCATGTGTTACTATTTGCGTGTGAATGCTCTGTACTGGATGAAACATTCGGGAAGAAGAAATAAGGCTCCTGCAGACAGACAAGACAGAGATGTTGTTGCTTTTTATGGCTTGATGGACGGGCCTTATCGATGGCTGTTCTCACAAAGCTGACAGACTAAAGGGGGGGATCTGATCTCCGTTTTTGTTTTGTTTTCATCAGACGTCTTATCTATGAGTGAGTTGGGTGGAATCCAGCTGTAGACGTAATGTCAAGGAAGGAGGTGACACGCAATGCTGTTGCAGGTTATCATAGATTCTCAGTTACGCATGACCCACCTTGGCAGCGACTGGTTGCCACTCCAAACTGTTTGCATGGAATTTTGGCTTGTTTATCCGCCTTAATGCTCGGGTTATTGTACAGTTTGTAGGCGTAACTGCATTTAAATGTTCTCATGATTCCTTATCAGCACATAGTGCTTAGCCAGCTATTTAAAGGAACACTTTGACATATTGAATAATGTGCTCTTTTTTTCTTCTTGGCAACAATTAGATGAGGATATCTGTGTCATTCTTCAGGCCTATTTGATAAACATAATATTAAAATAGGGAACTTACTGGAAAAGCTGAACAACCAATTCCTTAAAAGGCCTGCACAGAGGAAAAGACCGGCAGTAATGTAGTGAACAAAGACCATGTGATTCAGCAATGACAGGTGAAATAACTGTGTTATAGGCTGGTACAGAGTTAAACTGATTTTAATGCAGGGCAATGCATTAAAGCTACTACCAGCAAAAGCTGAAGAAAGTGTTATTTGGCATATAACAGTGAGACATATAAAGGGTTTAGAGCCTGGAATGTCCACTAGTCTTTAATTTTAAAGGGATGTGGAGAAGTTTTAGAAGAGCTGCAGTTTTCCTTTGCATACAGTCATGGTTGCTGTAGGCCCAGTGGACAGATAAATAAAACATGTTTGTAAATCACTTTTAATTGTAGTGTACAGTGACTCTGAATGACACTGGTTACTCAAATGAGCTCTAAAAAGAACTCAAGTGAGTCAAAAAAGTAAACACGTAGACACAGCTGTGACTGTGAGACTGCAGTAGCCGCTGTACTCGATGCCACACATTACTTACTTCACAATGCATAAACTCGTAGCTCTCACCTCTATGTGTAAACCCTTTTAAAACAATATTTACATCTTAACTACCAAACTTCCTGTCAGAAATTCTGTCACACATATAAAGATAGTTTACAAGAGCAGACAAGGCTCTTCTGTAAAGCATCTGTGAATGCATTTGTCATTATATTGAGAGCCTCTTGCTAAAATAGATTACAAATGCCTGGGGGCATAAAATGAAACATTTCCAAGAAACAGCATGGGACTTAAAGTTTCTATGGTTGACGAAGACTAATCCTCAGACTTAAGACAGAGCTCTTCTATCTCGTACTGTCAGGACATGCCTTGCTGAGGTGCAAAAACAAAACAGTCCACAGCAATCAAGAATGAGCTCATGTACTGGGAAGTATGGGAATAATCAGTTCTTAATGAATCAAGGCTCATTGTGTGGATTGGGCAAAATGTCTTGCCAGAATCTGAGTGTTCCCCTTTTCAGATATCAAAAGAACTTCAGGAAGTTGTCACACTCAATCCACCAACACATAAAACAGATTTGTTCCCATTAGGATGATTCCCATAATCACATTTGAGAGTTAAATCCTACCTCTTTATTTTCTAGTGGACTTCACACGAACAGAATTTATCTCATTTTACTGTAAACTTCTTTACTGCTTCTGTCTGCTTACTGTAACTTGCCCATGGAGATATGACTCGTCAGGAGACCTCTCGTGCAAGCGTCAGATGGCGCCTCTTTTCTCTTCCTTGGTGCGGGTTGACAATGAGTAAGAGCATATCATTTAAGGAAAAGATGAGTAATTGACATTACAGGAGGCTGTTTTATATTATAGCTGCCTTCCATTTTCTCCCAACCACATATTCTGATAATTTTTATCATCCCCTTTTATCTAGAGGGATGAGCTAAACTTGTTCTAACCTGAATACGTTGATAGGAGGGAGTCAGATATGTGGTAGAGGAGACGCAAGTTTAGTCTGAGTAAAAAAAGGCTACTACACTGCCATGGTGTATGAGTAGATATTGTGTTACATGCAGAGATGAGTGGAGTATCAGAAGTAGCCGTGTCCTCCTCTTAGAAGTGGAAATGTCCTCCTCTCTTTCTGCAAGGCATTCCATGCACACCAGATCCAGGGAGCGGCCCACATCAGATGATCCTCTTTCTACTTCATACACTGCCGACAGGGCTGTCGTCAGAGGGTTTTACCAGCGGTGTCTGTGAAACCTGAGAGCTGCTGGACAGACTTCACACTGGGGGCAGGAGGTGAGGGGAGGGATGGTTTAGCACTATCGAAGAGGTAACACACACCCTAAGTACCGGGGAAACCATGGCTTGGTGGCTAGCCACAGGGCTGCCTGCTTGAGGAAAGCCAACCCGTCGCTTCTAACGGGATCAGATTTCCTCACAACTTGTTGCTTGGTGCTATATAAACTCTGGCATGTGGTGATGATACCTGATAGGGACTAAAAGAGCCGCTGGAGAGATTCTATGTACCCACAGTGTCCCCTGCTCTTTCAAGTCAGTAGCTCTTGCCCACACCAACTTACTGGCACGATCACCCTCTATGAGACCCCCAACGGATCTCCACCATGGAGAACTCACTCAGTCATCACTGCACTGTTAATGAGGGTCTCAAGGGACAGTCTGCCACAAATAAAGGGACACTTTGGGACCAGGGAGCTCTCTTTAGTTTATTGTATCCTCATGTGTTAAAGCTGTTTAGATGCCAGGTAAAATAATCAGACTGTCATCTGAATGATATCAGATTCGACAAGCTTACACAAAGTCACAAAGATGATAATTATTTATTTCCCTATACTCCACATAAACATAGGGTCTAGAGTGGCTTTAAAGGGAATATTTTAATGTCCAACAGTTGTTTGGGATCATCCATCCACCAAGTCTCAGCAGAGATTCCCAAACTGTCTTTTCCATAGCCATCACCTCCACCTCTGCCAGAAGCTGATTAAAAGACTGCTGAGATGCCCTAACAGGAGAAAAGCCGTGACTCTAATCCACCTCTGATTTGGAGGTGGTAATTATTATCCCAGCTACTTTACTCTTCACTGCACTCCAACGTAGTTTGAGCTGGAGGTTACAAGCACAGCACCATAGTCCACAAACACATAAAGACATGACCCTAAGGCCCACCCTTGGCTGCACCTAGAAATTCTGTCCATAAGAGATGTGAAGTCATGAAAAAAGACAAACCACACTCAACAGGAAGTACTCTCGGGGCCTGGGGCCTGGGGCTCGCTCGGGCGCCTTTGGAGGTGGGGTGCCCCCGGCCTCTCGGCCTGGGGCTCGGTCACTCAGGCACAGCTGGGGGCCGGCGGAGCTCACGGGCGCGTCACTGCAACTCCCCCTGACTTCTGCTCCGCGGCTGCTGGGCGAGCCCTCATCTGGGACTCTCCTCAGCTCTTACTGGAACAGTGGCGCGGCTGCCCCTCTGTTGGTCTTCCATGGTCTCTTGTGTTCTGGGGGCCTCTGGATGTCTGGAGTTTTGATCTCCTCCATACCCGCTTCACACCCTGGAGGACGGGGCTGTGGCCCCCCCACACTCCCTAGCAGATCATTACATGGAGAAACCTTTGGAATGCAAGCATGCTGATCCACACAGGTATGCACACATGGGTATTCACAGACGCGGACTAAAGCTTTCTTGGCTGCTGCCTCAAAGCACACTGTGCGCTGTCTATCTTGCGTGCTGCACAATATCGTTTATTATTTAGTAAATATTGATATCTATGACTAGCTAGTTTATTGTGATGGTGCTTTGTTTTCTCTATTATTATGTTGCTCTTTGTTGTTTGCTGTCTCCTCTGTTTGTTTTTTTTGTTTGTTTGTTTTTTTTTTTCTCCATACAGGTGACCCAGGAGTTCTTTTTTTTTTCTCTCTCTCTCTTCCCCCCCCTTCTCACCGTCTCTTCTCCCCTTTGGTTTTCTTTCTTTCTCTCCCCCTCTTTCTCTCATTCATTCCCCCTGTCCTATTTATTAAAAAAAAAAAAAAAAAAAAAAAAAAAAGACAAAGGATGAACTGAAGCTCTGCCATCACGTAATGTCGCATACTGCTGTTTCTGATGTCATTTAGAAGAAAAAAACAAACAAAAAACAAACAAAAAAAAACAGGAAGTACTCTGACTTCTTACTGTCAAAATATGGAATTGACAGCATCCTTAAGATATTCCTTTCACAGCCTGACTACATATTAGGAGTTTCCCTATCAGATGATCATTTTATATACCACTCACATCTTGGGTTTGATTTGGACTCACTGTAAACTTAGCACTAACACAGTTTAATAACCTTATAACTTAATTATTCTAGTGATGTAGGGACATTACAAGAATATCTGATCAGCTTTTAAAACAGTGAATCGTGGAATGTAGTGATGTGCGATACCACTGATTTCCTTTCCGATTCGATACCAAGTAAAATTCAGGGTGGTATCGACGATACTGATCCGATACTGATACTTTGTACAAAAGCTTATTTTATTTATTGTATCTTTTATTGTATCTCAAATTATAGTGTCATAATGATTACAGGACATCAGATTACTTGTTCTTATCACTTAATAATGCAGAATTCATCATATAGAAATAAAAAACCTGAAGTTGTGTGCTATTTGAACACGTTGCCTGCCTGCAGCACTAAAGGACTCCGTGAGAGACGTCTGTCTCACCCTAGCATTACCTATCCCACTCCTCCTCTTTAGTTCACCTCAACATATGCTTGTCATATTCTGTGATATGCTTTACTCTCTCTCTGTGTTTGACAAGGTTAGTGGTGTTGCCACAACACCTCACTTTCTTGCCACATGTATCGCAAACCACATCTCGGCTGTTTGTGGATGTAAAGCACGTCCAACAACTCCAATTACACTCAGCCATTGTTGTGAGTGCGCACGCCAAGGGGCAGAAGAGAAAGTAGTTCCTTCCAATGTAGACAATCCAAATGATATAGTTTCTTTCCACTGTGTTTCTGTTAATGATAAACTACAAATTTACCCTAAATTACTAAAATATCGATGTTTTAATGTGAGAATTGATTCTAGAACATAAATGACTGGTATCGGAGGAATCGATATTTCAGTATCGATCCGCACATCACTAGTGGAATGCATTCGCTATAATACGCAAGTAGTGCAAACCAGCAACTGAATTAACCAAAGCAATTTAAAAAATGCCTTTATACCAACAACAAACTCAAGGTTGACAAGTCTGCGGGCCCTGAATGGAGTAATAAGTGCTTCTAGCATCAATTATTCATTTTTATTGAATAGGATGTGAGTTTTCTATTCTTCTAACGTCAAAGAGCTGATGAGCTGGCAGCCTCTGAGGGAAGTCCATAACCTGTCATAAATTTATCATAGTATAGAAATCTACCAATCAATATCACATTCTTTAGCAAAGATTAAGCTAATGCACGTGGTTGACTGAGAGTTGTTAGATAGTGAGAAATGACCTGGTTACTGGAGAGCAAGTATAAAGAATGAAGAATGAAAGGCAGTAAATGGCTTTATCGTGGAGTTGTACATCAAGATTGTTTTGACATGACAAACGGGCAGTTCAGTATTGACAGAAGACAGTGTACAAAGCTCACATTATCTATGCTTTAGGAGGTTGTTGAACTGCATTTGGGAACTTGTGGAAGCAGGGCAAATCAAAGCTTTTAGAACACTTGCAAATAAACTCGTCATACATGACACATAAATATGCAACTTTAACTCAAACCACATCAAAATAGGTTGCATGCATCTCTGGTTCCTGGGTCAGTGTTAACTTTAACAAAGCAGCCTGTGACCTTTCAGCTGCCTTAAGCTCTTTGGAGAGTCTCTTCAGATGAGGATTAGAAGTAGAAAAAGAACTTGGCAACGTGAGACTGTTCTTTTTGTTTCAGCGAGCAGGGAAATGGAAAGAGACCACGTATTTCTGTGAAAGCTGCAAAGAAGGTGAGCAAAAGGGAGAAGATGGGATTAAAACCGCAGAGAGACCCTTTTTCTCCATTTAGAATTTTGTTTATGTTGTCGACAGGCCTTTTAACCTCCCTAAGCTCATTCTGTGAGGTCTCTTTGGGGGCTCACTTTGGGTTCGGAGCCTGTGGAGTCTCCATTCAAACAGTTGCATTATTTATGAGTGCTGCGCCTGCTATACTGATTTGCTTATTGAGACTTAATGACACCTCATCATGGAACAAAATAATAAGGGGACAATAAATTTAAGTGCCACGGGTGAACGCCATGTCATTTTTCTATCCCTGAGATCCTGATGACATCAGTGATATGTTTTTTGTTTTAGATAGGTCCAATGGATTGCCTCAAGGCCCATTTCACACTGGATTAGTTTCCATTTCAAGCCACAGCCCAGCCCCCCATCTTCTATATTAGCCATGAACTAAGGTTAAATCCTCAAAAAGTCTTTTTCATCTCTTGTTATGGGTCTAAAAGCAATGTGACAGAAGTTTGCTTTTGGGGCATAAACTATGTTGGGTTAGGCCGCAAACGGACTCTAATCCAATTGTTTGAAATAGATCTGAGAATGGGCTTGTAAATCACAAAAAACATTGTTCTTGAAATGTTGAATAAACTGGCAGGAGTTGCAATCTCGTGTTTAGCCCCGGCTAACATTCCCGCATGTAAATTGTTAATAATACTCATAAGACCACCAAAAGTACCCCATTTTCTCTCATCAGTGTACTTTCGTTGTACCCACACATTTAAGGTAAACATGGATGCCAATGCCCATGCACAGGAATTGCATATATAAGAGAATATACACAGAACCACACTGTAGGCAGAGTGTATAAATCATTTCTGTGTTTTAGTGGACAGCTGTATTTGTATGCCACAAGGTCCTCATCTGCCTGTGTGCTTCCAGATGTGAGCACAGATAGGTCCCACTTAGAGCAGCATGGCTGTTTCTATCACAGAAAATCATAACAGGAAAGGTCCAAAGGGGAATGTTATCCAAGCTGAAAGTTACAGCACATCACAGACTGTGAACACCTCATCATCATCATTCTACAAAAGATTGGTAAATGACACAGACTCATTACTGATATTTGTGTAATACTAAAAATGTATTAAAAATGGCAATAAAGTATGTTTAAATGCATAACGGTGTTAGGTAGAATCATGGCAGATTGATGCTATTATTGCAAATCTTACATAAAGTTTATGAAACAAGATTCTGCTATTAATTAGCGCTTTATTGTGTCGCTGAATTAGTATTAACTCTTGTCCTGTAACACCTCATCACACTGAGTTTCCAGTCGCACTACATTAGCTCTGCCTCAATGAGGCCAGTTTTAGGAGTAAAACCCCCTCCTCCTGTGACCCTTTGACTCCAGTTCACAAATTGCTCACATTCTGTCACTTTTTTTTTGTAGTGCATGCTAACAGACCCCAAACACTCAGTTCTGTGTCAAATACCACTGGTATGTGTTTTTCATCTTATGAGGTTCTTGTGACATTAAATGCATCCCTGAAAATTAGTTTAAAATGTTGTTGTTGTTTTTTTTTAAAAGAAAAGTACATTTCAAAGAAGTTCCAACATTTTTCATGAGTTCAAAATACTTCAAGTTGATTTTCGGGGAAGGTGTATGATTCCTTAAAGATTCTATTTTTTTTTTTTTTTTTTTGGAGTACAAATATCTAAGACATTGATTAAACTATTAGCACTGTAAACGTCTGTGAAATATGATCATATTTCTGCTCTTAGAATTCAAAACAAAAGCAAAAACACACTTTAAATTAATTTGATTACTCTTCATCAGATAAAGGTCAGTTTGTGGAAACGATCTTAGATGCATTTTGATCAGCTCCATCTCAGGGAAGTAATAACTAAAGGGGTCATTTCTCATTAACAATGGTTTTGCTCTGGGCTTATTCAGAGCGCTGCCTGCAGAGATTTTGGTAACGAGCATGAGGACTCTGTTAGCCCAGCTCTCCAGCAGAGTGGCACATAGATGACTTTGCCACAAAAACCCTTGGGGTCCTGCTGCCCAGCCTGGCTTCATTAGCAGAGTTAACCTTCAAAATGTGCTGCTGCCGCCTGCTCTGCCCTCAGGTCTGTTATGGCTGTGAGGAAGTAGGAGTGAGACATGTGTCAAATATACTGTCAACACGTTAACCGGGAACAGGTTGGACAGAGTGGCAGTCCAGAGTCCTGCTGCAAAAAGTTTGGTAAATTGTACAGGAAGTTGAAAATCTTTCTTTCAAATAAATGTCCCTTCCATCTGTATGAAAGTGACAAAGTGAGAGACAGACTTTTATTTGATGAGGGTCAACTAAGTCGGGACCCATATGAGCAGCAGCAGAAGCCTAATACACAACATCCAGTATATAGGATATCTTTGTATGGTGACAGACCAGCAGTCTCTAATCACAGTTTCACACGTCATGTTTAGGATTAGGTGTGTATATTCAGACAATGTGCAACATAGCATGGATGATATCATATGAAGGAAAAACATAGCTAAGTATAAAGGAGCGTACACTCAGTAACCATGATGCTCCCTGTACATCTTGCACTGGTTTACCTTCCCTGAAGACCACACTTTCAGATATATGGGTAGTATTATATGACCTGAAAGAAACTCAAAGGAGCTGTGGAATTTGTCAACATGTATATGCAGTGAAGCCAGAACACAGGGGCTGGACTGAATCAGCCTTTTGGAGTCACAGTTTATTAAACAGAAAGAAGACCAGCACTGAATTTAAGTCTTACCAGTCACTTGCATAGAGTGGGCTGTCTATTATTGCTGTACAATGTGCTTTAAATGTTTTAAACATTATTATTATTTTGCGATATTATTTTTCGCTTTATGATAAGTCTTCATTGTTCCAGGAAAAAACTTAATTAAAAAATGCAGCATGATCTTAGGTAAGACCAGCTCAGCCTGCTCCCAAACCTTCTTCTTCTTCATTTCCTCTCCACAACACCCTTTTGCTCTGTGTGAGGCTGTTTCACACCTCCCTTCTACTGGCCAAAGGCCTGATGAGGTCCAGATGTGGTGCAGATGAGGTCCACATTTGACTAGTGACCTGAGAAGAGCTGTTGACTCCAGGTGCTCCATCAAACTTCTATAAGTTCTGCTCAGATTGCTGTGCTGACATAAAGGTGCATGTCCCGCCACAGCTTCAGTGTTTTAATTTTATTAAAATAGATTTGATAGAAATTTCAAATCCATTATTTTACATTTATGACGAGATTTAATCAAAAAGCCTCTGATTTTTAATTGTGGTCAGGATATATGTACTCTGTGTGCACATGCCAAATAATGTGCTGTATCAGATGATTGACTTTGCACTTTGTTGCCTCAGTAGCAAAATAAACTAGTGTATGATGGATGTGATTCGTTTGTTTAGAAGTTTATCTGTCAATAAGTACATCATGAAGCATTTAAACAGAACAAGTTATTCACTCATATTTATCATATGGCGCTTATTGCAGGACAGCTTTTTATAAGAGCTGCTGCTAACATGTAAGGCTACATTTCGCATTCTCGAAAAAGAAGAAAAAAATCCCCTCAGCACAGTCCTATGAACCTGTTAATGATTGTTTTACTATTTAATTAAAGTAATAGATCAAAAGGTATTGTTACAGATGTTATTTGACAGTTTCTAGGCTTCCATGTTCACAGATGCCTTGATAGGACAAGCATGTTGGTGTGTGCTCACGTGTGCATAAATCTGTGTGAGAACAGGTTACGACGTTACCGTGCATAAACTGTGACAGTGGTACGGTGCAGGCAAAGCTCATTCTCAGGGGGAAAGCCTCCCTTTTGGCAACAGCTGCATGATGTCAGCTGTCGAGCAGAGATTGGGCAGATGTAGTGATCTGAAGTATGCTGGAGCTTAAGCTTGTCATCCACAGAGAAATCAGAAATGTTAAGCGGGCGTACAGCAGTGCAGCGTTTTAGGTTAAACCTCTTCTCTGACTTTGAGACAGGGACATAACTTTTATTTATCTGTGATGCAATTGCTTTGCATGTTTTTGCCAATGTTTAATTTGCTCTGTTATCAGTCAGAAAAACTGACATTTTTATGTGATTGCCTAGAGCTTAGCCTTATTATGCACAAAATAATAAATCATAAAAACAATGTGCATCTACTGCAAAAGAAAGCAAATATGGCAAACTAAGTATACCAAGCGCTAGCTATGCTGAATATTAGAGGTAATGAAAAAGTGTGGCTTTAGTTTTTGCAATAAAGTTTGTCATAGATGTGGTAAGAGCACGTAAGTAATGCAGGTATGCAAATGGGAAAAGTATGTTTATGCATTCTGAATATAAACACTGTTAGTACAAATAATGGAAAGAAATTATCTCTGTTATCTAACACTCCCTAAGCTACAAAATAGCACTATGAATGGATAGAATTAGGCTTATCATGCTATTTGTAGGTCAAGCCGTGAGATTTTATCCATATCAAATGTGATGTTACTGCAATACTTTACGTTGTAACAAGTCACACACAACAGTGGTTTGACAGTGATTAATTGGTAAGTATATATGATTATATTATGACTTTATGATTGGGCTGTGCTAGTCTCCTGGTTTCCCAGCTGTATGCCTGATGCTTCTTTGGCCTTACAGCAAATGGCCCCTCATACGGAAAGCAGAGGCACATGTGTTGCTCTTACACACAATATAAGAGAAAAAATACATGACCTATTTCCTTTGTGACAAAAAATGAAAAACAAAAGAGCTGTAGTACAGCTTTATAGTATTATCTGCATCATTTATTTAACAGCACACCACTGACAACATTGGATATACTTACATTCATCACATAACTTATTATAAAACCCTCAAAGTGCATCAGATTACGTCTTTAATCACTTTTTAGCAAAATGCACTGTAGTAGGCTTTCTCAGCGCTGTCTCTAATAACAAAGTTTGTATTGTGACTGAACCCCCACAGAATACAGGTACACCAGAGACACCAGAGGAGCAGGGAAGACAAAAAAGTACTGCTAATTATTGGCTGTCACAGGACACAGAGATGATGAATAACGATTACAGATGGCATAAATTGCTGTGTAATTTCATATGCTATAGGCATTTTCATTTGGAGCAGGACTCCTCTTGTACTGTCTGACAGATGATATTCAAATAGAAGGCGAGGCCAGAGGAATAGCATGCCGTTGTTGAACCATTTGATATGCTGTGGCTATATAATGGTCCTGGCAAGATGCAGAACAGAAGATCAAACACCTTCTTAGATTTCAGGAGAACACAGTGTAACACAAAACAAGCTCAAGACATGCGTCATTGTGCTCTGGTGGGCGTGTTTGCATTGTAGGATACGATATTAGAAACTACAGAGGAATTTTATGGTGATGGTTGATTTTCAAGTGAAGAGAAACAGGCGTTCGTTGGTGCTGATCGGTCCAATAAGCTCACACACTATCCACAATAAGGCTTCATCGAGTTTTCTTATTTGATTTATGCATGAACAGCTGCAGGAGTGGAAGTCACGCCAACCGGGCCTGGCACAAAGGTGGAGCTCTCCTTCAGCCACTCCAGATACGTTCTGATGATCTATGAAGGTGATTAGGCTCACGTCAAAGAAAACACTCTGGGAGTAACTAGGAACTGTAGCTTGTTGGAAGTCACCCAGGCACAGACAACTAATGTTCTCTGTGTTCCTGAATCGTGAGCCCCCGATTTTCTGGCAACGAGCACACTGCGAGTATGTCATAAGGTTTTTGTCAGGGTTCAGAGACACCAGTTGGCCTAACATGCAGAATTGTACAATGGCTGTGAGAATGACCACATCTGATTTTACTTTAATTTGAATTATGCTGTAACATGTCATTTTTACACATAATACAGGCAGGAAACATTATTTGCAAAGGAAAAAAAACACAAAAAAGTAAAAGAAATCTGCCGTATACTATGCCCTGTATTTCTTTTAAGTAGAAAAAGCTTGGTTGTCTTTGTTGGTTTGGTATGGTAGCACTGTCAGTGTAAGCTACAATTCTAATAGACTTGAATTGGATTAATTGTGTGATTATGTTCACATCACTGATAAACACAGGTAAGGGCAACACCTTCTCACCCTTGGTCATGACTTAAGCACTAGCAATATTAATACTAAGTAATTATCATGTGAAAAAACGGAAATGGTAATAGCAGAGCTAGATGAAAACTAAGTGACTAATAAATGAGAAATTCTGCTAAAAATTAAGACAATTCTTTGAAATGACCATTAAGAAGTTTAATTTAAAACCATAAACATGATCCTCGCTGCTGTACCAGAGAAAAAGTATTACTAAAAAATTGGAAATTAATCCTCTGGGCAAAATGAATGTGTTTATTCTACTTAATACCATCTAAGCCAATTCTCCTAAGCTCCCATCACGCAGGCCTAGAGACCGATCAGCGACGCCCCTATTTGCCCAAAATTCTCCCAGCCTGTGTGGCTGGTTTCTATTCATCATGCTACAAAGTGAAAACTTATAAAGCTTCCAATATCCTAATGGCTTAATGGGTCATGAATTATCCTACATCTTAATCTAATCATAGTGCATTCATGGTTGATAACAGATTCCTTTGATATCTTGAATAGCAACAGTGTAGCATTTGTGTATTTTGCTTACATGAAATTTGCAGTAGAAGTTGAGCCAAAGTCAGCTTTACTGTGATTCCTGCCATATGCACAGGGCACGCACAGAAATATCTTTGCCCTGTGACTAACAGTGTGAGAACAGATAAATGCAGAGTTTAATAAAAAGAAAACTATGCGTTAACCCAAGTACAAAAAGAAAGCGCAGTGGGGGGATTAAAAATATCTGAAACTTTTATGGACTTTTGTGCTTGAATGATTCATTGGTTCGTGTTAAGTCGCTCATCAATAAGAGCAACAAATAATTTCCGGAAAATGGTCAGGTACAAGACCTGGACTGGAAATGAGTTAAAAAGCAGAGAAACACTGGAGAACTATTGCTCTAACAACCTGGAAGCAAAACACAAAGACATTAGGGGTGGCTCAGGACTTGCACACACAGGTTCAGGAAAAGATATTACACAATTTCCTTAGGGATTAATAAAGTATTCTGATTCTGATATTACAGTCTGTATAGAGTAGTTATTATTGTGCATGCTACATGAGATGTGACTAAGATGTACTGTAATATAGGTATTCAGCTGAAAATTTTAAATTAAGGTTGTCTTGATGACAAAGGACATGCATGATGGTGCATCTATGTCTGCATCACTGCACTGTATTCTGGTTATGCTGCAAAGGAGGCTCTTTTGTGCTGTTAAACTTTTTGCTTGTGTCAAAAAGTTAAGCTTAAAAAATATATGGAAGCACAGAAGGCAAGAGTCCCTGTACTGACGCTAATTAGGGAGCAAAAGAACTGCAGGAAGACCGAAAAAGTCTGAGATTTCAAAGGTAAGAATCTGAGATCAAATGCAGGGGCGACTGAAGCAACTTGAAAGAAGCTTTCAGTGCACTTATTGATTTGCATGCAGATATACTGAGCAAAGATATATAGAGGAGTAAAAAAAGTTAGGACTAAATAGAAAAAGGCATTTTACTTATCTTTGGCTGTGTTTTGGAAGGGTAATATAATATGTGAGGATTTTGATAGAATAAGTAAATAAAATTATACATTTTAATCACACTACAGATCATCTGAGTAACTAAAGAAACAAAATACCTATGTTGTCATCAGAAACTCAGTCTTTTTTATTCTTCAGTAAAAGAATAAAGTAAAGACTTTAAAAAAAAAAAAACGAGGTTCATTATCAGGCTTTCAGAGAAAGACTAACAAAAAGGTAGAGCAAAATCACCTAACAAACGCTGCAGATACATGCTACACCTGAGCTTTAACAGGCAGCCATTAAGACACACACATTACAGCACTCCTGTCTTTGCTTGCACACCTACACAGTATTCAGGGAGCGGCCGACCCAAGTGGCTGTGTTGTTGTCAGTATTGTCTCCGGGGAGGTGGAAGTGGTTCAGGTTGAGGCTTTCTCAGCTGTCAGTGAGTGTGCGAGGCACTTACATGCATAAAAGCAAGGGAATGAAAGGCTGGTAGGTAGATGAAGTCATCTTAAACATAAAGGGTTGTAGATGCAGTTTGGAGATTTACATAAGGAGGCATTTAACTGACATGATTAGGCACTTTACAGCCTTGCTGTATTGTGTTGTTTGAGGTCTGCGCTACAGAAAGAGACAAAATGATTTATTGCCTCCATTTGTCATCCAATGGCCCTTCAGGACTCTAAGTAAAGACAAATTACATTAACAAGACACAGAAGCCCTCCTGTGCTCAGATTTGTCATAGAAATGGTGTTTCTTTCAATCCACTGTCTTCTATAGTTCAATATAAAATTGCATATGATGGCTCCTCATTTCTAACAGAGCAGCAAATTGTACTCCTGATAGTCAACATGAACACTGAGCCCGCTCTGGTTTTCGAACCTCATCGCGTCTAGTAGATTACCACAAATTGAGACCTACGTATTAGAGTGGAAATCAAGAAGAGTGAATGAGAATGCCTGAGCTCAGATTGTAGATAATAACATTTGCATGTTTCCCACCAGCTCCATCCATTCTCATTTATGTAAGAGCATAGGCAACATTACAGACTGCTATAATCCCTCAAAGCTGACAGTCATGATGTGGCAGGTAATGTTACTGTACTGGTTTGTGCCTCCAGGACAGTGAATGATTTGTACAGTCGTTTTCCTTCCAGAAATTGGCACAAGCACAGGTGATTGTGTTTCAACAAAGCTGTTGTATAGAAATGCCACGAATGTTGTAAAGCCAAGAACAGTAATGGAAATATCCTGCAGCCAGCTTAGCATAGATCAAGTTGGGGGGAATGAGAAAAAGCAGCAGCACTGCGTCTCCATCTGTTGTACAACACTTTGCTGATCATGTTATCAGTTGGAGAAAGCTAATGTAAACCTACTGCTGATGAAACTAACCATGTGTCCTCTGGTTTCCTCCATAGAGGGAAGACTAAGTAGAACTGTAGTTTGGGGTAAAGAGCTGGTGTTGCGAGCACCTTTCAGCACCTTCTGATTCAGTGCACATTTACAGGGCCCCAAAACACAGGTAGGCTGAGGAGCAAAGCCATGTTTCTGTCATCGGGGGTCTGCAACCTGGATCTTTGCTTCAGCAGTTCCAGTGCATACGTACTATGTAAAAGCCTAAAAAAAATTACACGTATAGTAGCAGCAGGGGATTGTCATTCTCACCTACAAGGTTTCAGAGATATGTTGAAGAAGCTTTATTTGGTATGTGGTAAAATAGCAGACAGGGCATCCAGAGGAGGGGTGAGTCTGTGAGCGCCCACTGTAATGTTTGGCAGTGGACTTCAGGCATACAAAATGAATGTAGTGGTCTTGATTGAACATGCTGCAAGTATATTTAGCCTGTCTTGAACATGGACTACTTTTTTCTCAGAGTGCAATTTACTAAAAGAGCTCACGCAACATTTATAACGTGGGAGAGTCTGACCTGTCTGGAACGTGCAGCAACAGTGTGAAATACAAACATGGTAAATCATACCAGAGGTGGGACCAAGTCATTGTTTTGCAAGTCTCAAGTAAGTCTCAAGTCTTTATCCTCAAGTCTCAAGTCAAGTCTCAAGTAATGTCAGGCAAGTCAGAGTCGAGTCTCAAGTCACTGGTGTAAAAGTCCGAGTCAAGTCACAAGTCTGAAACTTTGAATTTCAAGTCCTTTCGAGTCTTTAAAAAAAAAACAACGAAAAAATAATGTTGCAGTTATATGCTAAATGTAAATATTAGACCATGTAATTTTAAAATCTGTGTTTTTCTCAACACATGACAAAATAGTGAACTTAGAAAATATACACAAATTGTGAAATTGCACCTCTTTAAAATGCAGCTCAATTAAACCTAGCTCCAAGAATAATTTTCACCGACAGTTCTGAGATAAGCTGCATGTTATTCTTGGATGCGGTTGTAGGACCAGCTTTAAAATCGCATGACAAAAATATCATACACATTAAAAAAAACTGTATCACCAACGTAGCCTGGACAACATTTGCTAGTTAGATGAAGTCAGCTATCTCATCGTAGCATATTTATATGCATATTTATAATTATACGCTTCTTGGAGTGAGTGCATACACTCATGAAGTTTAGTAACTTCCGGTCACTGCAACAAGTCCAGGTACAGTTTACCGACGGATGGGTACAGGACCTTGAAATGCACCGTGTAGAACGAAAGACCATCGTACGTATCATAAGTTTACCAGTCTCACAAATCGTCGTCATAAATACACATTCGTTAACCGTTTATTAATAGGACCTTTGAGCTCAACGGTAATTAATTAGTAGTGGAAATAATTTCTGGTAGCATCACAGAAATGTAGCAGTGACAATAATACTGTATGCTGTAATCGTACTGGGCAATTAGTGATACAAAAAACCTGTTTTATCCTGTGAATAAAAGTATATGTTTTTGTCAGTGTACCATAATAACAGAAGCGAAACGCAATATTGTGTCAGGACAATTCACTATTTATGCACAATAAACAAAGGAGCATAGCGCCACAATTTCTGTTCAGCGCCAGACTTGCTTGTAACCTATATCACCAATTATGTTATGAAAATGACGTATTAACTACTAAAAAACACTGACCTTCGTGTAAATGCTTGGAGCAGACTAACCTGTGAGCTGGAGTGTTCTGGGACGTTATATTTGATCTTTGAATGATCCAGGCCATCCGTCCGGGTCTTTGTTACTTTGGAAACATGGCTCGAACAATTTCTCTTCAACGACATAATCCGATAACAACCGATCTCTTTACCCGTCGGCTTCCCGTGGCTGTCATGCGACCGGCTATTGCAGTTAATAATACAACGGCTTCTTGACATTTTTGTGTTTCTTTTTATCGCTGTGTGACTGATTTCAATTGAAAGCCTGCGTGCGCTAGTACCGCTTGCCACGAGTTCCCAGAATCCTTTGCGGTTCTACCCGTGAATGACGTCACATTTTCAATCTCTATATAATATGCATGTTAAATTTTATATTTGGGGTAAAATATCAAGTCTTTTCAAGTAAACCGGTTCAAGTCCAATTCAAGTCCCAAGTCATTGGTGTAAAAGTCCAAGTCAAGTCACAAGTCTTAGAACATTTTTTCAAGTCAAGTCTAAAGTCATAAAATTAATGACTCGAGTCTGACTCGAGTCCAAGTCATGTGACTCGAGTCCACACCTCTGAATCATACCTGTTAGACAAAGTGACTAGCAGGTTAATTCTCAAACTGCAAGAAAGAAAGAAAGAAAGAAATGAAGGAAAGAAAGAAAGAAAGAAAGAAAGAAAGAAAGAAAGAAAGAAAGAAAGAAAGAAAGAAAGAAAGAAAGAAAGAAAGAAAAGGAAGCTGCGTTATGATGTGTGTTTTTCCCCTTGTGGCAGCATAAGTTTATACATTAACTGTAATTTTGCTGCAAGTGTGCATCACTGCAACTGTATAGCACATTAATTCAGATGAAGAGGGAACTTAATGGAGTTGTGTGTGTGCGAGAAGGAGATAATATAGAGAACGCTACTAATATGGTGTCAGAATGGACTACTAGTAGTAAAACTGTCGTGCACAGTATAGTAGTAATGGCTGATTGCACTGACAGCTATTTCCACTTACTGTGAATAGCAATAATAAACTGAGGCAGGGAACTGACCTGAAACAATCCATATGCTAAGCTCATTAAACATATTCCCAAGTGCAATCATTATTATAGCAACATCCTGACAACATTATTGCCAGGTATGGCCATAACAAATGAAAAAATCATCATATTGACATTAGTTATAATAGGGTGTAGGGCCAACTTTCCAGTCAGCTAATAAATTATATTATTTTTTCCACCCCAGGCCTCAAGTTGCCCTCAGCCCTTTGCTCACTCAAGCTGATATTATATTAAAAATTAAACAGGACATTAATAATATACAAAGATGAAAATATAAATATCTGAGTGCCTGGACTTGATGACCATGAGGAACCTTATTAGTCACACAGAATTTGAAACCAAGGAAGGGCCAGCTCACTTGAATCCTTAAAGACTTCTTACCGCTTGTCTTACCTAGCTTTGGAGTTTTATTCTTTACTTGCATTTTAGTAAACTTGTAGATTTTTTTTAGGTTAGCAAGTAACTGAAATAATGGTAGCTTTAAGTTTTGATAAAAACCATTGGGGGAAGTATTTTATGGAAATCATGTGAAAGAATTTATTCATTAAAAAAAGCACTTGTCTGGGAAAAAGCTCTTTTCAGTGATATATGGGTACATACTACTCCACACTGTAATTATGAATCTCATTAAAATGCTGTGTACAGGCACACTGTCAGGTACACCTTTTTAACTTCTTGTTAATACTTAACCAGCCAGTCGCATGGCAGCAGCTGAATACAGTGAGTCATGTAGACATGGCCGAGACGACTTGCTGATTTTCAAACTGAGCATCAGAATGGGGAAGAACTTTTACATGACTTTGAATGTGGCATTGTTTCTGGACTGGTCTGAGTATTTTAGAAGCTGCTGATGTCTTGGGTTTGATCTTCTAGATATCAGATGTTATCTCTGATCTCTAGGGTTTAGAGAACTCGTGTCAGCTAACAGGAAACTGGGGCTACAATTGGCACAGGCAAAATTGGACAGCAGAAGATTAGAAAAACAGTGAATCGATGAGTCTTAATTTCTTCTGTAAAATTTGGATGGAGGGTCAGAATTTGTTGTAATCAGCATGAAAGCATTTATCCTGCCTCAACCCAAAAATACCAGCTGATCTTTGTTTGAGTCTACCTGAGTATTGACCACAAAATTCCCTTTATGACCAGCGTACTCGTCTTCTGACAGCTGCTTCCAGCAGGATAACACACCATGACCACACCACAAAGCTCAGAACATCCTAAACTGGTTTCTTGAACATTACAACAAATTCATTGTACTCAAATAGCCTCCACAGTCACCAGATCTCAGTCCAACACCTTTAGGATGTGACAGAATGAAAGAATTGCATCATGGATGTGCAGCCAACAAGTTTTGGTTTTATTTAAGGCTTGACTTCCCATGAGGAACGGAAGAAGGCTTTGTGCTGAAACAAGACAATTCTTCCAGTAGATGAGTTGAATTTTTCTTAATTTTGTCCTGCTTTGAGTATTTTTCCTCTTAAGTACTCAGGTGCCTGGTGAAATAGGTTAAAGAAGTCACCTCTTAACATGTAATAGCCACACTAATGCACCTTATGAGACAAGACATGAGTTAAAGATGTTTCGACATATGGTAGCACCTGAGGACAGACGAAGAAACCCTCAGCATGTAAATCTAATCTTGTGAGGACTGAACATACAATTAGATAATTACTTTTTTATTGCTTTTGTGGTGAGGGGATTATTCTGCTGCCTGCAGCTAATATAGACACTTCCTTATTATGCACATTCAGCTTTCATATAAGAACCCTCCTGATCCCCACCCCCAATGCAATTAACATAAATTCTCATATGGTTAGTGTGTTCACGAGCACATTGTTGGTCAAGATAAAAAACAATAGTTAGGAAAGATACTCACAAGATCATCATGTTGTCCTTTACCATTAGGTTTGCCAATCCATTCGGCACACAATTTTATAACAGAGTTTTAATTTGAAACCATGTAAAACAAAACAAAACAAAACAGCAACACAAAACAAAAAAACAGAGGATTTAAGGCTTTTTGCTTATTTATCCCCCCCCCCCCCCCCCCGTTTCTTTTAATCAAATTCATCCACACTACCTCAGGCAATGAAATTAAGTTTAACTGTCAGGAGACAATAGTGAGTCACAGAGCATTCAAATCAACTGCCACTCTTGATGATGATTAATATAAAAATGACGCAGGGCTACTTTTGACTTTTTGAATCACATCTGAATCTGAATCGCTCAGATGAGCTTCGTAAATCTCGTACAGTCCTCCCAAGCAGTGTCAATGCAGAGTGCGCCTAGAAAAGCAACGTGGCAAGAAAGATGAGAACCGCTTATGCCAAAACCTCCTGAGTGATAATTAAATGAGACAACTGTAAATTACACAAAACTTGGAAGAGAAGTCAAAACAGGCTGTGAAAATAGAGGGAAATGTTCCAACTGGTTGTTTTCTGTATTAATTTAGTGCTATCACTTCTGTCATTTCTCTGTCAGTTGGAGTTGGAGTGCAGGATCATGACATCATTTCCAAATGTCTGTAATGTTCTCACTGACAGGGCTGCCAGTGGGTCTCGTTCAGCTCTGAGCAAGGGTCCAACATTTCTCAGCATGAGCCGCGCTCTGAAGGATGTCCCACAACTCGCAATTATGAGGACATTTTCAAGATAATGTTGTGGATTAACAATCAATAACAGACAATTTTCCAACTTACACTTGAAAGACCAAACCAGATGGGGAAACTGCTCAGACAAGAATGAGTTTCCTATGAACTTGCAGTGGTTTAGTTTCTTTGTTTGCACGGGGTGACTACAGACACATGCTACTCCTTAAGGGACTCTTTCTGTGTGGGATATGCTTTTGATCATTTGTCATAACGGACAGAGACGAGATCTGAGATGACCACACAGTCATCCTACATGTTACCATATTGTAAATCCATTCCATCTTTAATAATGCTATGTGAGTTATGTTTCTGGGGCTCTTTGAAGAGGGAAAAGCAAAATGGAAAAACAAAGTGATGTGCTGTGAATTACCTTTCGATGCAAGGGTGTAAATACCGGGGCAGAAAAATTAGCAAAATGTAAATATATCCAATTTTTTAGCATCTTTTTGCATTTAGAATATTTCCACATCTGCAACAGTTTAGTGTCAGACCACCAATAAAAGCAACCAAATGATGTTTCTCCCTCCTCTTCTCACCCCTGTAGTCTGACAGCACATTTCAACATCTGAGAATCCTGCTGACTGTATCTTCTTGTGCCGTGTCCCCAGACTGCGGCTCCACCTGCCTGCTGCTAAAAGGCGTCAAGCTGGGATAATTGGCCTCCCTGTCCACTTTTTACTGCCATCCACAATGTCTGAAAGCTCTCCTTCACACGCACACGGGGGATACTAACGTGACAGTTCCCCCTGCGCTACCTCTCTATTTGGCCTCTCATCCTCACAGACTAACTGCACATTAATTTTCATTCCGTAGACCATTAGGACTGGATAATGATGGCATCTGTCACTGGAAGCTGGGGGTGTCTTTGGGGTCTTATGACAGAATTGAGAAAAGAGAAATGGAAATCAGTCCACAAAAAAATGAAAATGGCCACAGATACCTTCTCAAAACGCCTCCCTTTAGCCCTTTGGGACAGTGAGGGGAGATAAAATGCAAGATAATCCCTCACCCAGTGTATTTATTTCAGTGCATGAATCACAGTATAAACACCTACTGACATTGTTGACACTGTTATACAATAATATTATACAGGATCTGGACTGAATGGTAAAAGCAGCATTTTCAAATTTCCTAAATTTCTACTCTGACTGTACAATCGCACATTTTATTTAACTTGTAGTTTACAGGTCTAAAAATGATGTCACCGAAGAACATGAAACCCAAATCAATAGGAATCTTGGAAATAAAACTGCTATTTACATGGAAATACAACGATCATGGCTCCTACTCTGCTAAATCTGTTGCCCTCAAAATGTATTCATTTGATTGATGCCTGAAGATACAGTGACCTACGATTAAATCAGAATACAAGTTAATTTAAACATACCAGCAGGCTAGCAGGGTAGAAAAATCCCTGAAAATATGGAAGTAATTTTAGGACCTCTCAGTGTATGAATATATGATCAAATGCTTGATTTTATCTGACACATAAGCTGTCCCTTTCCCCAAGGACAGAGACTTACAGTGACCACAAAAATGCTTTAAAAGCAAAGGGCTGCACAGTACATGCTTTTGTTATGGTAGTGTACGTTCTTCATCTTTACATTGTATTTTGCTAAAATATAATTTCATTTTAGGTTATTTTGTATATCGTGGAGCATAAAGATTGTTTTGCTGCATAAAATGTGACATTTGAGCAAACGTATTACATAATATGCAGTAAACATTTCATACAATTTCCCCCTTCGTAATAACTTGGTATGTGGGAAATCCTGATAGCTGTCACATTATATTACTGTTAGTCTACATTTGGTAGATTAAGCAAAACAGAAAAGTTGTCAAGCTGCACACATTAAA
Organism: Astatotilapia calliptera; assembly: GCF_964374335.1. Lineage (NCBI taxonomy): Eukaryota > Metazoa > Chordata > Actinopteri > Cichliformes > Cichlidae > Astatotilapia > Astatotilapia calliptera. Next base: position 16,090,528 of record NC_137426.1, on the reverse strand, counting down.
GAAAGCAAATTAGGAGTACAAATAAAGACCTACTGCTTTGTTTTCGGAACACAAAAGGGCAACGGAGGCTTTAATTTGACTCCACATTTGTACAGATGTTTCTGCAGAGTGGCGATGAAAACTGTATTTTTAAAAAAGTGTTTCTGTAGTATTATTATTATTATTTTAATTGCCGGGCAAAAATGAGCGTAAAATAAACCAAAAACCCCCCCCCCCAAAAACACCTGATGTTTTTGTTTCCAAGTAACAAAATCAGGTTTACACTTAACTATGTGGATTTGTAAGTTTAATTGTATCTACTTTACCTGCTGGTTGTTAAGATACGGGTGCAAAAACAAACGATTAATTCTTCCAGTTAGGCAAGTTATGGCCCTAAACTAAGCATAAAGTAAAAGGCATGACTGCTCTTGCACACGTGATAGGATGTTGGCTCCCTCCTGCTGTATCTGTTGTTTGTCACACTGATTACAGCTCCTCACGCTCCCTGTTCTCAGAGTAGCTGGTATGCCAGCACATCATGCAATCCTCTACAGGCACTGAACCACCACTGTAGGTCTTAGTTAAACTCAATAAAAGGAGAGATGGTGATGTTCTGGGTTCTGCAAATTGCAAACATTAAAACTACAATCAAGACTTACTGTAATGAATAAAACAATTTGTCAAAGCTGGTCTTCACCAGCATCCATAATTAGAAATATACACATCCACTTGAGACCTTCGGCTGTCTTCAAGTTGGTGAAGACATCAAACGCATTCTTACTTGATTCAATTATCTCACACCAACATATAACACGGCATCACACTGCCACCTAGTGGTCAGGAGATGTGTGTGCAGCGGACATGAACCTCAACAGACACAGAAACACGAGGTCAATTTCTTTCTTTTGTTTTTTACTTAAAATATGCACATATATAATAATTTTAACCATTCAAATTAGAGTGTAAAAAAAATCGTTCATTTTAAAGACAAAACCGTCGCCATAGTGACATTTCTTTAAAAGGGCAGGGAGAGAAAAAGACAATCTAGACACATTCACAAATATACATACAGACCACAAAAACAAAAAACAAAAAAAAAAGTGGGGGGAAAAGGGCAAAAAGTATTCAAATAAACTGTATTAACACTTCATATACAAAATTCATAAAGTTTTTTGTGTGGGGTTTTAAGCTCAATTGCAGCCTTGCAATGTATTTTTAAGATCTCATTATCTGTCAGTGTTCAGTGTACAAAAATGTGTAATAATACACATTTACTACACAGTAATAATGTCCAAAGGCATTTGTACAGATCTCTCATGCCATGGCATGTTTTTAACATTTCACATATCAAACAGAAGATGTGTTCAGATGAGATCACTCAAGTTCCTTGAACCGTGCAAACATGGCCTTGCGTACTGCTTGTTTGTAGGTGGCATGGTCCCAAACGACAGGCTCCTTCTTCTTCCTTGGCTAGAAAAGAAAAAAAAACTCAATAAGATGTCCAGATAACAAAAACCTTTCATAATGCTAAAATCAATCAAATGAAACCCCGCACTTACCGCGACAGGTTCCGCCCCTAAACCAGGCCTCTCGCTGACTTTATTCATTTCCCTAAACACAGGAAACACTGTTAGGCAAATATGACCAGAAGCATGCTTTAAATTTATTTATTTTTACAATTCTCGTAATATTTACTTTGTTTCCCATTTTAGTCACAATAAACACATTTTGTTAATGCCTCTTACCTGGAGCTCCCAGCCCAGGTGTTTTGATGCTGTGGTTGTGAGTGATGGTGTTTTCTTCTTTTCTGTTCTGGTGATTTGGGTGCTTCTTTGGCACTCAGCTGTAGAGGATGCAATCACTTTTACTTAGACTACTGAATTATCCACGCAATACCCTCCTCTGCAAACGTTCCCACTCCACGCATGTCCACTTACTTGTCTTTCCTGGTTCTCCAGTGCCTCCAATTCCTTCTTTGACCTCTTAATTTTAAGGTGGATCTCCATATTTTGCTGTGGAAATAACAATGCAAGTTTTAGAAGCTAAATTTGTAGTATCAGTGCCAATAACTGATGATAGACAAGTCAGAGGGTAGTACTTTGTGCAGATCAGAAAGCTGTTGGTGACGGATAAGAGCATCCTTGTTGGGGAACTGCCTTCTACACAACAGACACGCCATCTTCTTCCAGTCAGTCAGTTTGTCGTCCTTTTCTTTTGACTGGCCGCTCTGAGCGGTTTTAACCGTCTCATCCTCCTTTTCTTCCTCCACCTCTTCATCGCTTCCGGCTCCATAGTCTGATGCCAGCATACCCAGGGATCCCATTGGACGCTGAAAACGGAAGCAGATGAAGATTAAACTGACAATAACCAAAACACCAAAAATATGACCCAGGAGGAAATCTTACTTTTGACTTCTCGTCTTTCTTAGCAGGAGCAAGGGGCTTCTTAAAAAGATCATCTCCACCTGCAATCTGCAGATGACAGAATAGAAGGAAAAATGATTACAAAACAAAAGAAAGCAATAGCTGTTACTCCTGCATGTGAAATCGAGTCGACTCAATTATGATGTTTGGGGGTCCCTAACCTTCCTTTCAAATACAGCGAAACCAGCATCGGCCGATTTAGACTGCCTCTTATCGTCGTCTGTTCCGGTCTTCAGCAGAGGAGATGGAGCACGCACAGTTTCCTTTTGACGATTCTGGATCTTCGCCCAGCGCTCCATATCTTTCATTATCTGCAAATAGGAAAAAAAACATTTCTCATCTATTTGCCCCCTGCACACATTTATTTAACATTATGCACAGCAGATTTGCTACATAACTGATACCTTGACAGCAGCTAGGCTTCTTGGCTTCTCCTCCTTATCCTTCTCTTTGTCCTTTTTAGCAGAGTCGTCACCTTCTTTGTCCGGAGCAGCACCAGAAACTGAGCCGGGCTCCTGAGCTGAGCTGGCAGCTGAAACTGGAGCTGGAACCGTTGAAGCCTGAAGTGACACTGACGGCTTCTTCATTTCTAGAGGAGCATCTGCTGCTGGGTTTGAAAGAATGGCCTGGTCTTCAGCCGTCATGGTAACAGGTTGGTTATCTGCAGAGTTACTTCCTGGGACTGGGACATAGGTCTTTGACACAGCATCCCAGTACAAGTACTCCTGGGCTTGAGCATTATAGAAATACTACACACACACACACACACACACACACACACACACACACACACACACACACACACAAGATTAAAACCTCTATTCAAGTTCCCTTTGGGGTTGCTTAAAAATCTGCTAAATTAAATCAAAGCATCTTCTTATTACTTAATGATTGGGTCATAATTTTTAATCACCTAAACAATCCATCTTCTCAAAAAGAAGTTGGAGGTACTGGGTAGATGTTTTAATTATGCAGTGAAATCTACAACATACAAACTCGTATTCACATTCTTCACAGCAATCATTAATCTCACTGACTAATCTCACTGATTAATCTCACTTTGCACTTTTTTAGGCAGTGTGGAGGCTCACCCTGGAGTTCGGATCGTAGTATAGCGTTGTCTCCGGATCGTAATAGAAGCCTGACGTGGCATCATACAAGTAGCTAGACGTGTCTGGAATTTCAGCTCCTGGAGTAAGCATAGCAAATGAATAAACATAAATACATTGGATGTAGGGGTGGGCGGTATAAACTGTATACGGTAGAAACGATATAAATTTGGCCAACGGTAGAGCTTTTGACTATACCACTCTCCCGCTCTAGGGCACAGCAGTATCATCTGCAAATTATGCCGGGTAACAGTAATAACTACGAGACGAAGCACTTTTGGAATATGGGAAAAGCCAAAAATGGCGCTTCCCCCACTTCCAAACCATTGATTCATTAATGCTGAATTCTCTCGCAGCTGCTCTATTCCCATGTTATTGCAGTATATTAATCACCAACCTCGTATTGTGGATGGATTATCTCAGTTGTTCTCCTGACTGAAGTTTGGTCCGTTTATAGCATCCTTCCATGCGATTGCATGTGTCCCTGACCACCAGAAACCCTCACGTTAACTTTTATCCAGTGGAAAAAGGTTAGCGTTCATCCTTCAGCTTCACTATGCTAATGTTATGCTAACGTAGCTGTTTTGCTAGCAATCATGTAGTACATCATTATATACCCGCTAGTCCAACTTCAGTAACCCTACAAACGTCACTGCTGTTTAGTTTTCTCTCTTCATTTATGTTGGAAGTGATAGCAGAGCTGTACGTTTTAATTTTTTCAAAAATCTCTCAGTCAGAACATGGCATATCATGTTTAAGTGGAAACTAGCGAGCTAACTTCCTGCTAACTTCGAACTCCGATGAATTTAATAAATTCTGTTTTCATGGATGCATGGATCTTAAACTTAATTGTTACACCTGGTAAAGCAGCAACGCTGATCATTTTATTAAATATGAAAGAATTTAGACAGTTTTAACTCTCAGTGTTGCCGCAGTGTTTGTTTGACTTTGGGACCTGGGCCGTGTACTACATAAAATCGGTTCGAAGTCAGTAAGCACAACCAGAATTCATACATAAGGTACACTGTTGATTTTTGAGAAAATTAAAGGATTTTAAGTGTGCCTTATAGTGTGTAAAATACGTTATACAGAAGAAAAGAATATATCGCGATATATACATTTACCACACATGCTTCAAATTATACCTTGATATGGATTTTAGGCCATATCGCCCAGCCCTAATTGGATGGTAGATGATCCTAAAAAAAGACCCATTTAAACCGTCTAACCATAAATGTAGGCCTGTGATCCGTCTGTGGTAGCTGCCATCCCAGAAGACTCTGTGGTCACATGAGTTCCAGCCAACTGGTATGATGGATCCACAGTTGGAGGTGCAAGATAGCCGATTCCCTTTGAGGGGTTGAAAAATAAAGACAGTTATATGGTCACATTTCAGACAGCATATTTGCAACTTTGCTCTTTTGGTATGCAACCTACCAGGGTGCCGCTGGGGTCTAATGGCGGCGCAGCATTAGACATCGCAACACCTGAGGAGAAACAATAGTTTTTAAATTACAAAAAAAAAAAAAAAGAATTATAACCAACAGGAGAGACACACTAGACTGTATCTGAGAAAGAGTCACCTTGCATTCCAGTAAGAGCACCAGTAGGTGGCTGCAAGAACTGTGGAGGTTGTGGAAACTGCTGCTGCTAAAACACAGAAAGAAAATAGATCATCTGAGTTTGCATCATTCACTTCAGCTTCAGTAATTAGAGAGCACTGCACATTTAATAATGCTGACTCTTATTACTTAGATATTTGTTTTTGAAACCCCAGAACTACTACCACCTCGATAAAGATGCAGAACAGCAGTCAATACTTGTTCACATACTTTTGCATAACACCTAAACATCAATAGTCAATGTAACTCATTGCTGACAAATCATGATGCATGGCAGCACTTGTCAATTAGTGATGCTTTTCATTTTACTTTATTTATTTTTTTAAATACCACAAGATATACAAATATAATAGGGAGCTTTTTTAAATATATGACTTTATAATTTACTGTAAAGCTGATGAGCACACAGCCTTTGGTCATGTGTCTTCACCCAGACATCATGCAGAGATGTTCAAACAAGTTCATTCATAATGCACGCCCCCCACGCTGCTTTTGGATGTTCTCACTACAGACATGCCCAAACAAACAACAGTCTTTAGTCCTGGTTTGTATCCGTAGCTCCTCCTTCCTTCTAGCCTCTTTATCCATCTTATTCAGTAAGTCTGCCCCAGGGCAGCTGTGGCTACAACTGTACCTTGCCTCCACCAGTGTATGAATGTGAGAGTGAATGAATAGTGGAATTGTAAAGCGCTTTGAGGGAATCCAAAAGACGCTATATAAATGCAATCCATTATTATTATTATTATTCACTTTCAATCATTCCCTTCTCTCATTCCACTTTTCTTCACCTCCCTTCTCATCCTCACATCCTCCCCCACTGTCATTATCCAACTACTTTACCTTCATATAACTTTCACCCTCCTGTTAGCCCTCTATTTTTCCCACCTTGCTTCTTCGCTTTTTAACAGTAGCTGCCCTTTACAGCACAGCATGGTAGCTCAGTGACGAGTAATGCAGTCTAACAGACAAACTACATCACCTCAACCTGGGCGACCAGGTGTTTGTTTGGAGTTCTGTGTTCTCCTTAGTCATTAACATCATTAGAAATCAAAGCTCTGGAGTTTAGTAGTATTTGTACAGAACTAATATTATAAACCCTTTTAAGCTGTTATGATCTTAATGAAATTATGCACTTAAATTCACTTTGCCTACTGAACTGAGGAAGGGGTCACTGCTTGGAGCTCCCAATAAAAACAAAAAACCAAAAAGAAAACCCTTCATGAGTTTAACATTCAAAGATGCAAGTTTCTATAATTTTTTTTATAATTACCACAACTTACCCCGATTATGCTGCTGTCAGGTGGAAACCCAAGGATAGAAGTGTTTGATTTCTCAACATCTTTTTTGACACTGAAGGAAAACCAAAAAGAAAAAAAAAGAAAAAAAAAAAAGGTAAAGATTTTTCTAGTGAACATGTCTGATTTGAAAATCTTTGCAACACAGTTACTTACTTTTGGTTCTTCAGGGGTTTTGCAACCTCAGCATATACTCTGACTCCATCGATATAAAGGGGCCTGGGTTTAGTGAGGAGTTCAACCAGACGTGTCACTTGCTACAAAAGAAGAAACAATGGTATGTTTCGGATACTGAACAAATAACCCCATTACAAACTCAACAAGAATGGAAAAGTAGCGATATCTGGCAGTACCTCATGGGAGTCCATGTCAACAAAGCAGAAGCACTTTGATCCAGGTGGTTTGCCTTTCACTAGACGAACATTTCTCTCATCCAAATAAGCAAAGGGATCCAAGGCTTTCAGGATAGTCTCAACTGTTGTTGTGGACTTCACATTTTTTATTATCATGGCTGTAACAGTGACAACAATTTTTTACTTTAACTGTATTAGCACATAACTGAATAAACATATTCATCCATATCAAGATACAAAGGACAACAAACTGAAGTTTGCATACTCTTGCTGTCTTTAAATACAGAGTCAGACTGTTGTGAGGGGTGATGAGGAAGGTTGCGGTTGTTCCAAGACTCTGCCTGTTGCTCCGTATCATGCTGTTGAAGCCGCTGGTCCACCTGCTGCTGCCAGGCCTCTGGAGTGAGGTCAGAGCTACGCTGCCACTGACTATGAGAAAAGGTCTCAATCGGATCCTTTGGTCTGGACCCATTCAGGTTCATCTTCAGCTCTTCCAAAGGTTCATCTGATATGGGCAATTGGGGCTCCTGGATTTGAGGTACTTTGTGATCTGATTCCTGTAGCAAGAGAAAATGCGAGCCATAAATTTTAAAAAGCATTTTTTCACGTCATCTTTTACTTAGATATTAGCTTTATTTTATTTACAAAGTCATCTTGCTCCTATAAGCTAGTACAAGTTACTATTGTTGCTGTTTTCTATTAATGTAAGCCCAATAATCAATGTGTTCTGATAATTCAGAAGAAACTGTTTTTTGAACTGAAGAACTAAAGATTCTTTATTCACTCACATGAACACGTCTTTCACACTCTTCTGGCTGGATATACTTAATTGAAGTAGTTCTAGTGCCAACCTTTATAGACCCCTGAAAGAAGAACAGAAAATACCAGTCAACACTAAACTTCCCAGTTACTCATATCTAAAATACCAGTGACACCCAACATGCACTGTGGCAGGTTTAGCCCTCCTCTCTTCTATGAGGACAAAATGGGCCATCACTAATGAAAAAGTGCAAAGCCCATGTCCATGACCCATGCTACACATGGGTCATTAGTCCCCAAAAAAACAGCTAGTTGAAAGGGGACCACAAATAAGCGCTGTCTATGGATTATATTCATTACTACTCTATCAATAGATAAAATTATCATGTGGGCCATTATAATCTCACATCTCTTGAGCCAAAGTAACATGCTGAAATGTATTTTTTGCCCAACCAAAACCCAAAGCTATGCAACTCACTATTAAACAAGAAAAGGACAGGGAACCCCGAACTGAAGAGCTAAAATAGGCAATGTTTTTCTTTCTTTTCTTTTTTGTCAAAAATAACTGAGATCATGCCAATTTTTTTCCCCTCTCAATCCACCAGCCTTATTAAACAGTCAGCACATGAAGTCTGAGAAGTGTCATTAGAATCAGATTATCTACAGTTGTCCCTTTCTCACATGGAGCACGCAGTAGATATGTCCACATTTGATGCATTGTCAATACTAAAAACACTCCAGAGAGTTGCATAGTCAGAGCGGGTAGGAGGCTGGACACATGGCGCCCACTGCTCCTTGCGAAGTCACCAAAACTGCACTAGTCTCACATTTGCAGAATCAGATATAACGCAGACTTAGATATAGAGAGCTGGTCCAGACATTAGAAATTTCACTCTTGGTCTACAAGACAGCCATCCACGGAAGAATAAAGGTCACTCTAAAGTTCTAGATGAGAACCAAATTCTGAGCAGATGAGTTGTACAAACCAAACATTGCCACTGTAAATAACCCATTTCCAACACCAGGCTGTATCTGCATGAGATGTATCCAAGCAAAACCTACAGTACGTATAAATGTTTTTACAAATTTTGAACCATTTATCATCCATAACACTGTGGAAGTCAAAAATGCATCTGAATGTGGCCAGTGTGTCTTCATTCCAGAGCCATTATTTTACCCCCCAAAAACTAGAGCCATCCTTTTCCTCTCCCAGGAGTTTCAAGGTGGATATTCAAATATTTGTCATTAAAACCTGACAACTGATTCCATTGGCGTATGTTTTTTTTGAACGAGCCGATCACAAGCTGCTGAACATGTACAAAAATAAATAAGTTATTGGTGTAATAAAGGTGAAAAGCAAAACAGTCAACTTGAGCCAAAACAGCTACACATTTCAGCAAAAATCCAACTGGCCAAGATAAGTCAAGATCAAAGTTGCTCCAAGCAATCCAAAGGCCGATATCGAAAACCACAAAAACAAATAAATAACTGATGAGTTCAAGAGGCCAGCAAGAATTTGCAAGACTTGCATTCTGAGAAAAAGTTGAAGATAAATGAAATTGAACCAAAAATATAAGACATACTGCAGAAACCTGAAGACAAGACTGTTTGCAACTGTGTCTTGAAGCTTTGTGAATCTGTATTCCCCACTTTCAGGCATTCCATGAAAATTTGTGCAGTCAGAGAATCCATCCAATAAATGTTGTGGCATAGCAGCAAAAACAGAAATGTCAACATAATGAATGACCCTAAAGGAACAGTCAGCGGCTCGATCACAAATCAAACAGCTTCATTACGAGGAAACGCCAAAATAACTTTCTTGGCGATTCAACAACAGCTGAAATAATATAGTCAAGATATCGTCCACTTATTTCAGTTTGCACCAAAGTCGTGAAGCAACAAACTACAGCGCCAAGCTGCAAGCACAGCTAAAAGCTCTCGAATGCAAAGTAGTTACAGACATTATAGATAAGTGGGTATTCACTATAATGCTTTACCTGTCCTAAAATTACAACTGGAAAAGGTTTCAATCAAGACCCCAAAATAATAATTTGAATGAAGACAGTCAGCAACACAGCTTACAGCCACCACACACAACTCCTACAAAACAAATACGGTCAACTGGTGAAAAGTGACATCTTTCAGCTACTTCAATCAATCAGTTACATTTCAGCTACAATACTGTTTTTCAACCCCAAGCCTCAAGATGAACCGACTATCACCTTCTGATATGCCTTCAAACTCTATTCCTCAAACTTGGAATCTTTCAAAGGGTGCCGGTACAGAAAACGAGCACCAATCAGCCTCCTTTTCCCCCCCATTTTATGGGAAATCCCGTGAAAATTGCTGTGTAAAATGTTAAAACTTGCAGCTGCTTACTTGAAAACAAAATGCCACCACAAGACATAAAGGCACCCATTTGTCGCAAGCAGCAAAAAATTTCCTTTGGTCTTCATAACCAAATAGAGTAAACGTTCGAGTTTAAAAAGAATAAATGTTAAAAATCATTGATTCATTGTAGATAATGAGACTAGCTTTTCATCAAATGTTAAACCATGCAAGAACTATATTTATAGTTTCTGGTTAAATACGTTGTAGTGTTACTTGTTTGGCACATCATGGCTGAAATCTGAAAAGTTAGGACTAGTAATCAATAAAAGGAAAACCAGTTACTGTCTGTACATACTGTTTTAAAGTCGTATTTTTTCTAGATCGACTTAATAGGTTATCTGTGGCATTATTATGGCTGTGTGGATAAGCACTGATATGTTAATAAAAGAGATTAGGACCACCTATTAAAATATATATGTATATATATATATAATAAGAAAAAAAAGATCTCTTAAACTGTCGACATCTGACATCATCTCCTCAGCCAAGATGACTTCACTAAGAATTAAAGCAATCCCTTCCATGGTTCTCTTCCTCCCCATTTAATAAATGCCCCCTCAACCCCTAGTAATCCTGATGGAAGAGATGGCCTTCGTAGAGTGACGAGGATGGGCCACCTTGTTGGACTCCATGAAGTGGACTGCATCCTCGAGGTTTAAAAACTCCACATAGGCCGTATCGTAGCTGTAACCTGGGGACAGCATTTGAAATACAGATGGGTTTTTGTTAGTCAATGCCAGTAATGATAGTCACCCAGTGAAACATTACAAGAATGCATTTGTGAATACATCGAGACAAAGCGAGCGAATTTTCACACCTTTACCGACACCCATACCTTTTCAGGAAAACTTTTAGTTTATGCCTTTTTTTTTTCTTAATCAGTCTTCAGATGACTGACGACATTTCAGACTCGTCATGAAAGGCTTTGATAAGCCAAGCCTTGACAAACCACTGGCAAGTGAGTGTTTGAGTAGAGAGCACCATGGAGACAGAAAAATTTACAATTTGTGTTCATATCTAATCAAAAACGAAAAAAAGGCACCCATTTCTGTGAGGTGTTTTGATACATTTGACATGATCTTCACAAAAAAGCTCAGCATCATGAAGGCACTGCGTGTACAGCGACCCACTGAGGAAAACTTTCACACTAAAGCAGATGTTTAAATCAGGAAGATGAACAAAGCGCCAGCAGCGGGCTTTCCATTTCAGATTGGCAGACATCTTTTCCCCCCTGATCAGAGTACTTGGATAGCGTCCCCGAAGGACACATTCAGCAAGTCACATGCCACACGTCTTTTTTCTGACGGGTCACCAAATATCACTCTCCAAAAGCTGCTAATATTTAATCTTGCTAAGTCTTTTTAAGCGCTGGCAAAGACCCCAGGTCCTCAAACATGAAAAAGGATTGCAGAAACACCCCACCCCCCTGCTTCTTTTCACTGAGCAAGTTACCAGAGACAACCAACAAGAAAAGCAACCAAGAATGTAAAGAAATAAAGAATGCGGAGGTTCGAATGTCGTAAAAGCGAATCGTCAGGACAGACTAGCGAGAAACTGTCCCAAACAGTTCCACATAGAAATTTCATTCTTACCTGGCACAACCTTCTTGATTTTCATCCCCTGCATTGGCACACCATCACGAGCTGCAAAAGCACCAAGAATCTGCAAAACATTTCAAAATGAGTAAGCTATGTCATGTCTGTCTATGCCAATTAAAAACACAGTATGGTTTAAAAATAGATAATGTAAAAGACAAGGTTGCATTTCTATTTCAATTACCTGCTCCATTGTGGCAGTCTTAGGAATACCAGTTACAGATATAGTATTGGAAACGTTGTCTTCCATTGATGCACTCCTGTAATCTTGATCCTTTCAGGCAGCAGCCATTAAAATATTCAAATATTATTAATACAATATATTGTTAAACAAATACTAGTGAGGAAAAACAAATTACACATACCTTGGAACCAGAATCGCTAAACTTTGAAGGTGAGATTGGTTTAGACTCTTTAAGGAGTTTCTCTGGAGCTTGAAGTTCTTCATGTTTGTAGTCAAAAACCCCTCCAGAGCCTGTTCTGTAATCAATGTCCCTATAGTCCTGATCTCTTGCCTGTATAGTGCTGCTGCTTGGGAAGTCCTGTTCGGGCCCTAGCTTACCCCTTCCAGGTCCTTGATTTGGTGGGATATCCTTCATCTCTTTAAAGCGATCAGTTGGCTCCTGAATTTCGTGTAAAGGATGATTCTTCTCCAAAGGCGGTCTTTCATCACAATTTGATTTATTGTGAATATGCTTTGGGTCTCTTTCTCCAAGCCAATGTTTACCCTCATTTTCTCTTCCTTGAGGGCCAGTAAGGGGACTTATTTGTGGAAGCGGAAGATCTTGTGGGCCTTTGCTTCCAATTGGTGGTAGACCCATGGGAGGAAAGCGATCACCACGAGGAAAGCCAAGATCCTTCCGTGGAAAGTCAACAGATGGTCTATCCCGCTCATTAAAGCCTGGTGGATCCCTAATATTCACATCTCGGCCAAAACCTACAGGTAAGCTGGGTTCAGGTACACCACCCATACCTTTGTTGAAGAAAGAGTTGCTATCCTTTCGACGGTTCTTCCATTCTTCTGCAAGTGTCATCTCTTCACCACTCCGATAATCCATAAGGGGACTGTTACTCTGCTCAGAATATTCTCTCTTTCTGATAGTGTCTACTGCACCCATAAAGTCTGACCTAGGAGGACCGACATCTGGAGGTATGTCTGGTCTTCCTCTGTTTTGTGGAGGGACATCATTATTTCCGAATCTTAAAGGAGATCGATCTCTACCTCTAAATTCAGCTGAAGGTCCGGGACGATTTCTGAAATCCATATCAGAATCAAAGCCACCCCTTGCATTGAAAGGCGGCCCTCCTCTCCTGTCAGTGTCCATCATTCTCCTGTCACGTGCAGCCATGTCCATATCATAGCGACCTGCCTCTCCCATTGGTGGTCTGTCATGCATGTCTATAAATCCATCCTTTCGCTCCATTTGATCCATGGGGAACCCTCTTCTTCCATCAACATTGGGATTGCTAAACCGTGGCATATCGTAATGGAATGGTTCCCTCTCCCTCATATCCATAAACCTGTTTGTTTCTTGAGGCGGCATACCCCTGCCTCCCATATCTACGGAGTTCCTGCCGGGCCCAGGGAGACCTGAAGAATTCATAAGTTTGTCTCTAATGGAATTTTCATAGTGCCGCCGAAGACTGAAATCAGGCTTTTCTCCAGGTCTGAAGAACTCTCTGTTTGGCTCCCTTCCTCGCATATCATGTTGGTCCATATCACGCCCCCTCATGGGTGGCCCATCCATCCTCCTCATTTCCATAGGCGGCAGATCAAGGGGTCTTGGGCCCATATGACCTATATTCATCCCATCTCTACCTCTATAGTCAGGCATGGGACGATCTCTGCCCCCAAACATTTCTCCACGGTGATCACCACTGGAATATATTAATATTTATTAAAATATTATTTAAAACAAAAAACAGGTGCAAGCATGGTAGAACTAAGTCACATCCAATGATTCAGTTTAATTGAATTCACTGAGGCTTTATTAGCATGGGTTTCATGAAACAATAGTGCAAAAGCATCAGAATTTATCAAGCTATTTGGATAGTACATCATGACAATAATCTGTACATTAATACAGTTTTATGCTTTATGTTGACAACATGAAAATACAATGTATCACATGCATGTCTGTGTGCATAGGTAATTTAAAGTCCTTAAGTTGTGGCATGTTAATTAAGAATAGGTATTCTTTGAAAGAATATGTATTATGTAGATTTTGTAAACTTAAATATACAAAATCTGAGGATTTACTTTGTTAAAGCAACTTTTACATTTCAGAAAATGAATGTCTGTCTTAACCTCACTTGCTTAACAGTTATCACTGACCACATATAACCTTCATATCATCTTAAGATGTTTATTCTTTTCCATTTTCAAAATAGGACTGATTACATTTTTATACCACCAGCTGTATAGTTTTACACCAACTGGTGTTGGGCTAGGAGTGGGAACTGTATCGTTTCTGAGAAGGACCAGTTAGTCCCAGCACCAAATGACACAGCAGCTGTTGTGTGTGGGGAGATTTAGCATGCAGGTTTTTATAGGTTTGGAAAAACATTTGAGTGAGAATATTTAGTAGAGGTCTGTGTGCTTATCTACATGTATTTGTTTGTGGTTCTTTGTCTACATGAGAAATGCCTTTACAGACTTTTGCTAATAAAGGTTCTGACATGTCCCCCATTGTGTAGTGCTGAGTGGACCTCATTCTTCACTACTCTATAGCAATATGGATAATCTTAAGCCAGATTTGACAGTGAGCGGATATGTTTATCCAGATCAATACAAACATTCGATGGTTCAAGGTAGGTAGCAAAATGTATTGCATAACTTTTTCAAATTAATGATAGTGCCAAATCACATCAGCAGTCGCTTAAATGCGCTATAAGTTGTAAGGCAAAGACCCTACAATAATTATATAATAATCTTTCAAATATGCAAATACATTTCCTACTGCTTGCAAATAGCATTACAGATAAAAACATGTGAAATTGGGCAGAAATAAATACACAATAGCACATCTTAAAGTCAGTATGCGCTTATGACTAAATGATGCTCGTTTACCGAAAGGGTGGTCCTCCCCGTGGTCCTTGCCCTGGTCCATCCCACATTCTTATAAGTCAGTATCCTATCTGCAGAGTAAAAAAAAACCCAATTTGCGTTATTATCCACACCATCTAAGCTACCTATGGTACATCGGTCATTTAATAATAAAGATGATAACTACTGGGCTTTGACAGAAAAAAAACCCAATAGGACTGATCAGAAATCTTTGAATGCACAGTCACGTGAAAGTGTCCATTTATATGTCAGGAAGAGCGCTATTAGGCCGAAACAAAGATGATTTTCAAAAGATGGCTGCACGGGATAAACATGCAGTGTGGCGTGAGTGCTAATGGTTGCCCACAAAAGAACGGCTCGCTAATTATAGCCATAGGTAGGCCTCACAAAACTACGCCACAACATAGACAAACAATGATGTCCTACTAATTGAACTGCGAAGGAATTCAACGACACGATCGAATCATTTCATCAGCGACAGTGTTTTAACTTGTAAGACCGTTGTAACAAAAGTCAGTCTACCGTAAGTGATGAGTGACGCTATCGAAGCTAACGTAACTTGGCTAACGATTAAAGGACGTTTTCGTTTTCCAAGCTTCCAACTGCGCAGCACCTTCACCAAGGCTTATTTTTTTACAGTATTATTACGTGTATATTCAGTGTATGGAACCCACCTCGGTTGCTCCTCGAGCTGAGAGTTGATACTGCGAGAATTTGTCGCTCAGACCGTCGATGGCTTGAACGAACTGCCGAAAAATGGAGGCGTGTGCTCTTCTTCTACAGCTGCTGCAGCGCAGACTCGTCTTCTTCGTTTTTGTTATACTATACCTATGCAGGGAGAATTGCTGCCACCCAGCGGTTATTAAATACAATAATAACAAGAAGAAGAAGATGATGATGATCTCCTCCCACTGCACCCCAAAACTTTCTCTGTGGTCTTTCTCTTTTACCTCCTGTCTGGAAGTTCCATGTTCCACTGCCTTTGTCCAGTAGATCCATTATCCTTCCTCTGCACATGTCCAAACCATTTCAGCCATCCCTCTCTAATTTTACCTCTATGATGTGCTTTCTAATTTCTAATCCTGTCCTTTCTGGTCCCTCAAATGAAAATTTAAGCATCTTCCACTCTGCCACCTACAGTTCCTCCTCTCCTTTTTGTTAGTGCCTCATAATAATAATAATAATAATAATAATAATAATAATAATAATAATAATAATAATAATAATAATAATATTAATAATAATAATAATATGTTTCATATTGGGTGTCCAATTGAGTTTAGTTTTCAAAAATCACTGAAAATCCAATTTACCACAGACAATTATAGAAGCCCCATGCTAAAGTCTAAAGCTTAAAGGCACAATAAACAATATAAATATTGGCTGGGACATTTTATGAACATGCATGTGTTTGCATATGTTGCATCTATTGTTTGTTTTCTGTGTCAGCAATTATCACAGTTTTTAATTAAATACACTTTCTTGGTATAATATTACTGGAATTGCTGATCTGGTCTGACATTGGGCAAAAGGCATGGATTCTTATACTAATTGAGAAACAAAGCAAAACATAACAACACAATCAAATATCAAATACTGTATCATGTAAGTGAAGGGCAACAGGAGTATTGCTCATTTTATTCATTCACAAGCATTGTAGCAACTTGTTAGCTCAGCTAAAGGTTGCCAAATACACACAATTAAAAAAAATACACATGTATACACATACAATTCAAATATACATAGTC
Source organism: Astatotilapia calliptera (assembly GCF_964374335.1). NCBI lineage: Eukaryota > Metazoa > Chordata > Actinopteri > Cichliformes > Cichlidae > Astatotilapia > Astatotilapia calliptera. Next base: position 16,074,187 of record NC_137426.1, on the reverse strand, counting down.
GTACAGAATATGGACTCTGCCATAAACTCTGAGTTTTACTAGCTACGAGTTACAACACAATAACAACTAAAACATCACTCCACACAGAATGCTCTACATCTAGTTTTCAGTGTTTTAAATGAAGTGTCAAAGAGGACGGAACACAATTATCAATACAGCGGCTAAAGACTCTAAACGGAGGCGCAAATAAAACAGCTAAAACATTTCAATGAACTTAGTAAGCATATGTAATCAAGTTGTTCCTCTTGAAACATATTCGTACATGACTGCAACAAATATTAAGGCACTTTAACTTAAAACATATGCTTTCTTATGCCTTAAAATTCTAAGTTGTCAAAAGTTGCCCGGTAGTAGTCATGGTGTCAAATTGAATCCACTGTATTTTATAAAATATTTGAATACCACTCATATTGTACAAGTTTGAAATCTTTAAGACGGCTGAAAAATAATTATTTGGACTTTTAGTTTTATATTCAATTACTTGTGAGATGGTGTGTTGCTGTCTATTTTGGAGAGACTTTTAAATACAACTCTATATATTTATTTTGAAATAAACCTTAGTATCGTTAAATTACCAACTCATAATTTTAGGCCACAAGATATAAACTCAGGATTTTAAGTTCTGAAGCTAAAGTAGCAATTTGCCAAAACAAAGACAAATATATCTATATACAGTGGCAGGTTGAATAAAGTTGAGTTAATTTCACTAAACTACGCTGTGAGTTTTTTATAGTTCTCAAGGAAAACAAACACAACAGAAGACCTACTTTGCAACAAAACAAGGGAGAGTGGCGAACACTATTGAAAAGACTAGTCATTACATAATGCAAAAGGATGAAAGTGAGTTGTTGTGGATTAATTCTGCAAACTGGGGGTAAACTTAGACGGCAAAGACACAATATCATGATGCCAGATTTATTGGCTGTACTGCACATGGGATTGTTGCTCCTCCTTACGTGTTTGACTGAGGCCTAGTCTCCTTTTCTCTGTGGCAACATTTGAGGAACATCACCATTGCACCTTGCCTGCTCTTCCTGTCTGGCTGCACTGAGCAGGGAGAGTGCAGTCTGTGTTTCCGGAGCCTTTTCGCTGCAACCACCTTTCATGTTGGCGGCAACGCCGTCGCTGCCACCTGCTGGAGGAGCAGGAGCACCGCTTGGTGCGTTGGGGTCAGCTGGAGCCCCCGTGGCCCCAGAATCGCCCTGCTCAGATGCTCGAAGTCTCTTCATGAGAGTAGTCACTCTAACAGCTTTCTGTGAGTAACGAAAATGTAGTTCATATAAGATGATTACATACAAGGAAATACATTAGTCCATCTTTTCACTTGTGCTCATCATTGGCAACTTCACTAGCCACTTCATTAGGCACAACTGTTCAACTACTCATTAATGCAAAAATCAGTCACATGACAGTATCTTCATGTATTTAGACATGTAGGCAATATCCTTTTGTGCATTGTGCTCTACCTACATACAAGATGTATTCTAATATCTGTAGGTACTTTATATATATTTATATTGTGTGTATTTATAATACAATATAAGATATAATATATAATCATGTAATATAAATCATATAAAACATATAATCTATATTGTATTCTATTTGTCGAACCCTTTTTTTGGACCATGACACCAAAAAATATCCCTAATTTGTGTACAAACGTTGGAATAAATGCCATTCTGATTCTGATCCACTGAGCAATACTGGGAACCAGTAACTCAAGTCTTGAATGCACATCAAAACTTGAACGACATGGGCTACAGAGCAGCTGAAGACCACACCATGTGCCACGCCGCTCAGCTAAAAACAGGAAACCGAGGATACATTTTTCACAAGGCTTATCAACATTGGACAATAGAAGATTAGGAAAAAGTGGCCTGTTTGATTGTAGGTTCATAATTTTGTGTAAACAACATTAAAGCATTCTTCCTTGTGTAAACAATTCAGGTTGCCGTTGGTGGTTTAACAGTCTGCGGTAATTTTCTTGGCACTTTGGGCCCCTTGGTACCAACTGAGCATTATTTAAATGCTACAACAAACAGTTTGAAAGCAAGCAGGTACCATCAAAGTGTGTCTATTCTAAGAAACAGAGTCAAATAAGAGTCATTTTATGGATAAAGAAATATGTTTTAGACAATTTATACAACTAGATATAGCCTGCTAGTTGGATCCTGGGCCACAACTGAATATAACGTATGTATGTAATACACTAAACATTACATTAATTATGTAATTACATTACAGCATTAATTTAATGATGTATACTTCATATGAAGGACTACCTTCCACTTGGCTTTGGCAAAGTTCTTTTCAATTTGTGCACAAACGCCATCCTTGATGTTCTTATCTGAGGCAGCATTGCCAGAAATCCTGAAAATAAGTAACAAAAGAGAGATTTTCCTCCAGTGCCAATCTATTCATCAACTTCATAATTTAACTTGCATTCATGGTACTGTTTACATTTGATTTTGGTTCTTTACCATTCATGGGCTATGGCTTCTTGTGCCGTCAATCGCTGATCTTGGTCCACTTCCATTAAAGATGCCACTAAGCTTTTGGCTGTAAAAAATACAAATAAAATAAACAAACAAACAAGAAATAATATAAAAAAATATTTATACCTTGGACACATCATTTGCAATCTGCCTATTGCAGACACACATACATGCAACCTTGTTTCCAAAAAAGATAAGGAGTTGTGTGAATTCATATGGTTTACATATCACTTGAGTGCAGATGACCTGAACATCTCAACTCAGGATGTGTTTTAGAGAGACCAGCCGGATGTAGCAGTTTGAGACAGCTGTAGTAAACTAGTCTGATTCGAGTCATGTGATTGCTACTGACTCTTTTAGTACAGAGTCACACTGCTGGATTCTGTCCATTGTCTAACATCTTTATGGCAGTATGTTCAAAAATATTTAGACAGTGCTGAGTTTTGAGGTTTGCATATACAGTGGGGCAAAAAAGTATTTAGTCAGCCACCGATTGTGCAAGTTCCCCCACCTAAAATGATGACAGAGGTCAGTAATTTGCACCAGAGGTACACTTCAACTGTGAGAGTCAGAATGTGAAAAAAAAAAAATCCATGAATCCACATGGTAGGATTTGTAAAGAATTTATTCGTAAATCAGGGTGGAAAATAAGTGTTTGGTCAATAACAAAAATACAACTCAATACTTTGTAACATAACCTTTGTTGGCAATAACAGAGGTCAAACGTTTACTATAGGTCTTTACCAGGTTTGCACACACAGTAGCTGGTATTTTGGCTCATTCCTCCATGCAGATCTTCTCGAGAGCAGTGATGTTTTGGGGCTGTCGCCGAGCAACACGGACTTTCAACTCCCGCCACAGATTTTCTATGGGGTTGAGGTCTGGAGACTGGCTAGGCCACTCCAGGACTTTCAAATGCTTCTTACGGAGCCACTCCTTTGTTGCCCGGGCGGTGTGTTTTGGATCATTGTCATGTTGGAAGACCCAGCCTCGTTTCATCTTCAAAGTTCTCACTGATGGAAGGAGGTTTTGGATCAAAATCTCACGATACATAGCCCCATTCATTCTGTCCTTAACACGGATCAGACGTCCTGTCCCCTTGGCAGAAAAACAGCCCCATAGCATGATGTTTCCACCCCCATGCTTCACAGTAGGTATGGTGTTCTTGGGATGCAACTCAGTATTCTTCTTCCTCCAAACATGACGAGTTGAGTTTATACCAAAAAGTTCTACTTTGGTTTCATCTGACCACATGACATTCTCCCAATCCTCTGCTGTATCATCCATGTGCTCTCTGGCAAACTTCAGACGGGCCTGGACATGCACTGGCTTCAGCAGCGGAACACGTCTGGCACTGCGGGATTTGATTCCCTGCCGTTGTAGTGTGTTACTGATGGTGACCTTTGTTACTTTGGTCCCAGCTCTCTGCAGGTCATTCACCAGGTCCCCCCGTATGGTTCTGGGATCTTTGCTCACCGTTCTCATGATCATTTTGACCCCACGGGATGAGATCTTGCGTGGAGCCCCAGATCGAGGGAGATTATCAGTGGTCTTGTATGTCTTCCATTTTCTGATGATTGCTCCCACAGTTGATTTTTTCACACCAAGCTGCTTGCCTATTGTAGATTCACTCTTCCCAGTCTGGTGCAGGTCTACAATACTTTTCCTGGTGTCCTTCGAAAGCTCTTTGGTCTTGGCCATGGCGGCGTTTGGAGTCTGACTGTTTGAGGCTGTGGACAGGTGTCTTTTATACAGATGATGAGTTCAAACAGGTGCCATTCATACAGGTAACGAGTGGGGGACAGAAAAGCTTCTTACAGAAGACGTTACAGGTCTGTGAGAGCCAGAGATTTTCCTTGTTTGAGGTGACCAAATACTTATTTTCCACCCTGATTTACGAATAAATTCTTTACAAATCCTACCATGTGGATTCATGGATTTTTTTTTTCACATTCTGTCTCTCACAGTTGAAGTGTACCTCTGGTGCAAATTACTGACCTCTGTCATCATTTTAAGTGGGGGAACTTGCACAATCGGTGGCTGACTAAATACTTTTTTGCCCCACTGTATATGCCTGCTGCTGTCTGAGGCTGAGGTAAATAATGGTCCTGATCCCTAAGTGAGAACATACAGGATTTTTTGTTTGGTTTTTTGTTTGCATTCTGTTTTTTTTCCTACATTTTACACAGCATCTCAACTTTTTTTTTTAAAATTTTATAAACAAGGTTGTACAGTCAAATACATTGAGTGTCTCTTACCAGAGTCTGAAATATCATCCCAGTATGGGGAATCAAATTCATAATCCCCTGACAAAATCTTTAGGAAAAGATTCTTATCACGATTATCAGAGTCATCTTCTTCAGCATCATCATAAAAAGGAGGGTTCCCAGACAAACTAATGAGGTAGAAAAATGAGGATAAAAGAATAAGACTTTCTTCCACAAAACTCTAACTTAAGAAAACAAAACAAAACTTGTAATACAAGATACTCTAAGCACATTATGAGCCACTTACAGTATATACATGATCACACCTATGGCCCAGCAGTCCACAGGTCTTCCATATCTCTGTCTCGCCACCACTTCAGGGGCTAGCAGCAAAAACAGGTTTTAAGTATTTTGGCAGGGATGCACTTTATAGTTAAAAACTAAAGCAGTACAAGATGAATTTTATTGATCTGAACTGATTTTACTCACCAAGATATTCAGGAGTCCCACATGGATCTTTAATGAGTCCATTTTCCAGTTTTGCCAACTGGAAGTCGCTGATAACAATTTTGGAGTGCTTCAAGCGATTAAAGTAGACCAAGTTCTCCAGCTGGTTAAGGAAATGAAAGTTTGTTTGTATCATAGAAAGCATATGATCTTAATGAATGCAACCTTATTACAAGGTGGTCCCTGCATACAGTAATTTATTTGGCCAGTGATGACATGCTGTTGTTTTTCACTAGGTGTCAGCAGTGCAGTACCTTAAGGTTTCTGTGGACGATTTTCAGAGAGTGCAGGTAAGCTACAGCTTCCAACACCTGCCTCATAACATTGCTGGTGTCCCTCTCTGAGTAGTAGCCTTGATCTAAGATCCAGTCAAAGACCTCTCTGCCTGTAGCACTGGCAAAAAAGGACACCTAGATTTAGTACGTCACTTTTTGATAATACTCTAAAACATTTCACAGATTCAATAAATCGTTTCTTTTGTGAGAGTTGAAGAGGTACAGTGAGCAACAAATGCCCCAAAACTACTCACAGCTCCAGGAAAATAAAGTACTCTTTCTTTGTTTCGAAGGCGTCAACCAGCTGAAGGATGTTGTGATGTTTTACCCTTTGAAGGGAACAGGAGAAAGATGCAGTGACGTAGGTGAGGTTACATGAGAAATAACTGAGTCAGAAAGGATAACAAAATCTCAGTGGTACTCTGTAAAACAAGAGCATAAAACAAGGTAAAGCTGTGTAACTGCAACAGGCAGTTTTTTCCATTACGTCAAAAACTGCCAGCATGGCATCACCACGGTCTAGCTCATCAGAGGGTGAATTTTTAGAACACCAACTAAAACAGTGCAGGCCTTAGTCAAGCAATGACAAATCACCACAATAATATGTCAGTTCTGGGTTCATAAATAATCAACATCTAATGAATTCCTTATTAAACTGATTTGGGACCAAGTATGCTGATTGTTATTATAATTTCTTGTCAGTTGCTGGTATGTTGACCTTTATTATGTATTATTTTTCATGCAAATGTGACAATTGAGTCCTTAGACATCACAATAGGCCCACCGAATGTTACGTGTCATAGAATCTCAGGCTTTTAAAAATAACGTTTTACAGGATAAGAATGGTGGGAGACCCAATGAAAAAATCCTGACCAAAAATGTTTTTAGTTCTAATTTTGTCAGGTCCAATACCCATTTGTCACTAATGAAGACCTCATCTTAAAGCACAGCTAACACACTACTTTTATTTTATTTTTTTAAAGTGATGAGCAGTAGTTTTGTTTTTTTACTCATCAGTAAACACTAGATTTAAGCTGCACCTCTTGTGCTCTAATAAACATTTACGAAAGCAGTCCATGTGGGATAAACCCATGTTTATGGTAATGCCATGCCATCTACTGCAATAGTTATGCTCACTGATCTCTCTTTTTCTTCTTCTTCTTCTTTTTCTTTTCTTTTTTTTTTTTAGCAGATTTTCAATATGTTAAAAAGGCATAAGTCATAATTTGGCTGCAAAATAAATATATATTAAAAGGATAAATTAAGGAGTTTACTTCTCAGCTTGGTAGATGGTAAGTAAATTTTGAACATCACCGGACTTATCCTTTAAGCAAAAACAAATATGTATGAAACTTGCAATCTGACTTTACTTGACTTTACTCTGTTTGTCACTTTTGCAATATACCAAACTTGAATATTTTGGCTTTTTCACCACAATGCCCCCTTTTTGGTATTTTTGGCTGAACTCAGAGATAAATGGTCATTTCACATCAGCTTTGCTTCACTGCCAGGTGGCTTCCACACCCCTAAAGCTCTGAAATGAGCAGCGCCATACTTTACTTACATCTTCAAGATCTTAATCTCATTCTTGGCAGCTTTCCTGACTTTCCTTCCATCCTTTTTGTGGAACTTTTTGCATGTGTACATCTTTAAGGTGTTCCGGTCCTTCGCCCGGAATATCTCACAAAACTCCTCTCTGTGTCAATATGGAAAAAAAGCAAACATATATCATATTATGAGTCAAATTCCTCAGAAGTCTGTACTAGAGATGGCATGATACCACTTTTTTTATGTCCGATACAGATACCGATATCATAAATTTGGATATCTGCCGATACTGATATGAATCCGATACAGTGTATTTTTTTAATGAATAAAACTGTTTGTGGGCCAAAAACAAACAAGAGAGACGGACTCGCGACAGAAAAGCTGATCAGCTGATCATTGATCAGTTTCATGATTGAAGTAGCAACAGGAGAGGGAGGGGAGAGAAGAGGCAGTCGCTCCAAATATCGGTTGTTAAGCTTAACGTGGGAATGCTTTACAAACATTCAGAGATGAACTTACACACTTGCTTTACTTCTCTCTGGGATAACTTTCTTGGAGATGAAATGCCGGTTTGGCAGCACGTAGCGAGGCTCCAAATGCTCAATCAGACCGCCGACAGGTCTCGCACGCCACAGCCGCTCTATCACGTGAGGCATACTGCTCCGACGTGCTAAGGTTCTGAGCTGAGTTATGCCATGTCGCAAATTTTGTGAGGTGCTTTTGTGATATTTAATGGATCAGATTACATTTTTTATTTCTCTCCGATATCCGATCCAGTAATTTACGTCAGTATCGGAGCGATACCGATACGCGATATCGGATCGGTCCATCCCTACTATGTACACACTTGTCAGCATTCAGATAGGGAAAAATTTACTCACGATTTAACAATTTGTCCGAGGTCATACTTGTCGGTCACCTCTGAGGGACTGTTGTAATCCTTCTTCTCCCCGAGTGTCAAACAGCCAAATGGCATGGCAGCTCGTGCCCTAGCCGGGGAATATCTTGCCAACACAACCTGCCAACGATGGGTAGTAAGTGAAGAGATAACATATGAGTATAGCTTTGTTTTGAAAGATAACGGCATAGTACATAGTATTTGCTAAATACTGTAAACAACATTATTGCACACGAGTTTTAAAAGCTGTGCTAAAAATTACTTGAGAACGAAATAAACTGTTTCATTAATGACACTAAAAGAAATAGGGGGAATGGTTTCTCAGCGATGCGTTTAGCATTAAATGAGTAAATGTAGTAAATCAGTGCACACATTTGCAGGAAGCAAAACTCTCTTTCTCTGGAATCTTTTTGGTTGTACATCTGAGACTAGGCAGGCATAATTGAGCTTGTGGGAGCAAATTATTTCAAATTACCACAAGAGAAACACAACATAAAAATTTAAAATTTCAGTAATCTTCTTCGGGGAACTCAGTGAGACCGGCAAGCGTGCTTCTTTCCATCCTGCTGTGAGTCAGCCCTGCACTGCAGGAGCAGCAGCTTTCATTTGTCTGTTTTCTGCAGTAAAGAATATTCAGGTGGATCTGACCTTGTGCAACAGCTGACATTTTTTCTGCTTTTGTATATGCTAAACTGCTTAAAATTTGGAAAAGCTGTTGCCCTGTTGGCTTTGAAATAACAAGAGAAAACACCACAATATTAACATATAAACCCGTACATGTTCACTGTCAACCAGTAGGAAGAATTCAATTATAAGAATTAAGAAAATATACGAGAAAATCTATTAGAGAATAATATTATTGTCCAAGTACTGTACTACAACAAAATAAGTGGTAGTTTATGATCACAAAACTAATGAATAACATGCAGTGTAAGCCACATGGCTTCCCAAAAAGAAGTTCAGTGCCTTCGTTCGAATACGTAACTGTGTGTCAGACAAATATTATAATGCTGGAAAATGTGAAATCACATAGGATAATTTATTAAATGCTTATCTTTTTTGGTCAATCTTCCCAAGGACACCAACAGAGTAATGTAAAACAATTTAGACTCTAATAATATAGTCTGTGATTTATACAGCGATTTTATGGTTTGAGTCAAAACACTGACAGGTTCCAACAATGTGTATTAGTTCTCCATGTTCCGTGAACAACAGCTTCCACACACATCATGTATGTGATCCATCCATCCATGCATGGGTGGCGATTGACTGATTGGAGCCCATCAGAGATGTTACAGGACGAAAGAGTGAAAAGCTGAAATCCTGGGTACAGCCTGGACAGGTTGCCAGTGTATTTTCATGCAGGTTTTATTTAACTCAGTTCTGCAGAAATCCCAGGTTCTGAACCACCAATTAATTTTCTATAACACAAATCTCGATATGTTGTAAGATAAACAACATAAATATGAGAATTTTCAGTATATGGGAAAAAACTTTTACTAAATATGTCAATCATACATCATAAATAACCTACAGCTTTCATAAATACAAAACACTTTGAGTGCACTGGTCTCTCTACTGACCAAAATAACAGAGCTTACAAATACATAACAACATAAATCCTTAACTGTAGGATAAATGACTGCATGCAGGATGACATTTCCAACTGTATGCCACAAAAAGCCCAATAAATTAAATTCACCCACATGAATTCCTCTAACAGGTTTCTATGCCAATTTCACAGCCTGGCTACATAACCCCGCTGCTTTTTTTTCATCATGAAAATTGGAGCACTTTTATGGACACAGAGTGATCTAACACTGGATCATTTGCTATAACGTGTTCTCAGAGCAACGGCATTTTGTGTCTCGCCTTTGCTTTGAATTAGTTATCTACTTTGCTTAGAGACTTTCTGTCTTGTGAGATCAGTGCAAGCAGCTGGTGGTCAAAGTGTTTACCAGCTGGGCTTCTGGTTTCAATTCTAGGTTAGAACTCAAACTTTGCTTTGAAATTACACATAACTTTAAATTCTGGTAACCTGAGCTGATGCGGCTGAACAAGTCCACAACTGCCAGCTAAAATTACTGATGACATAGGATCTGTGTGTGGATAACAGACTATTTTTTTGGCAGGCCTTACAATGGAAGTAGCAGCCAGTGCAGAAGAGTGGGAGTACAAAAATTCTGACTGAGGTGTTGAGTGATAGCCTCAGTCAAGACCAGAGATAAAGATTTCTCCCGGCTGCTGCATCCAGTAATATCTGTAGTACAGCAAGGTGTAACATATTTTAAGAAGATGTTCTTTCAGTGCACTTTTTAACAATGTATTGCTTAAGAGTAATTGTGAATCAAGATAGCACCCTCGAGTCGAAGACACTGGGATGGTATAGGTGACCAAATGTTCTCAAGGAGACTCTCCAAAGACATCTATGGGAGATAGTGACGCTGCAGTATCTGAACGCCTTATCTTTTCTAGCGATATTCCAAATTTTAGCTTCTTTTTAAGCAATCTAAGAAATGACACAAGTCAGGTTAATATGTCACCATAAGGCTATTTAGTGGTTTAGTGGAAAGACACAGTTTCCAACTTCTTTATCGCTTGGATTTTGTGTTTGCAAAGTGCTCTTTCAGTAAACAAATTGATAACAATTCTAAAATGCAGCATCCTTTATTAGACTTCAGCAGATGACCTTTATTGCATTTTTTACACATCTTCTATCTCTACCTGTATGTACTGTAAAATCTTTGACGCATGAGGTTCATATCATTAGTACTAGGGTAAGCAATGCAGTAGGTAGTTACAGTACAACTATTATTAATTTAAGAGCTATGTAATTGTGTGTGAATAGGAATGCGGACACATTATGCAAGTTACCAGCATTTCTAAGTCACTGTTACTTATGTGGTAAAAAGTAATCCACCCACTCTTTGACTACAAACAGGCCACTTTTATTTTGAGCACGCTAAAGTGAAGGTGGGGGTCAACTTGGAGTAGCCAAAGGGATCAAGTCTCTTCTTTTCAGCCATTACTTTTTTGTTATTTAAGTCCATCCCAGACTTTACTCAAGGTTGTGTTTTTTCTTCAGTGTGCACAAGCAGGAGATGTTTCCTGGGGGGTGAGTGAAAGACCGAGAGTGCTGCAAACTAAAAGCACGCGATCCATCTCCTCCTGCAGAGCTCTAGCCTAAACAATTCCATACTTCAGTTTACCATTTGCCTGGTGAAAATGCAGAACACAACAGCGTGGCTCTCCTCTGTCCTAAAGGGGCGAGCTTTCACTTCTAGAGTATGGGAGCGTTTGAAAGATATGCCCAAGCTAAATCACATCCTCTGCATCAATCTGACAAGAATAATACCCAGACTCACCATTAGCATTTTCTCTCACTCAGATTGATACAACTCTGTTGTCTGGGTATCAGAATAATTTCTTTTCATTATACATACACCAGTCCTGTAAGGCTCATTTAGACCAACGGAAGAAAACATACTACGTACGTGAGGACACAAACGCACACATTTTGCTTTCATTGTTTGTGTTTATTCAACCAGAATTCATGATCTTATTTACCCTCACTTATAAAAGGGCTTGAACAAAAACTAGGCCGCAAGCATATTTAGTAAGGTCTGACCAGAGTTTTAAGAAACACGCATTTTATCTCATGGCCTCTGTTTCTCACCACACAGACAATAGCTACCGCAGAAAGACAGACAATATCATGAATGCCAAGCAGAATTAGAAGGTAAGGCGGATGTCAGACCAGTTAATACAATTATCAGACCTCACAATGAATCACAGATCCCTACACCTGTTCTCATAAGCTTGAGTCACAGGACGGCTCAGCAAACAATAAACAGAAATATGGCAAGTTGGGCAGAATTTTGTGTGCACATGTTTTTCCCCTTTCAAAGCAATCTTTGAGATAAGAAGCAGTTCTTCAGCAGAAGACAGAAAAAAAAAGATAGAAGACACTTGACTATTGCTGAGTCAGGGGTCTTTTATCTATGCTTTTTGAAAGAGCTGAATGAAGTGCTCTTCAGTAATGGGGATGTAAATTATGTCTCAAATTAAGTCGCTGAGCTCAACTTAAAAAAAGAAAAATATAACTAGCGACACCCTTGGTGAATAATGACAAAGGCAGAACGGTGTGATTAGAAAACAAATTAATAAAAAATAAAAAAAAGATGTCACTGTCCAGCTGCTGATTGGTAGCATAAAGTAGTAGCTCAGGTTATTTTGTTTTCAGTAATAACAACTTTAATATACAGCCTACAAAGCTGACAGTCGTGATGCGTGGGGTTTGAATAGACACCTTTTTTTTTACAGAGGTTTTGCAACATTAAAAACCAAACACAAAAAACTCCCATTTCTATGCTGAAATGGGATTTAAACAAAAGTGAACAAAAAGGTCAAAAATGTATAAAGAAAAAGAAAAAATGATCCCCCTGAACTTGAATGTGATGTATAATATCTGACAAGAAACCAAGAAGCAATTTGTGTTTAGGTCTCTGTCCTTTTCATTGACTTTGTTGTTGTTATTCACTAGCTGGAGTTGCATTTGTTTTATTGATAGTGACAGTGGGATGAAATGTATGTATGTTACAAAAATGAAACTGTGAGTACACTGAGCCATAGAGCTGCAGTCGCATAATGCTCCCACTGACCCTTTATTAAGGAAAATAAATTACATACATCTGGAACACATTACCAACTGGACATGGTCCTGCCACAAAGGGTACTAAAATATAAGCCTTTGTCTGTAAATATCATCCTAGGGCACATCTCAGCTGCCTACCACCGGTCTAATTTTGAAGAATAAGATTAATGAGGATGGATGGCACTTTTTCACATTGCGTTCCAGCAGTTGCACAACACTGCCTAACCTTAGGGGACTATTATGATTCAAAATAAAATCTTTGAGGGATGAGGCATGTCTGCGTTTTTGTTCTGCTCATGCTGATGTGAGTTTGAGAAGAAAAAAAAGCCTGGAAATTTGCATTATGCATTATATTCTAGCAGTTAAAAATGACAGCAATGTATCAGAATTTTAAAATAATCAGTGTTTTTAAGCAGTCTCACCTAGGCTGCAGTGCCTGAATGGCATGAACGTGTTAAGTTTAAATATGGCTAAAAATAATAACCATCATCTGCATTCAGTAAGTAAAAAAAAGTATGACTGTGGAGCTGGGTGGAAAAGATTTGGATATTTTATTTTATGTGTTAAAATACTGAGTTCAACACAATGCCAGAAGTTTATAAATTTTAATTTTAAAAACATCCTAAATAAAAATTAGATTTCATGAATTTACTGATTTCAGCTTGCAATTGTCTTTTTTTTTTTTGTAATTTAATGAATTGGCATCATGAATATGTACATGAAGTAATTTCATGTGTTTTTATGCTTCACTCATTTTGCTTTATTAAATAAACTATTATATAATAAACACTAAAATACTAAGACATTATATGTTCAATGTTCCTGCAGTGACATTGTATTTATAATCCATCTTATAACTGCATGTTGTTTCACTGTAATAAAGCTTTGTCTCTTTTGGTCTTCTAAGCAGCATAATTGATATGCTGAGTCATGTTGAACAACTGTGATGGAAACTGGATGATGCGTACCGATTTTCCCCAAAGCAGACGTTCATTTTACAGATACTATTTACTGTCGTTGCCTTGTTTACTTGTTTTATGTTCTAGTAGACCACTAGTACGCATACTTCACAATGTAATGGGTGTGTTTGTGTAGGAGGTAACAACTGACAACCTCTGAAGGCAGTTTGGAAGAACATAAACCTTTTTTTGGGGGGGTCTGGAGAACATTTTTTTTTCTTTTACTGTGCTTTTGTTGTTAGGTTTGCCCGTGACATTTTACAGACATGACTACAAGCGTCCTTATTTATTCCTTATTTATTTATATATTCATTTTTAAATAAATGTTTCTTGCTGCTATTTTGGAATTGGATTGTTTGTCAAAGCCATGTGAGACAGTGGCAGCAGGCCAGAGCTGTGGATTTGGCCACAGCTGAGGCTCTTCAAAGGAAACTGCTTGGTGACAGGGGGCAGATGGCAGTGATAATATCTGAGCCAAATTTTATAGCTTGTAATGCTTCATTTATGATAAAAATGTCCCTCTTGCTAGCTGTGAATGCAAAGCACACATTTACATTTTTCATTTTCCGACACATTAAGGCAGAAATGAACACAGGCGAAAGAAAAGTGTTTGTTTTGTCCCAACCCACCCAACCCCACCCCTCCTCGAACGGCAGGTCCAGTGAGGTGGAGAAAATTGTTGAGTATGAATCAGTCCTTTTTTGTGCTTGCTTGTGCAATGCACTGACTCGTACCATTCAACTCTTTTCTGAAGCATCACTGGCTCATCTTACCACTTTCTTCTGATGTTGTTTTGTTGCCATGGTTTCCAAGAGCTACAGTATGCATTGTGGCACCGTCTGTACAGAACAGCTCTCTGTGCTCTCACTGGCATTACTCCCCAAAACCACTGCCACTTCATGTGACCGAAACTCTATTAAAAGAGTTTACAGAACGAAACTTCAAAAATATTAACCGAGGTAATTAATCGAGAAAGATACTGAAGCTTGTTCACCACAATACTCTGACACTATACCAGAGCGGTGTATGACCCAGTTATCAGACAGCTACTTTAACCTACTGGAATGCACCACTGCATAGAAATATTAAATTCAGTGTATAGCTTGCTACATGAACTGAAAACCACAGCTCTCTTCAGGTAAGCCCTTTCCACACTCTTCTCAGTGATGAATCTTTTACTGTTTCTTGGAAAGAAGAACCACCAAAGCAGAGTGTGGTGTGTCTACATCTCTGTTTGTAAATATATGTAAATACTGGATATTCATACATGCACATTCTAATATGCATTTCCAAATTCTGCATTTAAACACAGCATCTCTTATCACTGTATCATTGTATCAAGTCTCTTGTTTTCTGCACCAGGTTTTCCAAACTTCTGTGCGCTAATTACAAATTCCCACTCCTTTAATGCTGTGTAATTGATCCAAATCCGTAATGACTAAAATGACACGTCACTGCAATCCTTTCAAGAGCCACTACAGGTATACAAGGGCACCCTTATGGCTTTC
Source organism: Astatotilapia calliptera (assembly GCF_964374335.1). Classification (NCBI taxonomy): domain Eukaryota; kingdom Metazoa; phylum Chordata; class Actinopteri; order Cichliformes; family Cichlidae; genus Astatotilapia; species Astatotilapia calliptera. The sequence goes on along the minus strand of NC_137426.1, from coordinate 16,059,133 downwards.
TTTTTTAAAAATGGTTTATTCTAGGAGACAGTCACTTGGACTGTTGTGCTTCTTCTGGGAAAGTGTTCAAAACGTCAAAGCACTCTCCCTCCTTCTGGGGTGTAAGAAGTGGTGGCCAAAGTAAGTGGGGATTGTAAGCTCGCTGGCTGTGAAAAGATGACAAATAATGACAAGGAGGCATGGACACCGCGAGACTGTTAAAATGTGAACTGAAGAAGTACTGCAGTCTGAGTGCAGGGAGAAGACGCCTTATGTAAATCTGGAGCGCAGTTTGAGCAAGTCTATGAACTACCGCTTCAAAATTTTAGATTTTGAATTAAGTTATGATAATGAAGAGTATATGCAAACTTGCCATCGGCAGCAAAACCGATTTCACCGTTATTAGTCTTCCTATAGGAATACACTGACAGCCCAGTAGCTCATGCAGGTTTAACAGTTTATGCATAGCTCAAAAAATGCGCTTAGCACAGGTTCGTCCGATGTCACCGATCCTGCTGTTTTCTGAAATCACGTGAGAATGTCTGCTATTCCTACCAAAATGTTTAATTCCTCCAAAAGTTTTCAAAACATCTCGGCTGTGTTGTGTTTTGGTATCAAAGACGGTCATTCGCGTTACTGAATAAATAAACCTCGGAGAACATCCCTCAACAATTTCACTTATCGTTTTTGTTTTCAGTGTTTTGCAGTCTTATGACACTAATCCAAATTACGCAAACTGTACTCACTTACCTTCAACGAAGTCAACTGGTACTCGGTAATCCAAGTCTTTGCGTAATATTCGAGTATTTGACTGCGGCTTCACTTTTCTTTGGATGCATCCACTGATGTCCCAGCGTGCTATCACAGAGATATAAGATACTCGAGCGTTTCCAACAAGTCAGCGTATTCACGGGAGTATTACGTGAACGTTTGATGGTAACCGCGGACTATGATGCAGAAAGGAGGGGAAGCGTGTGTGCGCGCGAGTGCGACCCACTGTGTAGCAGTGTTTGGAGCACTATATACGTGCACCACTGCATCAATTATGTTTTGAAAGCAAAGTATATTTAGGGAGATGTCTCAAAATGGGGCTTGGAGGAACAGGGAAAAAAAAGCTTCTTTTTTAATAGAACGAAAATCTCGTTGCTACTTCCACGAGGAAGACTGGAAGTAATTCCATTTTAAATGGCCATTTCCTTTCATTAGATTTCTTTCATCCCTGAAGAAAGAAGGGTGCAGCCTACCTTTAGGGTGAACTTTCAGTACACCTTGTGGTTAACCAAATAACAGCATATTTAGTCATGAAATTAGAGTTGCAGGAAGATACATAGATAAAGTACCATCATCAAAGATCAAGTAATCCTGCAAGATGTTTGACTGGAAAACATCTCAAACACAAGCAGCACAATTCCATCATGTATCAACGAGACTAGGGCAGTACCTTCAACTTCACAAAAACTGCAAGCTGTCTATGATATATTTTCCAATATATTTTCCAGAGTATAGCCTATACTCATGTTAAAAACCACCTGCTATGTTAAGCAACTGACTAGGAGGCAACATGCTTTCTCCTTTATTTCTCCACAGAGCACATTCATATCCATTTTTACCAACTTATTAAAGTGTATTGATTTCTGATGCCTTTTAATTTGCTGTGATGAACTGGATTGAAGGTTTATGTCCATGCAGCTCGATTGTCAGATCAAACCGAAAGCCAGGGAGTACAAGAATGCCAGTCCAAAGTATCTTTGGGAAACAACTGGCAGTAAAGTGAGTAACACAAGATTAGTTTAGTACATTAACTGTATCCCTTATCCAGAGCTGCTACACAACATAAAAATTAACCTGTGCAAGAAAAAAAAAAGGATCACCAAGCACAGTTTTGTTTTTCATCTCTTGAGCTGATACTGGTACAGGGCTCACTCAAGCCTCTGAAGAGGTGATTACATGAGGTAGAAATAACATTAACAACACACTTCTGGAGCAGGTGCTATCCTCAACCTCTTCACAGACCGTGTGGGTGCTGTGTGTCATGGTGAAATTGCTGAAAATGCGCAGGTTTGAAAATAAACATCTATTACGTGGTTCTTTCCGCTCATATTTTTAATGCATATAAAGTTTAGTTAGTTTAGACAACAGAAATCTGTCATTTTTAGAGCTCGCTGAGTGCAGTGAAAACAGATATCACCATAAGTAACTTTGCAATTATGTACAGGTATGCAGAGGATCTGCAGGGATTTTAGATTGTAGGCAGACTCTGTAGCACTGCCTTATATAACAGGAGTGTCTCTCCTTTCCGAAAATGAGTAATGCCGCTAAAAGGCCATTGGGATAACTGGAAAGAGTGTGGTGGAGCATCTTTAACCTGCTCCCCACCTACCCACAAAACCACCTACTCTCTCTTTTCTGACTCCCTGTAATATATGGCTCTCCAGAATTCTGGTTGTCTTAGGAGTACAAGTTGTGCTGTATCACAAATCTGAATCCTGAAATTTTATATACTGTTGTCAAAATTTATAAACTACTATAGGTTTAAAATCCTCTCTCCAGCCATCCATTAAATTTTAAAGTGGAAAATCAAGCATTTAAAGCCAAAAGAGCTCAGAAATACAACTCCCACTAAAAGTGCTGCAAAAGAAGCACCTTTTCTAATGAAAATTAACAAGACTGCATGGAGTTTTCATCAAAAGTGAGGCCTCTGTATTTCCTGAAAACCAATATTATTAGATAAAAGATATTTGGAGAGTGTCCAGGGTGCTTGAGACACTGTCTAGAACAGTCATAAAGAATCTAGTGTGACAGCCTTGAGACGTGATACTTCCCTGTGCTTTGAGTGGTCAGCAAGTCCAAAAAAGTGTTATATAAATCTAATTCATTGTCAAAGGAGCTGAAGGACAGCAGGTCATTTTAGATATGTATAATGAAGGATTGCAACATGTGTAGAATATGTATTTACTCCACACCCGTGTTTACATTTGAATATTTGTATGTCCACATGCTCGATACAACTGCAAGATTGGCTCTGACATCAATGTTGTCCGTGTGCTGTCACCATAGTAACAGCCTCTTAGGGACAAGGATTTTGCAGTGTGGTGCCATTTGATAGAAGAAACTGTAGTGCAAGTCATTTTGCACTAACAAATCTCACAACAGGTATCTTTAAAACAACCATGAGCATCATTTCCAGATCTAAGAGACTCTGGGGTTGGTTGTAATTTAATTCTTGCTGCTGAATTTAAATTAAAATCCAATGATTTTGAGCGCCTCGAAAGTTTAGACAAACATTTTTCACATTTATTGAGTCTCGTCGGCCTGAAGACCCTCGTATCTCTGAGCTTTGGTTCACTGTGCACACTTCACTCTTATTTTACTCTTATTTAATGTTGGATATTTATTAGTTACATGTCTAATTCATTGCGTCACGATGAGAAACTTGCACAGACAGCCATTTCAAAGTGAATCACATTAATGTGGATTTCGACCTTCAGCAGTCATTGCAAATTTGGTTAACGGCAACAGACTGTATCATTTTTATGAATGCGGAATTCAGAATTAATAACTACCCATTGTTAAAGCTATTTTGCCTTGTGCATTTGAAAGAATGTTAAATATGTTTTATCTAATAAAGAGAAACACTCTCTACTTAGTTCTTTCCTGAACAAAACATGCACTATATCCCCCTAATGTGATTTATATCATTCGTAATTAACCACAGGCTTTTTAGTCGGTCATACAGTAAAAGCATACGCAAAAGTGGAATCTGCGTCATTAAGCTCGCAGGCACTACCTCACTGTGCTTCTCAGAAACTACTCAATGCTCTGCTCATCCTTATGTTACCATGGCTGCATGTAGTTAATCCAGCATTTGTAAGTCTGTGAATGGACTCAAATGGCTCCCTGCTTAACAGGTCCAAGATGTTTGTCTTTTTGTCTGTGTCTGAAATCAGTTCCTTCAGTGAAGGATTTCAAATACAGAGTGGGTTTTGTTAATACCACACCAGACATGACAAGAATTTATCCCAGTACATTATGTTACACCTTCTAGATCTTGAGAAAAGACAGAAAAAAAGTTATTCCAGCAGATCAAACAATGTTGTTAAATCAGCACAATTTCTTCACTGTTTTATTGAAAAGAAAAAAAATGTATTTATTTATTTTTTCACTTCTTTGCAGAAAAGGCTTTGCTCTTAAATCCTTTTCTGACCAAAATATTTTTTTTCTTCACAATGCTGTACTCATGTTTGTAAAAAGATGAGTCAACTTATATTTTAACTTAGTTGCCATAGAAACCAAAACCAATAGTCATGGGGTCTGTGATGAAAACCTTTGAAGGACTGAAGGCATGCTTCTCAAGCATCAGTGGAGACCTTGACAGCTATTACAGCAGTCTCTTAAGACATAAAGAAAGACTTCATGTGAACACATTCCCATTTATTCAATGTAACATATAAACACTGCGGCAAAATGCAAATAGTAGTCCAGCGGGAAGGTTAATGCAGAAGACCAATGTTAAAATTAAAATAATAATGTGGCGTAAGGCAGAAAGGGTTCTAAATGAGAAGACCTTTAAATAATTTAAAAAGGACATCTTTAACTCGATTACATTACAATAATATGTTTAGTCTTGGTGCATTACACAGAATTACTCTTGTAATGATTAGAGCATACAACATGATAGTGTATGTATTCACTGTCATTTATCCATTCATACAAAATGCAGTGTTTTACATTTAAAAGTAAAACCACAAGTAAATGTTAGTTTTTAATGTTGTTTTAGGTGCTTAACACTGCCACCTCACAGAAAGAAGGCCCTGAGTTCGTATCCAAGTCAGGGTCTTTCTCTGTAATGTTTGCATGTTCTTCCTGTGCTTGTGTGGGTTCTTTCCAGGTACTCTGGCTTCCTCCGACAGTCCAAAGACATGAATGTTAACCACAGGTGTGAATGGTTATCTACCTCTATGTTAATCCAGGGTGTGCATCGCCTATTGCCCTACAACAGCTGGGGTAGGCTCCAGCCCCAACTATGATTTGTATAAGCTGAAGAAAATGGATGGACGTAAAATAATATTCAAGCTAGTCAACAAATCCAAGTTACAATAATGTTTCAATTAATACTCTAGTATCATGCATTTATTCTCCATTTATTATACTGGAGCTTTGACCTGTTCAAGTAAGAATCAGCAGCAATGTATCCCTCCCTGTGTTGTGTCCTTAGCGTTCTGATAAAACTGAATCTCAGTGAGCAAATTCAACTGGACCTCTCCATGATGTTTTAGTAATTGCGATCATTTGTGAGTTTGTTGTTTGTGTTTGTTGTTTTGACATTTAGGTAAATTGACCCTCAAGAGTAATCAGCCATAAACAGTTGGAGAAGTCATTTGAAATTTGATTGGTTTTTGCCTCCTTACAGGAAAGCAGACTCAGTGTCACAGATGATACCCTCACACTTCAAGCAGAACATTTGGTGCTCTTTGAGGTTACCATAGCTACCCAACACAGTGAGACTGGATGTCCATGATGTTGGTCAGCTCATAACTAGTGATGCATGCATGTATTCTGTGTCAAAGCAAACAGCCCATAATAATCTACCGCATCATGTGTCGAAGTGAGCTAAGCGGGAAAAATATCAGGTCATGTAACATGCTCCTAAATTTTAGTAAAGAGAGGGAAATTTGGGGGAGCAAACTTTAGTTTGGTGCACTACATTGTTTGGCACTGTTCGTGGAACAAAGCAACAACAATGAACAAATTAGCGAATTTTAAAGGTTTCATATCCTAATAAGTACTGAAGTCTCTGTGCTTGTGTTGAAAGGCAATTTATCTCTGAGTTCTCTTGCGCTAATTCACAGTTTATGAGGCTTGCCTTTGGGTCTTCACCAGCAGTTAACCACTTTCATAAACAGTGGGACTCTTTCCTAATTGCTGCAGGCTATGGTGGATGCAGAAATATTACACTTGATACACTGTTATAGTTATAAAAAAAAAAAAAGGGGGGGGGGGGGGTGAGCAGATTAAGTCTACAAAAAAAAGATATTGGATGTGTCTTTTATGAAACTTCAGTGTCGATGATTAATATTACAGATTCTACTTCTGCAACCCACAAAAGAATGTTACACCTATAAAGAGAAACATATAATCTGTCTACATTTCAGTTGAATGAGCTGACCTTTAATCAAATAAATATGTTCCTTGCAGGTACTGGGTGGTACCAAGAGAGAGATATAGGTCACTACAACATCCGCATAATGAATATATATATATATATTCAGAGTATTCCCAGTGATGTATTCACTTTGGGAAATGCAGTATAATAATCCTTCTAATTAATCATGGGATGGAAAATAACCGTTAGTTACTCAATACTTGAATGGGTGTTATTCTCTCACATATGTATATTTGTGTTCCAGTCTGATTTTATTTATTCCCTCGACAAAACAGTCATACGTGAAAATTATGAATAGATTATAAAACATGCATAAAGCCGTTTGCTAATTTTCAACCATATCTCTCTGCCTTCCTACACACCTCTGGTATCAAATGATGGTTGTCATGGCAACAGGCTCACAAGCAACAACAGGGCTTTTGGAAGACAAATACATATCAGCATAACAGAAAATCTCTCTTATCCACATTTTCTGTCTACAAACCTGTCTGAACTCTGGTAACGAATGCTAACATGGTTCACGTGGTTCATTTTTCCCCTGTCATGAACAAATTTCCATGTAAACTCTGTAAATGTGGGCAAATTGGTGGGTTTTGGCCACTGAAAATACGTGACATTTAAAGAACGCATGGAAAGTGTCTTATTGGTGTTCGGTACAGCAGGACAGGCGTATGTAATGAATGTAATGAGGAAAGCTGGCGCCTTTCTGTTTGAAGTTTATGATCAGTGTGAACTCCTTGGACTGCTCTGGTGTTTCCTTTGGGTATAAGGAGAAATTTGAGTATTTCATACTTGAAAAACAAATATAACTCAAATAATATAATTTTAATATTGAAATATAAGTAGAATTTAAATGAGCCTTTAAGATTTTTATGCTTGATAGCAGTTATGACATAGTTCTTAATTGTTATTGTTGTCGACTTGACCATAAGCTTAGCACAAGAAAGTCTGTTTAAAACATCTACTATATTGGACAAGGTATACAGCACATATAACAATGGTTTTGTCCATTCATTCCAAATTCTTTCAAGGAATTTAAATATATCACATACTGTAAAATTGCTTCCAAAACTGGGACATGGTGTGAAATTTAAAAGTTGACACATTCTCAGCAAATGTTAAGTGTGACTTTTACAGGCTGACGGAGCCAAAACTATTGCTACATTGTTCCTGGGCAGGAAACTAGCAAAGCAGGAAATTCTTCCAACACTTGTTAACAGCCTTGAAGGTAGGGGACTGGTCAGCCAGGTTATCAGCCAATCCCAGACTTTTTCAATGAAACATTTTTGCTAGTTTATACATACTTTATATTTTGTTTATGCAACTAAGACAGCAAATATTATAGCCGAATAGATAAATATGACCATTTAGAATATTTGCTATTGAGATAAGACACTCACATATACTTTAATTAAAATGAAAAACTGATCAAATCAAATGCCTATTAATATATGTATATTGATATTTCTGCATTGTATATATGCATTATTTATGTAAATACGCGTATTAACCCATTAATAATTAAATTAAATTAAATTAAAATCTAAATTTTGCTACCCCATCTTTCCTGTCCAACCATGGTCCAAATATTTACAGGTTTATGTAAACAATTCAGGCTGCTCCATAACAGAGTGAAAAAGAAGCTGTGTAACAATTCTGTATACATATACAAAGCATACAGTAGACCAGGTGTGAGCAATTAAGATTCCTGGGGGCCATGTGAGAAACTGGGACTGTTGTGGAGGATTGCACCAATAAGCTAAACACAGTTCTGCTCAATATTAATTTGATCTCTTTATGAACTGTTACTGGTAAGAGTGGATGTTGCAATTAAGCCCTAATTGTGGCCCGCTGGGAAAAATCAATTGCTCTGCCCTGCAGATGAACAAAGATGTATACAAGAGTAAGTACTGAGACTACATGTAAGAAGTTCCCTTTAGTGTTGGATACACTATAGGGGCTAACTTAGCTTCTTATTTCTTCTTATTTATAAACACAAAGAAAGCCTCAGATTGATCTATGTTTGTAAGAAATTTGGTTAAGGTCCATCATGTATTAGGTTTGCCCTAATAACTGGGGAGGTTGGTTTGATGGAGTTTATACTCTCTGTTGTACAACCTTGATGAACAACAGTAATGACTCAGTGTTCTTCTTGCAATAGACCCTTTTAATAACAGCCAATCTGGACTGAAAAAGTAGTTAATAACACCACAGGTGTTACTAATTAAACTAATTATGACACCGTAAAGAGAACAAAAGACACATTGCATTAATGTAATTAGGAACAACTTTGTCTAACTGTCATGTAATGTCACAATGATTGAAGTGTTAAGAGTTTATTTCAGCTCAATCTGGATGTTTAAGGTTTGTCTTATGGGTTGTATTACTGTCTGATTGTTCCATATTTAAGTTTAAATAGAAAGGAAAGCCATTAGCATGCCATGAGTTCAGGATTTTATTCTGTCACCTGAAAACACCATGGGCCAAAGATGTATCCATAAATAACCAAACTCAGTGTGGAGAAGCATAGCGTAGCACAGAACAGCACAGTGCCAAGTAGGTCACATCATTCAGAATAAGAATGCTGAATAAGAACTTGTTTTTATTGTAATTATGAGCAACTAATGTACATTATTAAATCATTGTACTAAGGTAATGACGCATTTCCTTCACTCTATGTTATTATATTTTTAATAGGACATTAAAGGACAACATTGTGTTTTTCCCTTTGTTGGTGCATCAACGGTTAGCCTGTTCAATAATAATAAAGTCAGTAATAAGATATAATGCATGCACAAAGCACATATCCAGCATGAAAGAAGTGCATGCCCATGAATACCTATAAATCACACACAGGTTTGCAAGGTGAATCACATTAATCGCGTTTTAAACCCATTAAATGATGGTAAACTTGATGGTAAAATAAAAACAAACATAATTTATTTTATTGACAGTATTTTATCACACATTCACATTAAAGAAAGTATTTATCAGCTAAAAGGAATTCTCCATTATTTTAGTTATATAATAACATATTTGGCATATACATAAAAAATACCTTCTAGCTGTCACTATGGAAGCTAATTCTAACCAGGAATTCACAGTAGGCACAACTTTGTGAGCCTATCCACTGAAATAGAAGGAGGATAAAAGGAGTCAGGGACAATGAATCTGTGTGACTGAAGTTAAAACTGTAGGAACGTACGCATGATGTTCAGAGTTTCTATGTGCATATACATTTTCATGGTTACCCGTGCCACTGAGTCATCAGAGTGCATGAGTTTTGATGGCAAAGACTGGATATGGTATTAGAATGCATTCAATATTTAATCACATTTAATTAGATTTGTTTTGTTATCATAATAACACATTCAGCATGTGGATGAATACTGTAATCCACATGTGCGTTTTGTAAGCCAGAAAATGCATTAGCGCACTGATGACGGCTAATGAAAAACTCCAAATGGGGGAAAAAAACAAGAACAGTTAACTGTGTACATGGCCTTGTGGTTCTAAAGCACTTTCATTGCTCTGCAAATTTGTGTTTGCTTTTCAATATAATCCCATCTGTGGAGACATTCACTCAGAGAGCAGAGACAGGAACAAACAGAACACTTCTCTCCATCTGTGACCTCCCAACTCCTCATCCTCCCTCTGAATGCATTGCAACAATGGAGAAGCGCAAGGGAGAGGGAGGAAGACTGCCTCGCTATTCAGGTAGCTACTGATGGTACACAAGCTCAAGGATAGAGGACTGAGTTCAGAGAACAGACGTGCGAAAGCGTGCAACATGTATGCAAGATATTCTGAAAATAAAAGAGGGATTTTTAACATGCAAAGGACTCAGTTACATTAGTCCATTACTTAGGAACAATTTCAATAGTATCATGAAAATACCAGATCACCTATGATGTATGATTTTGCAATTAAATAAAAATGAAGCACTTTAGAGCACTGTGAAATTCATTCCTTTTGACTGCATAATATGCTGTAATTTGAAATATTGAGTAAATATTATGTCATACAGAAGACTTTAAATTTGATTTATTAAATGTTACATGAATGTATACAAAGGTAAACAAGAAGAAAGCTGATGACCCTTATGCAAACTTATTAGTAAGTAATTAAGCTTGCACAGTCTTGTTATAGAGTCATATTTCCTTTCTCTGTCTCTCTCAGCCCAGTTTTTTTCTATTTTCTGAGCAACATCTTGAAAAATAGGGAGACCTTGATCAATGATGAAAACCTCAGACTGCGAATTGCATGCACAGCCCAAACAGCTGCAGGGAGTAGCTCAACAACTGTGAATCAGGTAAGTTTCTTTTATTTTCTCTCACTTCCCCGGCCTTTTTTATACCAAGTGATGTAATGCAGATCACTTGCAACTTCACTAAATCACCATACAGTATCATTACCATTATATCAGTCACAGACAAACCGCAGGAAGCTTGTTCTGCAGAAGTTTGTTGCCTCTCTGGAGTTTGAAGATGAGTCTCCAAATGCAGTTCTTTTTAATTCACTCTTGTTTATCTGTATATTAAAAAACTCAGAGGAGTGTGTCTGATCAGATACCTCCAACATAAAAAGCAAATGCTGAACATGTCACTCAGCTCATCATCATCAGCCAAAATAAACTGGCAACTGCATCCGTGACATTACAAACAGTGGAACATTTAGAATTTGGCACCTTATCCGTTCCTTCAGCTTCTAATTTTAAACAAAAATGTCTCTATTCATGTGCAGTTATTCTGGAAGATTCTACAGTGAACTTGCATTGCATATCTATGAAACTATTTAATTTATACTAAATTATCATTATTTTATTTTAGCTATGAAACTGAATACACAAAGTAAGCGTGCAAATTATGTTTGTTATGTGTTTAGATCCACTGAAATCTTAAAGTTTGTTACTTCTCTGGTCCAGTTTGCCACAGATCACACAACAGCTGCTGTATGATACTTGCAGATTTCAACCAACTCTGCTCCAAAACCAGGGCAGTGTGAAATAAAAGTTTAAATTATTTATAAATATATACTGTTGTAGACAACAAAAGGAATTTTAGACCAGACACTTTAGGGGTCTGCTCTCTGTTCAGTTGAGCTATTCCCCATCACTGTGGGTTTGGATAGGAAGGTGTTTGTGTGGCTGTGTGTGCAAAGAGAAGGAGGAACATTCAGTATTTAGTGGTTCTGAATAAACAGACCAGCTGAAATGATGTGCTTATGCTGAGGGTTGCTTTGAAATTGTATTGTTAGTTATACAATAATATTCGTTAATGATTGCCCCTCCATCATTTAACTTCTTTTCCTCCTAATTATTAATGTGTATTATACGTACTACATGTACTATATTTACTGTTTATAAGGTTGGGGAAACTCAAAACATAATATCCACAACTTTTTGACATTTACTTACCTGGATGGCTGAGCATGCATCAAGAAGCTCCTGTTGGAAAAAATACCAATGTCTGCTATTGTTCTGTCCTCAGGCTTAAACTGGTATGGACTAATGCCACGTTTACATTTACATTTGGAGTTGCTGGTTGCAAACACCATTCATTTCAACTTTAAAGTCATTATGACATCAGGAAACAGAGGTTTCCCTGATGTTTGGTATATCTGATTTGAAAAGTAAGTCAGAAATTTATTAGATTGCTTTGTTCGTGTGTGTGGGTGTATGTGTGTGAAAAACAAACAAACATGGGTACGTTCTAAAGAAAATACATTCACGTTGCATAATTTGGATTATGGGATTATGTGTTTGAGGAACATCAACATCAATCTCGGAAATATTAGGAGCATTTTATTTAAAATCCTTCTGCAAGGCCACCAATTACACAAAATTCAGTAACAGATCACAGGGCAACCCATTTTAAGCTATGTAGATGTCCTAGTGGTAGTGCCAGTCATCAGTTTCTTTAGTTTCAGTAAGCAACAAATGAGTCAACTGTGGCTTCAACTGAAGTCCATTAAGAGATCTGTTTATTCACACAGTCGGCCGAGCACATTTACTTTCACTTTTTCCAACATACTTCACATTTGTAGTGTCTTTTTGTAGTGCCACACCTGACAGTTGCTCAGCACATCTGCCGAAATCAACACGCAAAGAGAAATTTTGTCACAGGAGAAGAAAAAATCACTCTGATTTCCATATCATAAGAAAAACAATGTAAAAAAAACTTTTTCGTTCCCAAAATTGATTTCACTTTTCATTTAAAATCCATGCTATGTCACAAATCTATATTTTTTGTAAAGACTGATGGTTTATAGCGCTTGTCTAAAAAAGCTTAACCCTGAGTCTGAGGAACAGTTAAGCTACGTGCTGTGTCTTTCTACTGCTTTAGGTTCATTGAGTTGAAGCTTTGAGTGCTTACTGCATGAGCTCGTGCTCATCACATACTGTCTAAAAATACATTTTTAAAATGATCTGAATAGAAAAGGTTGATAACAAAACCATTTTTAAAATTCCTGTAGGTCATTAGTAGCATACAATCAAAATAGATCCTATGCATGCTTCAGCATGACTTAAATAAAGGCATCTTACACAATGTTCATAGGGGGGAAAAAACAGATTCTCTTTAGTCTTTAGGCCAGCTCATTAGATTTTTTCCCCCCAATATCTGGACCTGAGTGTAACCAGAGCTTGTCATTATTGCTACCACCTTTACAGTACCTAAAGGCAAGGGATGGAAAAAGAAAATCTTTATTTAGATCCATAAATTATTCATAGAGTATTACAAATGCTAGATACACAGATTAGGTAGAGGCATGCAGTTTTCACTCTGGTTGAGCTAACATTATTCAGACTCAAACAGTTTGTGTTTTTCCTCTCATCTACCTGGCAGTGAACAAGCGCTGCACTGCCTCAGACCTGTGTCAATGCACTCAGCATCATTTTCATCTTTGGCTTTGACGATCCACTTTCATGAAGAACTTTTGTACTTGCTGCGGTGCTCTGAATAAAATTTTAAATTGATTTTTTAAAAAGCTGGAATGTTCCTGTTTGCCCATCTGCTGTAGGTTTTTTCATACTGTTTATTCACAATAAGACTTTTTGGAGAAGATTATATGGAATCAAGCATTTTGTATAAAACCCCGCTTGACTGTGGAAGCTACTGAAAAGATCCGATCGGTCTTTGGTTCAACAAAAATAAATGGAGCAATAACAAAACTCAACTATCTTTGAACTGAATTCATTGCTCTTGGTGGAAAGCTAGTCCGTGAAAATAAACTATCAGTTTGAAACCACATTACAGCGTCAGTATAGAAGATTAAAATCAGTGCCCATATAATAAATGACCTTCAAATGTCCTATGTACTATGGAGATTATTTTAATTAAAAGCAAAAGACACAGAAATTCATCAAAATGCTTTGCAGGTTACATTTTGCTGATTGAAATGAAAAGACCGTAATGTGTTACATTCACTCAGTGAAACTGTGAATCTGGTTCTCTGAGGTTTAGTTAAATATAGTTGTACCGATTGTGCGGCACCTTTGTGTGGAGACGACTGCTGTAGTGCAGAACATCACTGCACCAGCAACTCAAGTTTTCTTCAGAATAAGGCATTTGTTGCCCTCTAGTGATAATTACAAGCATGGATGTGTTTCCACACAGGACAAAAAGCTCACTTTCATAACTCTGGGCCCAGAGCTTTTTTTGTATGAGCGGCTCCAAATTTGTGTCGACTGAGTTATTTTACATGTGTGATGTAAGATGCACACGTGTATTCTTTTTAAATCTACATGCTACAGACCTAAATAAAACAATTTAAGTTAGCCCATATGGCAAAACAATTGTGGTGCAAATATGAAAACTGTTAACCCCTGAGCACAAGTCACTGTTCATATGCCCCCAAAGTTTAAGGTACTGATTTAGAGACATTTAGAGACACGTACTATATGTGTGAATAACACCATGTACGTACCACTCAACCCTGTTCTGCAAGTCTAAGAACAAGGCTCTATTTTACATTCATTTTGTCTCATTCACGCTCGTGTTATAGAAAATAAGTCAGCATGCTGCTTCTATTTTGTCACAAAAAAAATTTAGTAACCAGTATGAATCTTCCAGTGGGGTTTTTCCCTCCAGTTAGAGTTTATAATGCCTACAGTGTCAAATAAATCAGTAGCAAAATGTTCAGCGTGCTCGGGTTTATACACATAAAATTTTTTATAAGCTGTCCTTTTCTCTTGTATGTTTTCCAACTCTGGATGCCGTGATCCTGCCAAAGAGCTTTGTGTCATTGCACCTTCAGCTGCTACCATTAGAGTCTGTGTCCAAGTCTGAGGTTGTGGCTTCACTTCCAACTAGGGAGGGGTAAGGCCTTGGCTGGTCTAAGTTGACGTAGGTAACCTTCAAACTGATGTAGTGCTCTCCTTTCAGATTGGACAGGATGCGCTGCACTTCGGTAGCCAAGCTATGGAAGGTAGGTCTACACTCAGGCTCCGGGTCCCAACACGCCAGCATGATTACATAGCTGTGGAATGAATAATTGCGTAAATTATTGAATGAAAAGCTGAGTAAGTAAAAGAGTAAGCAGGTGAAGACACTACTGAATAACGGGCATTGTTTTTTCTCAAATACAAAGTAGCATAGGATTAAATCCCTGTGATTTAGAGGTATGCAGGGTGGAATTGAGGCCACTAAAGACATCAACGTTACATAATGCCGACGTAGGACAGTTTTCCAATTTCATTGCACTATTGTACTATGTATGACTGTGCAATGACAATAAAGAGTTATCTTATCTAATAATGCCCATATGCTACGGGATAGTGAAAGGGTGCTAATTCTTACAGGGTGTCTGGGCAATACTGTGGCTGCAGAAGCCGACGTCCCTTCAACAAGTACTGCGTGATGTCATAGGGGTCCACCTCTGGATACGGGCTAGCACCTCTGGTTAACAGCTCCCACAGTAAGATGCCATATGACCACTGTGAAACAGATAAAGAATAATATATTGTATGTATATTGATTGATTGATTGATTGATTGATTGGTTGAGTGATTGATTTAAAACAGGGCTGCCCAATCCCAGTCCTCAAGAGCTACTATCCTGCAGCTTTTAGATGCATCCCTACTCCAACACAGCTGAATCAAATGGCTTGATTACCTCTTCAGCATGCCATCATGTTTGGCAAAGGCCTGATAACAAGCCATTCATTTGATTCGGGTGTGTGGGAACAAGGATGCATCTAAAAGCTGCAGGATGGTAGCTCTCGAGGACCGGGATTGGGCACCCCTGATTTAAAATGATCTTCATTGGCTTGATTAATTAGGCACACTTACAACATCAGACTTGGTTGTGAACTTCTGTGTTTGCAGGCTTTCGATGGCCATCCACTTTACAGGGAGCTTCACCCTTTTGTGATCTTGAATGCTGTAGTACTCCTTGGCATAGACGTCTCTTGCCATACCAAAGTCAGCAACCTTTACTGTGAAGTTTTCATCCAGCCTGTCAAGACAAAACATCTTAAGAATGGACTATCTAGTTCAAATAACATATTTCTACTTTACATTTCTAACATGTAGACTAGCACGTGTACAACGAGTGTCAGTGAATATCAACCATGTTCTCTATGATGAGATCTAATGGTGTAAGCTTATACATGTTGAGTAAGCTATGTGTTTAACATCTAAACCAGCGGTCCCAACCTCCAGGCCAGTCCGTGAGTCGTTTGGTACCGGGCCGTGAGAGTTAAGGTTCGGGTGTGAAATTTATGGTTTTCGGGCTTTTTAGCGTTTTTTATTATTTATTTTATTTTTCCCGTGTGTTATGAATAAATTTTCCTTTTTTTGGTATCGGTACTTGTTTTATTTTGTTGTATTCATCTGCAACACCTTAAAGGCCAGTACATGAAAAAATTGTCGGACATAAACTGGTCTGTGATGCAAAAACGGCTGGGGACCTCTGATCTAAACTATCTTTCATGTAGAAAAAAGAATCTAAAATAAAAATGATTTTTTTTTTCAAAATCATGTTAATGTACATTTGTCACTTTTATCTAATACTTTTTTTTAACATTGCAGAAAATAACTAATAATTTTAAAAGATGCCTGAAAGCTGATGAATTTATTAACAAGCTTTGCAATGAACATCAAATTATTTTCATGAAATAATTTCATTTTGCTATATACAACTGACTACAACAATGTGTTCACAAATTTAAAACGGCTAAAACTGCAGAATTATTTCCCCTTATGGCCAACAACAAATACGTTTGCTTGTAGTGAGTCAAAGTCTTTCATATCAAGGCCAGTAATCAGTGCATGAGTCACACTCACATGCAGTTACGCGCAGCCAGGTCTCTGTGAACAAATTTCTTTTGGGCTAAGTACTCCATTCCCCTGGCAACCTGAAGACCAAACCCAATCAGGTCTTTCACTGTTGGATTCTGTAAAGGACAAAGAGTTTGTAAAAACAAAAAAAGAGAGATCTAAGGACAAAACTTGTAATGGCGTGAATAGAGCATCTTCACAGTCCCCACAGTTTAATTTACCCTGTTCTTAGAACGGATGAAATGGCGCAGATCTCCATGCTTCATATATGGCAGAACCACCAGGGGGAGCCCTTCTTTGGGCAGCATGATACCCAACAGTGACAGTATGTTAGGGTGGTTAAAGCCTTTCATAATGATCCCCTCTCTGAGGAACTGGTCTACTTCCTGGAAATCTGTTATCCCTGTTAATAAAACACATATAATAAAATACTTTAATCTACCAGCCAGCAGCTCACAAAACACCAATTTCTTTTATGAAATAA
Source organism: Astatotilapia calliptera (assembly GCF_964374335.1). Lineage (NCBI taxonomy): Eukaryota > Metazoa > Chordata > Actinopteri > Cichliformes > Cichlidae > Astatotilapia > Astatotilapia calliptera. The sequence continues at coordinate 16,042,228 of NC_137426.1, read as the reverse complement.
ACTGATATTCACTTACTGTTCAGTGATTTAATAGCACAGTGGATTTCTTTCTTGTTGTTGTCTAACAGGTATCCATGATAAACTGTCCCAAAGTGACCTATATTAGAAGAAAATTGCCTTATAGGAATTCTGTGCTAAATTGGCAAATTAGTAATAACAATTGTACAATACTGAGGTTCACCTTTGCCAATAATCTGACTATCCTCAATTGAGAGCATCTCAGGTGGGATTAGCACATCTTTGACCTCTTCAAGAATATTGGAATTCAGGCTAACCATTGAGATATTGTCTCGTGGCATCAAAGGAACAGATAGATGATCAGAGCTGGCACTGTACAATAAACCCTGGAAAGCCAGTCCTGCTGAACCTGAAGTTTGATAGTAAAGATCTATTGTAATGCATTAGAGAAAAAACATAAACAGGCAAATAAATAACTGATAAAATCTGAGTACATGCGAAGAATGAAAAGCATGAAAGTATTTAATGGACTGGGATAAAAAAAAAAAAAGATTATCTATGCTCAAGTTTATATAATGTTCCTCAATAATAATAAATGTTCCTAAATAACTTTATTAGTCAGGTTGTTCTTTGACACATTAAACTGAATCAGTTCATGGCTTGAATCTCTCACCCTGTCTGTAGTCATCTGTTGGAGAAGAAGAATTATTGTTGCTCAGGCGTAGATTATGTGACATCATCGCTGATAAGCGATTCTCTATGGTGGCTGGAGGGGAGAATTCAATCAATCAAAATCAGTTAACAAAGAAAAATCATAGAGAGAGACAGGACAAAATACATTCTGAAGGTGTGCATATAAATTTAAAATAATAGCATGGTCATTTTTATAACAGTTTTTAGAATACACAGTTACAAGGTGCTTCATGCCACCTGCTAGAATATGATCTTGGTGGATTAGCTGAAACCTTATGTCATGAGCTTGGCCATGTAGAGCTTTTTATATATAACTTTTTTTACTAAATTGTGAATGACACAAGGGAAGAATCCACTGAGGATAATGTGTGAAGCACCGGTGAGCCGAAGGTCGGCTAAGAACGACTGACAGATGCATGTAATTAAAATTTGTTGCAAGATTGCTTAGTAAAGTATGTCAGTTTATTGAAATGCATCACAAAATAGCAAAGTCTTTCTCACCTCTCTTTTTTTTCCTTAAATTAATCATAACAATTAATGCAAGGGCAGCTCCTACTACCAGTGCGGCAATGATGCCCAGGACAATGCCTGCAATCGCATTGTTGTTGAAGCTGTCATCAAAGAGCACTGTACCCATATCATAAACGTCATGGTTCACAAACACCTGCAGCAGTGGAAAATATGATCCCTCTTGTTAAATACATTTATTTAAATATGAGTCTCCATAAGTGATTTAGGATGGCTTAAACAGATGATTCTTACCCTAACAGGCAGCCCGTTGCTGGGAACAACCAGGCCTTTAGGAATCCTGCAGGTCAGCTCATTTTGCAAAACCTGCGCTTTGCAGACCGCATCACCAATGGTCATTGTGATCTTCATACATGTTTGTACTGCATCCAATTTTTTATGCTGTTACAAATTGAAAAAGGGTTTAAATATTAAAACACAAGCAGTAATTGTTGTCTTGTGAAGAATGCAACTACTGTTCCTGAGGTTTTTGTACAAACAGCCAAACAAATGACAGAGCAGGAAAAACTGCACATGAGTGTGTGAACATACATGCAGTGAAACCTCGTCCTCTCCTGGTTTTAGAAGTAATATACTGTCATCGTTTTCAAAGGGAATGACTTGGGCATTAGGGTAGTAGGAAAAGTTACTTTTCCAGGCGTCATTTTCCCCATCTATGTGAATAGAAAGCACTCCAGTTTTAAAAATGGTATCTGGAATTTGTTCTGGAAAAGCAGGAACCCAGCACTCCATGTGTGTGGCATTTCTTGTGCCACTGCAAACCTGAGGTAAAACAAAAAAATAATATGCTGTTTGCAATCAAGTTAAAATTAATTAACTGAAAAATGTAACTGCATTAGAAAAAAATCCCAGTAAAGTTTTACAAAACCTTACTTACCCGTTGAAGACGCTCACTGAAGTGAGATTTCAGAGTGTACTCAACCACAATTTTGTTAGCAACATCAAGATTCTGACCTTCTATCACCAGCTTGGAGCCTCTGTAAGGCAATATAAATTAGCATGCCTGCTAGTTTTGATGAGGAACTTGGTGGTAAGCCTATTAGTTAGACCAGTTTAGTGTCATACCTTTGGAAACTGCAATTCGGAAACACAGAGTTTATAACAGGATTATTCTTGTAGGAAAACATCTTAGTGTCATTCACTTGAAGGCTGTCAATAATGACTTTCACAGGTAGTTCCCCAACAGCCTCAGCAGCTTCTGTGTGGCAGACGATTGAAGACAAAGTCCCCTTTCCTTCAGAAACACTGAAAGCAATAGAAATTCAAATAACCAACTATACATAACTAAGGCTACCTGCTTAAATGCACAGCAAAACCAATGTGTTGTAGCGTCTATGTTACTCACTTTTGAATGGTGCAGTTTTTATCTCCAATTTTGACATTTCTTGTTACTCCTGTGTTAAGATATCTGCCTCTTAATGTAACCACTGTTCCTCCAAACAAGGGCCCGTAATCAGGCTTGATTTCTGTTATGCTGGGTGTCTAATAAGAAACACACAAAGTAAATCACATCGTGATTCCAAAATGCATTACAGAAATTATTTCTGATAATTAGAAAACAGAGAGTTTATAACAGGGTGGTGCCATTTAAAAATTGATCTCACCACAAATGACAAGCCAGAAATCTGAGCTGTGCCTTCAACTGAGAAAATGCCCTCCACCTCTCCCTCATTCACTTCCAGAGTGATGTTGAGTCCCTGGTTTGGTGTTTCTTCCCTGATTTTGCACACCAGTCTGTATTAGAGACACAGGGAATGGCATGTCTGTTAGTTCTATGAGAGAATATGAGCCATCTGATGTTTCCCATAAAGGGATAACAAACGACTAACAGAATAAAAGACAAATCATGTGAGAGAGAAGATAAAAGTTAATGACATGCAAGAGCGTCATATTTACGAGTGGCGACTGAAAAGAGGGTCGTCAAGGTTAAGTGCTCAGAGCATTATGAGAACTCCCCGAGCTGTTTTGCGTATAGCAGCATACAAGACTATGGTCGATGATCAGCCCTTATTAAAGCTATGAAAAGTTTCATTCAGGAAAACTTATATATCTAATCTGCCTCCTGAAACCAAACTAGAACTGAGTCCACAGGAGCAGGCCTAATAGCTCAAGGCTCTACCTTCTACTCTACTTTTGGAAACTCTAGGAAAAAAAATAAGCCTGTACTCTGAGACCCAAGAGGACAACTAAATTCAATAAGGACGAACTGTAATCACTCAACCGTGGCTCAGGGGGTTGGGAATCACATCTGTAACCGGAAGGTCGCCGGTTCGATCCCTGGGCTCTCTGTCCAGGTCGTTGTGTCCCTGGGCAAGACACTTTACCCTACTTGCCTACTGGTGTTGGCCAGAGGGGCCGATGGCACGATATGGCAGCCTCGCTTCTGTCAGTCTGCCCCAGGGCAGCTGTGGCTACAACTGTAGCTGCCTCCACCAGTGTATGAATGTGAGAGTGAATGAATAGTGGTATTGTAAAGCGCTTTGGGTGCCTTGAAAAGCGCTATATAAATCCAATCCATTACTCATCTGCCTGTTTTCCTTAGTGTTGTTTTTCTGTTCTTGACATCACTACGCTGTCAGTCTCAATGCTGTTATTGTCATTCTTGTCCAATAATCTTTTTCCCTGCCTCCTCTGAGCCAATCAGCCCCAAATTATTGTTTTGCACAAAAATTTGACCAAAGATGTCACTGAGATGTTAAGAACAGAAGTTTATATGTCTGAAATAATACATCAGTTATATAACCAATAAAGAGCTCAATACCATCATTTTTTAATTAAGTCTGAGCAGCACATTGAGCAGCACTTCCAACACGAGGAAATGGACTACACGTGGGATTGAACTACTCACCTGTTACTATTGCTCTTTTCAGGCAGGACATCACACACGGTCCCCGAGCCCACAGTAACGATGTGGGTTTTGCCACTGATGATGGGCGGCCGCAGAACAGACTGAAATTCTGATCCGCACAGCGTCACTTCAGTCACACCACCAGCAGGGACCATTTTAGGAAAAAACTGGAAAAATAAAATTACCAACATAAATCAGTAGCTAATTATGTGTATGTATAATCAGTGTGACTGGAGGAACTTTATGACTCATTTTGTTTAACCATGCAATGGCTTATCACAGAGTCACACAGAGTGACAGATCTACCTCTGTTATGATGGGTCCGCAAGACTTTTTGTTCCACTGTGAGCTACACTCCTCCTGCCTTGAGCAGATTCCCGAACACCAGCCACAGTTCATGAAAAACGGAGCATTCAAACACATGGGGCACGTCTTAAAATGTGCACACCCTGGTCCTGTAGAAGGCACCCTGAACATCTTGATCGTGGAGAGAGTAAGATGAGGGTGTTATAAAAGACATACAAGAGAAAATTCATCAAGAGATAAGCAGTACCTGTGGCAGGTATTACGAGTGTTACCTTATTTCCAACCACAAAGAGAAGTGAATCCTCAGAGTACACAGCTGCGTTCCTCGAAACTGCAGTCTCTCCCAGTGAATAGTTGGCAAAAATAATATGGTTATAGGAACTTAGAATCACCTAAACATGTGAAACAGAGAGGTAATGTCGCGAGGATTCATGGAAATCATAGCAAAAACATCTACATTCAGTACTTTATAATGCATTCAAACTTCAGCGTACTCTCCAGCCCAACACCATGTTATTACCTGGAGTATCCTCCCATCTGACGTGCCAAAATGGCCCACCGTATGAGTCTCAATCGTGTTCACCAGAACTGAAGTAAACAGTACATTTCTCATCTCACTGTTGAAGAGATCGACTCTGTAGTATGGCTTTGACACCAGAGTGGGCTTATCAGTGCATCTGCTATCAGAGTTCTGTACAAGCAGAAAAAACATGTTTACACATGGACAGCTCAAGGAGTTTCATCTTCAGCATATCTGCCTCTATCAGCACTGGGCTCATTCTAGAATAAGTACCGGTACATGAAGACGTGTTTGTGTGACAAGAAAAAGGGATGGAAAAAAATTCTTAATTGTATTCATTTATAGAGGAAGTGCTGTAGTTTCCTCCAGTCATGGTAACAAGCCGTGAGTGGAAAGTCATAAAACAGCAGTGACCTCAGCGTTGTTGACTTGGTGACTGTTTCTCAGAGTAGTTTCTGTCTTCTGCTGAAACTAAACATTTGCATGGTGGGCGTGCAAAACATGAGTTAGACTGGTTTAAAAAAAAGGTCAGCAACCAGAAAAAAAGCAGGATTTGCAAGACTGGTGAGGTAATTAAGCTGACCTGCCCCAGCATGCCCATATTTGAGTTCTCACTTCAATGTCCAATTTTTACACCATTTGAGCTTCTCAGACTTTAATGCTTAAATAGAAATGCAGTTCACTGTATTGAACACACCAGATTCAATAAGTAAAAATCTTGCCCCTCACTTCTTTCATATTCATCCTATTTCCTACTCAAATAGAGATGAGTACAGTCCAACACTGACCCTCCCCTTGAAGTTCCACATTTTTATCAGCAGGATTTATAGCTTGTGTTTCCTGGCACACATTCCCGTAGGTGTACATGCCTGTGGGAGCTCAAAGGACACAGACTGAGCGCCATAAAAGGAAAGACCACACCTTTATTTTATTTTGACGTGAGGAACCATAGCTACATTCAAGGTGTTTCAAGAGAGGTGTGCATGTTCTTATAAGGCTGAACCTGCCTTTACCGTCCAGTACCTTTCTCTTCTGTATTGGTTTGTGTATTTGGAAGTTGGGGAGGAAATATTCCACAGTGAAATCCACTGACCTGCTAGGACTGGAAGGACACGTGTGCTGCCCTGAGGCAGTTTGTGTCCTCTCAGTTATTTGTTTTAAAATGAAAAGAAACTGCAACTGTTTTTTTTACCAAAGCCTTGTACTACAAACAGTTCACACCTTTTCATTGAGAAAGACTGAAACTTACTGAGCAGTGACTGAAACAGAACAGAGTAATGGTGTCGCAACATGCAGGTCACACCAGTGACTCATCCATCCCTCCCTGTTCTCTCTCTCTCACACACACTCACCTTCATCAGATTTACCGCAGGCAAACATCATTTTAACTTTCAAGATTTATGGACTAACTTTAGTTTTACTTTGAATATACAATCCTTTATTGCTCAAGAAAATAATAATACTGTACTGTAAACCACTTTGCTCTCATCACAAATGACTTAATAATACAATGCTTGTCTGGACAAACCATTTCCTGTATGGGCATATAGTGATATTCTGATGACACTCGAGCATAAAAAAAAGAGTTACTCACTTCATGTGGGCAGTTCTCACATGGCTGGAAGTGGCAGAGACCTCTGGATAGCTGCTCTGTACTTGACTTACAGCAGGCCTCCTCACCAGCCTCGATTTCTTGGTTTATTTTAGTTAAAGGAAACGCACAGAGGGCTGAGTTCTTCTGAGGCTGGCCATGCTTGTTTACCTCCGCGAACACCCCATACAAAACATTTTCTCCCTCAGCTACCCTCAGCTCATCAGCCAAGTCCTTCCCAACTTGCCCGAAATGTGCTGCCTGTAATCCATTATAAACAGTACCCTTGAAAGTCCCTCTCCTTCTTCTCCTGCGCTTTGGCTCGTACCGACACTCCAAAATAAGCTCTCTGTACATCCACATCTCTGGATTAGAAATAGACAGTCGTCCCAGACGAGTCTGAAAAGCTGAATCGTTTTTGTAGGGATTTTCCCTCTGCAAGGAAAGAAAGTAGACATAATCCTTGGCAGAGAAACTGTAGATGTAGTTAATGCTGTAAGAGTCACGTAGTCCAGGAAGCACTGTCACGTTTGTGACCATGTCAAAGCCATCTTCAGTTGAAAGTGGCCTCAGCACTGATAATGACCTCCTTGGGTACGTCTGTGTTATTCTGTCATTGACAGAGGCTGCAACAAAGAAGTATGATGTCTGCCCATCTTCAGCGATCATGGCCTTGGTACCAAATGGGCTGGCCACACAGTCACGACAGTAGGTTGGAGAGTTCCTTTTTTTTGTGTATAAACATTGAGGTGCAGGAGCTTCAAGGGTAATGTCAGTAAAGTAACAGATCCCATACCGAGTACTTCCACAAATGTACAGGTATGGAACTAGATTTAGAGCAGGATCCAAAAGCAGAATCTCGTTGTCTGTATCCACTGGGTCCTCGGGTTGAACTTCTACATCGCATGCCAGACAGGTTTCACAATCAGGACTGCCTATAGGTCCAGTTTTCACCTCCCATATTTTATTCATAGAACTGTTGACTCCCACTACCGCATTCTGATATCCAATGTAAACTTGTTCATTATCCGGGTTCACTGCAATGTTCTGTATTGGTTTCTGGGTTTGGAAGTGGGGGAGGGAATATGTTACAGTGAAATCTATGGAACTCTGAGGTGTAGAAGGACATGTGTGCTGCCCCAAGGCAGTTTGTGATAGCATCCATATCCATACTGTCAACAAGGCAGTCAAACTGACCATTTCCACTTTATGGTCTGCTGTGAATAAATGCTACCTATAAGACAGTTTTCTCAAAGAAAACATTCTGGAGAACCAGCGGGAGCTCTGCAAGAAAAAGCAGAGAAGGAATGTTGAGATTTACCAGACAGGGAGCTGTACCACTGGATTCTCACATTCAGCCGAGATTCTCCACTTCATACTGTAAACATTTTAGCTTACTTAATCTGAGACACAGCTGGAGAACTGAGGAAGGAGGAAAGTATCAGCTGCTTTTTTTCTTTTTCTTTTTGAGGCTCTTGATTAAGCATTTCCTTATCTTCAGCTGCAAATGCCTCATTTTAAAAGGTAGTATTACCTAATATACGCAGTCACGGCATGTAAAACCCAACAAGAATTTGCGAGGATAACGATACAATCTAAAGCGGACAAGAAACAACGCGTTGTAACATGTGGAGAAACCATGGGAGCGTTCAGCCCACCAAAACTACACAAAATACATACAGAGTAACAACTACATTACATGTGTCAAATACACAAAAGTAATAGTTATTATCAGTGCAAAACGGTCATGGAGGCTTATAAAGGACTACGTTACTGTAAATTTCATATTACTATATGACATAACTTCTAATGAAAACCATGATACTACTACAGTTAGAATCATTTGTATTAACTCGAACTGTTTGGATAGGAATCATTAACATGGACCAATAGCTGAAAGTTCTCCGGAACCAATAAAATTTAAGAAATCTTTAACAACTTCTTTAACAAATTTGAATCCCTCAGAGATACGTATGCTAGTGAAGTTCCACTCACCTGACAGCGACTGAATACCTCTATCAATGAGTTTACACTGGCACTGAATTCCCCCATTCCTTTAAGATCTCACGTCAAAAAAAAAAACCGAAAACAAAACAAAACAGGAAGTTACTAACCCTTCACAATAAAAGCATTCCAGGCCAGCGGTCTTGTGTCTAAAGGGTGATTAAAAAAAAAAATCAGGTCATCAGACCTACAGAGAGATTTGCATTTTTACAGTTGTATGGCACTGTATCGACGGGAGATCTGGATAAATTATAAGCCAAATTTCATTGAAAAAATAAATACTGTGGAAATTAATATCCTTAAATCCTGCCATTATCGTGCCAAGGTACATCTAAATGTCTGGAACAATATTCATCTGGTTATTATTACAAAACAAACGATAATTCGTGGCGTTTTTGTGCTGTAAAAATGAGAATGACACTGCCCGTTCAAACAAGTTTTCTAACATGATTCAATGTTTAATTTTTTAAACTGTTAAAGACCGGAAATGCCATCATCATTCTGACTCGCTTGACTGTGGACTGTGATATTCCCTAAGCGGGTTCTGCCCTACCAAGCCGCGCCTGCAACGAGGAAGTATGAAGTAGTTGCTAAATTTGACCATCCGCATAATTTCCTCTCCAAGAGAGCTTTGTCATATTTCATCCTGAAACATATTTCCAGTCAGACTTAAATTTTTGTGGAAAAAATCTTGGCTTATGAAAGCAGTCTGTAGCTTATATCAGCGCCTGAGGGACATTTGCCAAAAATACATTGCTTTTGGATGAGGAACAGTTTCTCCTCAGCAGCCAGAAAGTTATGGGAAGAATGTATTCCATTCTCCTGACAGATCACCTAAAAATGTATTAGTGATATAAAACACACATGGAAAAACCTCAACTTTGCTCTGTTGGATGATGGTACATGGAGGCTGTAAAAGTTGAGGCCAAAATGACCATCACTGTCATCAGTGTGCCAACAGAAATGCTATAATGTGGATTTATACTCCGAAGTTAAACATCTACTACTGAATCCAAAGTTCAAAGTAAACATATGCTGCAGTGTCACTCAGCAGGCTTTCACTTCCAGACCTAAAACCATAAAAATCCACAAGCAACCATTACTCCTAATGTCATAGAAAAAGTCTGAGGTAGTGCAGGAGCAAAAAAAAGAAAAGAAGGTTTTTCCTTTCTTTCTTTCTTTTTTTTTTTTTTTTAGTCAGAGTGAGAAACTAATCAAACAATCTGCCAAAAACAATAGCTGTAAGGCCATCATGTTTGCTCCTCAGCTTACATCTGTGTATCTGACAACCTGACTCATAAGACATGGGCCAAGCAAACAGACTTAGAGCTCACTGCAGTTTAGATTTTGATTTGGCCCGATATTAAATCCCCAGAAGACTGTTTAAAGTAAGGGTATTCAAACTTTTTATTATTATTATTATTATTATTATTATTATTATTATACCATTTTGGAAGTGGAAGTGAAACTGTACCATCTGAAATGTTGTGTTGTCTATGAATTTCATCTATAACTTCAAAAATTTGGACATCCTAACAACTTTTTAAAAAAAATTATTATTTGCTAATCTTGTGTGTTCCCCAGTCACACCATAGTTACCCTGGTAGCCTGTTTATTTCTCTGTCTGATGATAATAATGAGTCACTTTTGGTCCATCCTACACATACAGTACTACATTCAGTAGTTGGTTTTTTTTCTTTGACTGCTAGACTGAGATTATAGATTATTTTATTGATGCATGAGGGGATTCTGTGAGTTTCATTAAGGACTTGAACGTTTATGTATTAAATCCTGCTTTTAGACAAACATTTGATATTCAGATTTAAGGTGAGCACAGAGAAACTAGAGCTAAAGAGAAATTCAGCCAGAGAATCATAAATAATTCACCTGCACTTTCCTACTCGCAGGAGAAAACATGAAAAAGTGAGAAACGTTTATTGTTACCCAACACTAAGCTGTTACAGAGGAGACAAAGGTTACAAAGTTTCGAGTCGCCCTCTAGTGGTTACAGAAAGCGTTTGTTAGTGGGACCTTGCAGAGACTGAATCGAAACTGAAATACTTTCCTGAAAACGGCTACGTTTGTTTTTTTCTTTTTGTCACAACCGGTTTACATTAAGTTCCGGGTTTTGACTGGACATTTCTTTCTCTAAGCTCTCTCAGATTTGCCTTCAACTGCTTTTACAAAATGTCAGAAATCTCTGAAATCGATGAAGGATTCTACTCCCGACAACTGTAAGTACCAGCGATGTTGTGCCAAAAAGTGCACACCTGCCAAAAAGTGACCGGCGGTATCGTCTAAAAAAATGAATGATTGCTGGTATTTAAATTGTTTTAAATGACTTATGACACTGTGTGTTCTTTAATCTGCACAGTTATGTTCTGGGCCACGAGGCGATGCACCGAATGGGCTCAGCCAAGGTCCTCATAGCAGGAATGAAAGGTCTGGGAGTAGAAATAGCCAAGAATGTGGTCCTGTCCGGAGTTAAACATGTCACTGTCCAGGACGAAGGAATGACAACATGGAGCGACCTGTCATCTCAGGTATCCAAGAGGGATGCGTTTGAGCTGATTGCATAAACACATAAATATACAACAAACTTTAGGAAGCCTGTGTGATGAAGGGTTACTAAACCGAGCTGATTGTGATCCTGGTAATGGGAGTTTTGTTTTTTCAAACCTGTTTTTCTTTTCAAATGTTATCAGACTTTAGGATGAAACTGTGGCACTGATATTATTCCATGATTAAATAAATCCTCAATATTTCAATGTTAAGTGATCAAATGATTGTGCACATTTAGTTTTGCTTTTCCTTTCACGACTGAGGACACCCGCCTTCTTTATCATGCGCTGGGAAACACCTGATACATTTTGAGATTTCTCTTTCACTCTTGAGCCTTGACACAGGCAAAACAACAAATTCAAACAAATTCATTTATTTTCTTTCATTGATACAATTCAGAGTCATGGGGGGATGAGTGGAAGAGAATGGATGGATAGATGGATGGATGGATGGTCAAACGTAATACAGCAGGTGGACCTTGGGTTGAGATTGTTTTGTCTTCAATTTTAATTGTTCCCAACAGTTTTTCCTGAAGGAGTCTCATCTTGGTCAGAACCGGGCTGCATGCTCGGTACAACAGTTGGCAGTTTTAAACCCGCATGTGGTTGTGGAACAATATACTGGACCACTAGATGAAAACCTTCTTCTGCAATATCAGGTATTTTAATCTTTTTCCCAACAATACTGTGCTGATGTCCACTAAGGTTAAAATAATATTTTTTTTAAATTTCTGGAACCAAGAAACTTTCTGCCCTTCATTAAATTAATATTCAATTCATCAAGGCCAAATCACAGTGCACATCAAGCAAAAAACACCTTTCTGAGTAGGGGTGCTATGTTTTTACAGGTAGTGGTCCTCACTGACTCCTCATTGGAGGATCAGAAGCGTTTTGGGGAGCTGTGTCATTCACATGGAATTAAGTTCATTGTAGCAGACACCAAGGGACTCTGTGGGTAAGATAAACTCTGGAACATGTACTAAATCAACATTATGGAACAATCAAGAGAAAACTCTCAATTGCAGTCAGCTGTTCTGTGACTTTGGGGAGAAATTTGAGGTCTTGGACCGGGATGGAGAGATGCCTGCATCAGTGATGATACAATCTATTTCTAAGGTAAAACTTTCCATTTTATTTTGTGCTAAAGCTAAATTGCAGATCCAGCCATACATTTTGAAATCCTGGTACTTCATTTATTTCTGTGTAATGTATATAACAGATCGTATGAGAGGAACCCTAAGTGAATCCAAGATATGCTTTCAAACTCTGACCATTTTAATGACTAACAAAGTGATGCAAATAGGTTTACTTAACAGGCTTAAGAATTGACAGTTAGCATGTCTTTATTTTAGGATAATCCTGGAGTGGTGATCTGCACAGATGACCAGAAGCACGGACTCTCAGATGGTGATAACGTTATTTTTTCTGAAGTGCAAGGCATGACAGAACTAAACAATATGGCCCCCGTGGGAATTAAAGTCCGGGGTCAGTGTTGGCAATTTCTTTCCTCAAGTTTTCTTTTCATGACATTTTTAACCTCTATGACGATCACTACTCTAAAAATCTGATGCAATTAGAGATTTTTTCTTTTTCTTCTTTATCATCTGCAGTCATTATATTTTTATATTTTCAGCATTGGGTTTGTATTATTTTTCATTAAATTTACTTTTAACTTTTTTAATTTCAATTTACCATAAAAACCTTTGTCATTTGTCATCTCAATCATTAGGCCCGTATTCCTTCAGCATTGGTGACACTTCAGCCTTTTCTGAGTATGAACGGGGTGGAGTGGTGAATGAGGCTAAACAGCCAGTCCTGCTAAATTTTGTAGGTGCAAGCGTTTTGTTTCTACTTTAGCTTTTAAACAATAAATCCATTGTTAATGAAACAATCTCATTTTAATTGCAGAAACCACTGAGTGAGGCTTTACAGGACCATGATCTGCTGGTAATGAACGACTATGGAAAAATATCTCGGCATCAGACCCTGCACTTGGCTTTCCAAGCACTCCATAGCTTTGTGAAGAAAGAAAAGCGACTCCCTGGTCTCTGGTCCCAGGTCTGTAAATCCAGCTACGGTGTTGTAGTTTAACCATTAAAGCAATTTACAGGACTGTTTCCACTCACTTGTTGGTGCTTCTACAGTCCGATGCGGATTACCTGCTAACCATAGTGAGAGAGCTAAATGAAGTCGCACAACTGGAAGAGCTAGATGAGGTCACAGTACAAAGCCTGTCGTACACAGCCCAGGGGGATTTGGCTCCCATCAATGCTTTCATAGGAGGCTTGGCTGCTCAGGAAGTCATTAAGGTGAGGTCTGAAGAAAATGCCTGAAAATGTTCATCTTTTGGGAGGGGGGAGGGGGGGTTCACTCATCATAAACTATCACTGTTTACACTGTATAATAAATAACATTTGTATTTAGCTGAGTTGACCAAGTATTGTGTGTCTTTTGTAATATTCCTGCAGGCATGCAGTAGGAAATTCACACCTCTTCAGCAGTGGCTATATTTTGATGCACTGGAGTGCCTGCCTGAGGATCAGCCGACAGAATGCTCATTTGTGATGGTATACCTTTAAAATATAGATTCCCGGGCTATCAAACAAGCTCTCCATTTGACTGATATGAACAGCATTAAGGCGCATTTAATCTGTCTCTTTTCCTTTTCATAGAACGGCACAAGGTATGATGGACAGATTGCTGTGTTTGGCTCCGCGTTCCAGGAGAAGCTTCAACGGCAGAAGTATTTCCTGGTGAGGACTGATTTGACATTTGTCCAACAGAGGGCACACTCTGCACTGTAATGCAGAAACTCCATGTGTGTTTTTCTTTGATCTTGTCTGGTGTAAATGATGGCACATTCAGGAAAAAGCTGTGATTCAGGTGGCATTTCCTGGCATCTTTGTAAAGGGGCTCTTTAACAGTACTTGGCACTTTCCCTGTTTCCTTTAAAAGTGTGATTTTGTGCTGGGTTAACATTTTTAAGGGAGACAGTGTATGCATTTCTTTTATCTTTGTCGCAAAGTCTGCAAGACATCAGGAAGTACAGGAGCTACTGAATGCCTAATCTCTATGTAGTGATGAGCAACAACAGATGAATGACTTTCTGCAACATTGTAAAACACATCTGACAATTTCATTTTTTTCCTGTTACTTTCAAGGTTGGAGCTGGTGCTATCGGCTGTGAGCTTCTTAAAAACTTTGCCCTTATGGGGCTTGGTGCAGGAGATGATGGACACATCACCATAACAGACATGGACTCAATAGAAAGATCCAACTTGAACCGCCAATTCCTGTTCAGGACTCATGATGTCGGGGTGAGAAGCCACACAGTATATTGTATCACAATTCTGTAGTGAAAAATGTAAAAAAAAGTATCATAGCACATCTCTGCAAGTTAACAGGGCTTTACTTACAGGAGAGGCTTGTGATGAAGGTATTATTACAGCCTGAGATGGCTTGTTTTAGTTAGTTTCCTAAGCGGCTCTATCAAAACAAAGCTAGATATTCATCTTGAATTGATTAGCTCTTTATTATCATTTTGTTTTTAATACATTTTCTTGTTCACATACGTTATGTCACAGACTAACTTTTCCATTTTTGTGCGTTTGTCAATTGGCAGAAACCTAAATCAAAAGTTGCAGCCAGAGCTGCGTGTGACATAAACCCACAGATGAGAATCACAGCGCACCAGAATCGCCTTGATGCTGACAGTGAAGGAGTATACGACTACTGCTTCTTCATGGGCCTCGATGGAGTGGCTGCAGCCCTTGACAACGTGGAAGCCAGTGAGGACACTTAAGTCATCTTTATTGTTAATATCGCCCTAGGTTCGGGACATACCCACATACCCATGGTGTGCAAAAGAAGACTAATTATGAATAAGAAAAGAGATGTAAAAATATGGGGCATGGGTATTTAAAAAATGAGGTATTGGTGTAAAAATAACGAATTATACAAATGTTATTATAGCCTATATACAGTATTTCAGTCTACATATAAGATGTCAAGTATAAAAATTATTTTGCAGTCTATAGAAATGATATAAAAACATTCACAGTTTATATTTACAGTAAGTGTAAGGACTGTACATGTACATTTCTAAGCTTTAACCCACTGTTTCTGATGGTCAGGGGTCTATCTCGATGGACGCTGTGTGCAACACCAGAAGCCAATGCTGGAGGGGGGCACTCTAGGGACCAAAGGTCACACCCTGGTGGTGGTTCCTCACCTGACGGAGTCTTATGGACCGGCTAAATCAAGTTCTAGCAATGCTATCCCGCTGTGTACTCTCAAGAACTTCCCCCACCGCATTGAGCACACATTGCAGGTATAAAATCAAGTTGTTCAACTTTGTGTTCACTTTTGTTGTAACGGGAATTTATTGCATCTAATACCAGATGACCAGTGAATACAATAGTCACTACGGTATGTATTATTGGTATATAGTTTAGTAATTAGCACAAAGAACTGGGATTGTTCTGTGTGATATTAAAAAGTGTCACTAGTGCTAGATAAAATCAGGGTATCACCAAAATTAGTGCAATGCAGACTCCACCCAAGACCTGCTGAGGTAATGCTGTTAAAATTCATATTAGCTCTTAAACATAACAATGACCAAAACATTTGAAATGACTGCAGACTTTCTTTTGCACAGTGCTCTGCAAAAGAAAGTCTTTTTTATTGTGTTATTAATTCTTTTTTCACTAATCTGGTCTTGTAATTGTTTCAGTGGGCGAGGGACCAGTTTGAAGGACTGTTCAAACAGACACCTGAAAATGTAAATTTCTTCTTGAGGTAAGATACGATGATACCATCCTCGTGCGATTTTCCTGTGTTGGCGCCAAAAGCGAGACGGTGTCTTCACCAGTCTGGTGTTACTTAGCGTGGTCATTTTACGATGCTTTTCCACTTTCTTACAAAGCATTCCAGCGCACCTACAAAACAGCTAATGAAGTGGTTCAAGCTCGTTATTTAGTTTTATTAACAGGAAAACATTTGGTTGGCTTTCAGCAGTAAAGCCCTTGTAAGAAATTACATAAACAGTCTGTCTTGCCAAGTCTCCTCTCTGTAATGTATAATCCACAGCAGTTTTCTACTAATAATAAATGCATTCTTTGATAATTAGAGGCTTTGTGGTTTAGGAACCATCCATCAAATTTTAAAAAAGAGATTAGATGACAGGAAAGAGTGCTATATGATGTGAAATGGATGAATCAGTGAATCTGCTGGATTTTAATTGTGAGATTTAAGTACATGGCTAATCTTTAAAAATTAATAACCACTGAATCAAGCTTTACATAATGCGTTGACCTAATTATAACACACAGAAGTGTCATCAAAGGCAGATTTAAGCTTCCAGGTCGAAACTATGTCTGAGTACTGAGGCTCGGAGCCATCCTAATCCAGCCATGTTTTGAGATTTGTCTCTGTTTGTTTTAGTGAGATTAACTTAATCTGCCACGACAGTAAAAGCATTTACTCTCTTTCTTGTTTCTATATGGAAGCAAAAACTGGGCCTAGAGCAAAAATGGTGCTTGTGAGTTGAAACAACCATTCAAATTTTTCATATTGCACAGTTTTTTAGAGATAAGGGCGCTTGTCTACTAAGATAACCAGTTTTTCCCGGCCCTCCTTCTAGCGCAATCCTGGAAAAGTTTTCTGGGCATTTTTATGAGACAGATCAGCTACATGTCATAGTCCAGCAAATATTAAGTCATGGTTCATGAGGTTATGGAAAGGAGGTTTTTTTTGTTGCTGCTGTTTTAATGCCACACCCATACAGTTCTGTGTACAGCTATGAGTATGCATGTTCCTGTTCAGGCATGCTTTTTGTTTCCTGAGCGAGCGCATATTAATGGCGCAAGAACTACCCATGTGTGGGTTTAGAGTTGTACTGACCAGCACCTGATAAAGTTACTCAACACTGTCTTCTCCTGCCTATGAGTCGAAACACTCATAGAAATCCCCCCTTTGAGTCACTTTCGAGACAACACTCAAAAGATTTTTAGTCATTCTCTTCTGTGACACAGGTATAAACAGTTTTGGGGGGTTTCCAGTAAGGCTTTAGTCAGGTTGACGTTGCAGGTCATGTATGCCACGTGTGTTGTTTTTAAAGTTTACTTTCAGCCAAGTCATGTTGCAAATAAAAATCGAATCTTTTATTGTGAAGGTTCAACCCACAGAATGCATCGAACATATTATTATTACCTTTCGATAGCCTGCGCTTTGTCTTTCTGCTCAGCCAATGATTATTATTATTATTATTTGCTCTGTCACTGAATACAACTATTGCTGCTCTATTTTCCACAGGGATACGGCATTTATTAAGCGAACTCTAGATCTTGGTGACACTGAGGCCTTGGAGATTCTCGGAGGAGTGTGGAGCAGCCTGCATGACACGGAAGCTGGAGGACAGCGTCCAAAGTCCTGGGAAGACTGTGTGCGCTGGGCACGTTGCAAGTGGGAGACCCTGTTTAACAACGAAATCCGTCAGCTTCTGCACTGTTTCCCTCCCGATGAGGTAAAAAAGCAACTATCCTGGTGCCAAAAATGTAACATGTGTAATTTGTCTCCATGAACACACAGGGGCACTGTTGTGCAGGTAAGATATTTGCATTCCAAACAGTGAAACACTAAAGTGAGATATTTGAACAATAGGAATTGCATTTTTCACATTTCACTTCATGGAGTACTGCAGCATATTTCCCCAAGAGTAGATGGCAACATTAGCCCTGCTGAAAACCTGAAAAGCACTACTGATAAACAGGGTCTCTTGAGGGTCTCTGAGGGGTTTTTAGTCTGTTGAAACGTGCAGACAGAGCGGTGTCACATGTTGCTGTCATACCTTTGGTGTAGGAGGGTGCACAGATCAGTATCAACCTAAACAAACCCTCACTAACCCAAGACTTAGAACACTAACAAGCTGTTTTCTAACAGAGCTCCAGCAGTGTTTTGCAATGTTTTAATATTTATTAATGCAGCTTTTGGTATGGCATTTTTTTATTATTAAATATAAATATTCTCTTGTCTAATCATCACAGCACATGATACAGAAACTCTGCGTCATTTGTGGTTTTGGCTTTGGTTCTCTCTCTTTTTTCCCCTCCATACTTCTCTTTGTCCTAGTTACGTAAAAAGAGTTATAGTTTTATTGTTCTCGTTGAAAGTCAATTTTTACCACAGACCTTCTGGGGGAACTATGATAAGGAAGCTAATGTCAGTTAAAAGTCAAAAGCTAAACTGACCAAAGCTGGTACACGGGCAACACTGATGACTGCACGGCTACTGTGCTCTATGTTGCCACAGCATCTCAAGTTGGAAAAGCAGAAAATACAAGAAGTGACGGGTGAGAGAAGTGGATTGACTGACTGCTTTATTTTAAACAAAGCAGTCAGTCAATCCACTGACTGTAGCTGAGGTGGCAGAGCAGGTCAGGCACTAATCAGAAGGTCGGTGGTTCAATCCCAGGCTGCCTCCTGGCTGCATGCCAAATATCCTTGGGCAAAATACTAACCCCGTGTTTGCCTACTGGTGGTGGTCAGAGGGCCCGGTGGCGCCAGTGTCCGGCAGCCTCGCCTCTGTCAGTGCGCCCCAGGGCAGCTGTGGCTACAATGTAGCTTGCCAGTGTGTGAATGTGTGTGTGTGTGCTTTAAGCTTTGATACAATTTTTTATTTATATTTTATTTTTCCTCTAAGAGATGGGGTGAATTTATGTGAGAAGGAAAAACCAGTTTTATTTTAGTTGAAATAAGTGTGCATGACCAGAGTTGAAGGCGATCGTGGCTCTAGAGTTGGCAGTTCGTCTTGTAATCGGAAGGTTGCCGGTCCGAGCCCCGGCTCGGACAGCCTTGGTCGTTGTGTCCTTGGGCCTCCTGATGGTGGTTAGAGGGCCCGGTGGTGCCAGTATCTGGCAGCCTCGCCTCTGTCAGTGCGCCCCAGGGCAGCTATGTACAATGTAGTTTGCCATCACCAGTGTGTGAATGGGTGGATGACTGAATGTAGTGTAAAGCGCTTTGGGGTCCTTAGGGACTAGAAAAGCGCTATATAAATGCAGGCCATTTACCATTTACTATCTAAATAACAACAAAATAGCGAAAAATAAACTGAGTTTCTACCATATCTCTCTATACCACACAATTTATATGTTTAAAAGGGTTTCTACACTCATCTGATCTAACCCTGCTTAATACTATTTAATAATTTACAACTCACTCTTCATCGGTACATAACCTGACAGTATACATGTATGACTATTGAATGAGTGTAGATGAAATGACAAGAGATTTAAAGGTATCCTGTCATAGAATTTGCTGTATTAGTGAGATAAATGATATTCAGCTCTTAAACTGCTTAATTAACAGCAATTAATTGAATTGTTGATAAATTTGGCCATGTAGTTATTTGGTTCAACTCTCTTTTTCTTAACAACCAGAACAAAGTTGATTTCAAGTAGAAATTTCCATTATTAAAGTCACCTTTATTCTTAAGTCTCTACAAGAAAAAAGAACAATTGGTCAAAGAACCTTAGGAGGCCCCAAAAAGTCTTAAATGAAAGTGTCATCCTTCTTTTTAAGGACAAATCACTGTTTTGGCCCCCTCTGACCCTGAAGAGAAGGCCAACAACATGCCTGTTTCTGAAAAGGACAATGTTGTTGGTGCCTTTTGGCTGCTATACAATGCCCCCCCTGCAGTGAAAACTGGCACCACCAGTAGGAGACTCTCTCTTTCTCGGCATATGGACCATTTGGAAACATCAAAGCTCTCAAGTCCCTTTGTTCCTTTATCAGACATACAAATTGTGTAGTCAACACACAGCTGATAACAATATTAGTGTGACTGCACCAAAGGAAGGTAGTTGACTTGCTTTGTTAGAATAGTAAAGTAGTTGTCAGGCTTTATCCAGTAAATCACTAATGCACTGGAGTCGTCGTGCATTAAATATCATATAAGCTGAATATGTAAAACCTAATCTGTTTTCTTGTGCGTTTATGTTTGGAATATAGCGTCACCTTCATTATATGTAAGGCAAAGATCTCACCATGACAGTCATAGGTTTACTCACCAAGTTACACTTATATTTATATAAATGTTTTTAAAGAATAAAAGTGAAATGATTTTACATCTGTTACTCGCTGCAATAAAGGGATTTTCTTCTGCCTCTGTTTAGAAGACCACTCATGGCTTACCGTTCTGGTCTGGATCCAAGAGATGCCCTCACCCCCTGACGTTTGATCCTAGCATTGTGAGTAGTGTCTGGTCCAGTTCTTCATCCAGTAGCAATCATATACATAGTAGATGGTAATGAGAAAACATACCACAGTATACTGATAACCACTCACATTCCTTCTTTATCTTGTCTGATAATGGCTCTTCCTCACTCTGACCATATAATTGAGTCTTATCTCAGGTACACACGGGCAATAAAAGAGAGATAATAATCTGCTTTCTAGACACATTCAATTCATGTTATTCTCCTTATCAGTGAATTGAAAGCAGCATTGCAGAGAAGTGAAATAATGGAACTGTACTGTGCTTGTTTGCTAAGTAGAAGTTACTGCCACTCTATGCACAATATAGATGCGCATTTTTGGGAACACTGGAGAAATTATTGCAGCTATATATTCCATTAAGGGAAGTAATTGGTATTACTTTAACATTGTTCTGACTCTATTCTCCTTTTATAATACGTTGCTTTCCACAGTTTCACCATGATGGCAGTGCTTCTGTAATAGACCGTGTTTAACTAGAATGTTAAATGTATTTTCCAAAACATTATATTTTCTTCTTCATCAAGACTATGTGATTGTTGTGTTGTAGACTACTCATATTGAGTACGTGATGGCTGGAGCTAATCTGTATGGGCAAATCTATGGGATCAAAGGGACAAGGGACTTGACCTCCATCAGAGGAATCTTAGAAAATGTCCGTGTGCCAGCTTTCACTCCCAAGTCCTCCGTGAAGATTCATGTTACTGACAAGGAGATGGAGGAGGAGAAAACACGTGAATGCGATGATGCGGGTCAGTTAGTTCAATTTTTTTTATTGTTACCAACTCGCTTTCTTCCAGCACGTCTTATCTTTACATATTTTTCTCTTTCTCTGCCACAGAAAAGGTCAGACTTGAGGAGTTGAAAGGAAAGTTGGCCTCGCCCTCTCTGAAGAGCTCAGCTCAGATGTACCCTATCGACTTTGAGAAGGTAGGGCAATAGGACAATGACACCTCTGCCTCAGACTTCAGAGAAGCTGCAGATAGTGACATCTTGATCTGAGCTGATTCAACAGTGGTTTTAGCAGGGTAGAGTTATATATTTTTAAACTGTCCCTCCTGCTTTCAAAAATTGTAGCAATATAATGATTATTGAGTCAGACAACTCAGATATAAAATGTGTACTTTTATGTGAGAACTGGTTTGCGGACTGTCAAACAGCATACACAGACTCCTGAAGGCAGACTTCCCTTAATAAAACATTGTCACTCTAGACATTAAGTTACGTTTTGCACTTGGCTGGCATTGTAAATATTCATAAAAGTTCATCTAATCTAGAAAGTTATTTAGGAGTGTAGACTAGATATAATCCCCAGTTCCCTAAGCAATCGTTTCCTTCCAATGTATTTCCTAAAAGTCAGTCACACCTTGGAGTAAAGCGATTTTCTTAATAGGACAGCATTTTCCCAGTGACAGTATCCCTAACACTCTATATTCTTCCTTGATATCCTCTGGGAAACATGGCCACAAAACACATTCAAATGAGGCAACCTCATGGTTTAAGATGCCAGCCATACACTTTGTTCCATTTGTTTTCTCCATTTCCTCTCGTCTTTCTGTACTTGTAAACTTTTGAATGCCAGGTAAAAATAATTTCAATAGTTTAGCTTTAACTACAAATGCATGATAAGTTAAAAAATTAAGCAGACATTGGTGTTGCTGCGCATTGGCCAACTTGAAAAACAAAGTAGAACATCTTGGGTCCAGTTTCAAGTTTTGACTCCAGTTAGTAGCTTAATTAATAAATGATAAAATAAATGGAAAAAAAAGAACAGGCTCTAAATCAACTATAAATCTATATCCTCCAAGACTTAGTGTAACTATTAACTCAAAATCTGTTTAAATAAAAATTAACAGTTGTAAGCATAAAATTTTTTTGCAGTAAATGAGCCATTTCCTTATAGCGCCATTATATTTGTTCAATTATTCCTCCCTACTGGAACTTTTTTCCTCAGCATCTGACATGTCCTGTTGGACAGGACTGGATCCTGTAATAAATGTAATAGCCAACATCTGGACACTGGGCATAACAAAGTCTTTTCTAAACGAGTTTACAATAAACTCTGCCCACAAAGTAGCTGTACCATATTACCCCATGAATAAGATACTGTTGCTCAACAAAAGGTAAAAGCAGGTCAAGATGCCGCTGCTGAGTGATAGAGATTGTTATTAAAAGAATTTAGAGAAGGTAAATGACTTTAAATGAGATTCTGATAACACATGCAATCAACCAAGAGAGGCTCTAATGAAGGTGCATGAGGTAAGTCAGCTAAATATCAAATGTTGTCTTGAATAAGAACAAGACTCCCAAACCCACTTCTCTTCATCTTTATCCCTCTGTGCCCTGGTCAGGCTGTGGATAGATGGAATGTGTGTAGGAGGGTTTCAAAGGCATCAGGTTGCCAGCTTGGAGCTTCCTCACAACCCCTAAAGCAAACCTGGAGTGACAGTCACCTCCTAGCTTTTGTAGAGCCGCACTAGCAGAGGCATGACCTCACTGGCCACGTCGATCACAACAGGAATCTGATTTCCACTGCTTTCTGACAGGGTACTAAGTCATATATCAGAGTGACTGAAGCGACATAACAACAAAGCAGGCAAAGCTCAAAGAGGGCACAGAGAATGACATCACTGAGTATGTCACTGGACGTGGACGTGGCTTTGAACTGTCCCACTAGCAATTTATAATGTTGTTAATACTGTTAAGCTGCCCTTCTGTTTTTTGTCATTATATGTAATTGCTGTTCATGGGTATTAAGCTTCATAGTGTTATATCTTAATTAAAAAATATTTAATGTTCCTACTCATACAGGATGATGACAGCAATTTCCACATGGACTACATTGTTGCTGCATCTAACCTGAGAGCAGAAAACTATGACATCCCTGCAGCTGATCGTCACAAGGTCAGTAATTGTATGTATACATAGTAAAAATAAAAGAAAAATATGGACAAAGATCTAAGAGATGAAGCTGAGCCGAGGGGCGAATGAGACAAAACAGACCTGCCGACTGCTCCCCCTCCCTGTAGGTCATGTTTTTCCTAGGTGCTGCACACACCTGCCCTAAAGCCACAAAAACAGACCCCTCACCTATTGTTCACAGAGCAGAACTAATCACGGCACTTTACCTGTCGCCTGGGAGGTGACACCTGAGCCAGGCCTTGTACCAGCTGCCACAGTGACATACACAGCCAACACATGAACATGGATGGGGGGGGAGTTACCCCTAGGAGATGGGGGACAAAACAGAGTTTGCCTTGTGTAATCAGACATTTCCACATTTTGCGTCTTCTTTGGAAATAACTTCTCCTTTAGTCACAATTTAACCAGTACATAATAAACATACAGTATATCAGTAATGCAAGACCACATGAGGGCTAGACTCTAATATATTTGTAACTGTCAAAGGTAAAAATACTCATCATGCAACATCATCAGTATATTGTATATATGTATGTATATACAGCTAGGTCCATGTTTTGTTGGACCAAGACACAATTTTTGTTGCTTTGTCCACTCAGTTCTGGAAAAATGTGACTAAATCTGAGCAGAGAGTAAAGACCAGTACATTTCAGAAATCATCCTGCTGCTTCTGTCAGCAGTCACATCATTAATCATCAATAGTGGCCCGGATCCACTGGCATCCATCCCTACCCATGAAATAACCTAGCCTCCATCATGTGTGACAGATAAGGTGGCATGCTCTGAATCATGAGCTGTTTCTCTCCTTCTCTATACTTTTGCCCTCCCATCACTCTGGAACAAGTTCATCTTTATGTCCATGGTTTTTTTTTTCAGAACTGTGCAGGTTCTTTTAGATATTTTCTGGCAAAGTTTAATCTGGTTTCTTGTACAACCTTGTACATTATAAAGTTTTCCTTTAAAATTTGTGATTGGTATATTTTTCTTTCTATTCAATTCAATTTTATTTATACAGCGCCAAATCACAACAACAGTAGCCTCAAGGCGCTTTATATTGTAAGGTAAAGACCCAACAATAATGCAATAAAGTGCCTCATATTAAAGTTGAAGTGAAAAGCTATAAAATACAAATTCAGCACTTTGAATCAACTTCAGATGTTATATCTGATTTATATGTCCATACGTAACAAGGGGACAGGTCTTAATTGACTGATAAGCCATGAAATTACTTGTAAACATACCTGTAACTAAAATAAAAGACAACTTCTAGTACTTCAGAACTAACAGAGTAAACAAATTAAGTTTCTTTCTACCAGTGAAATGTTGTAAAACACGAGTTTATATTTGTTGGATCACGTTAGGATTGTACTGAAAGTGACTGAAGATAACTGAAATATTTTCTTGCCACTACATGACACTGCGATGTGAAACTGAACGTTCCACTGTCACCTTTGCAGAGTAAGCGCATTGCCGGAAGGATCATCCCTGCCATAGCCACCACGACAGCCGCGGTGGCAGGCCTCATGTGCCTGGAGCTGTATAAGCTGGTTCAGGGTCACCAAAAGATCAGCTCTTACCGCACGGCTTACATCAACCTGGCCGTCCAGTACTTTGTCATGTCCCAGCCGAGCCGGCCTCAGCAGTTTGAAGTGAGTAACAGCTCCATATGACCACAGCTTTATTTTAGTTATAGTGGTTTTAGGGAAGAGATCAATAAAGCTTTCAGTCACATATAGGACCTGAGTAAGGCACTTCATAAAGTCTGACAGACCCTTACTGTGTAACGTACTTTCATAATTTAAACCTGTCTATTTTGAGGATAAATCTGGTGGGTTCTTTGTAGATTCATGTCCTTCCTTTTTTAGTGGAAAGCATTAAGCCATGAATGAGTGCTCTCAGAGTAAAAACCCACTTTTGGCCCTCAGTATCTTGAATATACTGTAAGCCCATTCTTTAACTAGCTCAGTATAATCCTTAGCATATTTCAGTGCAGGCAAGACATAAAACAGATCCATGCATGTTTGGACAAATTAAGTGAATTCAAAGCAACCCTATTCCCTGAAGCCAGTGTCCTTCTGGGCTCAGTACCACATGCTAGACACATTTAAGGTCAGGTTTGAGAGAATATCATGCCAATTAATTTTACAGCACTCTTACATCTCACTGTAGGTCATCTCTGGAGGTAATCAAATACTAGACTGGAATGCTCCAGCTTTCCCACTCAGGGCACTAAACCTCTGACAGGGTCAGTAGTTGGGGTAACTGTGTCCTGTGGGGCTTGAGGGTACTCTGAGACATTGTGGGTCTGGTTTCAGCTTTGGTTACAGGGGAAAATTCAGCCTCTGCATAAAACGCTGTCATGATGACAGAAGCAGTTGTGACTTTTGGAGGTTTGGAGGTTCCAGACGTGCCTTCTTCCTCTCTCCGTTCTTACAGTTGTTGCCTGTAAATTTGTTGATGTTTGCATATACTTTTCTATTTTTTCATGCCTTCTGAAATTTTCTTAGATGTATTAACATTTCCAAAGCAGCACGGGACACTGGATAGAGTCAGTCATTAAAATAATCAGTCACAGTGACAGAGTAGCTGACATTATCCCAGCCAGAAGGTTTATTCAAGTATTCAAGTACTGAATTGGACAGATGGGCAGACATTAAATTTTTCAGACGCAGGCTCTTTCTTCATGGGTTGAGGCTCTGGGTTTTAAGCTTTTGTTTATTCAACAGAGGACCCAAAGGAGACAGGACACCCACAGCCAGAACAGCATTTTTAGAGTTAAAGATAAATCCTAAAGTAATACCGGAAGACATTCATATATCAGGAACACACATGCAATTATATGAGAAACAGAGAATGAGGGTTAGCTGCCAAACCTTCAGCCATATAATGTGGGACATAGTGCCAAAGAAAACATTTTGGTTTTTGTGATTACTTTAAATTCATAATTTATACCAAGCTTTGTAATTGATAGTCTCTCTTTATTTGTTTGTATTTACTCTTTCAATATGGCATCAATTCTAGTTTCTCATCCGTCTATTTATTGTAAAAATAGTTTGAATGTGCACATGTCATTATCATAAGTATATCAGCAACAACATATATTTTGACTAGTGGAAATAAATTAGATAATTTTATTTATGAGATTGTAATTGGCAAAGTTTTTATTAACCTTTTTAAGGGATCCTTAAAAAGCCAATAATAATTTAACCTAAATATTGACACAGATTTTGGCCTCAGATATCCAGTATGAGACTAACTTAATCACCCGGGGTCAAAGGTCCAGGGTGTCTATTCCTTTGTTGATATATAGATATTTTTTAACAAATTGATTCCCTGTAAACATCCCCTATGCATGAATGTGGTGTAGATATTATGTGACTAGTTAAAGAGATCACATAACATAAGATTTCTGAGTCCTGCAATCCTTCATTAACGCATTCATGTGCTGAAATAAATTAGAGTGGAAATATACATAAATGGTGTACATATAAATGATTTTAGATATTATAAATTAGACAACGACACAGAAGGCAAAGCCATTTCTTTTATATTCTCTTATCTCTCTAATCTAAGATTAGAGTTTTTGGGAGACAGCCTTTGAAGCAACTGCAGGCATGCAGCTGTTAAAAATCACTGATCAGACATGCAGTATTAAGGTCTCAGTTTACTTTTGCAATGGCTAAGACCTCTCCCCTTATGAGATCAGTCTCAGTTCATTAATATCAAGTAACAACAGTCACATCTTGCTGGTTGTGCAGGTGGGCCACCCAGTGTTGTTCCAAAGTGAGTTTAATGACATTACTCCATTGCTAGATTCTGGGCAGTCATCATAACTTTACCTGTAGTGCCACAGTTCTGATCGCCTAAGTGCTTATGGAAAATGTGTTTTTAATGTGGTCATACACAGCTGTCACTAAATAACCCTTTAACTTAGCTCTTAAACTAAAATAAATGACTCCCAATGCCCCCATTGTCTTAATAATTTTCCAGGATTTCTTGCAGCTGTTTGGCGAAATATGAAAATGTCCTGGTATTTCCCTGCTGCTGTGCTCTGTATAGAGGTAGAGATATGTAAACAAGAGGTTTGTCCTTGTCTGCTCAACACTCTTTTGCGTAGAATTCCTCCCTATGTTATGTTTTTCAGTTGGGGAGACAAGGCCCAGACATCAAAGGCAGACCTAGAGTAACAAGTTCCTAAAACCTCTTTTACTAAAGGATCATAATATAATACAGCCATAGACTGCTGACTGTAATTAATGGTGCACATAGCCAACCATTAGTCCCATAAGTCCCACTGTGAAACCTCGAGCCAAGCATTTTGTGCATCGACAAAATGTATTGACATTTTTTTTAAACCAGACATGATGAGCAGCAGCAAGGTAGTTTTCACAAAGACTTCCATACAAGGAGACATTTTTGCAACCAAAGTAGTCTCTTTTTAGAGAAGCAGAAACATGTTTTTTATACTGTAAAAAATATGAGTTTTTCCATCTGTGTTCTGGTCCTAAAGCTGGCAGTGAACATGCCTGGTAAACACAAAATGTTTGCAGTTCCACAAAAATGGCAGAGTTGCTCACTAAAAAGGTCCCACTTTAGGTTCAGTCCTCCACCCAAGGACACTTGGCACACAGAGGAGCCAGTGATTGAAGGGCAAATACTCACACAACCCTTTCCACCAACTGAGCGACAGTTGTCCCATATAGTATAATCCATGCCAGCTCTCTCATTCAGTCAAATGTTGAATCAGCTCTGTGACTACCTCAGCTGCAAGTTTAAGGCCGCAGCAACAATGTCCTCTCTGTGCCCTTCACACAGAACAGTCAGCTGCAGCTGCAGATTATTTTCAAACATGCAGGGCCTGTTTTTTTTTTAAATTTTACAAACCAAAGCCACCTTTACGTTTCACCTTCAAGGTTACAGTGGGGAGAGTTTTAGGGGCCAAAAAAACCAACAGTGATTAACTGGCTGTACTCTACCAACTCAGTGCCTCGCAAGTGGAGCATTAAGAGATCAGTACTTCCCTTAATAGTTGGTGAGGCCAAAACAGATTTACTTGAACAAAACTTTTAAAAAAATCATGTTGTCCAATGCATTGTTTGTAAACATATCAAACATAGTAAGTATATTTGAATAATCAGTAGTGATAATAATTCTGCTTCCTAGGGACAAAAAAAAAAATCTAATTAAAACTATGTACTCTTTGTTTCTAGTTGGACTCATTTTCTGAGATTTTCTGGTACTAAGTCATTAAAGGACATTTCAAGAGCAGCAAAGATTGATGAGTGCCGCTGTAACTGAGCTGCAGCCTCACTAAAATGCAGAGAAACATCACCTGAGGCAGGCAGAGGAGGACATGTTTCAGCTGTGTGTTAAATATCTCAATCTTCAACCCCTGTAGCACCTTGCCAACGCTCTATCAGAGTACGCTGTCTTTACTTGTCTGCTAGGATGCCTGGTAGTTGTGTTCCATGGAAATACTCCGTCTTACATGCCTGTGCACACATCCTCCACACTCTACTCCTAACTTTGTGCCCTTTCACGCTTCCTCGGTGCCCCACTTCCCCACTTTGCCCTTTCAGTCTCTAATTGAATTAGCAGAGTTGGAGGCAAGACTCTGGAGGCGCTCGTCGGTCAATGGTCACACCGCTTCTTTGTTAATTACCTGCAGAAATGATGGTTATTTCCTGCCTTCACAGGAAGCAGTGCATTGAAACCAGATTTCCCAAAGAACTCTATGTAATCTTGCTGTCGGCAGAGAATCAGGAGGAGGCAAGGATTTTATGTCCATCTGCTCCAGTCTCTGTTTCTAATAAACCTTTTAGTCACAACTTACTTCTTTGTTTGGATTTAAAAATCTGAAAAAAGGAAGACTGTTTAAATTTGCTGAGTAGACATTGTGTCTGTTTATTTTTTTTATTTTTTTTTAATGTAGAAAAGAAAACCCACGGCCAACTGATTTGTGATTTGAGCGTAATTGAAGGTCACACATCTGTCACACAAATAACAGGGAATGGCTTAAAGACAGAACAAGAACAACAAAGGAGGAGATTTGCCTCACATGTGGTTAAATATGTGTTGGTCTCCTTGGACTGTGCCAGTAAAGAAATGGGGTGAATATGATCCAAGGCCTTCTGGATTCCCAGAGGAGTGCAGAGGCCATTGTGCAGTTTGTAACTCAAGACCCAGACATGAATAGCGCTTGTGGGATAATGAGTAATCTGTGATCAACATATGCGGCTTGTGCCTTCTGTTGTTTTCCACGGTTTATTTGGAGGCAGTATTGTTTTGGTAGAATGCTGTTAAGTCAGATGTTTTCTCTACTGCATTGTACTGTTATTGTTGTGCGTTAGTTCCCCATCTATCTTCTCTTTCCCTTTTTGTGTCATCAACAACGATATTGTGTCTTTGCACTGGTTGTTTATTTATGTAGCAACAGACGCAGATCAGATCAGACTGGATATAGCAGATCCAGAACATTGTTAAACACAGACCGTAGGAGGCAATAAAAGTCGCTACCCAGATCTTTTATTTAGCACAGTGTGCGATACATCTCAAAACTCACAAAACTCCATTTATTCAAACTGATAAGCCACCAGTGCTCGATCTAGCTAAATTATCCTCAGTAGTATTTTTCTCTTCCATACATTTTTAATACAGGGGCAATATGGCAGCTGCAATTCAACTAATTGTGTTCAAGTGTGTGTCGAAACTGCTGCGTCATTGGCCTTGATCTCCACCTTTCCTGTAGGATTTCAAAAACTCCGAATCTTTGAAAAGGTTGTGAATTGCTCATTGTCCACTCAAACTCTTCTGTGCAAATATTAAATTGTTTTGGATTTTAAATTGCAAATGTAGAGGACAGAATGCATGACTTTCTACGTGAAATGGGGCATAGAATTGTCTTCTTGCGATTTTTGCAGATATTTGAAGATGATACAATCATTTTAGGATGAAAGAACTTTAGCTGTTTATACCTACATTCATTTCTACTTTTGAACTATTTCAGACTCGAATTTATAGATGAAATTATTTTATTAATAAACAGGAAAGATTTACTTTTCAACACAATTGTACAATCAATTAAATTAGTCATAGCTTTATTTATGAAGCACCTTTCAAGGATGTTGCTGCAGTTTAAAGTGCTTCACATATGAGTGATAAGCTGTTAATTAGACATAACACAGTTTAATAAAACAAGTTTCTGGGTTCAAATCCAGGCTTGGGGCTCTCTGTGTGGATTTTACGTGTTCTCCCTGTGCTTTAGTGGGTTCTGTCCAGGTGCTCTTGTTCCAAAACATGCATGAGTTAGGTTAACTAGAGATTCTAAATTGGGCGTGATTTTGAGAATGGGTGCTTGTCTGTCTCTCTGTGTTAGCCCTTCAACAATTTGATGATCTGTCAAGCTGCCTCTACAAGCATTTTGTGTCCTGCATGTCAGAACTATCAGCAGATTCATGCTGGAGGACCTGAGGGGCTACATTGGGTAATGCACAGTGAGACTTATATACTGGGGTAAGATCACGAAGTTCTTTTAAAACAATTAAGATTATTTTAAATATGGAAACTGACAGGCAGCCAGTTTAAAGACTACTACGGTGTAATGTGCTTTCTCTTTCGGGTCCTAGTAAGCAGTTTGGCTGCCAAGTTCTGAATAGCAGATACTAGAATACATTGTATTGTATACAATACATTGTTTGATATAGAGAGATCAAATACCATTAGAGTAATCAGGCATACTAGATATAAAAGCATACCAGATTTGAAAGCGTATGAACGTGTATCAGTTTCTCTGCATCACTCAGAGAGAGAAAAGGACGTAATTTAGCAGCAATGCTCAGAAAAACTGCAAAAAAAACATCAAGAAAAAAACCAAGACCTAAATATCAGACTTTACAGGCCTCACTTGGTCATTTTTATATTTCACAACAGTGCAACTAGAAGAAGATGAAAACAGTATGGTTTGTTTGGAAGGGTTGCCAGAAGAAAGCATCTTCTCTCTTAAAAGAACATGGCATTACGACTAAGGTTTGCAAAGTTGCATCTGAACAAACTCCAAGACATCTGGAACAATGTACTTTTGATAGACACGACCAAAGTGGATATGCTTGGTCATAATGCACAGTCCCATGTTTGGCAAGAACCAAACACAGCATATCAGCACAAACACCTCATACCAACTGTCAAGCATATCAGCACAAACACCTCAAACCAAATGTCAAGCACGGTGGTGGAGGTGTGATGATTTGGGGTTGTGTTGCAGCCACAGGATGTGGGCACCTTGCTGTCATTGAGTCAACCATGAACTCCTCTATATAACAAAGTGCTCTAGAGTCAAATCTGAGACCATCTGTCTGACAGCTAAAGCTTGGCTGAAACTGGGTCATGAAAGCCATCTATAAATGAATGCCTGCAAACCTCAAAGAACTGAAGTAATGTTGTAAAGATGAGTGGGTTAATATTCCTTCAACGAAATGTGTGAGACCGATAAAGTCATATAGAAAACAGTTGCTTGTGCTGCTAAAAGTGATTCTACACCTATTGAGTCCTCTGAAAACTGGAAAACTTCACGTGAGTGTAAATGTTAAAAAGTAGCAGCCTGAAAATCGATCCCTGAGGCGCCCCACTGTTTTCATTTATACGTTTGAGCAATATTAATATATATTCTCACAAATTATTTTATACAAAGATCCATCATGAAAACAGAAAAATATTACAGTATTTGTCTTAATCCCTTTCTCCCATACTTCTTGGTAATTCATTTTTCCCATGTTCCAACTTCTGTTGGAAACTCTTTAAAGCACCAATACTGGTTGGAAATGACTCAAGATGAGTGCAGGTTTCTACACTTTTCATGAGGTTGTGAGTTTTTAAAATTTACCCATCAATTCACATCCTTCTTTTTCTTTCTTTACCTTAATTAAACACAAGAAACCTCAAGAAAAAGCTAAGTTTAACTTAGATAACACTGAATGAGACCATATCCCACGTTTCCCACGTAAGTAGTGGGTGTCTGCATGGCCCATTTAAACCCACTTTTTCATGCATCTTCCAGTGTAGCCATTCAGAACGACTATAAACACATCTGAATTCTAACATGGTCAGACAGCATGTCTTGAGTACTTATTACTAAGCCATTCCCTCTTATTACGTCATAAACAAAATGTTATAGTAAGGTCACAGGTGGCACATAAGTGGTTTTCCAAATTTTCACCTACTAATGATATCACGTACTACCTACTAATGAAAATAAGAAGTGTCTGATTGATTCAGATCATGATTACTCAGTTGAAAGCTAACTAAAATAGATGAAAGAGGCTGTGTAATGGCCTAGTCTTCCAGTTGGTCGGGGATTACCAAAATGGTTATAATTCATACTACAAAGGAGTAAATGTCTATACCAAAAATTAGGAAATCCATCCAGCATTTGATTTAAAAACATACATGACAAACACCTGACAGTTTGAGAAGAATTAGGATTAAGACTCAAAGGACATTGCATGTGATATTGGAGCCAGTGGGGCTTACAGGATTGAGCAAATTACCAATATTCTAAAAGGAAATTACTGGTGCCGTGGGTTCAATTCCAACATCGGATAAGAGGGAGACGCTGATTTAATGTCATCAAGAGCTGAATGTCATATTGATCTATAAATATCAATACCTTGTTCCAGTAGCCAATACATGAAAACGTTGCATCATTACATACAGCATCACATCATGTAACCAAAGAGCATGACCTTTGATTTCTAAAGCTCAGATCAATGTTACAAATAAATACGTAGCAACAAAGGGCATGTTGATCACAGAGCCCAGGGCTGTATGCTGTTATTGAACTGATCCCTGTGATTTGCAGAGAGCTGTGTCCCATTACATGCCTCATACCAATAGTAAACATCGTGTTAGTTACCATATTATTCACAGAGTACGTTCATACATGTGTCTGTGCCTGTATGTTCATAGTAGGTAATGCAGTATTAAGTGCAAGCCATCAAGAAATGGCAAAACTGAAATGTGCAGAAAGAAATTTGCACTTATTCCAAATGGAAGAAAATTATAATGCATATGCATGTCTCACAATCAGATGCATCCCTGTAAGGCATTTTAATTATAATCCATTGCTTTATAAGTGGGAATCCATCAAACATCTGGTGTTTGAGTGTGTGTACAGGCTCCAGCACGTCAGTGGCCCATTTGTAAGGGTTTTATTGACTTAGTGCTTCTGCCCCAGGTCATTTTCAGTCAGGTGGAGTGCTGTTATCTTCTCATTGAAAGACAGTCACATTGAGATTCTGTTTGCTGTTTTACACGTCAATGGAAGCCTTTTCAAAGCTTCTCACTGCTTTTAGTCTGTGTGTCAAACTCTGCACTCTCCTGAGAAGAGTCTGATCGCTGCTCCTACCCCCGCTCTGCCTTCACCGCCTTCACCATTTGTACCTCACAAGTTAGCTGTCAAAAAGGGACCTAAATTTAAAATAAAAAGGATCTTTAATACTAATGGAGCTTTAAAAAAATTGCATGGGAATTGCATCAGGCTGGCATCCTTGTCTTCTCTCTGGGGTATGATAATTGCAGAGGGTTGGATAGAACAGTTGGAGGTCCCAGCCATCTGCTTCTTCACTGCAGCCTAAAGAAGAGTGGTGATCAATAGTGGTCAAGTAGCAGATGACACTTCCAATCGAACAAAGGGCATATTTTACATAACAGTACTGTTGTCCCACTAAGGAAAACAGGAAAACAAACAAAACTGTTTCTGATGTAACATTTTTTTAAAGTTACTCTTTCAGTTTACACTAAATCTGGAACCATGTGGCATTACAGTGATCATGGACTGTTTGGCCTTGATTAGATAGCACACCAAAGGCTTATCTTTCAGTCTTAAATGCTAAAATGGACCGAAGGACTCAGTGTCACCAAAACGATGTTAACTGGGAGATTGGTTTTCTGGTTTCATAGAAACATTGTATAAACAAGCCTTAGTGGAAGAATTTCCACTTTACAACTGAGTTTTTAGTTTTTAATGTTATTATATGATTGGTCATGTGTCATTTCAGTCATTTTGTCATTTGGTTTTGTGCTATAAGAATAACCTACTGAAAGATGCTGCCTATTTTCACTATTTTAAGTCTCACACATGCTCACTGGTCATACAATAATGACTGTATGTTTGTATTTATGTTTGTGTCTCATCCTGGATGAATGGACCAATCTCGTTGAAACTTTCTATAGTGAGCATCAACATCTATATGGCGTATACAGATATTTTATAAAAAATACTACAGTCCCATGTATTTGTAAATTTGACAGTTCAATTGAGCATTTGTATTTAGTAATTTAGTGCCGTTTGTTTAGTTTGTGCACATTCTTAGTTTGATACGATATGTATTTTAACGGTCAGCGAAAATTTTCAAGCATCATCAAAGTAGGCCACTATAAAACCGTAAAGTCTAGAAAAAAGTGCTGCAGAGCAAACAACAACAATGTAGAGATAAGAAAAGGAAGTCTGAATGATCATCATCATGTCAAGAGACAGTTTATGAAGCAACACATTGGATATTAGTTGATCTTTAATAAAATACTATATATTGATATGATATTAATATTTATATTGTTCAATATATGACATTTAAGAAAATTGCTATATTATTACAGTCAGGATTGTTCTGGTAAATTTACCAGTATATATATCTGAGCTAACACCAAAGCCCCGCATGTAGCGCTGGGTGTTAGCTAGCATCACTGAATGATTTTTACATTTTCAAGAAAATGCATTTTACCTAATCTTAAAATTTAACTTCCAGTCTACCAGAAAAGACCTATGATATGACTAGGGATGGGTATCGTTTAGGTTTTATCCGATACCAGTACCAAACCGGTACTTTTGAAACGGTGCTGGTGCTTAAATGGTGCTCAAACCGGTGCTCGAACCGGTGCTTAAAGAATGGAGAACACACACTTTGTCCAAAAACCTCTCATGTTTAGCTGTTTTTTTGTAAAAAAGGTAACAATGTTAGCCTTTTCTGCAGCTATAGGGGATTTATGGCATCACTCTTGGCTGGAAGCAGTGCTTAAACAATGGAAAAAACTCAAACTTTGTCCAAAAACCTCTCATGTTTAACTGTTTTCCACTTTTTCTTGGGTCATTTTAGCCTTTTTGGCCAGGATGAAGGGAGTATCTGCCATCAAACAAGAAGACAGCCGCATGTAACTACGACGGCGTTTGCTAGTTCACCTTACGTGCATTAATGTAAT
Source organism: Astatotilapia calliptera (assembly GCF_964374335.1). NCBI lineage: Eukaryota > Metazoa > Chordata > Actinopteri > Cichliformes > Cichlidae > Astatotilapia > Astatotilapia calliptera. The sequence goes on along the minus strand of NC_137426.1, from coordinate 16,006,779 downwards.
AACGTGGTTAGCCTACTCAACGTAAATTACACACGAACAACATGAAGCTACTCATGCAGAGAAGAACGGCTGCTGCTGCCATCATCATCATCCGTCATCATTTCTGCTACACTGGCAGGGCTAGGGACCAGGACTCTCCTTTTCGGATTTTTGGGGGATGTTGCTAATTCCACGTCCGATAACAGGCACCACACCCACAGTAGATGTGTGAGGTCTCGCAGCAAGCTATCAAATACGGCGCATTTCTCGGCTTTTAACAAAATGCTATACGTCACCAGGTGTTTCATCAGATTCGAGGTGTTACCTCTTTTGGACAGTATCACCTTAAAGCACTTGTTGCAGGCTGCTGAGTTTGCATCTTTTGCTGTGAAGTACAGCCAGACTTTTGACCACTTCGCCTTGGGCATTTTTAATCTGTAGCTCTGCTCTAAAAGAACGTAAGTACCTGGGCCCGCCTACTACGCTTGCAAAGGTAAAATGATTGGCTAGAATCCAAAGTGTATGACATCTCAGGGAAAAAATCACCGAAATAAAGCACCGAAATGTGTGCTGCTTTTCAGTCTGGTTACTACCGTTTGTGTCAGAACCGGTGCCATTATGGCTAAATAATGGTTATTATGAATTTCATATAGCTGAAATCTTCTTATTTCAGCTGGTCCCTTTAGCTAAGGACACAGCAGATTTTATCCCTAGCATCCTCCTATGTTACACTAAACCTCTATATTGCTTCCTTCACTGCATCTATAAACCTTCTCTGAAATCTTCCTCTTTCCTTCCTGCCTGGCAACTCCATCTTCAACATCTTTTGTCCAACATATCCACTATCCCTCCTCTGCACATGCCCAAACCATCTCAGTTTTGCCCCTTTAGGCTTTTTCCAAACTGCTTAGCCTGAGCTATCCCTATATCCTATGATTTCTAATTCAATTCCAATAAAAGTCTTAGCATCTTCACCTCCAGCTCTCCAGACCATACATCATAGAAGACCTCAATACCATCTTGTAAACCTTACCCTTCACCCTTCTTGCTATCCTTTTGTCACAAATCACCCTTGACAAAAACAAAAAAACAAATATATGCTTAAACTGCAGTCAATATCACATTCAGTAATCATCAGCAGTGGAGAGCAATTTGACCTTCAGGTTCATTTAAGAATGTATCTAGAACATTGGATCTTATTGAAATGCTACCAGAATGTCTGTAAAAGGAAAGCTACAAGAAGCTTAAAGAGATCAAGATGAAAATGTGATCTAAAGAGACCACACAGATCCTCCATCTGCCTCCTCTAAAGCTCTCTTTGAGGGCTTCTAAAGGAAAATAGATGCCTTTGAAGAAACAGGCCTCAAGCCTCAATGGGTTGTAAAAATATTTCCACTGTTGGGATTCTTGCCAGCAAGTGAAGCTGAGACAGGAGCGTGCCTGTGCAGAAGTGGTTCTTGTGCAGGCTGAAAGTAGGAGGGCTTATCAAAGTTTTCATACTGGTCTCTGGTCGCTTCCTGTCTCCGAAAGTGCTCATTGTCTCAAAGGGCAAGATTGAAATATACATTATGAACAACACATTATGATATTTCTTCAAATGCTTGGTTCTGTTCACAATAACCAGCAAAAATGGGCTTCAGTTAGATTGGGATTCATTTTACCTCCTTATCAGGTTCATGAGCTAAACTTCCTCAGACTGCACTCCTGCTCTCATATCTGTAGATGGAGGCATCTATTTTTGGGCTCCATCAATCAATTGCATATGTTATCACAAAAGACTGTATTGTGTATCATGTCATATGTTGTTAACAGCCCTGTTAACAGTGACTAAAACCAAAACATGTAATCTAGAAAACAAGCAAACAAAATAGAAAAAGAAAACTCATTTTTGTTTAGTGATATTAAGCCTTTGATTGTTGGGTCAGATTTTGGCAATCTTGGTCTACTTTTGTATTTTTTTGTCCTTTTTAAAGAGTCTAATACTGTGCTGACTCACTTGAAATAACACTTTGTGAGCCAGGTCCTTCTGACCTTTTCATGTCAGTCTGCAAAGTGTACGCACAGAAAAGTAGCTCCCATTCACTTTGAGATGGCTTTTAATTTCCCACTTGCTTACATGTATTGCTAAAAGGTCATTTTTGTCTGTAGGCCATATTGATGTCAGTACTCACCTATGTTTATGTGATAATACACATTTATATCTTATGGAATCAGCTGATTACATTTAATATTATTAAGGGGTGAGGATTTATATATTGTGTGTGTTTTTTTAATCCCACGTTCAGTGTGTGTATGATTTTGGCACTGTATGTGGCCTGTTTTCACATAGATAAAATACTGTCTGTCAGGAAGAGAAGGGGGGATCACTGGGCTTCCTGTCAACAAGAGGAAGCAGCCTGCACGTTTGGCTGTTAATGTCAGATGTTGGGGAACTTCATATCTGAATGCGCACGGAGAGAGAATTTACATCATGCATTGTAGTTAATTATGGAGAAGTCACAAACACGGAGTATTTGAGAAAAGCTTCATTTCATTAAACCAAAAACAACCTCACAGACTGTTTGAAGGGCTCTGTAGAGTGAGAATGAAAAGCAGGGGGAGGACAGATCAGAGCCAGAAATATTACACATGAAGCAAGTCTGGTTTTGTTCTGGAAAAAATGCTTCTTTCAAGTTTTATGGGGAGGTTTGAAGCTCTTTATAATAAAAAGACTATAGAGCAGATGAAAAAAAATTATATACTGTATTTTCACCATATTTTCATCAATTTGAATTTATGTCCCTCAGGCTGATAAAATAGCTATTTGCTTCATTCTCATCTTCTGAAGTTAGACTGTACACAACAGCTTAATTTGTACCACATACAACAATAGACACACAGCAGTAAACCTAAGAGCACACTTATAGCCAGTATTGAATCCTTAATAAAGTGGTTTTTGAGGTTCGACAACCTGATACTCAACTACAAGTCTCAACTGAATATGTGCAGCTGTGATAAACCACCAAGCAACACTTGGGAGGAATTTGTCATTTGCACTATTCTCAACATAACAGGAGGGCTGTCAGACAGTAATTCTAAACTCTAACCTCAAGACGACCTTTCCCAGCTTTTATAGTATATACACTATCCACTATAAGTGCATGCAGTTTAATTATAACCACTTCAGAAGTGCAGCTAAAAGTCTCTTAACAGTGTCCCCAGTCTGGCAGTTCAGTTTAAGACAAAAACAATTACTTTCTGATCCACATTTCGTTTGGTTCCCCAGAAAGAACTGTTTTGTGGGGGCATTTTTGTTTTTATTGCGGAAGTTCCATGACAGAAAGATACTGCATTTGTGCTTGTGGGAAACCGTTTGTAATTGTTTCCAGCGGCCTGTTAGTTTCCAGCATTCTCGTTTATTTTTTCACTCCTGTTGTACTGTGAATAGTTGACGTCACCATGGTAGCTGATTGGCTTTTAGTTCCCCCCCAGAGTTGGGTGACAGACTTGCGAGAGAGGAAAGGAGGAGTGGGAATGAAAATAGACTGCATGCCTGCTTTGCATTGTGTATAAAGAGCAACTGCACACAAAAGCATAGGTACACTGAAAACACACGATCTACTTTACAGTCCAACAGTGATGTTGCATGTGCAAGGTCATAAAAGAATCCTCTTTTTTTAGATGTGTTCAGGTTCTAGTTCTTGTTCTTTCCGTGGATAGTTTAGGATTGTACTAACAATTGATGCTAGTCACACGTTAACATAAGCTGACATGTCCACCCTTATGATGCACATCTTGCAAACGAAATGCAAGAAAGCATTTTAACTGCTCAAATAGAGTAGAAAAGTATTTAACTATTAGTCCATTTACAAAAGTGTGCTTTGTCTGAAAACTGGGACAAAGGACATCGACATCACATCCAGTGAGACTTGGGTAAAAGTATGTCTCGAGTGTGTCTCCATAGCCTCAAACCTCATAAGTGGTGGGAGTTGTAAGGGCTAGTCAAAAAGTTCCCCTTGGCTGCTGAAGCAGAGATAATTGGACCCAGGTTCAGCCAGAGTTTTGGTATTCTCAGCTCGAGCCAACTTTTGATCTTCACAACTTCTCCTAGCAGACAGCGTCTGTATGTGAGCAGAGTCGACTGACTACGTGACATGTTTAGACTTAATTTCTGCACGTGAGGATTTCTGATCCATTTCCACCAAGTGATGTTTTTTTTCCCTTAGATCTTGCATATGTGGATTATCATGTTTAGGGTACGCATATAGCGCCAAGTGATGAACAATAGGTCCAGTGGCAAATGCATTGTTTATGCTTACAAGGGTTTAATTAATCTGTCTCAATGTGCAAAGTCAAAGATTAATCCTATTGACCTTATAAATAACTTAATTTACAATCTGATCCCATGAGAAAGCGAGGGGTTTGAAGGCAGTGCCTTTTGTTTTTGGCCTCTGTTGTATTGTAGGCTGTAAAATTAAAATCAGATCAATCATTTCACTTTGGCCACTGCTCAATATAATGATATAATACCAGCAAAACTATTAAAATTCCAATTTGTTTTAGTTTATTGTCTTAAGTGCCAATTAACTCAACCTTAATGTGGCCATTTAAGGACATTTGGAAAGGTTGCCGATCAAATTGTGCAAATATACCTTGAATATCCTTAAGGTACGGTCGTTACAGCGGAAATAAGAAGAGTTCAAACAATGGATGTCTTTATACTTAGACTCAAAAACTTCAGGAAATTGAGAAAGAAAATAGTCCCTCAGATTTAAAATGTCAACAAAGTGAAGTACAATCTGGCAGTCTGTGGAGAAATTCCCATGTTGTTTCTCTTGCAACACATTTATATTCACACAGATTTTTTAGATTTATTTTTTTACTTTTATAAAGATGCAAACACACAACATCACATGGATGAATGTAGATTCTACTGGTGCAGATCATAAACTGTGAAGTTTCAAAGATGTAACTTGAGAAAAGTGCCCTTCATCGTATATGAGGAAGAAGCTTCTTGACCTTAGTGTGGCCGGTTCTAGAGTGCTGATTGTTCTCAGCTGCTCTACCAATGAAAAATGCAGTCTCTCTGTCTTTGAGCATGCGGGACTCTTGTTATGGACTTAACCATTTTCTGCACATCCCTCACAGCAAGCAGTACTTTGTCTGTCATCTTTGTCCGTGTGAGTGTTGCTGTATGTAATATGTCTATCATCAGGTTGCAGGAAAGAAATTCAGCCTGTGGGATGACTTCCTCGTTGAGGGCAGAAGAAGTGGTCAGCAGGAAATGACCTTGGAGGATCTGTTCCAGTGTATCAGGGTATGGCCTTCTTATTTCTTTCAGCAAGGAAACACACTTTCTTCACAGCGGGTGCTGCTGAGTACACGCATGATTTTTTTTTATTAACCTTTCCACCCCTCTACACAACATCCATTATATATCCAGTATAACCTGACTTGCTATTTTACACTTACCCTCTCAGAGAAATTAAAATTACAGTGAATAAGCATTAGAGAATAAAAATCTTCTTACTGTTGAAATTTGTAGTGGGTTAAAGACTGGCTTTGATAAGTAAACAGGTAATTGCTCCTTTTATTACTAAAACAATACTTTTGAAAATAAGATCTACAAATTCATGCAGTGAACAGTTTAACTGAAAAGCTTGTCATAACTGTTTCCTGTTTCTGCACTGTTTTTGTCACAGTTTTTGTACCTTTTAAGTCCTCTCAGCAGTTCAGATTAGAGCTGTGCTTTGGTTGAAGGCAACTTTGACACTGTTGTACTTTAACCACGGTCTGGGTTGTCCATCTTATCACCAGTGACAAAAGACAAGAGCAGCACATGATACTGAATTCAGTCCTCTACTGTGAGGAATGGCAAGCCGTTTAATTTCAGGATGTCACTTCCATCCCAGATAGAGTGGTACAGCTGACTGTTGACCTGAATGTCGTATCCTAGAATGCAGTGATGGAAAACCCATCCTTAACATCCCATTGTAACTCTTCCTGTTTTTAGTGCGATCTTTATTACTTTTCTACACTGTACATTTGATCTCTGAGTCACTGTCTTCATCATACGTATGAGATATGTTTGTTTCAACCAGAACATCTGAGCACAGCACACCCAGCCTATTTGTTAGGTGCTTGCAATCTTGCTCTGAACAGACATTTGGTTTATTGATGGTGTTGAATTTATTTTTTCTGAGGAAGCAAAGGGAAAATAAATTGGCACGTCTTCTCAGTGCTCCAGTTGTTTCTTTTAACCTTTTAACCACTGGGTTTCCTTAGTTTGCTTGTGGAGTTTTCTGAACTGCTGCAGACTTACAGCTCTGCAGACTGGTGTCCTTGCAGAAGGACATCAGTCTTTGTTACTGCGTGCACTCTATCTGTGTTTACTGTCATGGCTTATTGTGCTTATTATACTGTACTACAGATTTAATCTTGACTATTTGTCTTTGTGCAGGAAAAGTGCAACTTGAATGTCTGCAGTCTTTTCTATGGGAATTCTGTCTTATTCAATGGACACAAAGAGAGGCTGAAGAAGAGGTATGTCTTAAAACACAGATACAGTACAAACTGCCCATCACTACCTTTACGTGACCTTTGCTGCACATATAAACAGTCACAATAAGCAACAGTCTCCTGTTTGTTTAGAGGCTAATGAGGTGTTTCCTCCTAGCCGGTGAGGAGAGAGCATGTTGACACACTAACACGCATCACTAAACACAGATGACTGAAACTCCTCCTCGGGTTTCCTTCTGTTTGTTGAGGAAAGACGTTAAAGAATAAAATGAGCGTGACATTCTTTTTCTGCGTTTTAGAAGAAGCTATGGTATTTGACCCATTCAATGCTGCAGCAAATTAAAGGCATGTTTCATTAGCTCCAGGGTGTTTGAAATAAATCAGATGACTCGTGCTGCAAACTCTCCTTATCAGTTAAATAAAGACCCTGCAGGATTTTTCGATTCCTTGAAGAGAGTAGGAGGGAAATGTAATAAATCACTTTTCACCTCCAAACTTTATAGGCAATGGCTCACTGGGTAAACTGAAACATTCGATTATTAGTCCCGTCTGCCAAAATAATATTGTGAGTACTGGAAGCTCAAGTCTCTGGGGAGCTGGTGTTGTTGTTATGATTAGGTTAACCCACAGGGAGAGAGAGGTGCAGACTGCGGGCCATGTGGACAGCAGACCATACAAGATAAATGTCCTCTGGAGTATTCACTTCCTGTGCAGTCACCCTGTCCAGAGCTTGGACCAGTGAAAAGGGAACATAAAAACTTGGACAATGCATTTGTTATTGGGGTTAATTTTCTTCTATCTGCTAGTTATTAGTTATGTTTAAGATTTTTCATGCAATGTAAAGCCATGTGGAGATATATACTACAAAAGAGGTATTAGTAGGAGCACCTGATTAATAGTGAGAATATGTAGTTGTTCAACACAAACTTTGATTTCCACATTATTATTTAGAATAGCTTATGATTTATTTATTTTTTTTTGCAGGGTGTCTGATGTAGTGAAGGAGGTAACAAAGGAAGACATCCCTCCACATAAGAAGATGCTGGAATTAATCCCGTCATTTTCTGAAGACGAGGACTGCGAGTCAGTCCCAACGATCAGATACCTTTACTTGTGATACCATCGGCACAGTTTCAGTAAATATGAGTTTCATGGATCTGCTGCTGTGTAACAAGGGGACTTCTCAGGATCTAACATTTAAAAATGAACAGATTTTATTACCCGAGCTTGATATTTGAATGATTTTCTTCTACGTTTTTATTCCTCGTGTTTTTAAATTATTGAAATGGCATGATTTTTGTTAGACTGCATTCTTTGTTGTGTTAATGATCTATGTTTAAAAAACACTGATATATCGATTTATAAATCATTTTACGGAAAATGAGGAATCTTGGCAAACTGCACTCTTTTACCTAAAGTTTTGAGAAGTTGTGAAGTTGCAAAGACATACATGATAGATCTCGCACTACTGGGCCAGTGTTGGTAATTTGGCTTAAGTTAAGGTCATGCTGTGCACAGTGTTTATGGATACGGAAGATATACTGCCATATGTTCAGAGTGGAGAAGCCAAAGTCATTTAGCAGGATTTCATCTGTCCTCAGCATGCTTCTGTACATTCCCCGCCCCTTTCTGCAGCCTCAATGTTTCACTCCACACCCTCGCATTAACAGGCTGACATTATTAGCACGCTCTTGATGCTCTTGTCTGAATTTGATTTATATAAAGTGAATCAGCTCTGTAATTTTCTCTGCAACTACTTAATATATGTCTTCAACTTTACCTTGTAATTTGCATGATGATGCAATTTGCGATTACATTCAGTTGGAACAATAAAATGCCTCTTTGAGGAACAAGTTATTTCTGTGTATTTCATGAACAGACTTCAGTTCCCCATCATTTAAAATGTTCTTTCTCTGCTGGTATTGTGCATGCAGTACTGTGCAAGTCTCTTGAGCCACCTCGCATTTCTTTATATATATTGTTTCCGAGGAGCCAGATGTTCTCCAAATTTTCAAAGTTGCCTTGAGTAATAGTTCTTCAGGCTTTCTGAAGAGTTTTTAATTGGACATTGGATGCCTTTAACTCATTTTTAATTTTGTCCTTGACTGTTTTAATCCACATTACACTAATATATGACCTATTTCAGCGTAAAAAGGCACCTAACTCAATGGATAAACTAGTGTAGTGCCTACATATAACTGACAACTTAGCAAAGAAACAATTTCAATTGTATCTTTAGGCACTTTAGATACTAGCAGATTGTTGCAAACACAAAAAACATTTTGGTGTTTTTTGAATCTATGAAACAATGCCAACAATCATTCATTTGACATTAATGAAATTTTGCCCCAGCAAGCAGATTCCTGAAGAGCGTCTTGATGCATTCTCAGTCATCCAGGTAAGTAACTCAAAAGTTGATTCTGTTCATCTGGACGTAGCGATTTCAGTGGGAGAAACATTTCGTCACTCATCTAAGTCACTTGGATGAGTGACGAAATGTTTCTCCCACTGAAAACGCTACGTCCAGATGAACAGAATCACCTTTTGGAGATTCCTGAAGAGAAATTAGCTGAAATGTGGCATATCTCTGCAAGATGTGCAGTGTGGGCTTCAAAGGAAATTGGACAAGTGGAGGACAAAAGAAAAAGTGACAGACGTACAAAAACTATCTACAGCAGATGAACAACATCTGAAAGTCCAGCAATAACTTGACACAATACCTGAGACATGTCTGGCTCTTCAGTTGATCTACCTTCTGTTTGCTGTGAAGAAGCCTTCTTAAGAAAGGGAAACAGGCAGAAAATGCTAAGGTATGCTAAATTACACAAGAACTGGACTTATAGTTATTGGAAACAGGTTTAATGAACTGTCATGGTTTGGGACTGGATTTCAGAGAGTGGTCAAAAGTGATGGAATTATGAACCCAGAAATGTATCGTCAGAAGTTGATCCACCATGCAATACCATCTGAAAAGCATCCGATTAGCTATAGATTCTTTTTATTTATTTTTTACCATGAGAGTGATGCCAAACACACTGCCAGTGTTGTAAAAGCATACCTGGATAGAAACACACATAATCCAGCAGTCACGAACCTGCCTCTCCACAGTTGCCTTATATAATGTATTTCCATATGCACGTGTTTCAATAAACTGGATCTAGTTTAGGCTTTCCTAGGAAAACATAAAGAAATGAGAAGAGGATCAAGACTTTTGAACTACACTGTGCAAGTTTTGATGCACACCACTCCCTTTTCTTAATCTGGTACAAACTCTGTGCCCTTTACACAGCTCCTAAACCTTGTTTTGTATTTGTTTTCTGTTTGTTTTTAACTAATTGATGTGATACAATAATTATATCAACGCATTTCAGTCGTTTTATGTCTGCTAAAAGTTGACACAAAATACTGCTGTGATGATGAAGCTTTAGGATGATTAAAATTATTTGAATGCAAAACATTGATTGTTTTTTGTACATTTTTAATATTCTTGTAGCATTTAGCACTGCTCAGACAAACAGGGACAGACAAATTTGCATTAAATAATAATACTAATAATAAAAATAATAATAATCAGTTTTTATTCCAAAAATATAAACACTGAAAAAACAATAGTTCTTTTGAAACGGGTGTCTGTAGGTACAGTCTTCAGATGTAGCCAATGATGTCATTGCATATGATGGGCTGCCGGCTCCCTGTCTTCATGAGAGCGGTGAACTGGTAAAAATCAGTGTCCAGTGTATGTAGACCTGTGTGGGACTGGTGAAAGAAAGGTTTGAGTCCTTGGAGTCCCACGGGACAGGACATTCGTTTAGAAGCCTCTGCACTCCTGCAGCCCTTGGTGGAGTCTCCTGGTCTCTGCCTCATCTCCACACCTTTGGACACCCCTGCAAGTTTTCGGCGCATGTTAACCAGAATGTCTTTGGCAAGACGTCGGCCTGCATTTGGTTTTTGTTCTGCTGGCTCAGGAAGCTCCGGTAGGTCCATCCAATTCTTTATTAGGTCAGCAAAACTGTTGTCACCCAGAACCAAGGGCTGTCTGTTCCTGCTGCGGCTCAGCAGCATTGTCGTCCAGTCCTGTTGCTCACTGGCCTCGAATGATGTCCAGCGCTCCAGACAGGCGTCTGATGTTGATTTGGGTCGGATACGACCAGAAGGTCCTCTGTTTGTGCGGAGACAGGCAGAAGAAGAAACTCGTATGTTTCTGGTCCTCCTCAGCACCACGCCTTCATCAGGCCAAGAAGCTTCAGAGTAACCTGAGTCAAAGTCCACACTCTTCTCACTGCTGGGAGAGCCCTGTTTCAGCCTTTCATGCTCCTGTTGCTCTTCCTCCTCTTCCAGTGGGCTGGCCAGGCAGCAGGCAGAGTCATAGGTGCTGGCTTCACTGGCATCAGAAGCACGCAGTCGAGTGAGTCGCTCTTGCTGTGCCCTCTGTTTGTATAACCGAGTGACAGCGAAAGACTGAACACATGGTTCGCTAAGTGGCCTCGGCCTGCTTATCTGCTTCAAATCCTGCAGGGATCTCCTCATGTACTGCATGTGGTCCCGGAGGCAGTCAGAAGAATCTCCTAAACACAGCTGCACAACAGGAGAGGCAGACAAACAGTTAGTGGTGCAAGGAGATTTTAAATAAAGTCTATTCAAAATTGACATGTCCACCAAAACTACTTAAGTAAAGACAAGCTATGTTCATTCGTTGCAACAGCCAAGAGAGCTCCTAGGCCGCTTTCCAACATATCCCATCATCCCCTGGCCATTCTAGCTATATCTTGAACAGTTCAGTGTGTTATTTCCAGGACTCGGCCAGTAAGATTTTTACCAGCTGAGATCACTGTGCTCTCTGGCCTTATAAGAACTCAAGCATTCCTGAAAAACCTCAGCTTTATGGAGACCATCCCATGCAATATAAGTCCAGAAAATGAATTAAAAGCACAGGATGCACATTTCATACTGGGGAAAACTCTCCCTGCCTCCTAAATTTAGAGCGGAAGTTGAACAAAGTAGAGCTTAGTCTGGAGTGGAGTGTGAAGGCTCACATATCCTCTCTGGATTCCCCTAGTTCACAGGATGTGGACTGGCATGTATTATAAAACAGGAAGTGACAGCAACATTTTGGAATTGCACAAAGATCATGTGCTCAGTGTTAATTAAACCATCTTCGAGTAGGCAGTATAATTATATTGATGAAAAAATCCTTTAAATTTTAATCTGCACTTTGATCATTACAAAAATGAAGAAAAAACTACAATTTACTAAGAGTTTCTGGGTCAGGGAGTTGCAAAAATGCCTCCAGTCTAATCCGTAATGCTATTGTTTAGTTTTCAGGTTCTTACAATATTTGGCTTGCTGAGCTTCTAACTCCTGTCACTGTTTGTCTTGGAGTACTAAAGGTGCCACAATGCCATGATGTTATCACAGCTGTGGGTGCTGAACCATTTGGCCTCTGGGGGAGACTTCATCTGACATGCAGAGACATCCACTGTGAGATTCTGTGGTCAGTCTGCCACTTTTAAAATGCCCTGTTCTTCTTGGCTGCTTTCACACAATGGGCTAGAAGTGATTCACCCAGCTGTGTGCTTTTGGCAAAGGCAATTCTGGTTTGAATTAACAGTGACTTGGTGGATTAAAGCACTATAAAGAGAAGTTGGTCAAGAAATAAAATAAAAACAAAACAGAAAATAAATGCCAAAAAACTAGGATAAGCCAGTGTCTTAAGAAAGCTTCACATAGTGGGTTTACCAAGGGGTTTGGGGCATTTGTACTCTTAATGAAACTAATGCTGCACCTAAAACACAAGTAAACTAAAGAAAAAATAAACTTACCATTGCTTCTGAGAAAGTGAAGTTCAAAGCCTGTGTTTTTTTTTCTGCAAAAGAAAAGAGAGTAGTGGATTAAGTTTTGAGCGTGTGGCAACTACCACCCTTCCTAAAAACACAGCGGTTTACCAATACTCACCTCTGTATGTGGCTCCAAATGAATCGCAGCACAATCAACAACAACTCCTCAGACGAACAGCTGATCGGAGGTTTGTTCGCTCTTTGTGGGTCCTCTCTCCTCTGAACCAAATGAAGCTCCGTCAGCGGACTTTGTCGATGCTGAGCTTTTTGTCGCAGCGAATCAGCACAGCCCATTAAAAAAACCAGCCAATAGTGAGTCGCCTGAAATAAGATGCCCCCTGGAGTCATTTCAGTAGTTCCCGCTGTGCGTTTCACACCACACTGTTGGGACTCCACATCTGGAGCTCTTTAAATTAGACACCTGAGAATACTCAAGTCGTCCAATTGCTATTTTGAATTTTTTGAGCACTATACATTTCCAGCAGAGTTATTATAGTTTTTATAATCTCATTTTGACTGTTTGTTTTTTTTATCCGTTTAGTTTCCAGAGTAGTGCTGCTCGTTTCGGTTTAGTTGTTAGTGTTTGGAAATGTTTTTGCTATTTTCAGTGTTAATATTAGTCTTTTATTGTATGGAGGAAATATGCCAGAGACAAGATTTAGGAAGATTAGTATTAGCAACAAAAAATAACTCTGAGTTTTCAGACAAGTTAGAATAAACATGAGCGTTAAATACTCATGAGCTAAGTTATGATACAGTTTATTAGATTAACAAATACTAAAACTAAGGACATTACCTCTATATCCCCCCCCAACTTTACAAATAATTTCAGTTAGTTTAAACCTTTACTAAAAGTCTATTTTTTTATTTTAGTTAAATAAAATGTTTTTTCTTCCACGTGCAGTTTTAGTTATTAATTTAGTTATAATATATATAATGAAAAAATAATGAAAAATTGTGATTTCAGTTGATAAACAAGCATTTAAAATACATTTTTTAATTCTCTCCAGAATCGTGCAGGCTACTAAAGGCCTAAAGTCCCAGGTATGTATTGATAGAAATAAATCTACATGTCGCCACCTTGTGGATCTTTTCCACAAAGCTTCTTCAGCAATGCGTATTCACTATTCTATTCTAATGGTCCTTTTGAAACGCAAAATACCTTCTGGCATGACTACCGCGCGTCATTATCTCACCTCTTTATATGCTGACAACACTCTGTATTGTAATTCAGCAAAGTTTAGGTTGCAGTCGCACTCATTTCTTTGCTTTAAGTACCTATTACATGCTCAGTTGCAAGAACTAACGTGTAAAGGATGTATTAAAATAAAAGAAAACAAGTTTGGCTTATAGCTGCAGTTTGTCCGAATGGTATTTATATAGTCTTGTTTTACCAAAATACTTTTTAGTTTAGTTGTATGATTGTCCTTTTCTTCTCAGTTTTTTGTTGATGTCTTTTTAATCAGCAAAGTGCTTATTCTATATTTTAAAGTTGCTCAATTCATTGTCTTTAGTGTCCTTCTGCTAGTGAACTGGTTAAAAAAATGAAGAAACAAAATAAAGTATTCTGAATTTTCCCTTAACACATCACACAGCAGAATCAAAGATCATGTGACCAAACCTTTATTTACGTTTAACAAGTGAATGACTTTTAATGTTAACAAACAACTATCATCCATTTGTCTTGGTATTGTGGTGCATCCTAAATGACAGATTTTGTGAACTGAAGTGGAGTAGAAATAGCCCTAGTTCACACTATGAAGATAGCATGTCTCTAAAGAACAAGTGTAAACAGATATCAAGGCACAAACATATGTAAAAAGACTTGGATTGAAATAAAAAGTACAGAACGATCCATGTTAGGAACAGACATAACCACTTAAAAATTTTGCAGATATCTTAAAAGTGACACATAACCATTTATGTTTTGTTTCTTTTAAGAAGTTACTTAAGGAATGTTAATCAGTTTGTGGGGAATACAAGCTAATCTATGGACAAGTCATGCAGAACAATGCACTATAGTACAAGAGTGAATATTGATTCTGTGTAAACATTGTACAAAAAACATTTTCCCTTCATCCATTTTCATTCTCCATGCTTGTTGGTTTTCTTCTAAAAAATAAGTTCTGTTTACAGTCAAAAGGTTCATAAAATGCCAGTTAACATAAGTTAATAGAATTTTTATAAAAAAAGGTTCATTTGACTTTATCCTTTTATTAAAATGCAAAAGTAAAAGGCAAAGTAAAATGTAAACCTAAAAGGAAAACACAATAAGAGATCCAAATATAAAAGAACGCTCAATAAGTCAAATAAATACCAAGAGGTTCCCCAACTGGTCCACGAAAATGGAAAACATGTTTTTTGTTTGTTTTTTTCCCCCAGTGTTTTGATTTAGTCGTTTGGTATAATGAGATTGCAGGTCTTAAATGTGTCAAACTTTACTCTTACAACAATCATTTATTGAAGGCCAGTTGGCCAACATACAGTTACACAGTTTCCAAATGCAATTAAAAAAGCAGATCTTTTCATGTAAGTGCCTTAATTGTTATTTGATTGCTTTTGTCAAATTAGAAAGTTCTCGGTCATATATGTGTACAAGTAACCCCTGATAAGGAGCAGTAAGCTATACAGTATATAAAAACAATAACAACAGATCAGACAGATAACGTGATGGTTGCAAAACAGTGATTGTTAAAGTTCTTTCAGGTTCCCCCTCTAGGAATCAGTTCTCTTATGGTTTTCATTATGAAAAGCAGTAATCATTCATGGCTATTGCAGTCACTCATGCAGTCTGTGTGCGTCGGGTTTTGTCCTGCATGAAAAGACAAACAAGTATACATTCTTTAGACAAGTTAATGTACATAAAATAAAATGAAGAAAAAGAAGCTCCTGTTTCACGTTTGACTTTCTGATTTCTAGTGTTGATTGCAAATTAAATTTTTAGTGAAAAAAATTGCACAGATCTTGAGAAGTTAAAAAAATGCAATGTAAAAAGTAATTTCACTCAATTTAAATCACATTCAAATAAGTCACTATACAAATTCATGCTGAAAAACTCAAAGTTCCCAAGTTCTGTCTTCCCTTTAATTTTCTTTTCAGCAGACATGAACTTAATTTTGTATCACAGCAATGACATTTGTCTTACTCTGGATAATCCACTGTTTACTATTGCCGAACAACAAGGCAACCCACTTGATGCGCTCAAGCTAAATGATTTTTGCCAGCTTTTCTTACACATTACTTAAGCGATGAAGCATTAAATTAAAATGTTGCCAATTTATTTCTTCACAGTGATAAATTATTACAGCTCTAGACTGAATATTAAGTTGTGCCAGTACAGACAATACATAGCTGATGAGATCATTAATAGGCCACCTAAATGACAACCCAAATGAAAATACAATGAATAACAGCCCATTAGACTTTACGGTAACATTTCTACCCACTCTGAAGCATACCTTTAGAAAAGACCACAGTCTTTTAGGTTGTTCTTAATAATAACGTCAGTGACAGCATCGAAGACAAACTGCACGTTCTTGGTGTCAGTGGCACAGGTGAAGTGGGTGTAGATCTCCTTGGTGTCCTTTTTCTTGTTCAGGTCCTCAAACTTGGTCTGGATATAGCTGGCAGCCTCATCAAACTTGTTGGCGCCTGTAAAATATGATTTAAGAGACAAGGAAGCAGTTTATTATCAAGTTGAACTTTCTGCAGAGAATGATCACAGATGCAGTATCATTCCTGATGCTCCGCTGTGTACCTCCGTACTCGGGGAAGCAGATGGTAAGAGGGCTGCGGGTAATCTTCTCCTCAAAAAGATCCTTCTTGTTGAGGAAGAGGATGATGGAGGTTTCGGTGAACCATTTGTTGTTGCAGATGGAGTCAAAAAGCTTCATGCTCTCATGCATTCGGTTCTAAAGAGAATCAAAACTGGTCATGGCTCATGACTTTCACTACAGTGTAACAGTTCATCAGCGCTGCCACCAGGGGACAATGTTCTTCTATATTATAAAAGTGAGGACAAATATTTCAGGTACTTCACAGCATCTCTTGGCCAAATGTCTCCTGAGCACTTTCTTTAAGCAATTCAAGAAATTGGGGTTAAATAGTTCATGTGCTATAACTTGAACAAATAGCTATTACGTCTTTTATTGCATAATTACACTTCACAGTGAAGCTCAATGAGCTAATTTTACAACATGGAGCTGACTATCATTCAGCCATTATAAGGAGGGATGGGAAATGGTACATTCCTTGCAGTGCAATATAATGTAATGTATCACATACTGAAAATGAGCCTGAAAGCAGATTTATGAAGCTAGTAAAGTGATATCATCCATACAGAAAGAGGCTCACATACAAGTACACATACACACAAGCATAAGAGGGTGGACTTTTCCTTACCATCTCCTCGTCCTCTGCCAGCACCAGGTCATAAGCACTCAGTGCAACACAAAAGATAATGGCTGTTACTCCTTCAAAACAATGAATCCACTTCTTTCTCTCTGAGCGCTGGCCTCCCACATCAAACATTCTGCCAGAGAGATCAAACAAAGGAGGTAAATTGTGTGTTTGTGTGTCTATATTTGGGGAAGGAGGTCACAATAAAAAAAAAAGGAGTAATGTGAACCTAACAGGGGAAAAAACTGCTATTTCAGGAAAAGTGCTGTGAATGAAGGAAGGGCAAACTTAGAGTGACATTCAATGCCAGGAAATAAATTGGCTTTCATGTAGTTGTTTGGGGACCAAAAATGGTGAGGAGGTGGAGAGACGTCTGTCACATAATTTATCTGATAAAAGACTGCAGGGTCAGTGCAGGATAGAAGAGGCAGACAGGGTCCATATTCAGAGTAAAGCTTCAGTTAATGGAGATGCTGAGACTTGATTAAAACTCGCAGAAGAGAGGTGTGAGAAAAGCCTACGGAAAGATGAAAACAGTTCACCAGGACAACTACTGTATACATATATAATACTGGAACCCAAAATGAAGTTTCGACCAGACACAACGTGATCTAAAGCCAGCCACTGTCAATGGTGACAGCATCGGCTTCATTAAGGTGAATAGAGCAGAAACAGCACAAACGTGGCTTTTTTTGTATTGATCGCTTTCATGCATTATTTAGCTCAAATACTGAGGCTGTAACACAAAGCAAATATCAGAGATTATCAGGAAGCAGGTCACACCAAAGCCAAGTGGATACAGTTGCCTTTTTATTACCGTACCCATAACCTCTTAATATGTATTAAAAAGTGCATTAAAATGTGTTGAGACCCAAAAAGACAAAGAAATCTGCAAAAAACCCCAAAAATATAGCTCATCTTTTTTATCTACCTGCCACTCTCTTTCTCCATTTATACCCTTTGCACATTTATATAACATACTTTACATATTCACTTTACATATCTATGCATGCATTACTATCCCACACATAAGTGCTTGGGCTGGGTTAGAGCACATTTTATGTAAGACCAACAGTACTAGTTCTGTGCCATGTCAGACAAACATGTTTTATTACTAAATAATGCTCTGGTTTTATTAAGGAGGAGCACTGTGGGAAGGATCTAATTTATTAGTCAGCTCTTAGCGCAATCACAGTAATTAAGCTT
Source organism: Astatotilapia calliptera (assembly GCF_964374335.1). Lineage (NCBI taxonomy): Eukaryota > Metazoa > Chordata > Actinopteri > Cichliformes > Cichlidae > Astatotilapia > Astatotilapia calliptera. The sequence goes on along the minus strand of NC_137426.1, from coordinate 15,988,864 downwards.
TTAATTGCTGGTATAATTTGTCTTCTGATGTTTTAACATATTTCAAGCCAGGAGGGTCACTTGCCTCTTAACGCTATAAAGATTGAGATCAAAATCAAGTGTAGATTTTTTGTGGTAAACTAGAACCACGTTAACCCATGAACTCTGGAAAATGTAGAGAAAATCAGGTCCTCTCTTGCCCTTTTCACAGTCAACATGGTTCATTTCCCTCATAAATCCCCATGAACTGCTGATGAGACACCAAACACGTAAAACAGAGCAAGAAATAGTTTCCTTTAGGCACGTTTTCATGGTTGAAAATAATCCTGTGCAGAAGGCACTAACAGTGAACTCTACAGATTGATACTGCTCTATTCTTAGATGTGCAGATATCAGACATGAACTACTGTGGAGCTGGCAGGTTAAAGACAGTTTTCATGTTTGATCAGACTGAGCAGTACAGTTTCCACAGCTTTGCAAGGTGTGGTCGAGAAAGGTTCAGGGCTGCAGCTCACATCTTTCGCCTGTCTTCACACAAGGAAGGTCATACGACTCTAGAACAGGTATCTTGATATGCCGCTGTCTACACTAATTAAATGACAACATGCCCATATCTAATATTCAAGTGACATTTTTGCCTTACTGCTTTTCCCAAATTATGTTCGGCATCCCACTAAAAGTCAAATATGTGTGTCAGATTGGTGACCTATGACCTATGGTACCCTGCCTCTTGCCTATGGGGAGGGGGCTCAACTTTCAAGTGAGGGTCCCAGAACTCTAACAAAACAATGCAAATGGCTAAAGAAGTTTAAACGTGAAAAAAAAAAACAACCCAATTGTGACAAAGTGAAATTATAATATATTTTTTTCATCTATATATTTATTTTGTTTAAAAAATATGTCACTTTTAATTGACAGGTTATTGATATTGAACCTTACTTGAAGTGGAGTTCCTTGAAAGTGAAGTGAGTCTCAACAATGCCGGTTGTCTTAACCCGAGTTCGTAGCACATCTTGCTGGGTCGGAATGTAATCTGTTTTAGCTATCCTCTCCAGGTCATTCAGGTAACTTAAGACAGAAAGAGAGAGAGCAAGGTTTCAAAATGACTTTACAATCTGCAACAAATGAGAGACAAAAACAACAACAGGAAGGCGTGTGGCTGCTGAGGCACTACCCAAAACTGCAATTTTTGAGTCACTTGAATAGCTTTAAACTTTTGATTTCTGAAGTGCTTTTAAAGGAAGTGTGTAAATCAGGTCCTACAGTAAAGTTATAGTCAAATGCAATGTGCATCTTTCACTCTAGCCAGTTTAGAGTTGCAGAACTACAACAGAAAAATAAAGTTTCATTATTTCTGGCTTTTTTTTATTGCTCAGCTTTGCTATCAGTTTGTTTCACTTGCCACTCAACAAAAACATCTTGTGGCCCATTTCCTCATAAATCACCACTATAAAACTGCTGACCAGCTACAAACAAAATTGATTATTATTCTCTGTAATGCGAGTTATTATATCCACAAACATTTCATATTTGCTATCTTTTCATGTGGCCTAAAAACGGCTTTTCTAGGTGTGTAACATCATGCTGATATTTAATATTCCCTCTCAGTAGATACAATGCTAGAAGTATATCACTGTGTTTCATCAACAGATTAAAACCTGCAGCTACATCTACATATGGGTATTTAATCCAACATACTATGTTCCTGTTTCACTCAGTGCAGAACTCATGGCTGAGTTTGTATATGTGAAATTGGTTTTGCAGCATATTTTCCTCTTGATTGATTCTGTTGTTGTAAGATTTTTGTGCTATAGCGCCTCCGGCCAACGAGTTTCCTGCAGATGGTAACACTGAATATTGGTTGTGACTCTGCCTCGGCCGCACTCATTACTAAAATTGAGCTTGTCAGAGACCAACAGCTACACTGAATACTAGTTATCTGTTGGCTTAATTCTGCCTAAGATCTCTTTAGAAGTTATTTGTCTGCTTGAGAAAACACGTCTGCACATTTACTTTGCTGACCTTAATCATTTATAATTTGCTGCAGTACGCTGCTGCATCTCAGATGTCTTTTTCTCTTTGTCCATTTCAGTTTACCAGCTGTGCATCTCCTGCAATAGAAGTGTGTAATACTGCACAAGCTGTAAGGCTCTGTATTAAATGCATTTTTTTTGGGGGGGGGGGGGGGACGATGACACATTTTTCATCATCACTCCAATTTGCCATGGTACTTGTGGTGTGATGCTTGATTTATATTACACCTGGGGCAGGGATAGCTCAGTAGGTAAAGTGGTCGCCCCATGATCGGAAGGTTGGCGGTTCGAATCCACTTAACGGCTACCCTGAGGTACCCCTGAGCAAGGTACCGTCCCTACACACTGCTCCCCGGGCGCCTGCTTAGTGGGCTGCCCACTGCCTCACTGAGTGAATGGGTCAAATGCAGAGAAAAACAAGTAATTTCCCCATGGGGATCAATAAAGTATCCATTATTATTACCTTTAATTTTTGCTCTTATGTTCCTGGGTGATTTTTCCTTTTCCACATCCCTTCTGTATTTCCTGTCTGTGTCCTCTGCTTGCCTGTGTGAGTCCTTTGTCCTTTTCAACTCCTCATGATGCTTTTGTTGCATTTGTTTCCCTGTTTTGTTCCCTTTGCCTCCCTCATTTTGTTTTTTATCTGTGTCTTATTATCCATCGCTCCTGATGTGGATATAGTCTGCTTGTTTTTCCCCAGTCTTTGTCAGGTCATTACCCTCATCTCTGACTAGTTCCAGTGTTTTCCTCAGTTTCTTGTGCAAGCTCCTCACAGTTGGTTTGCTTGCACTGCTTTATGGATTTTATTGTATTTTTTTTCTCCTGCTACCTCAGTGCCTTGCAAAGTTCATACTAAAGATCTCTTTATTTTACTGCTTGCCTTCAGTCTCCCACGATGCCATCAACTGGGTTAAAAAATAAAATCTGATACCAACGTAACACAATCTCTACAATGTTAAGCTGGTATAGGCCTTTGGAGTAAAATGACATCATAGCATGCAGAACAAACCCCATCTCTATACCCATTATCACATGATAAGAAATACAGTCATACTCTCCATCATATTATTCTGTTTTTTAAAGACATGTTGCCTTTAAGAGCAGTATTCAATATGAAAAGCATGTGGGGGAAAGGAAACATTATAAAGACTATCCAAGAAAGAAGGTAATTTCTTTTGTTTTTGTTTTTTATGTCAAAATTTACAACTCATATTTCTCACTTCCCCTCAGTCCTTTTTGCATTTTCTCTGCTATCTGACAGACTGCTGGTCAGTAGGGGAGTGTGAAAGCACCATGTTTGACACTGCCTGGCTTACACAAGCATTGCATCATCATCCGAGGCCAACTGGGAGCTTTACTTGCCCAGCCAGCCCACACTTCACAGAGAAACTGAGATATATATCCACCATTTCAATCGGGCTGATCAAACCATTCATGCATACTTAAAATGTTACAGAATAATTAATGAGTTAACAAAACCTATAACTATAACAAATGACTACAATTTTTGTTTTGTCTCACAGCACAGCAGCCATTACAATAAATTTTTTAAATGGCATGACAGAGTTGTTGCGGAAATATCACATAAAGCAACATTTCATACTTTTACAAAGCGCTGCCACAAAATTAATCAGCATGTTCCAATAAAAAATGACCACTTGAGGGTGTTATAAGAACTATCAATTCTCAAAGTTTACTTCTAAGCTAATTTTCCTTGAAGTAAACACATTTTTTTTTAAATCTAATTTTTTCACTCCCCCAAGACAAATTATTCGGTGCTCTGCTTATCGGGTTATAGTATTAAAGAATCAAACCCAGAGAGGGAGAAATAATCACTAAATGAAAGTTAGTGAACAATCCTTCCTGTCTCTATGACTCCCAGGAGAAGTCACAAACAGGTTCAAAGCTCCCACATATGACCGAGGCTGAAGGGACTGCACATCCCTTCCAAAAAATAAATTTAAAAAAATCTCAAACTATAACTCTCTCGACCTTTATGCCTTTTGAAATAGCAAATGTAGTGATTTAGTTCTTAAACAAATCTTCATCTGTATATGAAAACAACTGATAAATTTCCCAATTAGTCACATTTCCATTTGTAGAGGATTAATATAGCGTCTGGTGTAAACAGAATGCATACTGACTGACGTACGAGCAGGAGAAGATGCTCATGGTGGAAACCTGAGACTATGCACAGTAAAAATCAGTAAATTTGCATTTAATTAACAGATCACAGCAGAAAAATATCCGCCCACAAATTCACACTCACTATGCCGCCGAGTCGTTCAGCTGGTATTCTCGCGATCTTGCAAAGCAGCTCTGTATGCCGCTGTCACTCCACAGTCGCCTGATCACGTTAGCCAAGTCATCAGGGAGAATGCCCTGTTCCTCAGCAGCTGCAGCCAGGGCAAAGAGCTGCTGGGCATCGTCCTGCAGGGGGCAATAAGGACACAGGAGTGGGTTGTTAAGAACACTGCAACTAAAACCAAGGCGACAGCTGCTATCCTTGACACAATCAAACATGATCAAAGATCCAGTTGGTTCTTAAAGACAAAGAGTTACATGCTCTTATGTACAGGACATTAAAGAGTAACCGCTGTTACTTCCCCTTCTATAATGGCTGGGAGGGAAGTCGTTCCTGAAGCAAATTTCATATAACTGATCAAATGACAAAAACCCTAGTTGTATTTCTCTGGTAACTTTTTTTTTAAAATTTCAGCTAAAGCTAAGGAATAAGGTTAAGAAATATCTAACAATGGCATTTAGAAATAGAAAGGATATTTCTTCTGCCAGTACAATCAAGAGGAAAAATTACAATGGCAATTAGCTGGCAAACATGTTCTGATAGTTCTTGAATTCCTGCAAAATGGCACCACTGGAAACCAAAACATATTCTTCAGCTATGGAAATATTTAGAAACAAGCTAACCTGTGTAACATGTTAGAGAAATTTCAACAGGCAGTTACAATCGGATTTTGATTTAAATACTAGGGGTGCAACGATACACAAAATTCACGGTTCGGTTCGATACTTTGGTGTCACGGTTCGATATTTTTTCGATACAAAAAAAATGTTCATGCCTTTTTAATTTGTCATTTATTAAAATTATAAATATATATTTTAACTCAAAAGTGCAGTTTTTAAATTTAACCCTAACCCTTGTGCGTGTTTTTTATTTTGACAGCGAATGCGCACCTGCGGACCACTTATGTGCAGCCCTGGTTGTTTAGCTCATCATATCGCAGCCACAGAAATTATTTTGTCCATGAAACCATAAAGCTGCACTTTCTTTTTGCCTTATAGTCTGATTTGTCATAACTTCTCCGTTTTGTGGTAAGCTTTTCTTTGGCTGTCACTTCTTCACCCTGACCTGTCTTATTTGGCTCAGCAGAACTAAAATATAAATCCTGCTGCTTTTACACACACACTCACATAAGCTCAGCGATTCTCTGCGCGATCAACCTCTCACATGTTTAAGCTTGCTGCGGGAGATTTCACTTGTCATGTTTGCGTAGTAAGCTAACAATTAATAAGACGATGTCAGAGGAATTGGTGCTCAAATTATCATCACTCACAGATCAGTGCTGTCGCTCTCTATACACAGTTCGCACGATTGCAAAGTGAAAGCAAAAAAACAAGCGCAAATTCAAACGCGATTTCAATATGTCACATATTGACAGTGGCTCACCGATGCCAATGACATAATTACCCAGCTACATTTCTGAAAGAATGCAAAAGCATTGACATATATTTTTCCTTCCTACAATAGCCCGACGGGCAGGGAAGAGATAGATTTTGGTAAACCGACTGAAAATATCGCTAGCCCCAGGACGTCGGGCTAGCGATATTGCAAGCCCTGTATCTGATTGAGGAATCACTCATCTTTGGAAAAGAGAGTTTATTACAGAGAAATGTCTCTTTCCAAAATAAAAGCTATACTATCCGCTTCTTCTGGGCTATATTCTCAGCAGCATAAGGAGAATCATGTGCTAACAGCTGTCTAAATGACTCGGCTAAAGGTAGTAGCATGCTTGTTGTTTTTGTCTTTGCACTAGGATGATGTCGGTGTAAATGTGCAGTCATATTCGTTGTGTTCCCACTAGTGCTTTCAGGTTAATCTCGTTGAAATGACCTTAACGCCACAACACGGCAAATCTCCGTTAACGAGCTACCGCCGATCGCCCGTGCATGGGGCTAGACGGCCAACACGTTAACGAGCTAACTGCGCCAGCTCCCACCCATGTAATTGAGCATTGCATGGCACATCCAACATACTGTTTTACTTTAGTCCATGACGCGCTTACCTTCAGGGTCATACTTCACATGAAAACCAAAATAATTCCAAACGCCAGATCTGAATGGGGGGGGGGGGGGGGGGGGGGGGGGGTCTCGCTAGCTTGCCCTGCGCTCTTCCTTCTGACTATGCTGTCTGTGTTGAGCGCTCAGTGGATCTGCGCTCGACAGTGCAGCCTAGGCGGAGTAGTCGAACGCAGATTCACTGAGCGCTCAACACAGACAGCATCGTCGGAAGGAAAGTTGATAAAATAAATTACAAATGTTGTATTGTTCGATACATATGCGTACCGAACCGAAAGCACTGTATCGAACGGTTCAATATCGATACGAATATCGTTGCACCCCTATTAAATACTTATTGATAATCTAATACAACAGTATGGACCAATGTGAGCGATATCTCTATAGAACTGGCACAAAGAGAGGAAATATTTTAAAGTAAAGTGATTATAATATCATTACAACATGTGATAAAGCAATGTGGCAGCCAATTTGGGCTGACCACATGTAAGATATATGAGATAGGTCTGTATGACTCAAAGTAACAGCATGCAGGGCTGCTTCAACAGACTGTGGTTTGATTTCCTGCTGTTTGCCACCTTGCTTGTTTCTCTCAGTTCACCATCTTCCTGTTGGCACAATGTTAATTATTTCTCTCTGACCTTTATTCTCAAGGATAGAAATTCTAAGAGTAATAAATAAACCTTGGTTTTCTCTGCACATTTGTATGTGTAACTAACTTAATGCAACTGCAGTCAGGATTTTCTAGAGTTCTGAATATGTATGGCATCATCAAAATACACAAATGGTTCATAATGAAACATTTCGTAATTGTGAATGGAAACAAACTGGACTGAGTAGAAATCTATTACTATCTCTACCTGCCATTGTCATCCAGTCAGTATACAATCATGGTCACTTTATTAGGTACACGTATTCAACTGCTCCTTAACAAAAATGTCAAATCAGCCACATGCCAAAAACCCAGTTTAGATCTAGACATGCCAACATAATCAAGACAACTCTCTGGGATTCAAACCGACAATCAGAATGAGGACGAAAGATGATTTAAGTAAGATGCTGCAAGGGCTGGTCTCAGTATTTCAGAAAATGCGCATCTACTGGGATTTTCCCACACAACCATCTCTAGTGTTTACAGATAATGTTCTGAAAAAGAGAAAATATCCAGTGAGCAGCAGTTCAAATGCCTTGTTGAAGTCAGAGGTCAGAGGAGAATAACCAGACTGCTTCAAGCTGAGAAGAAGACAGCAGTATTTCAACAAATCTCTTGCTACAACCACGTTACGCAGAAGACCATCTCTGAATGCACAACACATTGAACCTGTAAGTATATGGGATAGAGCAGCAGAAGACCACACCAGGTACTACCTCCTGTCAGCTAAGAACAGGAAGCTGAGGCTAAAATTCACAACGGTTCACAAAAGTTGGACAACAGAAAACACCACAAAAGCCTGGATTCATCCTGCAGGGCGGTGTAATTGCGTGAAGGTTATTTTTATTTTATTTTTTAATTGTTTGGGCTATTTAGTAGTGACTGAGCATCATTTCTGAATACTGTTCCTGACCCTGCCCACAAATTTATGAACATAGTGTGCCCATCTTCTGATGGATGCTTCCAACACACCTAGTTTCTTGAAACTGACAATGAGTTCACTGTGTTCAAATGACCTCCACAGTCACCAGATATTAGTTCAATAGAGCACCTCTGGGATGTTGTGGAATGGGAGATTTACATCATGGATCTGCAGCCTAAAATCTGCAGGAATTCTAGGATGCTATTGCATCAATAATAACCAAAATCTCAGAGTTATGTTTTCACCACCTTGTTAAATCTATGCAGTGAAGAATTAAGGCGAATTTGAAGGCAGAAGGGAGTCCAGTACTAACAAAGCAGCCGGTGAATGTACGTCTGTGCCTATTAGATGGTGATGTTTACGTTGGTTAAATGGCCAGCTTACTGAATTTGTGTATGTCCTTTATTATTGGTCCAGTCAATGTCTTGACTGGACCAATAGCATTACTGTTCTTTTGAAATGTGTTTATTTAGTGGTGCGTCACTATGAGTGATGCGCTCACATGCTGCCAATGAAATTGATGTTTACGATGGCTCTCTGGGAATGTGACACATTTACTAAAACTCTTTCTGCTCTTTTTAACACAGCTACAAGTTGCAGACTGCAGAATATTAGACTCACACACACTCGCCTTATCCTTCTCCTCTTTGTCATTCACTTACAAATTTGCAGGCTCCGACTGCACTTGCAGCTGCAATGAATCACCATGAAACTGCAAACACTGACTTGAGTTTCATGTTTACTTCTATACAGCAGCATAATGTGTCTGTTAATGATCCTTATCACATGCAGATCAGCTGCTACAATCAGCTCAACTGAAATCCAATATGGGGCATAATTAAAGAATAGTATGAAAGCCATAAGCGTGTGTCAATTTCTACAGGGCTGCTGCGCAAGTATGGGCAGGCTAGCACACTAATTGCTATGTGTGGGAGTGCGAGAGTAGCATCACGTACACCCAGCCATTTGACAGATCTATGGGTGAGAAAAAAAACGTCACCACAGCAGAGTCCTTAATCCTTCTATTACAGCTTCACTTACAGGATACACACACGGCCACTGTCAGACCTCACCGGCAGCTTGTTTGAAAGTTGATAAGTGTTCACAGGGTGCAGGAGACTGCAACTCAGCATCTCTTGTCTTCTGTCTGCAGGTTTAAGTATAAAAGTTTCACGGATGCCCTGTTGTGTTTAACTTAGTGTGTGTTTGTATGAGCTGCACCTAATTATTTAGTGTGTTCATGAAGTACTTCTGATATGCTCGAATTGTGCAGTCATAATAATGAAGTTCGTTAATCACCTAATTAAAGATCTGAATTAACTGAATCCAAATGCACATCTCGCCCTCACAATCACATCACATCTCTGTCCAAAATCCCATAGATATTAAATTTGCTGTTGGATGAACTACACAGACAACTTCCACATCCGCACATCAGAGAAATCATTAAATATCTTTTACGTGTCAGCCTTTGAAATTCTTGTATGGTGACACAGTACTTAGCTTAAATGTGGCATTCTTTGCAAATCCTTACTTTTAAACAGAGGTACATTTTTTTCCCCCCGAAAGCAACTGTTAATTTTTTCTACTCAGATGACAACTGTTGCTGGCAGATTTTATCAGCTGTAGCTATGGCTAATTAAATTATTTTTAGATCCATGACTTGCACGTCGAAAATCGTCTCTGGCTGCCTCTCAAATATTTCACTCTGCCTCGTTCTAAAATGAGAATGATGATGAACTGTGAAGTAGTGGATTGGATGACTTAACAAAGACCTAGAGCTTGTAAAGCTCAATAAAGCTGATTATAGAGACACACTTATACATAATAAACAGCTTTAACGATGTAAGCGTTTGCCTCACTGTTTGAAATTTTGAACACATTTAATATGAACGTGTTATGTCCAGATCATTTAGAACATACCAAGAAATGGAGATCCTCAGAGAAACAATTTTTCCTGGGTCAATATTTTTTTTAACAACAAGTCAACACAAAGGCGGTTCAAGGAGAACTGATAAGCAGGTGCTTACCTAAAACCAAATATGGCTTAAACTAGGTGTTACTGCAGCACACCCAAGCGAAATCAAATGAAAACCAAGTTAGCGACCTGAAAGGCAAGAGCCTTCCAGAAGAAGAGACAGCCAGCGAGGAAACTGGTTTCTATAGAGTTCCCAATCATTCCCAAGCCATTTCCTGATTAGGATCTGAAATAGAGCACGTAAAAGGCAGGCCTGCCAAAGAACATAAACACAAGACCTAGAGCTGTCACAAGCATGCGCTACTGTAACTCTTTATATATGACAGAAAATAAATAAATGCATAATCAATCATCTTTAATATGTGGAGTAATTTAAAGACTGACAAGCCTGTTTTCATTAGCTAGCCAGTTATAAAACCATTAGTTTGGGAGTGATTAGGTTTAGCAAACACTAACATGCAAAGCAAACATAAATGATGGGTAACAATTGTTACAAAACACCTCCAGACAAATGGGTTAGCAACAAGATCTTCCTTTTACAGTTGGGTATTCTTCAAAATAAGAAATTAGTTTGTGTTGCTGCTGAGGCTGCAGAAACCAGCCTCTGCAGTGCTGTTCAAACGTGCCCTGCTAGCAGCACTGAATTAATCCAATCTGCACCAGAGCTCTCAGTGGCTGCTGTTGCTCCTGCAGCAGGTATACTTTCAGACTCCTCTCTGTCTAGTACAACTTTAAGGAGACAGCAGATCAAAGATGGACCAGATGGAGTCAGTAAGACAAGTGCTATTTCCCTGCAGGTTGCAAAGACATATCAGGAAAGGATTATACTGTGCTCCAGTTCTGTGTAACACCTACTACATAAATCTTACTGCTGATAAAAAAAAGGCTGCTGTGAACAGATGCATGTTGGAAATCACATGATACCATGTTTGTTTAAAACACTGGCACAGCCCGACAGTGGTATTGACTGAAAAAGAACTGCCAAGAAGAGGAAACATGTAAGAAAGAGTCATAGTAGCCTTTAAATAATCCTATTTTACCGTGTTATACATGTCTTAGTAATGACACATACGTGTATATGTATGTATGTAAGCAACTGGGTTATTTAGCCTCTTTATATTGAGAAAAAGGACCAAGTAAATAGGGCACAGTGACTGGAAACAATGGAAAACTTGTGATTTCAATTCTGGGAAAGCACAATGTAACTCTTAAGTACTGTGCCAGATACACAGTTGCAAGATGCTGTTGATAAAGCAGGCTTTGTTTTGTTTAGCCCCAAGCGACATCCTGGTAAGTCAATGGTTAGTAAGGCCAAATTAAATTCAGCATTCTCACATAACAATGGTTTTTAGCCTTTGGTCTGGATCTTGCTCCTGAGTCTTTATTGCTCTTACACATCCCATGCTTACCAACAGATAAAGCATTTTGTAAAGATCAAGTAAAAAAGCATTTAGAGTGATTATTTTGTACACAAACGCCATGCTTTAGAAAATACATTGTGTTTGGGAGTGTTTGTGCATCTTACCACTCTGGTGGGATTGCTGTAGTCTATCTTCAGACTGGCCATGGCTTTAACAATGGCCATTATAGATTGGATGGTATTACTATAAACCACTGCTCTGTACTGCTTACACTCATCTTCTGAGTAGCCATCTTCATGGATGATCCTGAGAATATCAAGAGACATTCAAGTTTTATTTAAGTGCACATTAAAACATTGCCCACAGTATTCTCAAATGTGTGATGCAATTATGCTTGCTGAAATCATTTCTACTGTTTACCCTGTCAATTAAAAAACTCTTCTGGTGCACTTCAAGTGTAAATAATGACACATTTTTGCTTTTTGCACAGAATGTGAAATTCATTTAACAGCAGACACACATCAGGATGGAATTAGTTCATGGCCGATAAGAACAGGATGACAGATTAGCAACACTTGGTTCGATGTACATGAGGGGGAATCAATTATTGTTTTAATGAAGTCTTCAAAAACTACTTCTTATGCTTCACTATGTGCACTACAAGCTCATTTGGAGTGTTCTCCAGCATCCTTGCTATAAAAATAAAGCAAAAAACAGCTTAAAGTATATAAAATGAAGCAACTTGTGAATTCTTACTGTCAGCAGGTATCCCAAAAAGTCATGCTGGAGCTCAGTGGTACAGATGACATGGATGGATGTGGGTGGCAACACAGAGTAAGGAATAGCACAGAATCTGACCTATTTATAACCTATTTATTACCTACTGCCTTTATTACCTATTTGTCACCTGTTTGACCTTATTTCTTTTAATAAATCAATGTAAAGTTGTCTGAAATTCTCTTAAAGAAACATACATGTTGATTATTACTGAATTATTTTTAAGAAGACATATTCCCAAATGCAGTTACATAGTTAAGCTGCCAGGCTCAGATTTAAGTCAAACTGCTAAACTAAACAGCTTCTTTCACACAGAAAATCAGACTAGCTCAAATTCTGTTACTGGCTAGTTAATGATTAACATCATTAATATCTTTGTACTGTATAGTTTAAATCATTTTCTTTACAATCATTGTTACACATTAATGATTACATTAAGAGTTTTGGCTGTGTTTAAACTCAAAATATTTTTGAAGCTAAAAGCTGATTTTGTTTTGTCTGTGTTGCTATCTAGTCTATAAAAAATCATACTGAATACTCAGTGTAACATTTATCATGTCAGCATGCTGTGTAGGATGATGTGTAGCAAACGGGGTTAACACACAGTGGGACTGCCTCAACACTGCAGCATTCAGCTGATGCAGTATCCTAACTTTACCTCTTGCAGTATTATTACCCTGACTGCGACGGAACTAAGTGTTTGTGCATGCACAAGTGTGCAGCCCATCATGAGGTGCAATCACCCAGATTTCATCAGGCTGCAGAACAAAGTGCAGAGAGAGCGAAGTGAGACAGCCCCACAGTAATTCTAAAGTGGGTCTGCCCCCTGCTTTTAACAGCCTACCGATGTTAATGTTAATGAACAGTAATAATTTAGAAAACAGCTGCCTTCTTTTTGAGCTGTTCTAAGAACGTTGAATTAGCTAACTTTTCTTACTGTAAGACATGTTTACACCGCACAATGTCATCATACATGACATTATTTAATGTCATGTATGACATTAAATAAAAGGTCAGAGTCATGATTGCTTCTGTGTTCATGCTGATAAATCGATACCTCTGTACAAGTTTATAAATTAGCTTCAAAAGCAACAGACTGTTCTTGGTCCAAACTCATAAAAAATGGATTCAATGCCTGGTTAGCCCAGAGGAATGTGAATAATTAAGGCATTTAGTGTCCTCTGTGTTTATCCATTAGTGTGTGAGTATCTGTGTCATTGTGTATCCTGATTGGTGCACAAGCTTTACAAAAAGAAAGAAAGAAAAGAAAGAAATGAAAAGCCTTTGTTTTATAGACAGCATAAAAGATGGACCTAGCTACCCTGACATCATCCCCTGGTTTATGAAGTCTCGTTTTGAAGCCTCAAAATGAGTGTTTTTACCATCGTCATTTTGATTTCAAAATAGCTATATGACATGGAGGGGTCTAGCTTTAAAATTACTTGCGCACTGGACCTCCATTCTGAAACACAGGACTCCCAAGATTTACAAAAGGCTTTTTTATTCAGTATGACCCAAGACTGAGAGACTGAGCCCAGAAACCTATCAGGAAAGTGTTTGCAGAGGTCAAGATGGAGGGACATTTTCCCATAGACTCCTATTGGTCTCAGAAGCCAAGTCTATGTGTTAAGTACTTTCCAATAACCCTATACGTTCTCACATGTACAAAAAAATTCTAAACACCTGTGACCACAACATCACCTGGGAACCAACTTGAAATAACTCCACTGTATTGTATCTAAAACTGAAACGATTTAACTGTAAACTGCTCAAGTTCTCTGACCGAAACACATAAAATAAGAACAGTGAACTGTGACCGGAAGTTAACAGGGTTTCCCCTTACGGCAGTCAGTCAATACTTATTGAGGCATACCATTACAACAACCTATGCAGCACACCCCACTGTAAGTTGGAAATATTATATCAACATGATGGATAAAGTTGTGCCTATTAACCTTAGAACATGGCATCCTCATGCACTGACATTTTAATAAAGCCAATAACTTACCTCTCTAAATGTCTTGGATTTTATGAGCGTCTTAGAATTAAACAGACTGTCAGAAATCGATTATATGTATTCTTCTGCACACTTTTGTAACTGAAGAATTAAGCAGTGATAGCAATATCAGTTTACACATTCAAACTGCCAGATTTTCTTGCAGTCTCTAGCTAAAACAAATGTGTTGCTTTTAGCTTGTATTATATTTTAAATTTATTATATTTATTTAGGATTATCTCTTGTTCTTCTTTAAATATGCAGCTCTAGACCTGTCCATTTTTGGAAATGGGTCATCTGGTGTCAGCACTGCCCCCTCTTATGTAAACACACTCATTGCTAAAGTCAGAAAATCTGGGTTGACTTCCTGGGGTGTTAACCGGCATCGTGTGACCACTTATAATATGACTGTGGTTATTAGGCTCAGTGACACAATATAATTAAAGTTTATTGTGATTATAAAAAAATTTCTTAATTTGTGAGGTTTTTAAAAGACATTTACAAATACTGGCAGTGGCCAATGGTACCCCTCAGCCTCCTAGTAGAGGCACCTATCGTATGAATTTAAAAATCCCACATCACCTTATTCTCAAACTATCGTATTCACAAGCTTTTCAGATCAATTGACCTCGGACTTCTATGCTTGAGGTCGAGGTCTATGAGATTCGAACTCTTCTGAGACCTTGAGTAGATACACCTATGGTATCAATTTAAATGTCACTCCGTTCTCGAGTCATCACGTTCACAAACTTGTCCCCCACCTGTTGGCATGGTGATGGCAATATACCACATTATACATATGTACATCCTTTCACAGCTGAGGGGTAAAAATCTAAATGGACTATCTTAAAGGGCAACATTTACTTCCACACACAGACATAAGAACTACTTTGGTTGCTTTTGTTAAACAAGGAAACAACTATTTGACCAACAGATCATAGAAAAAATGAGTAACGGGCATATAGCATTAGAGCTAATATTAGTTTGTAGCTTTTAATGGTTTTGTGATTACCAACCAAATTCCAGTGACGTGAAAAAGCTTTTGTGTTACACAGAATTTAAAAAAGGTGGAATAAACATTCCTTTTGCAACTTACTTCATCTGCTTTACAATGGTGCTCTTTCCAGACTCCCCAGCACCTGTTGGAACATTAACATGAAAGAGTTACAAAGGATCTCTGCGCACATAACAAGAATAAACTTAAACTTTAGTTGTGGCTGTTCCTGCTTTGAAAATAAGAGCAACACACAGTGATGACCTACTGCTAACATCACATTCATCCTCTGGGTTGCCTGGTTTATTTATGTTTCCGTTTGTGAGAACACGATGTACAGATATGCATGAATACTTCCCATATTCATTTCAGTGTTTATTTTTCACTCCAGAAGAAGTGGCTTTTGACTATTAAATAGTTCACAACAATAAGCCACTTATTATGATGAGAAAAAGATCATTTAAAGGTGGCTTTGCGGCACACAACATTTTATCAGGGATGTCATATTTAGCTAGTTGGCTAATTAGACAAACTACACAGCAGAAGTTTGTGTTGGCTCTTAGTCATCCAGTTCATGGTAGTCTTAGGAGCTTGAAAAAGAAGGCAACTGGACTTCCTTAAGTTTATGAAAACATTTCACCGCTCATCCAAGAAGCTTCTTGAGTTATAGAAACAAAGTGGACACTCCCAAGTATCCTTTGGAGGTGGTCGTTGACCCACTATTGATAATGTGCATCATCACATAAGCCAAGATGTGAAAAAAGTCAATGGTCATTACCATCAGCAGGGGTAAAGGGTGAAACCACTGTGAGACTTTGCCCCATCATGTGACCTACCCCAATCTAACCTGAGGCAAGGTGTGTGTGTCCGGGATCTAAGGACCTAAAGACTGCATTGTAGGTGGCTGACAAATGGTGTGGTAAGCCACCACCTCTGTTCAATGATGTTTGTTCACAGCAACCATCTGTCTTCACTGTCCAAAGAGTGACCTTTGTCCTTCAGGTGAATGAGTGTACAGGTGAGTGTTGTCCTGTTGAGGTGTAACTCTATGTTCTGTCATGCATTTGTGGAATGATTGTTCAGTTTCTCCTATGTGCAGGTCTGACCTCTCCTCACTGAAGTGCACATAGTGTATATGTTGTTTAGCTTGTGTTTAGAAAGTTTTTTCCTAGGGATGACCAAGTCAATAGTAGATCAATGTCCACTTCAAAGGGAACAACCTCCACTAGAGGTTAAATATCTGGGACTCCATACCTTTTGTTTTTAGAAATAAAGAAGCCCAGTTCTAAAGAAGCCCAGTTCTTTGATGCACGAGATTTATAAAATGTGTCACATTTATATTAGAGTTTCTATTTGCCCACACAGATGTGGAAGGGCCTACGTGACACCAACATGCTTGAGTAGAGAAAACTGTGTGCACAAATGAAACATTAGAATTTCATGGTCTTTTATGCCAAATTATATTAGAAACCCTTTGGTTTGGACTGGAAACTCTCATGTTACTTTATTATTATTATTATGAGTGACGATATGGAGCAATGTTCACTCCGTTCGCTTGTTTGTAGTTTGATCCTATTCCAGTATTTCAGTTAATGTCAACTGACAGCAATTTCAAAATTCCTCAGGAAAAGTTAATAAAAGCAAGAGGAAAACAACAAGCTAGTCAAGCATAAACGTAAACAATAGATTTTGAAATAGTGAAGAGAATTCAATGCATTGCAGAGCACAGTACAGGGCACACATTGGATTTAGTGCTGAAACCACCATCTTGGTTACGCTGCTGTAAAAGCAAGAAACGCTACACCATCGGGACAGTAAAATTCCTATTCCTCTGGATCAAAAGTAAAGAACTAAAGATCCATTAAGAATTTAAAACTTAATTCTGAGTCAGCCAAGCAAAAACTGTATGTTCCTTACACAAGCAAAATCATCACGCACACAGTTCACAAGTCAGCGCTTTACTGCCTTTTGTTTCATAGCCTGTAAACCTACTTCCATAAGTTCTGAATACAGTGAGTAACACAATGAATGAATACAATGTTTCCGGACAATTGTTATCATGTTGAAATGAGGAGACACGAGCTCTTGCCACTTCTGCGCCACCATAAACTGTCCCTTCACGCCACCTGACCCAGCCCTGCCAACAGACATTAGCTTAGCCTTGGGCTGACGGACCAACTGGGACAAGCAGTGTTGCCCGTTCACGCTGTCAACACACATCGTTTTCGCACACATCAAGTACTTTTCTGAGAAAAAGAAGGGAACGCAAAGGGAGAAGTGTAAAAAGCCAAGTCTTAGGTTACATTTGCTGTGCTGCAAGCTGTCAGAGAGCTGGATGGATCTCTAGGTGATTTGTGTATTTATAAAATATATATATATATATTTTATGCAACAACCCAGCAGACAAAAGAATGTGTGTTTTTTTTAAAACATGAAAAATGATCTTCTCAGTTTTCTCTTTTGAATTACTAATGCCCGCTTCTTGTTGTAGAAACCTCTAATCAAGACAAAACTGTGTAAGGAGCTGCTTCTTTTTTTCAACACCATATCTCTTAAGAACACATTGTTTTATTGCAAGGGCCTTGTCAAATCTCCTCTTTTGAACTGCCATCTACTTATATCTGGAACATTAAAGCTTCCTTTCAGATGCACAAGCATGAACAAATAACATAAATACAGCCTCTGATTTACAAGTGCTTATATAAAAAAATGTCCTGGTTAAAAATATAAGGTAGGTGGTAGAAAGTGTGATATCCACCTCTCTGTGGACACACATGTGTATGAAGGGCACCTTTCTGATTCCAGAATAAAACTCATCCATTAATATTTCAGACCTAAAGGGAGGTGGACGCTTGTGAGCAGCAGAGAAAAAGAAAAGAGCCTCCCAATTCTTCAGGCACACGGTATTACAGGAAAACTGGGGACTGCTCTTATTCTGCTTCAGGGGAAAACTTTTGAACTGATGTTGTATTTACAGGAAAATATCACTATTCCTGCAACCTAAGGGAATAGACAGTGCAAGACAAACACAAATATTTTTAATCCATCGTCAGTGTGGAATTGATTGTGAACCATTAGAAAGAAAAGCAGTCTGAATGATTTGTGTTTCCTTGTTTTATAATGAAAAATATAAAAATGCACTGTAGCCAGCAGAAGATTTTTCAGGCAGATACCAAATACAGATTTCAAGTACAGATTTCAAAAGCACACATTAAAGGTGTGATATTTGAATCTTGGTAAAGGTTCAAAAGTGTTCTAATTAAATATTTCCTGAGTAGAGTATTTTATTATTAAATATGTTCATTTATCTCTCTTGCAGGGATAGCACCTTGCTAAGATCATGGAGTGTTGTATTTCCTCCGCAGATATAAGGTAGTAGCATAAATCTTATTAAGGAGTGAAAAAAAAGTGTTACACAATGCTTATTTCAAAAGCTCAAATTATTATTTTTAATTAGCATGCGTTGCGTCTACACAAAACAGCAAAAGTAGACTAACCATTTAAGGTGGGAACAGACACTTTTTTATTGATAACTGTTTTTTAAGTAAATGTACACGACCAGTGAAAACTTTGGACACACCTTTTCATTTAATGGTTTTTCTTTATATATACCACTCTCTACATTGCAGATACATACTGAAGACATCAAATATATGAAGCAAGATATGTGGAATTATAGAAAAAATGTGTAACTCTAAATATGTTAATATTTTAGATTCCTCAAAGTAGCCACTCTTTGCTTTGCTGACAGCACTGCAAACAAGCAAGGGTTCATTTGTGGAATTTCTTGTCTTCTTAATGGGGTTGGGACCATCAGATGTGTTGTGCAGAAGTCAGGTTGGTACACAGCTGACTGCCCTATTTGACAACTGTTAGAATTCATATTCTCTGGGAACTCCTTCAAGACTGTTGAAAAACCATTTCAGGTGACAAACCTCCCCATATGGAAAAGATATATATAAATCTTATAAAGTTTGTATCTGTCTGGTGTGAAACTTGTATGAAATGCATATAAGAGTGAAAACAGATATAAGATCCCTTGAAAACTTATATAATGAAACTTGTATGTTTTGGATACTTACTAAAACAATATATGAAAGTAATGAGAAAGTGGCCACTTTCATGAGTAATCACATATAAGTTTTTACTATTTCTTTTCCATATGGGTCATGAAGCTCATCGAGGGAATGCCAAGAGTGTGCAAGCAGTGATCAAAGGGTGGATAGTTTGAAGAATCTAAAATGTAAAACATGTTTTGAGATATTTCAGACTCTGAGATACTTCAGACTAACTCCATATGTGTTCATTCATAGTTTTAATCCCTTCAGTGAGTCTACAATGTAAATAGTCATGAAAATACAGAAAAAAAAACATTGAAATGAGAAGGTGTGTCCAAACTTACATCACTGGCACTCAAAACAGTGTTTGCAAGGGTAAAAAGAGCTACTTTTGTCGTGGTCTGGGTGGTTTTCCACAGCATCAGCTCCTCCCCACTGGGTGGAGTCTTTGTTGTTCCTCACCTGATGGCAATCGTACCAGCAGTATTTATGACAGGCGCACTCAACTGGTCTTCGCCAGATTATCTGCCAACTTTAGTCAGTTCTCGGCCTCACGTCCGTTCCTTGGTGACTAATCGTGTGTATTGACCGTATCTCTGTTTTTCTCGTCAGCCTCTGAAACCCACCTACCAAGCTCTCCTGGATACCAGTTTGCTGCCGCCGGTAATCCCCAGAGGTGTGGACTCGAGTCACATGACTTGGACTCGAGTCAGACTCGAGTCATTAATTTTATGACTTTAGACTTGACTTGAAAAAATGTTCTAAGACTTGTGACTTGACTTGGACTTTTACACCAATGACTTGGGACTTGAATTGGACTTGAACCGGTTTACTTGAAAAGACTTGATATTTCACCCCAAATATAAAATTTAACATGCATATTATATAGAGATTGAAAATGTGACATCATTCAGGGGTAAACCGCAAAGAATTCTGGGAACTCGTGGCAAGCGGTACTAGCGCACGCAGGCTTTCAATTGAAATCAGTCACACAGCGATAAAAAGAAACACAAAAATGTCGAGAAGCTGTTGTATTATTAACTGCAATAGCCGGTCGCATGACAGCCACGGGAAGCCGACGGGTAAAGAGATCGGTTGTTATCGGATTACGTCGTTGAAGAGAAATTGTTCAAGCCATGTTTCCGAAGTAACAAAGACGCGACGGATGGCCTGGATTGCAGCCATTCAAAGATCAAATATAACGTCCCAGAACACTCCAGCTCACAGGTTAGTCTGCTCCAAGCATTTACACAAAGGTCAGTCTGCTGTTGTAGTTAATACGTCATTTTCATAACATAATTGGTGATATAGGTTACAAGCAAGTCTGGCGCTGAACAGAAATTGTTGCGCTATGCTCCTTTGTTTATTGTGCATAAATAGTGAATTGTCCTGACACAATATTGCGTTTCGCCTCTGTTATTATGGTACATTGACAAAAACATATACTTTTATTCACAGTTTAAAACAGGTTTTTTGTATCACTAATTGCCCAGTACGATTACAGCATACAGTATTATTGTCACTGCTACATTTCTGTAACTCGTACCAGAAATTATTTCCACTGCTAATTAATTACCGTTGAGCTCAAAGGTCCTATTAATAAACGGTTAACGAATGTGTATTTATGAAGACGATTTGTGAGACTGGTAAACTTATGATACGTACGATGGTCTTTCGTTCTACACGGTGCATTTCAAGGTCCTGCACCCATCCGGCGGTAAACTGTACCTGGGCTTGTTGCAGTGACCTGAAGTTACTAAACTTCATGAGTATATGCGCTCACTCCAAGAAGCGTATAATTATAAATATGCATATAAATATGCTACGATGAGATAGCTGACTTCATCTAACTAGCAAATGTTGTCCAGGCTACGTTGGTGATGCAGTTTTTTTTAATGTGTATGATATTTTTGTCATGCGATTTTAAAGCCGGTCCTACAACCGCATCCAAGAATAACATGCAGCTTATCTCAGAACTGTGAAAATTATTCTAGGAGCTAGGTTTAATTGAGCTGCATTTTAAAGAGGTGCAATTTCACAATTTGTGTATATTTTCTACGTTCACTATTTTGTCATGTGTTGAGAAAAACACAGATTTTAAAATTACATGGTCTAATATTTACATTTAGCATAACTGCAACATTATTTTTTCGTTGTTTTTTTTTAAAGACTCGAAAGGACTTGAAATTCAAAGTTTCAGACTTGTGACTTGACTCGGACTTTTACACCAGTGACTTGAGACTCGACTCTGACTTGCCTGACATTACTTGAGACTTGACTTGAGACTTGAGGATAAAGACTTGAGACTTACTTGAGACTTGCAAAACAATGACTTGGTCCCACCTCTGGTAATCCCTCTCCGTTTTGGAGCTGCCATTCTCTCCTGCCTGCCTCCCTGCATTGCATGCAGCACCCACCTGGACCTCTCCTGCCTCCCCCCTCCACCCAACCCCCACCTGCAAGCTTGTAAGACAGCTCAGTGTACTATCCTTAGATTCACTCGCAACCCTCTGTGGGATTCCCCTGACTGCTCTGTCCTCTGTTTCAGTGCCCTGGCCCGCCACAGTTTCCCCTGCCCAGTACCTGCACCCAGTTATCCCTGCCATCTAGTTATCATCACAGTATTTTTCTCTCGCCTCAGACATCTAGTTTAAGTTCATTGATTCTAGTCTGCACTTTCTGTTAGCCTCTGAGCATTGTAAAATAAAATCTCTTTTCGTTACACCTCATCCCTGGCCTCCGGTTTTGAATCTGCACTTGAGTCCATCCCATGTCCACGGGCCACTGCGCCTGACAACTTTACATGAATCAATTGCCATTGAGAAGGATATTAACACAGTTTTATATGTCAATAAAATGTCTGATTGCACAATTGATTTCAGCAACTTTCCCACATGGAGCTAAAACAGTTACACAAGCCCCTGCAGAGTACATCAAATAGTGGTACTAAAAGCAGTCAATTCTGTTGCTACTGACAAATCTAAAGAATATTCTAAATCTCTATCCAACTTCAATCCAGCCCACAGCATGACTTTGGAAAATGTGAAGGAGGGCATAAAATTGGGAAAAAAAAGAAAAAAACGTTGTTGTGAATTAACCAAAATCTTTAGTTTTATAATTACAAGAGTCTGGTCAGGGAGCTACCTGAACCTTTTCTCCAATTTTGCACATTTATTACTTATGACTAGAACCCAAAGTGTCATGCTGACAGATCTTTTTATTATTACATTATTAGCTTTTCTTTATAACGTTTTCATATGGTTACATCTCAGTTGTGATTTGGCACTATATAAACCTAAACCCACTAAAGATGAAAGCTGGCTGTATGTGGTCCACAATGTATACTGAGTATTTGGCATCCCTGTTCTAAATAAAGACTTGTATCCACTGCTTCAGGGCTAGTGCAGCAATGAGGGTGAACCAGCATTACAAAGATCCATCTATGCTTTGTGCCAGCAGGTGCGAAAGCCCATTCAGTCAAATAGGCTCAGAATCACTTTCTGCCAATTAGAAGAAAATCGCCCGCCCCCCGTACTTTCTGCTTCTTTAACCTCAACTATTCATAGCTGTTCCAGAGTTGTTTTTCAGTGAGTACCAGAACATGCAGCAATGGTAACAACGTGATTTGTAGCATGAGGATCATAAGTAGCCAGGCTACAAAAAATACAGCCATTTTTCTCAACACATCCAGTACCCTCACAGACCCACTTACATTTATAAAAAACTTGGCAGTTGCCTCAGTCACCCACTGCTGATGACACAAAGTGTCCATTCATGGTGTGATGAGATATTCTGAACCGGGCAAACACACAAACATCCACACATAATGTCACAGCAGAAAAGGTCAGTCATCAGTCAAAAAGCTTTTACGATACCAATCTACATCTGGCATTTTCTCGAGGGTGTTTACAGCACTGCTTGATTAAAAGATAAGGCAGCTGACGGCAAATTAATTGCTACAATTTTTATCATTATTTATACAGCATGAATGCCAAAAATTTACTGCTGTTTAGTATGACTGTAAACCATTTGCTTTTGGACTCTTAGTCAAACAGGCCAACTAAAGATTTTTGCCATGAGGAAGAGCAGTTATTCTCTAAATGTCACATTTTTTAAAATGTTTGTTTCTGACATTTTTGAAGGCACTGTCTATAAAGCTGAGGCCCACATTTCAGATGAAAGTAGCTTTTAGTTGTTGGGGAAATAAAACTAAAAACCAGCACTGTTTTTTATTTACTATTACACTGTAACTTTTACTCAATAAAGTTACAGTTTTATATAGTTGGTTTTTTTTTTTACTTTATAATTACTAAAAATGTTCAAAATATAAAAAGCACCATCTCTGACATGCAGTTACTATTGACTTCTATCTGCTGCTTAGACTTGTGAAAATGAGTGTTGGATCTGTCAGGGAAAGTGGGAAGCTCAGAGTGATGCTGCTTGTCTTCGGGCAAAAAGAAATCACTGGTGTGACTCAATGTCTATCAGAGGATGGCTACATTGTGCCTGGTGAAGCACTTAGACTAATGCAGAAACGAGAGGGGAGTTGTTTTTGACATACGTAGGTGTTAAAACATATGAAAAAACTGACCAAAAAAATCATAATACACAACTGACGTCTTATGGTCTTTATTTGAGTCACATCTTTTAATTAAAATTCTGAGGCTGAGGTAAGCTGCATTATAAATTGGCTCAGAATAGCTGCGTACAACAGGGAGGAGATAAGAACTCGCAGAGTCCCTTTGGAAGGGCTGGCACAGGACCTTATAAGTGTATGGTGTGGGGATTCTGAGCAGAGGTGAACCCGTTTCTATCCAGCAAACATTATTAAGAACGTAAAACAGAATTTAAAACAGAATGAGTGAGGACAATGGGGAGGAAGAAAAAGTACTGTAATTAAAAGGCTGTTAACAAAGACAGGATAGATAGGTGGTACTGGGAGTAGAGTTGGACAGTGTGAACAAGAGTGACAAATGAGCAAGAAGTGGAGGAGGTGGATGACAATGCAGAGTAAAGTGTGTGAGAGGACTGAACACACTAGGAAATGGTTAGGAGAAAAGATAGTGGGATGAGAGAACTAGCATGAGTGCTTGATTTTAAAAAAAGTAATGAATATTCATAACAGGTTATCTGCCAACTCATAGATAAATGCAGAGCTCAGGTATAAGGTGATGTTGGAATGAGAAACACGTAAGAGTGAGCTGTAAAGCACTCAGCAGCAAAAATCACTTGTTTTCTTCCTACTGCCAGCGTTGTTTCAGCAAATTAGTGTTTAGCTAAGGCCCCAGTCACACAGGCTTAAAGGACAATCAGCAACCATCTGGAATAAAATGGTCATGAACGAAAATGTGCACGCTCTGACCAGTTGCCAAGTGATTGCTGGCATTGAAACATCAAATTGCTATAGCATCATTCACTCAAGCCTAAAGACTGGTCAGTGACGCCCCATGCAACTGCCATTTCCTAGGGAAAAGTATGTATTCTGCAACCGGTTGGCGAGTAGTTGCTGGAGGTTGCTGGTTGTTACAGATATAAAGCACTGCACTGAAAACCTTTGCAGTTCCTTAGTTTGCTAGCAAATTATTGCAGTGGCCAGTATTTTGCATGGTAGGGGCAAACTATTTAATTGAGTACCTGTATTACTAGCTAACATTTGATAGGTCATTAAAAAATGTACACTGTGGTTGTAGTGTATGTTTTCTTCTTTCTGTATATTTTCTATTTTATTGTATTCAGTAAAGTTCTTTGTCCCTATGTTTTAAAAAAGTCCTATACAAATAACAATTTATTATTGTATTATTATTTTGGTTTTTGACATTATTGACTGTAATTAACAATACTTGCAAGCATAAAATTGATCTAGAAAAATGCAAAATCAAGCTAACAAGGATATAAACTACTAAAGGACTTGGTTAATTAATCACTCTGTTAAAAAGACGTGTACCTTCAATGGATCATGCTGATGAAATGTGAGAATCCTCTTAATTTTTACATGGGGAACTGGCCTTTTGTGGCGTTTCATCAAATAACTGCTGAATTATTTCACATTCAGAAATGACACTTCAGTAATTTTCCTAGAGGAAAGGTCAAGAAATTACTAGATTACTGGATTCATTTTCCCTGGAATATAAATGCTGGTACTAAATTTCATGGGAATGCATCAAACAATTATTTGAGTCTGGATTTAGTGAAATTGACATACACTACAAACAAATACACTTCCTAGAAACAGGGAGAATAAAAAATCCATTCTGCCCTTTCAGCACAGTGT
This sequence comes from Astatotilapia calliptera, assembly GCF_964374335.1. Classification (NCBI taxonomy): domain Eukaryota; kingdom Metazoa; phylum Chordata; class Actinopteri; order Cichliformes; family Cichlidae; genus Astatotilapia; species Astatotilapia calliptera. The sequence goes on along the minus strand of NC_137426.1, from coordinate 15,963,526 downwards.
CTCAGCATCCTAACGAGGCCTATAACCACAAACACTGTTTCACATCTCTGTGCCACTCAGCCCACTGCCTTTGCATTTCTTTTGTGGAGACATGTAACACATCTCAGCATATGCCAGCGTTATAGGCCATCTATTGTTTAAGCGTCTGCCATGGGAGAATGAGTCACTGGCTCAGCTGTGACACGATTCCTCCTGCTTTTTCATCCGGCCCACTGCCCCCAACCGTTGGTGTCACGACTGCTTCATAGCTTTTACAGCCAATTAAAAGTTCTTTTTTATGTGTTAATAGCATCAAGAAGGATCCTCAACAAGAGACTATTTTTTATATACAGCTCTGTCTCAATGTACTGGGTACTGGTGTGATGTTCTGTGCCATAGTACATACATACATACATAGGATTGATTCCCGGAGGATTTTCTTGAATAGAATTTGAACAGTAACATATGAACAAAACTTGTTAATGTTAACTTGTTAAGTATCATTTCTTTCTGAATTTGTAGCACTATCATTTGTATTTCTTATTGAGTCTAATTCCTGTCAACAAAATACTGCTTTTAGCATGGAATAGCTCGACCCTTCAGTGGACTGAAAATAACTGCTGACACATTGTCCAAACTCAATATCTGTTCCCAAATTATGCAAATTGGCTTAATTCAGTCTTAAGATTTGCTGCAGATTTGCTTGTTTGGTTTACTTTTACCACCTTCATAGGCATCATCTGTAGTAGAAGCAGGCTGTTGGAGCTAAGTATTGAGGCCTAAAAGAGAGAGTGAAAACAGGAGTTTATAGTGGAATCTCTGGTTGCTCAGCATGAGTATGGTTATTTATGGGAATTTATTTGTGCAAGAGAGAAACTCAATTCAAGACAATTAATCTGTTTCCTTTTTACCACAGACTTGCTTCAGCTACACTGCCCTCTGTTAGCAGACTATTATTAAGAAACCCCGAATTTTTCTGCAGGTCTTAAGTCAATATGCTGCAGCCTATGAGTAATTTCTTGCAGACACCCCAAAGAAATAAAGACCTATATAAGCTTACTGTGTCACAATAAGCAGGTTCTAGTGGTGACTGCTGGACAAGCAGAGTTGGTAGCGCAGGTGTTCCAGCCAACCAAGCAGCTAACTCCCCACCACCACCACCCAAACCCCATTCACATGCAGAGTAGAGAGCAATGGAGGAATTTTACATGGCTGAATGCAGTACAGTATGTTATCGCTTGAAGTGAGAAAGTAGGTCATCAGCCTTGCACGGAGCAATGGAGCTTCGCTGCTTTGCTCTGCAGAGTAGGATGCTGGCTGCACTCTGAATGTATACCCAGTGTTAAATCGCACCAATGAAAGCAGAGTGAATATAAGAAGAGAACAGATGTATATCATTTAAAGAGGATCAGGTTGGAAGCTTCTTCTGATACAAACAAATTCACAGCACATGGAGAACATGAGACAAAAAAACAAACAAACAATGGCTGCTGTAACATGACATGCAAATGTATGCAGTGCAATCAATCAATGGTGCCTGAGGAAGTGTGCTGAGCTTATAAGTGTATAGCAGACACCCACTTCATTACTGTCTCCTTATAACAGAAGCACTTCTTCACTTTTAATCCTTTTAGAACACAATGCATGCTTCAGCACCTTTAACATCCTGTTTTAAATTAATGCCTGTAAGCAGCTGGGAGGTGTCTCCAGTACTGTTCTTGATTGTTTCACACATTTCTGTGGTGACAACCTTCTCAGTCACCACTGACAAAACATCAAACTAGGGCCTAATTAGGAAAGACAATACATGCCCTTCTTTTTCTAATCTACTTCTTTTTACATGTTCCTCCCATAACAATGTAAACCACAAGGAACATGCATAATAATGCACTCTTAAAAGCAAATGACCCAGCAATTCTTGACAATTTAAGAAGGTGACTTTATTGTATCAAGTACTGGATTTTTCAAAGCCTATTACATCCCGGCAATTTAAAGTCTCAAGTAATAGTTCTCCATTTCCAGCACAGAGGTCTATCTGCCAACATTAGACCATTTGTGGGTGTTTTTCACAGTAATATGACTTTTCAGGATGAGGTTATGAATGTAGCTCTGTCCTGTTTTTTTACACCTGCAATACAGTATATATATATATATATATATATATATATATATACATATCACTGCATGTTCTGCATGCAGAAAAGAAAATGCACTAAAGAAACCAAGTCAGAGCACTGCACCTAGTCCTTTTAACTTTTTATGGGGTAGCACGCTAACATTTGCTATTAAATAACTCCCTGTAGAGTTCTCGTTTCAGCTATTTGTCAGTCCATTAAGACCTTGTTTTGGGTCATCTGTTTAAATGGAAAAATCAGCTTATCCTACCGTAGCTTATGTTTTGAATTACATAGAGATAATAGATTCTGTGACAGACTTTAAATCCCATCTTGAGGCCAATTTCTAGGAAAAGATATTTGTTTCTTATCTATGGATACATAAATTGGAATATTATTTCAGTAAGGACTGATTAATAACAACACATACGTAACTGTCTTTATGTTTTGTGTGTGTGGAAGAAAGAAATATCTGTCGATCATTTTAAGTCACCAAATATAAGTATTAGTCTTAAAAAATCTTTTTGGGCAGGCTCTACAAAATACAGTGTAAAATTTTCCAAAAATGGAATGAATGATTTCGATCTGATCCATTGCCTTGTTTCTGCATCTATTCATTTATTTCACTTCCACATTACAACGGTTTTCAGTTCATTTAATTTAATTTTATTATCACTACTCCGATCATCTTCATGAGAGCCAGTCAGCATTTCTCAATTCTTGATCCCTGTTTTTCAACACATTGTTCTGCCTTTCAGACCAGCATTCATGCCACACTACTCCTCCTCATCCCATCTCCTCCCCCGTCCAGAGAATCTCTTTCAAGGCCTCAATCAGCCATCTGCTAACTCTGCTCTAGTACCAGAATCTAGACTCCGGGGTCCCGTCCTATTTCTTACCTTCGCTTGGGAAACCTTTCTAATATGACATTTCATCAGAGTACTTGCAAAGTACTTCTGTGTATCATTAAGTATTGTTCTTTAGGCTTTAGCACAAAGAGTGGTATGAGTGATAATTTAACAGTAAGTTTTGAGACAACAAAACGCCCCCTCCAAAAAAAAAACATCTACACATTGTCATTTATTGTTAACAGTCATATCTCAAGGCTAAATTCATTTACATTTACATTTCTCTATTCTTGGTCATTTCTGATGATGAGCCACAAACATCAGCCCTTTAATACCTCATATATAACTCTGCAGGCTGGAGTGAATAAGAATGAGCTACTAAGACAGTTTGATATGGAAACAGTTGGAGGGCTTTAGACTTGGGTAGCTTCCTGACACTGATCTGGTCATTATGTAAATCCTTGGCAGAGAGAAAAGGTTTTCTCTAATGTAGTTTAAACTGACACTCAACCATATATCTGACCAAGAACAATACGTATAAAACACAAAGTTTGTAGCAAAGAGAAGGCTGTTTCTTTTGCTCTCAAATCAATCTGCTGCACCCGGAAAGTGATTGCTCATATAACAAACCACCACAACTGGTATTAGGCAGTCTGCTTACTCTACCATCTCCCTATGTTTCTGCAGACCATTATGTTAGGTTATACTCTTTAGTTAGACACACACATCAGCAATCAAATGAGGCATCTGGAGGTAAACTGTTCTACTATTTGAGGGACCATAAAATCATGCAGTATTCTCTTGTTACACCAGATTGCTGGGATACGTAAGGACACACAGTACAGTTTTAGTGCCCTGACACTCTCATGAAACCTTTTAAAAGGCAAGCAAACTCTGACAATGCAACCCCCCCCCCCACCACACACAAAAACCCTCTGTTGCATATAAAGATGCTATGATATCTAGATGAAAAGATGATGAAAGGTAGCTGGAGTGCAATAGAAATGGTGAGAATGTGTGAGCCACACAGCTTTACCACTTCATGTCCAGTCATGCTGCATATTATTATCATTATGTATAAAAACAGACTGTACACACCTGACAGCTCATTTCCGACTTAAATCAGAATATTTTTTCACATTGCGATGTGCCTGTAAGATGCTTATGTTGCAGCAGCTGTTTCGTTACTGTTGACCCAATGCCTGAGAGAAATGAGACAGAGTACAGCCTCCGCCTGGAAAACACATCTAAATGTCGGCCCTGGCAGAGCTGCCCGTGGAATGATGGGTTGCCTTGCTTGTGCTGGCATTCGATTAGTTGCCATGGTTACGACACTACAGTCTCCTCCCCAAAACAAAATCCTTAACAATAAATTCACGCGTTTTCATGTTCTGAAAGTAGAAAAGATCTTTTTCCAACAGTAGAAAAATATTTGTTTAAGCGAAGGCTGACTGGGTCACAGATTCATAGCACAAACAAGGCAACAGCAGGGACTTTTCTCATTTAAGTGAACTTTTAAAATGCCTATCAGTTCAACTGCCTATGCATACAACATACATACAACAATTATGTCGACATATGTAAAAAACAAACAAAAGAGAAAAATAAAGTGTGGTATAATGGCACATGTTTTCAGGACCTCAGTATTGATAATCATTGATGAACAGTGAACTGGCCTGTTGAGAATGGAGGTGTGATGCATGTGTGGATGTATACCAATGATTGATCCCACTTTACTTCAATCAAAACATCAAGAATTAACGACAACTCAACAAAACATCACACATCTTAACAGACCTGTTTGCTGTTAAAATAACATCTATAGCTACCTCTGTCTTTCACAGAGTGGTTGTAGTTCAAGTTTCGAGTATAGTTCATTTAAATAGCTTGTTAATAGCATTCGGATCTTTTGCAGTCTGCCTCCTTCACTGCATAGTAATGAATAACTGCCAAATTAATGGCCCATTAATTTAGAGTTGAGCCAAGAAAAATTAGGTCTCTGCCTTCTTCTCTCTCCCCACATCATCTAGTTGATGTCAGAGTACATCTTACACAGTAATATTATTCAGTGTAAGACAAAGTATCTTGTTTCAGACCAGCTGTGGACGTCTTAATCAGTGAGCGACAATGCTGGAGTTACTATTGTCCAGCATAATGTAAACTTTCTGTTTATTATTCGTAGTAGCATACTGTGGACAGAAATTTCACTTTATAAACAAGCATAAACATTTATGTCACTCGCCATCATCAGCTAAACAGAAACAGCTATGAGGCGACCTTAATTAATAGAGCATTTCAAATCATCTCGTTAACTTCACACTGTTATACATTCTTGCCCAGTGTATGCAACAATTTGTAAGACTTGACTGAGGAATGTTAATGGCATGAAGTAATGCGATCACAGATGAACTGTACAAAGTAATGTTTGTTTTTTTATTCGATTGTTTGTGAGTGTATCTGGTGTCTTAACCCAGCATCACAGCAAAACGTGTAATAGACCCGGTGGTCCACCGTGTCCAATTCATGCTTTGCCTCTCCAAAATGTGACATACACATTAAATTACTGCATGCAGAAACTGCATTACCAGCAGGGAGAGATAATATATTTAAAGCCACAAAGTCGGTAGTGAGTAAAAAACCTATAATATAATACAATATAGATATCAGGGTCTCAGCTGTTTGTAGACAGTTTATTTGTCTTTACCTTGGAAAAGCACTAGGCTATAATGCTTCATTGTGGTTACTGTGCCTGTATTTCTACAGATCATACCTCAGTGCTACTCCTAAAATGCTATTATTACCTCGGAGTAGGAACAAGCTGTATATTACCTTCCTGAAGACCAGTGCATCATCATAAACTCTACTGAGACGTTCCCTTTTCAGCTTCTGTATGATCTACACCCTAACTGTATTATTAATGAACATTTTCATTACTACACATAAATTGTATCAGCCCCCCAAGTGGGTTCTCTGTGATCCATGGAGGTTTGTTCCAAATGTTAACCTTTAAATTTACCTTTCTAACTTAAGAGTATGTGAAAAGTTTAACCTATAAAGCTGCTCATTACAAAAAAGACTTCCACTTGATGGTCGTTAAGTAACATCCCGAGGCAATAATTTGGGGTAATTTAACTGCATGACTTGTGTCAGGGGGGGTAGCAATACGAGTGGCTAAATATGCTTCCCTGTCTGGCAGTTACCCAGACAGCTGACTGGGGTACAAGTAGAACATGTGTCAAACAACAACAATCTCTGGCATTCAGTCTCCTATGGATTTCTATTCCGGATTCTTTAAGTCTCTCCGTGTCAGTGCTCTGGCATCAACATTTATATGAATGAATATGGGGATGGTTTCTGATGGCTATTCCAGGAATCAGCTGGCAGACAGATCGATGGGTGAACTTTGATATAGAGCTTTAACTTGATGGACTCTACATCAGGCCCACTGATTGTAAATATTACTGAAGGTATTCAATTTAGACCGCTGCTGAGCAGACATTTTGCACACAAAAGCTACAGAGTTGATGCCCTCCAATTGGTAGAGTCCTAAGCCCTACAGCAGCTAATAAAATGGTTATCTGTGAAGAGCTTACACGCTCTGACTATATTCTTTAATATGAATGCATGCAGGCATATTTTGCTGTTGTTCAATATTCAAAATTTTAATTAGAATTTTAATTAAATTCTTTAAAGCCTCCTTTTTTTTACTCATGTTCCATATCTTGCCATAATTTTTGTCTCAAGTGTTGAGGCTGTGTAGTTAGAGTGTTATCCACTGCTCAGAACGTCAGTGGTCTGACCCCCAGCTCTCCTGGTGACCTTGGGCAAGATACTGAAACTCATATTGTCACTTATACATATGGTTGCTTTGAGATGTCACAAAGATAAAAAATAAATAAAATCATATGTGCAATGGCAGCCTTTTGTTGAAAATCTCTATATTGATCTTACATTTTTACACTTTTTTTGCTACTTTTTATGCAAGATATTGTTACAGTGCTACCCAATGTGAGTCACTGCCACATGTGAATAGCACAGGTATTATTTATTAACCGTTTTACTCCACATATGTTCTAGCTGCCTGTCGTGTCTGTCACTGTCTATGTAGGTTGGACATTTGTGAGTTACGGACACAGTGATGGTTAACGTATCTCAGCTGTAGCTCTGAAACACAGACTTGTCTCTCACACTCCACTCGTATGCCTTTTATATTGTTGCACTGTCACTGTCATCACTGCCAATGTTGGCTTATCTTCTAATGGGGACGCTTGGAACTGAGGACTTGGTAACAAAGTTGGCTCATGTACACTGCATCTGTCTAACAGTTTATAATCAGTGTGTTTCATCTGTGTCTACTACATCTGCAAAATAAAGGAATCTGACTTCATGATCGAATCTTGCACATTCAGGAATGTTCGACTGATCTGTTACTTTCCTTTGCTGATGACTGCATTTCATAAGTTAAATCTGATCACAGTTATATTTCATGTGGCCCAGTGCGCTTTAAAGTGCTCTTACACCTTTTCCAACAGTGATTACTTTCTCGCCTATTTAGAGGTGGAGCAGAAAATCATCTCCAGGGGGAAAACCAATTTAAAAGATCTGCAGAGGCCCTGTTTCCCAAGCACTGCAGCTTCCATATAAGGGATACTTAGAGTCATATCAATAAAGTTAGTATACAACTATATTACCAAAAATATGATTTTTATAGTAAAGTTTAATATAATTACCTTCAGTTACGTCAGACCTACTGAAATGACATTACTTAGTTGAAAGCAGCTGTTTAACCTTTCAGTGGTTATTAAGGAAAGATGCAAAACAATCACGGGATCCACTCACAACAATCTGAAGACGTCTTACATTTTGGGTCTCTGTGATAAGCAGCTGTGTAAGATTCAATATTTTCTTTCAGTGTAGACTACAGATCAGTGGCCAAAATAAAATAAAATAAAGATGTTGTGGTGCACAATTTGTACAATGTCTAGTATTTTCTATGTAAAATCGATTTTTTATATTTAAGGTTTGGATCTTCTCAGTCTGAATTATAAAAGAGAACTTTTAATATTTGAATTCAGGTTTCCCCTTTTTCCCCATGTGACAGCAGTTCCTTCATGTCGTGATTGCAAACCCTTGTTTTTCCAAGTATTCTGGACCTCAACTGTCTACATTATTTCTATCTCCCATCCTTTATCTCCTTCGCTGTCTCTAACTTAAGCTTTTTAAGTGTTCTTGCAAAAGGTCAAGGTCCTTCCACGTTGCATGCAGCACCTAAATAAACTGTCTCTGGAGTCGAGTGTAAGATGATATAGACAGAATATATCATCTGTCTATATCATCTTACACTGATATAGACAGATGGTGATGATTTCTGGTCATTCCGCAAGACTTTGCTGCTTGCTGAGGCATGTTTGCACTCTTACACCACTGTATGAGAGGGGATGAGTGTAATATGAAAAGATGAGGAGTGAAAGCGATAAAAGAAGTTACCTAAATTATGGATGGGGCTGAAAATAGAAAACGTGATTGAAAAATGAATTATGGGCAAGGACCTGCTGTGTCATCTGCACCAAATAGAAGATGAAGACTGATAAAGCTTCAAATTTTGTATTTGTGTGCTGTGATAAAAAAGTAGGTTAAATTAATGTAGCTCTTCTCTAAAACGTTCATTCATTACAACTTTACAGTGTTTGCTGGGTATCAACCACAACATTTGGTAAAAAACACAAAGGGTCAAGGGTTCTACCTTAATTCATTCTCCTCCTTAAATCCAGCCTTATTAGCGGAAACTGTGGGGAATTTAAAATGTATTGACCTCTGCAGATACTACACAAATTGTGAGCTCGTTTTAAAATGAGCCACAAAAGAGGGATTTTCTTTAACTGAAAACGACAGCTTTGCTCTAAATTCTGCTTTTCCAAACAATATCCGTTTTCCACACTAAGCTATAAACGTACACCCGTGGTTAAAACAGATTACTAACAGCTTTCATTATAATGCAGGGAATTACCTCTATAATAAAATGAAGTGGAGTTGTCACTTTTGGAACAACATCAACAATACCAGGAACTGTGGTATTATGGAGGAATTTATTGTAGAATTCACATAGCAAGCAGACTGCAACTCAGCTCGCTAAAATGTTGGGGAACTCTAAATGCATTTCAGAGAAAACATCATTTCTAGGGTTGTACAGAACTTGTTCTGTGGGATAATTGACAAATAATGTTGGACAGGAAAATTTGCTTTATTACTCTGCCACAAAATTGCACTATAGTGGTCTAGTAAATAATCATCCTTCCGTTTATCCACCTCTCTCACTTAATAAGCATGTCTGCTATTTCAAAGAATCATCAAAACAATTGTGGTGGTTTTTAATTTTATGTACCGTGCAGTGTGGATGAGCACCACCATATAAAGATTTAAACAGCTATTTAACATTTCAAGCATTTTCTCAGGCTGAGAAACAGCCCTGTGCTCTAAACACTGCACGGCTATTAAAATCCTTTTTCCTGTGGGTGTTCTGTTTGGTGAATCCAGCACCAAATCCTATTCCCACCACCATGGTAGGCAAGTTAGCAGTTAGCTACTGAATAAAGCCAAACATCTTGTAAGGCTTAGATATTGTCATAATATGAACACACTGCTCCAGTCTTGGCCTCTCTGCATTTTGTTCCTTATCCATTTTAGAATTCAGTTACGATTTTGTCAACTGTTTTTAAGGCTTTTAATGGGCAGGCTCCAAATTTGATCATCAACCTAATTTGCTTACATTCCCACCTTTAGGTCTGATCTGCTGGCAAAGCTTTCTTACATATCCCAAGTCCACAGAAAATAAAATGACAGAGCCTTTGCCGTTGCTGCACCTCATTTGTGGAAATAGTTACCACTTGAAATAAAAAGTTCTCTCTTCATCCCTGCTTTTAAGTGTAGGCGCAAAACCTACCTTTATTCTCTGGCCTTCCAGCTGTATCTCTGCTTGTCCCCTGCTGTGGGTTTTTGTTGTTGCTCGTATGTGTAGTCTATGTTGTAACTCCTTGATCCCAGCTTTATACATTTATAAGGTTATCATATGAAAGCTGTGCATTTATTTGCTTGGATTCAAGTTCAGCTACCTTATAGTCACTAAGATGGATTTAAGTAAACTTAGTCAGCTTTTAAGTAAACAAGGAGAGAAAGATATTCGTGTGATAGGCAGGAGGTTCACTGACCTTTTACTTAGTAAATGCTGGAGCAGGCAGAAGGGGCCCTAAATAAGGAGGCAATAACTGCTTAAAAACAAACAAACATGCCACCGGGAATAGCTTTATTCCACACTAATGCCTCAATTAGCTAACTTTTTTTTTTATTAACTTATACTATAAAGCCCACAAATCTCAGACTTGCAAAATAAAAAAATATAAGAATGAAAGTCTTTAGGAGACGGATGTCAGATTTGGGCAGGCGACAACTGTCATAAACACACTGGTCTGAATATGAGTGGTATGCTCACTCCCACAGATACCGAATTTAACACCCTCACAGGGTGTCATAAACCACCATCCTGCCTCAGGAAACAGCCACAACACACATCTCACTTTATCAAGCAAAGCAGACACATGGATGAACTGTCTCAGACATTATCTCATTCATAGGCCCAAAATCAAGCACGCACATACATGAAATCTGGAAGATCTGCTGTTCGACTGCTCATCGTGACTCGGAGTGAAAAAGCCTCATTAAGAAAAACTATTTGTTTGTTCAAAATACATTTTTACTTCTGAGCACAAAAAACTGTCAGCTCACTACTAAATACATACAAAAATAAATAGCATTTAAAAAATAAAACTAAAAACCAACTGCAGTATATTACATTTTTAAAAATGTGGATTTTTTGGTTTTCTTTAAGCAGAAAAACTCACCAATAGTCACTGCCTGGTGCAAAATCTACATTAAAGTAAAAACTGCATCCTAAGCGTGACTGTAGGAAGGATTCATTTCTTGCTAGATCAGCACATACAGTAAACTCGCGGGGATTTAATGAGGACTTAGTGGTGTTCGTCAGAGACATGACTAACAGTACTAAGTATATTCTTTGAACATGTGTGTAATTGTAAAGTTGTCATCTCCGGATGGGCAGCCTCACCCAGAGCTATTCTCTCCATCATGAGAATTGAGTAATGTCTGTGAAGAACTATTATTACTGTCTCCTGAGGGAGGGAATTAGAGATAAGCTGCAGTGGGTTCTGATTTCAACGAGGTTCAAGGGAACAAAGACGGTTAAAAATAGTCTCACATTTTTGGGTGAAAATAGGGAAACAGAATCTGCCTATTAGAGTAGGGAGTATCTTGCATATTAAAGTCAGCACTCATAAATCACTAATGACTTATAACGGTGTAGTTTCTGACGGTGATGATGTTTCCTTCTCATTTTTCAAAATCTTCTCTTGTCCGTTTACAGTTTCAGTTTAACTTGCTCCTTAATCCTTTTAATAGCATTTCAGATGTGTTACTATATTTTACCAGCAGCAATGGGTGCTTGTCTGCCTTCATTTAACCTTGGATTTTCACTCTCAATCTACAGAGCCAATCAGTTACTCTCAAAATTACTTGAGAGTAACTGTCATGGAAAAGTCATGGAAATAAATTGTTTACTATTCTCAAGTATTACACATTCTTTTAAATAGCTTTAAATGGTTAAAAAAAACATGAGGCCAACTCTCCATAACATTTCTGATAAGAGATATAAGAGAAATGTTTCAGTGTTTATCAGTACTGAAATGACAATTTGAAAGTGTATACATGTGACGAAGTGATGACCTTGCTTCACGAGAAGCCGTCTTATACATTTATGTAACATTGGTTTTTATTCCCAGTTCCTGCTCATATAAAGACATTCCATCTACTTACTCAATACAGAGAGGGCATGGTGCAACATGGTGAAATAAGTGTTTTCTCACCCTTAAAACCCATGAAAACTGATATGAGAAGAGTTTTCTATGGACTTTATAGTCTTTTAAGCTTCTTACTTTACGGCTCATTCTCAGGCCATCAAGTAAAAGGACATTTGTTAGTTGTGTTTTGAAACATGAGAGTTTGAATGCAACATGGCTGTTTGTGCCAGACAAGCTGATCTGAGAACAGAAACTGCTGATCTACTAGGATTTTCACACTCGCTACAACCATTGCATGCAGAACAGCATCTCTGACTGCACAATATGTCACATCTTGAAGCAGATGAGCAACAGCAGTACACACTGCACCAGGTGCCACTCTCTCAGGAAACTGAGGTTACAGTTTGCGCAGGTCACTAAAACCCAACAATAGAAAACCAAAGCAAAATAGAAAAAGTCGCGGTGGTGTCAAATGTCAGGACAGCCTACATGAGAATTTTTGCTGACAATGTCAGTACAGTGCACCTATCTTCTGATAACTACTTCCACCAGGACAACATACCATGTCACAAAAGCTTAAATTGTCTCAAACTGGTTTCTTGAACATGAGAGTGAGTACTGTACTAAAATGGGCTGCCAACAAATCTGCAGCAGTGAGTGATGCTATCATGTCACTATGGATCAAAATCTCTGAGGAACGTTTCCAACACTGTTAAATTTATGCCACAAAGCACTAAAGCTAAACTGAGTCCAACCTGGTACTAGCAAGGTGTATCTAGAAAAGTGTCAGGTGAGTGTACATAATTGTTTAGTTGGTTGGGAATTTTATTTCATGAACAGTATTTTTGGAATTAAGATACTCAGTTTGCAAAGAACAGCTGCCCCGTTCCCCTGACAGTTTGGTACTCACTCCTTCATGCTTCAGTGATTTCTATCAAGTGACTCATCTTCTCTTTGCCAAAAGAAGATGATTTTTTTTCTAAACACAAATTGGACAAATACAACCATTAGGTTTACTGCAATATGCGCTCAGTCAAGAAATCAAAAAGCAGTAAGCTCCTGCGTGTTCTCAGTGCTTTCAGTAAATTGCCACTCAAGAATATTTTTATTATTTTAACTTAGTGATGTTGCTGACATCCTGAGGAACTGATATCAAGACAGACGATAAAAGACGATACAGTGCGGCTGTGTAGAATTACAAAACAGTGATTATATGGTCAACTGAGGATTCCTTGTCAAATCATGAGGTAACAAAGAAGGAATGCTGTTCAAAATACTTGATCTCATCATGAAAAAAAAAATTCACTCAGCATCCACAAAAGTGAGATCGATTAAAAGGGTTTAACAGTGTTTTAAAAAAAAATTAAACTGGAAAGATACCCTTTTTTAAACTGAAAAGTGTTATAGTTTGTATTTTGTGATTTAGTTAATTACTGTAATTGTCGGGCTATAAGCCGCTTCTTTTTGCACAAGCTTTGGACCCTGCGGCTTTTAGTCAGGTGCGACTTTTCTATGGATTGTCCATGATTTTTGTCATATCATAAGACGATTTGTTTTGTTTGTTCCGCTGTTGTACGGCACTACGTTGCCTGGCGGAAGGGCATGTGATCAGACACACAGTATCGGGGTTCAAGAGTGGTATGTTGGTCACATGTCCATCCGCCAGGCAACATAGTGCCGTACAAGTAGCGCGAAAAACAAACTTCAAAGTAGCGCTATGCGTTCAGCGGGAGGCGTGGATGACGAGTGGCGATAAACTTGCGAAAAGCAAGTTATGCTCAACTCCACCGGTGGAATCTGACAGCGTGGAAAAGTGCGAAAACATCCACGATCACCAACGGATTTTGAAGGGCTGGACTGCTGCATGATGGAGAGGAGGACACCGCCACGGCCCTTCAGAGGGTGTTCGACTCTGACACTGACAGCGAGGATTTCTTTGGTTTTGAAAGTGACAACGAAGAGTGGATGAAGTAGCCATCCTGAGCCTGTTCGTATCCGACACTGGAGAAGAGGACTTTGGTGGTTTTAGTGCGCAGGAATATGGTGGTGAATGACTGACTTTTCTTCTTGTTAAAGCCGTGTCACTGCACCTGAGCCTAAAAGGTAGTCCGAATCTATTTTTCTGCTGTGCTGTAGGTTATTGTTATGTACTACATTTGTTACTCATTTATGAAGCACAGTACATGTTTCGTACTTGTAATTACCGCTACTTGTACATATACCTAAAAAGTTATGCAAATATGTACCCATAACTTGTTTTTCAAAATATTAATAAAAGGGGTGTGCCTCCAAACAGCCATCTCTTTCCTGACAATTCCCTTTGTGCATATTCTCTTACATATGATAAGTCAACATTGAAACACCTGCGGCTTTTAGTCAGGTGCGGCTAATCTATGTACAAAACAGGATTTTCCCCTGATTTTAGCTTGTGCGGCTATTATTCAGGTGCGCTTTGTAGTCCGGGAAATACGGTAATTTTTAAATTTTTACTAATTACTAATCTCTGCACTCCACTCAGTTTCACTTCCTTCGTTGGTCAGTTCTTCTTCTTTTCTAATTGTCTGCCTCACCCTTCTAAATATCACGGATGTTGATGCTGTCTTGCCTAACGTTACAAAATTCACATGCTAAGATCTCTGAAGCCCACAAAGTGTGTGTTTCATTTCGTTGCCTTAATCTTGAAAACTAGAACGATCTTCTCAAGTTCAATCCAAATTTTTTCTATGAAATTTTAGGTGTAAAAAAATATATCTAATCAGACATTTGCATACAACTGTGTAATAAGTAGCATGTGAAATTTTGAGTTAAGGTATCTCACAAAATATAGTTGCAGCCACATTTGTGCCATTTGAAGAAATTCCCTCAAGCCCCTTGACAGCGGGAAGCCACTCGGCTAACAAAGAAATAGTCCCAAACACAGCCCCCTGTGCTTTTATCAAAATCTTTGTGACATAATTCCTCTGGACACCTTGTAAAATATTTATGCTGTTGAAAGGCCAAATGTGTTGTTTACTTACACATCAATCTGATTCTTCTATCTGTTATGCTTGAGACAGGAAAACAAGTCTATGGACAAATTGGACCAAGAAGATACTTGAAGAAGAAGATACTTCATATTGTGAGAAAGCACAATCCAGCCACTGGTATTAAGAGAACGGGCAAATGTCCAAAAACACGTCCACCATCTCATGGATTACTGCCTGGCTGACAGATATGCCTCAGTATATGAGGCTGGGTACTGGTCTGTCTGATTTGGTGATGTGCAGTACAGGAGCTCCACAGGGGACTTTTCTGTCTCTATTCCTGTTCGCTTGTACACCTCAGGCCTTCAGTACAAGTCAGTGTCACAGCACTTACAGAAATACTTTTAATGTGTTGGAAGAGTAAAAATACCTGAGCATCCACACTGGCAACAAACTGGAGTGGAAGAAAAACACACAGGCCGTATATGAGAATAGGATGGGCAGGCTCTATTTCCTAAGGAATTTGATACCCTTCAATGTCTGCAGCAAAATGATGGAGACTTTCTAGCACTACAGTTGTGGCGAATGGAGTGTATTGCTATGGCTTGCTGGTAAGCAGCGATGGAGCTGGTGACACCATAAGACTGAATAAACTGACTAGGACGGCCTGCTTTGTGATGTTTCTTTTTTCATTTTCTTTATGAAGCTATGGTAGAGAGGAGGTTGCTGAACAAACTGTTATCCATCATGGATAATCCTGAACACCCTCTGCACCACTTAATAGGCAGGCAGAAGCAGTCCTTCCGTCTCTAATAGACTGCCACAAGCACAGGAATAGAAAATCTTTCATACCTCCTCTAATCACTTTCTATAATACAATACTCTGTGTGTCTATTGCTCCATACCACAGTCTTTTGATTTTACTGAGGGAGTTTGGCCTATGCGGAAGAGCAGTGGGGACAGAGGATCTCCTTAGTAAAACATGCACTTGATGGTGACTTATGCTATTGACTTGAAGTTGGCCTCTAGTGTTGTTAGCGTCCTGCTGATCTTGTACAGTTCCAGGCATTCCAGGATCCACGTGTGGGGCATTGAGTCAAAGGCTTTCTTATAATCAATCCAGGCGGTGCACAGGTGATTAGCCAGTAGTTAGATGGGACTGGTACATATACATTTTAATCATAATATTTTTATATACTGCATTACAATGATGCTAAGATTACTAGCATGACTACTATTATCACTACATTTACTATTATTACTGCTATTTTACTATTGTTGGTTAATTGATATTATTATTATACTTATTCAGATGCTGTGACAAATTAATTGGTTGCTAAGCAGTTTGTAAGTAAACTTAACTATTTAGAACTTCAGGCTGCTTGTTTGCATCTGTTTCCACAAATTATTTTGAATCATGAAAAACAAACTATGTTACATAATGTTTGATAAACTGTGTATAATAAATATATGCCCTTTTTACAGCAGACAGTTTGACTTTTCTTATTAGGAAAACCACAGCACGGGACTGAAACCAAAGAAGGCAAATGAAATTCAAAATGCTGTAAGCTCCAAGCACTGTACTTGTACTTTTAAATGACTCTGAACTAGTTGCTGTCAATTTTACTCTGCCAGTCAACTGTCCTCTTACAACCTCACGTTGGTATTAGACACAAAGATTCAAAGATATATATAAATACCACTGACCGGTGCTGTGAGCAAACAGAAGTCTGCAAATGGCTTGCTTGAGATGTCAGACAAGGTGAAGCCAGTCATCAAATTACAACAGACTAAATAAAAAATCATCAAGATATGATAAGTTTAAGCAAAAGAAGTGTTTAAAAAGTAGAACGTGTCTAGATTAAGAGCAGATGTTTGTATTTAATGAGAGCTGAGCTGCTCTTGACACAGAAAACACTGCTGTCTTTTGACAGAAGTTACCATATTTGGAGGACAGGTTGCATTACTAATTTATCAGCTAATGTCAGGAACCTTGGTTAGCAAGCTGCATCCATAAACCATAGGGGGGCACCAGCTACCTATACCTGCTAATTAGTGCTTAGCAACAGACTAATATAACACTAGTATTTCAATCACCAAAACTGAAGCACAAACATCTACGCAAGTGGCAGAGAGGTCCAGTTCAGTGAGTCCTATTACCCGAGTAAGGCCTTGAAGACACCACCTGCCTGCATCCAGACATCTGTCTATCCAAGTGACCGCTCCCCCAACTTCCGAACTATTGGGTTGTTGTTGTTGTTGTTTTTTAATCATCCCTGCAAACAAAGCAGGCCTGCACATTTTATCAAATATTAATCTTGATCACAATTTTGGCTTCCCACTACTAAATGAATGTGATTAAACCAGTAACAAAAATACATGATCCACCAGCACAACACAAATCAAAATAAGTACTGAGTACTATGTACTCCTAAAAGTCAGCCTGAAGACGAGCCTTCATGTGCCGATCACAGCTATTCCCTGCACTGCGCATTTGAAGTTTCCTGAGTATAGTCTGGAGGAGTAACACTACATTAAAAGTCAGATATTCAACAGATAACAGACAAATATCAAACAAAAATCAAACGTCTGACACGGTAGAATGTGAGAAGCTCATCCCTTGAAGGACATCATCATCCGCTGTTTGAAAATACTTTGGATTTAGCGCAAGAGATGCTAACCAAGAAAAAAATCACATACAAAGAGTGCTGTAGAGTTGTGTTTGCCTGGAAACACACCACAACCTGCAGTATAATGCATGAAGGCCAAGAAAAACAATACAATATTTCATGGTGATTGCTAAAGTAAATTGCCCAACATCAGCTTAAATATCCATAAAGGCAAAGCTGTACAGCACGTAAGCATATCCATCCAGCTCACAAAGATGCACTGAGATTACAACACATTCCCATTCCATTAGGTCAAAGATAAGTGTCCACCAAACATGGGGAGTAAAAAATCTTTCTGAAAAATGGTCACTTAATGGACAAAACACAAGTCTTTACCAAAATCTGTGCAGCAGAAACAGAAAGAGATCTCACAGCCTTTCAGTATTTTTCCTATGAGCATCTGTCACGTAGGTGCAACGAAAGAAGTAAAAAATGTTATAGTTTGCCTTTAGGAGGTTCACTTAGGTCAGGTAGTTAAACACCTTATTTGATGGCAAAGATGTTTTAACTAAAAAAGTTAAAAAGAGAAGGCAATAATTTGCATTAAGCTTTGATACAATTTTTTATTTATATTTTATTTTTTCCTCTAAGAGATGGGGTGAATTTATGTGAGAAGGAAAAACCAGTTTTATTTTAGTTGAAATATGTGTGCATGACCAGAGTTGAAGGCGATCGTGGCTCTAGAGTTGGCAGTTCGTCTTGTAATCGGAAGGTTGCCGGGCTCGGACAGCCTCGGTCGTTGTGTCCTTGGGCCTACTGATGGTGGTTAGAGGGCCCGGTGGTGCCAGTGTCTGGCAGCCTCACCTCTGTCAGTGCGCCCCAGGGCAGCTATGTACAATGTAGTTTGCCATCACCAGTGTGTGAATGGGTGGATGACTGAATGTAGTGTAAAGCACTTTGGGGTCCTTAGGGACTAAGTAAAGCGCTATACAAATACAGGCCATTTAAACATCCAAACTATCCATAGAGGTAATAAATATTAGCAATAACAATATTAACAACCAAGTTAAATTACTAATTGCCAATTAACCGAATTAACTGAGAGAGTGGCCTGCAGGTATATTTTTGCTTATCATGGAGTCTTTTTGGTTATCATGTTTTTACATCGCCCATATGATTTGCAAATCTTTCCACATCTTCTGAAAACAGAGCTGGAGTAAGGAGGGAGATTGCTGGTAAGCTTGCGATCATGCCAGGCAAAACAGCTTTCAGAAAATGCCCACTTCTACTGGCATTCACACAAACTCTTGTCTTGACATTAAACGCAATCCCTTTCGAAGGAGCTGACAGACCAATCAGAAGCACGATCGAGTCAAACTTAAACAGCTGAAACTGTTAAGAAGGGAAGTGAGAATGCGGTAATGAGTGGGAGGATGTATTTCCTGTTTGCATATGTATGCGACTTTGTGTGCACACAGGATGGAAATGCAGAAGGAGGAAAGGAGATGGTGCCTTCAAGATGCAGAATTTGTTCGATACAAACTGTTGCCTTGCTGTTGCCACCTATTAAATTGGCATTTTCTTCCTTGTATCCCTTTGAGAGAGATTAATGTGAGTATAAGAGTAGAGCTGAAGTGTAATCCTGTGAATGCCCACAGGTTTAATATATTGAATTAAGCTTTCTGGGAAAAATGCCAGCTCAATCCTCTAAGAAGCTGTGCAGCATGTTGACATGAGGATATCTGACTTATCTCCAAGTATATAGTGTGGGCACTTGTGTAGGCTAATTAATAATACACAACATGACTGTAGACAGATGAGCACTGAAATGGCCCCTTTTCTATGCTGTAGCTAAGATTATGTGTATAGTGTCCTGCCTTAGATATAGTGAGGTTTAACTTGCCTTTGTGGTAGTTTGTAATATTTATGGTTTTATGAGTTTTCGGAGTATTATGTACAGGCAACGTGACACGATCATTTCTGGAGTAAGAAACACTCCTTTCAGTTTCCTGAGGAGTCAACTCCAGATGTAACCTACCTACCTAATAAAAGCAATTTCACTTCTCTGGCTGCCTTCTCCCCGTCCTCTCGGAGGTTTTTGTCAATCATCTTTGACCTCTCCGCAGCAGCTTTATCCTCGGCGCTCACCGTACAACCCATTGGATCCAAACGCAGGGGCGCACCGACCGCTTGCGCAAAAAAAGAAAAAAACAATAAGAATCTCAGAGAGCTGATGGTTTTAGTGCGTCGGCCGATGCCAGGAATAACAATGGAACAGCTTTTGCTTCCAGTACTGCCTTCTATAAAAAAAACAGCCTCTTTTACTTGCAAACAAAGTCAGCTTATCCACCTGCAAGAAGTCTGTGGTCCCGCTCTTCTGGTCTACAAGAAGCTCAAAAGGGAGGCAAATGAATTCAGAACATTTGCTGTTTTGTTTTGTTGTTATTGGGTTTGTGTTTGTTACACTAAACCTCAGATTTGTATGTGGTCCATGTCGAATCTATCAAATCCCGATGTCTTGCATCCATCCACAGACTGAAATGCCCGTGCTCTCTGCTCCACGGTAGACTGGCTCACTTAGTCCTGGCCTGGTAAGCAGCGCGTCCCTCGGTGGTGGCGACAGTGCTGCAGTCTCTTTCTGTGCGTATTTAGGCTCGCACGAAAAACCTGATCATCGTGTGACAACTGTAAGTTGTCAACCAGTCGCAGCGACGTCACTCGAGCAACTTGTCGCGATAGCCCTGTTAAATCAGGTGAGCTCTCCGCTGTAGCTCGTGTGAGCGAAACCAATTAATGTGCAAACCAGCGAGGCGTGATTTTAGGAGTGTGATGTGCAGACCGCAGTGGGCGCTGTGCCAGCCTCATTCCTCTGCATTTCCCGCGGATGCAGACTCTAGCATGACAAATGAAATGAAGGCCAGCAGTCCGCCCTCTTCTCACTGACCAACTGCGATACGCAGGGGCACCTCTCCGGTCAAGGATGCACGGAGTGCTGTTAAAATGGCTAATGAGTCTTGTCGTCACATGTTTATGAAATACCTTGGCACCAAATGAGACCGCTAGAATAGCTGACGTGCAGCGCCATCCAATGGACGTACACAGTTATAGAGTTTATCTACTCGTTAAAGACTTAAAGGCATTGCAGCGAATAAACTTTATATAGAAATTACAGATTATGTGTATGGTGCACTGCCTGAGGTTGGACACAAGCTGTTTTCCAAAACAAAACATAAAGAATCAAATTATATCAAAATATAGAATCAAATTATATTACCACTGAAATAACCAATTACATTAAAAATCTGAATCATAATCAGAAAACATTATTGATCCCCAGGGGAGATTGTGTGGGTTACAGTGCTCCAGTACAATATATACAATATATATATATATACATACATATAAGTCACTTACTAATAAATATCTGAATAAGAAAGAAGAGCATGTGGAAAAAGGGTGTAGCTATCACAGTGTATACAGTGTGTTAGGTGGAGGAGTTGTACAGAAAGATGGCCATAGTCTGAACGTGCTCCTGTGGCTAGCCAGCATGCCATGGAGTGGGTGGGAGGAATTATCCAACATTGTCTTTATCTTGTACAACATTCGCCTCTCCGACACCACCTTAAGAGAGTCCAGCTCCATCCCCACAACATTGCTGGCCTTGCAGATCAGTTTATTGAGTCTGTAGGCATCAGAAACCCTCAATCTGCTCCCCCAGCATGCAACAGCGTAGAGGATTGCACTGGCCACCACAGACTCGTAGAAAATCCTGAACATTGTCCGACTGATGTTGAAGGACCTCATCCGCCTCAAAAAATAGAGACGACTCTGGCCCTTCCTGTAAAGTGCTGTGGTGTTTTTAGCCCAGTCCAGTTTATTGTCTATGTATACTTTTGCACTGTCCACTTCCTGCTGTGACAAAACAAATTTCCCACGTGTGGGACTAATAAAGGTTATCTTATCTTATCTTATCTTATACTCCGAGGTATTTATAGTCCTCCACAATGTCAACATTGACCCCCTGGATTAAACAGGGGCCAAGTGTTTCCTGGTCTTCCTGAAGTCCACAATCAATTCCTTGGTCTTTGCCACGGTGAGCTGCAGATTATTCTGCTCACGTCATGTGACAAAGGAGTCGACCACAGCCCTGTACTCTGTCTCATCATCCCTGCTGATGCATCCAACCACCGCAATCTTCAGAAAACTTCTGAAGATGGCAGGTCTCTGTGCAGTGGCCTAGGTCTGTGGTGTAGACGGTGAAGAGGAAGGGGGAGAGGACAGTCCCTTGTGGTGCCTCTGTGTTGCTGATTACCTTGTCAGACACACAATGTTAAAACAGACAGTTCCAATATAAAGTCAAATACAATTTAAGATAAAATAATCACTTCCACTGCTATAATTTGAATTATTCTAATCTTCTAAGAGTGAAAAAACATGGCTACTTATATTTATTTGACATGAGAGACACGTTCTTTATTTTAACAATATTTTCACAGCACAATAAAGGAATGGGGCATTTAAAAATAATAAATAATCTTGAACTATACCAGCTCACAGTAGGCTTATTACAGCCATTTTACCAGTCTTGGCTTTTGTTCTCTTGTAAAAAAAATAAATCAAACATTTTATTGCTGGGTTCTAATGTACCATTTAACTGCAGGGCCCTTGCTACTGCTGTAATGTCTTTAGTCTGAGTCAATATAGATGATATTCTGTTGAGTTCATTTCTATAGTACTTAAATGTAACGTTAGCTTGAGCATTCAGAAATACACAGACCTGTGCCGGTCTAAATAAAATTCTTAATGTGTTACAGTAAAAACCAGCAGTATGTTGACATAATGAGGTCAGCAGCGGCGGCTCATGATGACAAACAGTTTCATAGGAAAACTGAGCAGTTAAAATGATAAGCTTGTCTTTAAAACAGCCTGAACACCTTTAAAAAACAGAGGTTCCGGGATTCCAATATTGGTAAGATCTACAGTCAAATGCAAAAGTTTTTTTTATGTATTTATGTTTTGCTTCCAACTATGTACAGCAAATGAACAGTATTTAAATGTAATGTCCTTAAGAAATAGGGGAAAAAAATCTAGCAAAGACCTGACCCAGGACCTGAGAGATGCATCTGGCCCTGTAGTTGATCTAGTTAGTGTTCACTGAAACCTCATCAGAAATATTTTGATGCATGCTCAATCATCCAGGTAAGGAAAACCCAAAAGGCTGATTCTGTTCATCTGGACGCAGCATTTCCAGTACTTACTTCTGCAGACACGTCACTTGGACGAGTGACAAAATGTTTCTCCCACTTAAAAACACTACATCCAGATGAACAGAATCAACCTTTTGGGACTGGTCAGCAATGGTCTCAGTAGAAGGTTGGCCGTCAAGAATCCATTCTTAAACAAAGACAACAAGGAGAAAAGGCTGATGCATGACAAATTACTGAACAACTGGACTAAAAATCAGCGGCAACAGGTCTTACAGAGTGAAAATTGAAAATTTGAAAATGTTGGTTCAAATTGTTGTCAGTATGTGCAGATGAGTTCAAGAGAGAGGTCCAACAGTGAGTGTTCACAGTCATCCGGGAAACACAGTGGAGATTCTGTCATGGTGGGAGCTGCATGTCAGCTAGTAATGTTGGGGATGGAATTATGCATTCAAAAAAGTCCAACAGATTTCGATCCACCACGCAGTACCATCTGGAAAGGATCTCATTTATTTTTCAGCATGACAGCGATCTGAAGCATATTGCCAGTGCAATACAAACAGACCAAGATAGCAAAACACACGATGAGGCACTAACAGTCATAGATGCCACCAATCACCAAAAGCCCAGATTTTAACATTACTTAAGTAGTGCGGGATCATCTTGACAGAGAATGCATTTTCCTAGCAATATAAAAAAGAAATGAAGAATGACTCAAGGCTTGCACATATTATTGTATTAATATCTATCAAATACTAAAATTGCCTACAAATTAAGAGCAGTACATAGTAAAAGAAAAAAAAAAAACAGAAACACACACTGTCCAAATAACAATTTGTTTGAGTCAAGGGGTAAATGAGGCCAAGAAAGACAATCTAAAAACATCTACAATTATTTTATTGGCAAACTAAAATTGTTCAGCTATTTACACTTTACAAGCTACTGTAAATATGCAACACAAATATAAAAGGCATACATTTATATACATTATTTATATAAAGTCACCAAAGTCCAGAGGCATTGTTATCTACTTGTAGCGACGTTATAATTAACTTCTTGAACTACAGCTCTAGTAACATATCACATAGATTTTCTTACATACATGATGGATTAACATTTGATATCATGTGGTGGCACATGTTTAAAAGCTATAGCATTTTAAAGCAGTAGGTAGTCAGTTGTTATTTTGGCAAAGTAACCCCAAGATCCCTTTAGTAACTTTGGTTACTGAACTTGATGAGACTAAACCTCCAATAACACTACAAGGAGCACAGCAAGTAAATGTGACAAAGCAATACTGAAAAGGATACTGGATATTTCTTCTGCTCATGATTAGTCTGAAAAAAAAAAAACCCAACTTAACCTGGAGTCAAAACTGCTACAAAAAACAGAAAATAGAGTTATATATAAATAAACTGAGAATTTGTCCTTGACTTTTCTAAAGTCTGGGAGTTGTTACACAATATAAAACCATCTTTGGGTAGAAGTATTTGTCATAAGCTTTTCTCACTTTTGACCATGAGAAAATTTTCCATTGGTTTAAAAGCTGGGAATTTATGGTTTATATTCATATATATTACATAATGTAAAGCCCCTGTAGTCTGTGAAAGCATACTCCTATGTAGTTAGTCATACCCGTTATGGGTGTTGAGATCACTTTAAGCCAAAACTTGGGAGGTATTCCTCAACACACATGAATTAAACTAAAAAAAAAGTCTTCTCTCTCTGAGCGTAATGACAGTAATCGTAATAGTCTGAGGGTTTTTTTTTTAAGAACGACTTTTTAACACGTAACACAAAACCGATTGGGACTTCAGTACGCTTCACTATAAGATGCCAAATGCACAGTTATTACTTAACATCTCTATGTGACAGTGCTGGAAGGCAAATCTCTGCTCACTACACCAAATACAGAACAGACTTGACATCATGCAAAAAGATTAACTTCATGTTTATGGCCAACAAGACCAAGCAAATTACTATCAACTAGTGAAGCAATGATAATGCGACAGAATAACAAAAGCATCATCATCACATCGATCTATCAAATTAACTCATTTTAATTTTACAGATTTCCAGCAGGCAGAGCCAAACAACAACAACAACAACAACAAAAAAACCCAACAACTCAGAGGTCAGAGGTCAGAGGTCCAAACTGAATTACAACTAGAAACTACATTTTCTTCATTTTTACCTAGTGGCATCTAGCAATGGATGACGTTTTGGTTTTATTTGCTTATTTTTTTTTAGATATATACATCGTGTCTATACATTTGTTTATAAAATTCCTATTAAACCCTGGGTACAACCAAACTATTTACATGGCCTTTATTTATGCATTTGGAATCTGGGCAAATACATCCTTTAAATTTTAACCACGGGTGATTAAAAGTGAGCGAATAGTTGGGACAGTTTGGGAAGATGAACATTCTCTTTGATGCTGCTTAAAATTAAACGAGATCATCACCAGTTTTACGTCTTACGATAAATATAAAAGTAGAGCTACCTAGCTGTTATCTTAGCTGAGCAAAAAGACTGGAAACTGGACATAACATGCTCATTACTGGGCTTTAAATATTCATGTAGGTGTTCTTTTTTATCCATGAAAAGCGTGGCACTTGTTTAGATTTATTTTTTTTAAACCCAGTCATCATCCAACTTGTAAATTGTAGTGATGTGGTAGAGTAAAGAAATTATTTCTGAAACCCTCGAAGAAGGAATAAAATAAGGTAAATAAACTTCTACAAAGTGTTAAAGTAAACTTGAACTCTTTATATTAAGGGTCACAGTTGGCTTATATGCACTACAAAAGCATTAAAAAGGCATTTCTTTATCAAACACTTTACATTTTAACAAACAAGTGAAATATTATTTGTGTGAATTATCTCTGTATCATGATTATTGGTTTCATTGTATAAAGTAGAATTAAATATATTTCATTTGAAATTAAAAACATGTTTCTGGTAGTTAGCTAAATAAATATAAACTCTTGCTTTCATCGTATCTTTGTGTGCTTTTTGTTAAATGCTAAAAGGCACCCAGGTTTTTGAATAAAATTTGTTGATTTATGCATATGAAGCAAACAATACATACACATAATTAAATGTCAGCCATGCTCTAAGGCTTTAAAACACCTCACTATATAATATTACATAATAATGATGAGAATGAACAGTTCAGATCGCTGCTGGTGCAGGTTGAAATAATCTGTTTTCTTCTGTGCATTTAATGGAAAATAACTAATATTACATAAAAAAATATGTTATTTTACTGTCTCTTGTTTATACTTTATCTTAATTTGTTTCCTTTCATACTGTCAATCATACTGTCTTTCTCTGTACAGTACCAGCTGCAGCTGTTTGTGTGTGTGAGTAAAGGGAAAACAACAGGGAAAGACAATTTCACTATCATCCCTGCATCCTTGGATGTTATCGCACTAACACAGGGTAACAAAAAAACAAAACAGAACAACAACCCTGTTCATTCGTAATTATTCAAATAAAAATTTACACTCTGTTAACTTAAATAATAAAATATTGAAATGAATGGATTTTGTACAGATACATGTTAAATTACAGTCAGAAAGTGACATTGATTTCCAAGAGTGATTCCTTTCTACCCACATACTATACTGGGTGTTTTACACATTTAGAAATCCGGAAGCTGTTCTTAGCAGCCCTGTAGTGTGTTCCTGCTTACTTGACAGTATTTTCTAACCATTGACCGTTTTACAGTATGTACTCCTTCCCTAAGACTACACACAATGAAGCAGCACTTAGTGTCCTCCAACAGCGAGGCCTTCCCCTGTTGTCCAGTCGATAATAATGAAGCTCAGACTCATTACCATGAAGGAGAAACCCAAAGCGGCAAAGCAGGCAGCCTAAGAATGATGGGAAAACATTTTGGACTTAACTATCAAGAAGTTGTAAAATGATGTAACATGCATGGCAAATATTTTCATTGCCTCACCATTATCTTAGGAAGAGAGTTCATGGGTTCATCTTCCTTGGGAACAATGCGGATGTAGAAGACAGCAGGGAAGATGAAAATAAGGCAAGGAGCTGATGTGGCGCCTGAAAAATAAAAAAGCATGCAATGCTGTAATAAAACTTTGATAAGAAAAAAATACACGGGACTCATTATTATTTGTTGATGTTTGTTTTCTGTTTTCTAAATTCTCGATCCATTCGTTCTCCTCCAGGGGGTACAAGTCACTAATCTGACACAGGGCTAACACAGAGAGATAGACACCCAATTTAGAATCACCAATTAATCTAACCGCACTAAGTGCATATCTTTGGACTGTGAGTGGAAGCCGGAGTACCCGGAGATAACCCACACAAACACAGGCAGAACATGTAAACTCCACATAGAAAGGTCCCGGGCAGACAGTGGAGTCAAACTCAGGGCCTTCTTCCTGTGAGGCCACAGTGCTAACCACCGTGTCACTGCTGCCCTTCTGTAAACTTGATTTGTAATTTATACTTTTATTCAGACTTTTTGATTATTTATACAACATATACATGTGCCTAATCCTAATCCCATTCTCCTAATCCCCTCTGTTTTACACGCTAGCACACAAAAAAGCAAAATCTGAAAACAGCTCTATTTATTATATCCTCTATTTTTTCTGCTTCCGTGCATAGATTCAAAAACAGGTAAACTCTGTACGTGAACCCTTGCTTTGAGGAAGTACCCGGTAGTCCCTAAGGTTAATGTTTTATACTTTTACCTGTAACCTATGAAACATGACCTCAGTCTGAAAACAAAGTGGAACAAAAATATTGACTTAAGCTGTCAGTGTGTCCATGACACTGGTCACGTTTTTAACATTTAATATTTGTTTGTGTGTGTATACAAATGGCAACTGAAGTTACCCATAAATCCAACCTATCAGTTCCCTTACTGCCTCTTGGAGATTTAAGCATTATACCCCCTCTTCTTGAGTCTCAGACTCCAGAGCATAAGAAAAGCATTACTGTTTTGATATTATTCCAACTTTACATTCAGTATTATACACACCAATAATGCCGAAGATTCCCAGAATGTTAGGAGCAAATATCACCAACATGTTAATAAAGGTGAGAAGAATGAGAGCGATGGCAATATGACGTAACCAGCTGAAAGATTTGGTGGGAAATATCATCTGCTGGATGGCTCTACGCACCTGTGGGCAAAAAAAATCACATTAGAAACACTATAATGTTACAATATTAATTTAATTATTGAATGAAGACTGAAATAAAATGCATCACTTACTGGGAATAGCACAATGGGGACTGTCAGTGTTACAGCAGTAAGGACAGCCACTCGCACACACAGGATCAAAGTGTCGTAAGGATCAATCCGGCTGTATGTGTGCAGTAGTTCAGTCTCCACATTGCCTACAGAAATATCAACATAAACTAGTTTAGCTGCGCATGAGCTCATTACTCAGCAACTGTGGACAGCATACCATGACAAACAATCTCCACAAGAGGGCGCTTGGGTTCCATGTAACACAGTAGAGGCAAATTCTGTAAAGGATGGAATCATTAAACAAAACAAAACAAAACAAAACCCCTGATTAGAAAATCTGTCTACAGAGACTCAATTTTTCCATGAAAAAGGTTACTACGCTTTTATAGAAACCACATTAGATCGTCTGGATGATGGCACTTAATAGCTAATACACAATAACTAACAATTAACAACAAGGAAAAGCTATTCCTTTGCGAGGAAAATGATTTTTATTTTTATTTTTTGCAAGATTTGTAAAGTATAATGAACATTTTAACACTGTATCTGAGTTGCCCCTCTAAAAAAAACTAATCTCCCTAGTCAAATATTTTCCAGCCCAAACTAGATTCCTTTTGTCTTACTTAATAATAACAAATATCTATCACTGTTCTGTCCACTTGATATGAACACAGCCATTTGTATTCGTCCGCTGGTACTGAAACACCAATCGTAAAAGAAATGTCAGGGAAAATTGCCCTCACCATAAAAAGTCAGGTAGCCAAAGAGAGCTGCCAGAAAGTACATGGTGTACATGATTAAGATGGAAATGTTGGACACCTTCTGCATCTTCTTCTTTGATGGGCTAAAATCAAAGAGTGGACATTAATGCCACATTTTGCACTGAGATGTTATCAAACATTGCAGGTTACAGATGGGCGACTCACTTGCGTAGCTCAGTGTAGATGGGCAGGACCTCAGGGTGGCAAACAAAAGCGAAAGCCAAAATCGGGATGGTGTATGCTGTCTGTTAAGAGACACATAAACACATGACTGTCTATTATTAGCAGTGCAGTTGAGCTTCCCCGCATACATGTGTGGAAACTAGCAAATACATTTACAGCATCTCAGCATCTCTGGCTTTCAATATTCAAAAGCGATACATATCCACAGATACAAACGGTTCTTCATCTCAGCCGCCTACCTGTGGGTTGATGGTGAACATGCGTGGGGTGCAGTGGGAGTCATCATCCTCGTGAACCACACCGTTGTTGTACTCATGGATATGGACTGAATCGTTCAAGCTGAGGTGGGAAGCGGTACCATTCACTGAGAACTCCTCAAAGGGGCAGGGAATCTGAAACTTCTTGAAGATGACCTGCAAATGTGGCAACATGT
Organism: Astatotilapia calliptera; assembly: GCF_964374335.1. Taxonomy (NCBI): domain Eukaryota; kingdom Metazoa; phylum Chordata; class Actinopteri; order Cichliformes; family Cichlidae; genus Astatotilapia; species Astatotilapia calliptera. The sequence continues at coordinate 15,934,327 of NC_137426.1, read as the reverse complement.
GGAAGAACAAACAGGAATATCATGAAAAATAAGGATAAGGTGATATGTCAGTCATTAAAAAAACATCCTCCAGTTATCAACAACTACTTAGAAAAACCATTTCAATCTAGATTAGGGCCACTCAGCCTCTAAGTAGACAGATTTAACTTTGAACCTCTGATGTCTGTATAGTAGCTCTTATATTAGCCTTATCAAACACTGACACATTCCACCAAAAATAGAGACAAGGATGGGAAAGTTAGCAACATAAAGTGTACGCCAGGAAGGCATGCCAGAGCAAAAGAGGCTCTGTGTGCGCAGTGACTGTGATGATGTGCCACTGTGTGTGTTGGACCAACTTACTGCAGTGAGAAAGAACACCATGCAGCTGAGAGAAAACCCGCTGGTGTAGCCAAGGTAACCTGAAAATAAAGAGAACGAGAAAATTCATAACTGCTCCTCAGACTGAATTCATGTGTTGTTTGGAACCACTATTAACTGCATTAGCTTTAGATGCTCCTTGTCATAAATGAAGCTACTGCAATAACATCCTGAAAATGTACAGAGTGACCTCACAGCATTGTGAGGGCAAAGACGGCATGTTTATACTGTGTATTAACGAGCAGAATATGCCGGAATTGAGAGTGCGATTATGTCAGGAGAAATTATTTTTAACTGAACAGCCCGCTGTTTTCGCTGTGAGGGGTAGGACAAGAACGCACTAATTGCTTGACTGCAATGTACATACCTTTGCCTTCAAAAATTATTAGATAAGTTGGATTAATTTCAAATAATCTTAACTGATAACTTCTAAGTATAGAAAATATTTCTTGAACACAAACTGGCAAATGCACGAGTTAGATAAATGCACTGCATGAAAACAACCCAAAACTCAAACCCACTACTCTGGAGTATAATGAAAAGGAGCAAAACTACTTTAAAGAAGCTATGTTACAACGAGTAGCTGAATAAAAGGACATTAACTGTTAATACAGACTGTAAACACATAATACTTGTTATGCAGGAACCTTGCCCAGCTGCCATGGAGATCCATTTTAAACAGAAAAAACATTTAATTAAGTTAAAAATAAAAAAAAATGTAAGTCAAACTGTAAATTTAAGTGAAGACAACATAAATATTTTATATTATTTCACTAGCTATTGATTATTAGTATATTACATATTATATTATTACTTTTTTTTTTTTTACTCTTAGGGAATTCAAATAATCTATTATTTATATTGGAAAGTTAAGCCCGCTGGTGATGTGTACATGGTCCTGGAAGTCTGGCTAGACTCACAGATCAGTGAATTTGGCTTTTTTATCTGCTTCAAGCTTATCTTTTATCTCTGGTCACTGTGTGTACAGAAAACACCTATACATTCATCTATATGCAATTGCCCACTCGCTTTAATATTGTGTCAGCAATAAGGTTAAAGTTGCCTTAGTGGTCTGATTCAAAAGAGGATGTTTTTGTTTTTGTTTTCTTTTTTAACAGCAGGGCAACTGTAGGGAGAAAAAACATCATCACTGTCTGATGTATGCATTAGATCACATGTTAGCTGATTCTGATAACGGTTTTGAATGACTGCTGAAAACTCATTTTTATAGGTTAGCTTTCCCTTAATCCTCATCCCTTTATTTTTGGCCATAGTTTACAACTATTTGCTTATATGTCTGAATGAGCTTCTGACCATATGTTCGATTGTGTGCCTGTTTATGTGTCTGTACATTCGAACGTGCATATTTATCTTTAATATATGGCTTTTATTCAAACTGTGGAGCAATTTGTAGCTGTGACAGTTTTCTAATATCTGTAAAAAGGTATTATTATAGCATGTTCCAACACACTAAAAGCTTTCTTTGGTAAATGGAAGTGGAAAACAGTACTCCCATAACAAAGATATATTTACATTATACTCACCAAGCTGTTTCATTAAAGCAAGGGGCAGGATGATACTGGCAGAGACCATGATGACCAGGTAGTTTCCGTTCAAGTACCACAGACTGTTTGGAGAAAAATCTAGTTTATTTTGGTAAGAGTGTGTGGTGGTAACATATTTCTTCATTCTGTACATGTAGCATAGAGTTAGTGCTGTTTTTGTACTTTTAAAAATGTCAGTGCGGCTAAATCTGTGACACAAGGCTGTTAAAAATCTGTTGGTCCAAATGGCTGATGTACCCCATTTTGTCAGGCCAACAGTAACCTGTTGGGAACACCCTTGGCCGCAAGATTGTGGAAAAAATGTGTCTGCTTATGTTACTCTCGACAGAAGTACTAGAATAGTGTGTTGCATAACTCAGATTATTTATATGACAGGTCACAGTTGCAGTAAAGCAAAACACTATGGTGCCTAAACATCTTAGGACTGAAGAAGTCAGCAAATGTTACCAGTATAAGCTTAAAGTCCCTGTCAGACACTTTATCCTCTCTTTCAAACAGAAAAAAAGACATCAGACAAGTATTAGTGTTCACATTTACAGTCTCCTTCTACAGCTCTGCTAGTTTGTCATCATCAGACATGTCCTCACTCTGAACAAATATCTTGTGAAATTCATTCAAAAAGAAATATCTCTGTTGTGCAACCTCAATAGCTGAGATTACATGTATATGTTTATTCTAAGGACATGTAGACAAATGTTAGTGTTACAGTGGCTTCGTACTTCTGTGTTAAATCTACACTGTGGTATCTGTCATATCTGCAAACCCTGCTGAAACCCTGCACTGTAAACTATCTTGTAACCCACGCCATAACCTACACTGTAAACTATCTTGTAACCCACGCCATAACCTACACTGTAAACTATCTTGTAACCCACGCCATAACCTACACTGTAAACTATCTTGTAACCCACGCCATAACCTACACTGTAACCTGTGTCATAACCTGTTGTTGTTGTTGACACATCCTGTGCAGGTTCAGAGGGTGCAAACCTGCGAAGGTTTATTCTCCAATTGACTAAATAACAGTACTAGTAATTATCAAAATCATTATTTATGGGTTGTTTTTTTTTTAAGTTTAATTATAAAACAAATTTACTGTTGTTATCATCAATTTTTCAAATTTACTATTTTTCAGAAAAAGCAGAAAAAATAGTAAAAGACATTCTTATATTTTATCAAGATACCGAAATACAGTTATTTACCTACCAATCAACTGCGCCTGCTCAAATTTGGGTATAAAAACATTATTTCCTTTTGTTATTTGCCCAAAGAACAGCTCTAAATTTGAGTTTTAAATACGTTTTGCACAGATTACTGAAATATTTGTGTTTTATTGTTTTATGACAGGTGGTCTAATAACTTCTGTATAAATGCTGACACTCAGTTGTCAGGTGTTAGGGTGCAGTTAGAGATGCTGCAGAGAGTCTGACTTCTTTTATGATATAGCTTTTATCGATTTGACACTGTGATCCAGCTGTATAATAAAGGATGGACATAATATATTTAAGTTTTAAAAACATTTATTTGTCTTTAATCACTACTCCAATCATCAGTTATACTAAATGGAATGCAGTGGCATCTATATGACTTTTTTCCAGTGGGACTAATCTATCTAAGCACTTTACAGTGCCTTTTTTATACTTACCGTATCCATACAGCGAGTTATTCTGTGAACTTTAGCGCTTTATCTACCTGGCATCTGCTAAGTGAATATAAATAAATGAATGTGGTGAAACAGCATGTTTATAGTCATTTTACCTGTCTAAACTTAAAACATCAGGAGCTGTAGAGCCAAATGGTACCACACAAACATGCAGTTTAAAGTCAACTGTCTCTTAAATCCTGTGCATAGGAAAGTCTTTGTCCCCTAAAGCCTGTTTCTCACTGCTAAGCCTGTTATTCTTAACCCTGCAAGAAACACAATGAGTAGGATCGGCTGTCTGCCACAGTCCTACATGCTGGAACACAGTGTGATCTATGACACTACCAGTGTTTATTTGTGTATGCATGTGTGCATGCGAATTTGGGCGAGTCACTTAAAAGCAGGGGAAGTTGCACAAATCATAGGTCATGTCTTCTTTGGCCTTTTAGGCGGTAGGTCAAATGAGAGCAGCTTTCACATGCAGGTGCACTTGCACTTGGGACAAGTTCTGTCCAGTCAAGTCTAGAGTTCAAATCCAAGTTCAGTCAAATGAAGTCTTTGGAAGTAGACTGTGTTAGTCTGACTAGCAGTATTTTAACATTTAGCTTCCAAAGTTGCATTAGCAGTGACAATAGTGACAATACAAACAGTTTTGGTTTTCTCTCCCTCAAAATTAGTTTTTGATTTAACTTTCACTGTTCTCATAGAGTGACAACCCTAGGTTGGATTAACAGATTTTTTTATAGAACCGAATGGCAGACAGAAAAAATCAACAAAGTAGCTACTGTTTCCAAATGTCTCAGCCTCTCTGCATTTGAACATGATGGACATCACTGGACCCTTTATATTTTGCCAAAAAAAACTTTCCCATACCCTACATAAAACAACACCAACCAATTCAGATCTACTTTAGCACTGGCACAAACTACTTAAACTCAGGCAGAGTGAAAGGCACTTGGCTGTCTCTCCACCACACGATAGCTTTCTAATTCAAGAGCCACTAGTCATAAATAAAACTGCAGACCCACTACACACCCCTCATTCCTCTTAGTTGCTGTGACGTCATGAATTTGGACAACAAGGTTCATCGAGTGGACATGAACACAGTGTGCCTCCGTTGCTAAAGGGCTGGCCCTGAGCTGACCTATCCTCAGCCTCAGAATTTGGCACCCCATTTTACACCACCTGCTGCTGTCATTTATGTGTGTGTGTGTGTGCAAGACATGTAGAGCAGTTACAGAGCTCAATACATCTATTTCATTTGGCTATAAGCGTTTAACGTAGGTGGCAAGTAGGTTGAGAACTACGAGAGAACTGCTGTTGTCATGTGGGTTTAGGTCAGGGGTCAGCAACCCTAAGGGTTAACTGATGGCACGGCCATAGCTGGACTGGCCATCGGGCGTACTAGGCATTTGCTCGGTGGCCCGATTATCTTTTTTTTTGTAACGGTATAAACAATGAAAGGTGGTGGATTGGCCAGATGCTGGCCGGTGTGTAAAAATAACTCAGTTGTTTGGAGGTGGCTATGGCGGAGCTTCCACAGATTCAGTAAAATTAACAAGTGGTGGAGGCCAGCAGGTGGATGAGGGAAGGGGAGGCAGGAGGAGAGACCCGAGGCAGCCGCCGGTCCGAGTGTCAGGTGAACTGAACTTCAGCTAAGAAGTTATGACCTGCAGTCTATCTGGGTCAGATATAAACCAAGTTTAGTTTATTTTCGTTGTGCTGACTTTTTACAGTCAGTTACAATAACCCGTACTCCGTACTAGCTAGCATGACGGAGTTTCTATACAGCTGGGTGGGTGCTATGATGTTACTGATGTTGAACTTTATTTTATTCATAAGGTTAGTTAGTAGAGTTGCCAACCTTCCCGTAAAAAGACGGAATCGTCCCGTATTCAGAGAAAATATTACGCGTTTGGTGTTGAGCTGAAAAGGGACGCAGTTTGTCCTGGACTTCAGCTACAATGAAAAAGACACAAAGCTGGAGTTGCCTCTTCTTCTCTCATTCTCTCCCCCTCCCTCTCCTGTTGCTATTTTAATCATGAAACTGATCAATGATCAGCTGATCGGCTTTTCTCTCTTGTTTGTTTATCTCCCACTTTGCGCCAGAAAGAGGAAACCAGCGGATGTCGCGCTAAACAACAGCAGCACGTTTAAGCTTGATCAGCTGTTGTTAGAATTTATTTAATATTAATTTCTAGTATCAGCTGATGTTTGCTGGAGCCACAGCTGTAAACCTGCTGGTCATGATATGGTTTGGTTATGTGATGAGAGGGAAACATGAAGATGTAACCAGGAGATGTCCTTACTGAATCATCAGAGCTGTGATGGAGAAACAGGTTTAACTTTTAGGTGACATGAATGAGTTGAAGGGAAGTTATGAACTGTTTCTGAGAGACAAATAACACCAGGATCCTTTTTTTTATGTAGCTGACAGCTGGTAACTGTGCAGGGGTGGATCTGGCAAAGTTTTGGCAGGAGGGCCAGGTTGGGCATTAACAGGGAAAGGGGGGCACAAAGAAATACTTTCTTATTCTCTTTTAAAATGTCGGGCTGCTATTAAATAATTATCTGAAGCTTACAACCAAAGTTTTTATCTGATGTAAAATGTATAGAAATCATACATATACCAACAAGACTGTACATCACTGTCACCACAGTGTTTGCTTTCATTCAAAGTCTTTATAGCTTTAATACCTGGTGGGCCGGTCTCTAGTCAAAATGCCTGTTTTTTTGTCCCAATCCAGCCCTGGGCACGACACGCAGTGAATTAATCTGAGAAGGTGCATTAAAAAATAAATGGCCACGTCAACGATGCACATCGGAAATCAACTCACATAGATACATTAGTTGTGCCACTTCTTAATGATAGTATCTTAGCTAACAACCCCAACTACCAGATTCAACTTGTAATTGGCTAAAAATAACTTAGCCTATCGGTGAGAGGGACGTTGTTACCTTTCCACATTCCGACACTTCAAAAGCTTCAGGAGCTTTCCACTCAGCATCAGCACCAGGGAAATACACGAATGCATCCGTAGACTCGAGACAGAATTCACAATGCGTTTTTGGGACTTTCAGGTGTATGGACCAATGTTTTATTTTCTGATCAAACCAGAAATCTTTAATGAGCAGCTAGATTTGTCTCGCATTAGCTGGCTGAGTTAATGCCAGTTAATGCAACATCGAAGCAGCTGGAATCCACAGCTGTGCGTGTTCATGGAGCTTGCATTTTCACCTGCTGGACATCACTACCTGACAAGTTTAACTGTCTTCAGAACATTGCAGAGGCCTTATTGACAGTATTTGGCTCTACATATCTGTGTGAACAGATTTTCTCTCACATGAGTGTCCTCGGGTAGCCGTCTGAATGCTGGACACTCGGAGACCTCTGTCTCTGAGTGGGAGGCCAGAGATCACACTAACATGTGTGTCTCTGTATTAACAGACATGCCATATTGGCTTAGTTTATTTTTGTTATCATTGTTGTGAGGAGACCATAAATAGCATTTGCATTTTCTGTTGTACAGTTCATTTGCTGTTATGGAGTTCTTGTTATGGATAAAAAGTTTTTGTTTCAAAACAGCTGATAACTATTTGCTGATACCTGCCAACATCTGCAAACTAATATCATTCTATAAAGTGGTTCTATATATTGTGTAGCTGTTAATATAGAGTGTTATTAAATTTATTGCTAATGCAATCATATGGCACACTGACTTCTGAGGAAATTTTAGATGGCACTCACCATCAGAAAGGTTGCCTACCCCTGGTTTAGGTTGTCTCACTTGGTTTTAATCTTAATCTTAAGACTTAATAATGTTGAGGTCAGGATTCTGGATTGCCACACTATGTGTTGCAAGACCCCTTACAACCGAAGGTCTTTTTTTATGACTTTAAATATTTGAAGCACCTACGACTTGAACAATTATGTAATTATGAGTCCATGCATCATTCATTCCCTTCTGCTTATTGAATACAAGGTCATGGGGCGGCTGGAGTCTATCCAAGCAAGAGGAAAATTCCACTAAAATACACAAACGAGCAACAATTGGAACAAGCCCCATGCTTAGATGAAAATCTTGTGTCAAGCCCATTTAACTCAGAAGGTCTGCACATTATGCCCTGACATGTGTAATCCTGCTAGTTGGCATTATATAAATAAAACTAAATTGAACTGAATAAAGTATTCTGTTGAGTATCTTGAGCTATTGAATATCTGCCCTCAGACCGTCTAGGCTGCAGCACATAAGTATTATAGCTGCAATCCATTTTGAGCACAAGGTTTTTTTAGATTTAAACAGACAGCTGGAATCTACTTCAGTCCTCCGTGGCCTTATGCAGACCGTGTCTCTGGCATAACTCTGACGTGGACAGTGCTTGCCTCTACAAGCTGACAGTAGTGAGGATTGATGTTGTGTGCTTTAGTATCAGATGCCCAATCATGTCCTTCCTGTTGTTCAGCCAATTCCAGGCTCCCATTCTCATTACACCCCCAAACCAACTGACTCAGTAAATGCTGCAAACTGGGCCAGGCCCCATGACCCTGCACACAGTGTCTCAGCTCTGGGTCAACAACAGGCAAGACTCATGTGCTCATGTACTGAAAAGGACATAAATGACAAGACTCACTCGCTGTTGGGCTCAACCTTCAGGAAAGCTTGGATGACCAGCGGTAACTCGGATTTAACAATGTAAAGGTAGCTGGACATAGCTGTAACAAGACAAGACAGGGGAAATGTAACATGTGGTGAAGTAAACCACAGTGCAAGTACACACGCTAACCAAACAGACATCAGAAAAACCATGACACAAGTACACTTACCACATCATGTTTACATAGGTGACACAGCCGTCGCTACTACTGTGGACACTGTGGTCGCGTCCTTTGTACTTTTGGGAAATTGGATGTTTTACAAATTTTTACTACTTTCAGTATTTATCGTTGGCACCAAAACTTTATTGCTTTGAAACAGGTTTAAGATTATAACTTAGCTGAGCTGGGACGATAGACTCTGTTACCTTTCAAGCAAAAATGTGTATTTGTTGAAAAATAAGGTCAGTTTTCCAATGACAATTATGCTATGTAGCTTCTTTACAGTGCAATTGTTATACCTATGAGTAATATCTGCAACTGTTTTGGTTAGAAGAAGCAGGTGAAGTTAGTGGTAGTGAGTGGTATGACTGATCACAGTGACATGCTTATGCGTTTACAGCTTGCATTAACATATTTTCCCCTTTTCAGTTATCTGGATACAGATCGTACCAGATCTTACCATGTAGTAGCAGCAAACTAGTTATGAAATCAGTATGGGTTTATCTCAATTATGGACTAATTTAGAGCTTAAGAAGTTTTGCGAGGCACATTAAAATCACATTAAATCACATCACACTAAAACATATAATCAAGCTCTCCTACAATAAATAATTAAGTACAAGATAGAGCTGAAAAATGCATTTGAGAACATTTTTAAAGTCAAGTTTAAAGAAAGAGTGAAAAAAACAAAACAAAAAAACATCAATGACTGTGATAATCTAAGGTGACTTTCACAGATAATTTTCATGTCTTGACTCTGGTCTTAGGAAACGCCACTGTTGCCCGATGACACTCACAGGACTGACTGCTTCAGTTTCACTTGATGAAATGTTTTTTTGTTGTAGGCCATGAAATGCTTCAAATGTAATCTTACAATCAGTACCAAAGCTAATCGTTAGTGAAGAAAGGAAAGCAGCATTATCTTTTTGAGTCTGTTAGTAATCAAGCAGCTCCATTTTCAATTCTGAAATCAACAGGGTAAACTGTGGCTTTTTTCTTAAGAAGCTGGGTTGAGTAGTTCATGCTTAAGGAAGAAGGTATGACCTAGTTTGTCTCAACAACTCTCTGGTCAGTAAGAAGAGCAAATCTTTTTAATGTCAAAATCACAAGGAATACAGCTACTTATAAGCAGCTACTTCATTGTTAATACTCTATCATATCCCAAACTTATAAATAGGACCAAAAGGCAAAGTAATACTAATGGCTTATTTGACTATAGTTATAGGGTCTTTACCGTACAGTATAAGGCACCTTGAAGTGATTTGGTGCAATAAGCATATAACAGAATTGAATTGAAGTGAAATCAGTTTATAGCTTCAGGCCAGTGGAAGAACACATGAGCGAACATGTTCCAAACCTACACTGTCTCCTCACCTCCAATATTTTGCAGGGTGATTGCTGTGCCAGCAGCTATTTTTCCAAGATTGCCAAAGGCCCTGTACCCCAGCTGTTCATAAGCTCGGATTCCTGTAAGCAGATTACAAACAATCACAAATTTAGTTATATTTGCTATGATCTCTGTCCAAGGAACACAACGAGACGCTTTCAGAGGGGTTGACAAATGACTGCACAACTTAGATAAATAGAGAGTACGCTGACATGACTTTTTTTCTAGTTTTAAAATTTGCCTAGACAATTTTAACTCAGCGAAACCTCAAATTACAGAATAAAAAAACAAAACAAAATGTCTTTATTTAATGAGACAGGGCATTACACAAGTCGCGATGACTGAAAATCAAATCCTTCTATACAAAATTGACTTTTAAAAATACATTTAAATTATGAATACTTTATTTGTTGATAAAGTTTTTTTCACATAACCTTTTTTTCAGTCAAGCACTCTTTGACATTAAGCGGTTTTTGATCTTTTTAACTTTATAAGCTGTCCTTTTCTAATGGCAACCACAATAGCAATCTCCAGGGGATTTTCGATGTGAGAACTTTACAACATGTAATTGTACCATTTCTTTTCAAAACACTGAGAAATGACACAATGCTTACCCACAATGCCTGAGGATTTGAGCAGCAGATGAATAGAGTAGGATGACAGAGCTGCTACCGCAGTCAGAAGAAACCTGTGACAAAAAACAAAAGTCACACACTCGTTATTTTCTATACCACTATTATCCTGAAATTTGTTTTCTGATTCATGATATTTTGTGGTCATAAATTAGCACTGACTGCATCAGCTGATTGTGCCGCACAGTACATATGACCACACAAGAAAAAATCCGTTTCTGACTCCAGGTTTTTTATTTCGGTAAACCACCTGTCACCTGTCTCAAACCCGCTCTCCATACTAATCTCATTCATAAAGTGCTTTACAAATCCAAGCATTATGGCTAACAGGTGGATTTTCCAGTTTGAGTGCAGCTAACCAAACAATGAAGAACCACTTACTGCTTTAGAGACAGAGAGTGACAGCTGGACAGCATTACCTCACTTTTAACATAAAACTCATTGATATAGCCAAGGGCAGGACAAAAGTGAAAAACTGATGTTTTTTATATTTCATTTTATTTTACTGTTCTTATTTTAGGCTCCAGCACCCCCCGCGACCCTGAAAAGGATAGGCGGAAGCGACTGGGTGGATGGATGTCCTTATTTTCTCCTGAGTTATTAGTTTTGTTAGCTAACATAAACTAATGTAAGTCTATTGACCGCAAAAAAACCTACCACATGATGTCACGTTCTCTACTGGCACAAGATGGCAATAAACATGTTTTAAAAACTTGAACTTTCAGAATCCCGAAGGATTAAGCACTTATTTCTTAAATCCAGCTACACAGGCAGTGTTACATCTGTCAGCTTTTCATGATGTAAATTAGCCTTTATATGTGAAGTGTTTATATCAACTTTAATTGCAACTGTTTAAAATACTTATTCCAGCCAGATCTATAAACCTTGCAGTATCATGTATTTTCAGTAGTATTTTTTCAGTCTGGATAGATGTTTCAGTGGCTGAAACACCTGTTCTAGCATTAATGTGGTTATAATACAGACATCTATAAACATACTTATTTTGCTGTACTTATTTATTCCTTTTTTCTTCTGTATGTGTTAAATTTGGCTTGATGTAATATTACATTCTAACTATATTTGTGCTAATCATACACTATACAGTTCTAATGCAAGTACTAATAGGAAGATTCCATAAGGCTATAGGTTCCTTCAGTACAAGAGCTACTCTGTATAAACTAAACTGACTTCCTGCTTTCACCAGACGCTGAGGCCATTTTCTGCTCCAGTCTCACTTCTTTGCAGCTACTTAAACATAAACTATATGACTAGGAAAACCTGGGTCATGGTCTAACAGCAGCTGTCTGTATGGATGCCTCTATGGGGTCTGGCGGTTCAGTTATTCTGAGCTGTGGCCTTTCTATGGCCTATGTGGCAAGGAGGCTTGGGGCCTAAGAGAGGCAATAAATAAAAGTGAACCAATCTTGGCATATAATGTGTTGCAAGACATTAAGACATATAATAAATCAGTACTATGTATAAATGCACTGAAAAGGCAGATTACTTTGAGAAGTACAACTTAGTTTACCTCCTTTCATTTTAATCACTGCATATCAGTAGAATAGCAAATCTTGAGGTCAGAAAATTGTTGGAAAAAGACTAATTGTTTTTTTTGCTGACAGGTGGGAAGCTGTCATACATTTGTTTGTTCAATATAAATGTGGGGCCAGACAGCATCGCTTAGGATGACTCCTTATACCAAGATCTCTGTGATTCCCTACATCCATGTGAGAATTCCTTTCCTAGGTGAAGATATTTCCTGAGGTCTTCACTGGTTTCTTGGCACTGCCATGAGAACGTAGTTCTAAGAATTAGTCTCAAAATAGTTTTCCATATGCTAGCTCCATAGTGTACTGGTTAACACATTTCCTTAATATACAAAAGATCCCTGTGTTGAGACCAGTAGGGGTTACAAAACCAGCCTCAAGAGGTCACAAGCCAGTCTGCTCCCATTTGGGAGTATTAATGGGAGAATTGTGCCAGAAAAGACATCCAGTGTAAAATATGTAGATCCATCCATAAGGGAGGCACTGAAACTACCTGCTACAGAACTTTCTATATGCTGATAGATATAGTCTTTTCTTTTGACAGTGCAAGAATAGACTGTCCCCATACAGTAAAAGCTATTGTACGAGGCTTGAAATAATGATTGTATCAATCTAATTAATGATAAAAGGTGAACAAGTATCCTCCTCCAAAAGGAATGTTTAAGACAATATTTGTTTTAAAAATCATTTACTCACCAAAAAAGGAGTATCCCAGTGTTGGCCATGGCATAAGCTAAACCCAGGATTCCACTACCCATAATAGCATTGCCCAAGTTGAAGACCGACATGCCAAAAGACGTCTTTCCTTCAAACTGTAAATGCAATATAAATAAATAAATAAAAAACAGAGTATACATTAAATGCCAATTTAAGATAAAACCTAACGTTGTTACCTATGTTATATAGCTATAATTGTTGGGTTTCTCACTTACATCTGTGAAACGTATGGGTTTCTTTCCGCCTTCGTTGGGCAAAAATTCCTCGTTCTCCAGTCCATCATCAGGCTCTTCATATCTAGAGGCCAGATTTGCAGGTGTTAATTGATGGCATTTCCATCCACCACTGAGAAAGTGAGCAAACATCGTCTGCAGACTCTAGCAAATCATGTGCTTTGAAGGTGACGTAATGAGCAAATATGTAGCTGAAAACCCTTGACGTAAATCTCTGCAAACATACCTGACTGTTTGAGTGCCATTTCTGTATAAGGATCCACCAGTTGAGGCGAGCACAAAAACAAGGTAAACATGCATTTAAAAAAGCAAATATTATTTATGAAGTTATACTTTATGTGGTTCACCACATCTGTTATCTTGTTCATCATTTTCAATGTTAATGGAGAATTATCATAGTGGCAACAGTAAGCAAAAACAAATCAAACATCTGCTTTTAGCTTTAGCAGTGACATTTGAATTTAAAAGAATATTGGTTAATTGGATTTATGAGATTGTGGCTTTCACACAAGTATAACTAGAGAAAGACGAAAAGGAAAGCGTAAAAAATACTTGCTTCAAGCTGTATTAAACAAAGGCAGCCATTCATAAGGAAAGAATACTCACTGATCCTCATCTAGCATTGTTTTCAATGGCACACCCACATCATCGCCGAGGTCATGACTTTTCCCGTTTGATAATATGTTCATCTCTGATTGAGAAGGCTCCATAATTCAAGCTCTGTTTGGTGTATGCGTTCGATTAAAGCAGTTCTTATGAGTGACTTGAATATCTAGGGCAGAGGTGGAAAGAACATGAGTCAGATAACATATCAGACAAGAGGCCTTATTTGTTTTGGATAAACCATTTCATAAAGACAATGTACACTTAACATGCTTAATGGCCCTCAAGACATGTGGTTTCAGCCAGCCTGTTGTAGACAATCAGCTACTTTTTAATGCTTGTGGAAACACAAGCTTTCTCTAAAAGTTCATAGACTTTTGATTAGTCCATGTGAAAAATATCCTTATATACATCTCTGCAAGTTTGTTAAACTTGAAAAGGGTGGACCTGAAGAAACCCTTATATACAATCCTTCTTTTCAGAGAGGGCCTAGAAATATGCTGTGGGGCTGCCTTTGTCTGTGCCACATCACTGAAAGCTAAACTTTACAAGCCACAAACAAGTCATTTGTTTTTGCCTAATTTTCTTTTTTAGAAATTGGAACAAAATGTTGTGTTCATGACGTTATCAAATTTTTCTATCCAGAATACATCTGTACAGCACAGGAATGACTCAGAGTCAACAGAGTGACGTTCAACATGCCTGACAACAGGATCTGACCTCATTTGTTCTTTTTCAGAAGTTTCTGCAGTCCATACACTGAACTGCAAATAATGAAATGTGAGGATGAAATATGACGATGCATGTTCTGCTTTCCAGAACTTCAGAATGGAGCAAAGCAAACAAGTCAGGATCACTAAGGCAAAGTCCACAGTCAGAGTACTTTTTTTTATAACCGTATTTGCTCTTGTCTTTTATATTCCAGATCCCTCGATTTTTAGTGCTACTGCTGACATCCCCACACAATGACACTGTGGCCTTGATGATGAATATAAACATGAGTATGATTAAACGAGATGCCAGATCACTCACAACAAAATGCTTCAAATAACAGAGAAAGCGCTTTCCAAAGCAGCTATTATGAGGCTACTATAATTATACAGTTTAACAGTAGCATCAGTGTGGGGGATGCTGTATTCACAGTTACAGTCAGAAGAGAATGTCAGAGTATTTGTCATTTATCATTAGCAAGCCTGTAATTAATAGCTCTTTAAAATTTGCCTCGGACTTTTTAACAGAAATAAATACTCTTCTATACTTCAGTGAGAACTTAGACAGACAATGGTGTGTTGTTAGTAGTTTCCGCTGTGACCAGGGTAGATCAGCTCAATTGTGTTCACAGTGTCCTCTCTGCCAGAAGATCACTGCTGTGGCTATTCATAGTGTACAATTAAAGAGTGTCATTGATACAATGCCACTGAAGCTAGGAAAGAAACTTGAGAGGACACTGCGTGCTGCTTCACAATACAATCGGGTACTGAGCTCTTCAAATTTATGAATACCTTTCATCAATTAAAAAAAGAAGAAGATCTAAATCTGGATTTTAAATTAAAAAGAAAAAATACCTAACATTACTGATACCTTGCACCATGTTATCTGGTGAGTCAGTATTTGCTCAATGATACCACGTCCCTTAACGTAGCCTCAATCCCCTAGCCTAAAAACCCCTGATGTAAACACTTCCTGTTGCAACACTGGCCTTTGACAGCAATTATTTCCAGTGAGGTAAATTCAGAGGAGAAAATGTTGTGTGAATGCTATTTTCAAATTGAAATACACTTTGTGATACAAGTTATGATTAGTGTTGGCCATCACACGAAAAGCAATCGCAAACAAGCAAAAATAAATCAAACTTAGAAACGTAAACATGTAGAGCCCAAAATGTTGAGCCTCTCACGGTGAGTGAAACTACAGTCATTATGTTTGTTCATGAACAACCACAAAGCATGGGATCACTGAATTTACAGTAAACACAACAAGAGCCTATTGTTTTGTCTCGTGACTTTATCATGTTTATACCTAAATACAGCAGTGACTGTTCTGTTGTAGTCTTCTATATATCTAAAACTCAACATATATGTATTGACCATAATGCACAGCACCATGCATGGTGAGAACAAAATGCAACAATGCAACATATCAGCTGCCAAACACAGTTGTCAAGATCATTTGGGCTTGCTGTTTGCCACAGGTCGTGGGCACCTTGCTGTCCGTATGCCAGTACTCTAAATGTGAGGCCATCTGTCCTACAGCAAAATCTTGGCCCCAACTTGGTCATACAACTGGATAATGATCCCAAGCACAGCAGCAAATCTACAGCAGAATGAATCAAGATGTTGCAATGACACAGTCAAAGTCCAGACCTCAACCTGATTGAAATGCTGCTGTGAGACCTGAACAACTCTGCCCATAAATGAATGGTTACAAATGTAAATGAACTGAAGCAGTGTTATTAAGAGGAAGAGTGGGCCAAAATTCCTCCTCAATAATGGAAGAGACTGATAAAGTCAAACGGAAAAAGATTACTTTGAGTTATCAGTGCTAAAGGTGGATCTACTGAAACATAGACTACTCTGTGTTTCACAGGGCTGCATTACGGAAGAGGATTAGGGACACTGGGGGAAAAAAGTGGGCACGTCTTTTTTTTTCTTCTTTTCCTGAATTCTGAAAAAAAAAGTCAGAATTCTGACTTTTTTCTCAGATTGTTTTTCCAGTGGCCCTAATCCTCTTCCGTACTGCATAGAGTACCATGAAAAATAAGAAAAATCTCAGTTTGGTTCATCAAAAAATGATAAAACTGTTAATGCAAGAAAAGCATAATCTAACCACAACCATAAAAAAGTATTATGGTTAAGGTTATTCAATTAAATGTCAAATTATTCAAGGCTGTATTCTCTCTAAATTATTGCATTATTTCTAAAGTTACAAGTACACAATTTCCTCTTATGACCACTAAAAAACCTCATTTAGAGGGAATGAAAATAAAGGTCTTACTGTAGAAACACATGCAACAAAGTGAGTGTGCACGTGTGTGCATGATCACTGAAACAAAACTGAGTGCAACTGAGAACACTCTTATAAAATAACCCATGAACATTTAAACTTCCTCATTTATTTCTTTATTCAAAAGTATGGAAAGAGCTGCCAGGGGAAATAAAAAGTCTGATGAAACTTTAAAAAGGCTACAAGAGCAGAGGTGGCCAACTAAAACTATGTGAAAACACAGTTGCAGGACAAATTGGGAAATAAAAAGTCTTGGGAAATTGGGAATATAAATTGATTCATAACACTAATCAGAGCCGCAATGGTAGTCCTACTAAGATCACACCACAGACAGCAGAGGTGAATATGAGAAGGGAAAGCGCTTCAGACTTGGCACAGGGATTATCAATGGAAGTCAGTGTTTCTGTGACAGTGTGGACAATGTTAAGGACATTGCACAATGTCAGTCTCAGCGGATGGCGTCTGACGCTTGTTTGCTATTCAACACAAAACTGCAAGATTCAATTTAGCTATAGAACATCAACATATAATTGATGACTGGATAATCATTGTTCAGTGAGCTCCTCGTGATCTTGACCAACATAAATATATTTGGCATCAGGATGTTTGGCACAAAGCTCGCCAGGACTACCATATTGTCTCAACACTGAAGTACAGAGGTGGGGGGACAGGAGCATGACTTTTATAGATGGCACCGTACATCCTAATGGATTTACCAAACTATGGACTGAAAAGACAACATAGTACCACATAATTACTAGTTACAGAAGTAAAAGGACTCAAATTACCACAAAGTTTATAAAATTTGGCTCAAATGTTAAAAACAGATTTGTATACAAATTTTATCAGAAGTGTGGCTTTGCTAAACCAGAGAATTCTTTATTATTGTGAAAAGGAGATATGATAGATATGAGGCACTTTGCAGCATATCTTAGCAAATACATATCAAATTTAAATTTTAAAAAAGTTGTTTTCAAAGAAATATCACAAGTCAAACCAGCTCCACATATTTTTCTACATTCAGAATCTTTTTTCAGAGTACAAAAAGTTAATAGACACATGAAAAAGTTTCTGAAAATTGTAGGAGATATTAGGAAAATGTCACAGCTGCTACAGCTGGGACACATCTCAGTATAGAACTTTGACAAATACAGAAAATATTTGCCAGTGATTTCCACTTAAATGTTCCCATAAAACACAAAAGTAAACTAAAGCCAAATTATTTCTTTATACTAACACATATAAGATAATTTTAAAGAGCAGAGCTTGTCACTGATCCAGAAGCCTGAGTTTTTTAAGCGTATATTTGTGTCCCGTGAAAATTTGTGACGTTCACTCCTAAAACCATTCGACCTGTGAATTTGGTCATTTTCTTTCCAAAGAAATTACCCCGCCTACGTGGAAATTTAGCTCTAAAACCTGTTGAAATGTGGGCTGGTTCTAAAAAGGTATCAATTTAAAACTTGCTTTAACATAATTTCAATAACTCTTAGACTTTATATAGATTCCAAATGAGTTTTGTTTTCAGCAACGAAGTGACAAAAACTGAAAAGTCTCATTTTGAGCTACTATATTTATCTGACATTTGAAATGTTTGAACAAGTGGGAGGGTTAAAGATTAGCTGATTTCTTTCTCTCTTTTTTGACAATTCAAGGTTAAAAGTTCAAGTAAGAGGAGCTATTTATATATTTTTTCTTATCATTAAAACCAGAGCATCTATTCCTGTGACACTAGGACATAAAGCAGGGCATGCACGCGACAAACACGGGACAGTGGGGAGCAGGCAAGCACATGTAGATGAGAAAGGCGCATGTGGCACGAGGTTCAGCCAAGAGCGCCTGGCAGCACCAGCTCATCCTAATCCACGTGCTTCCAGGGGACAGGGGACCACATGCTCATGTCTTGCATTACAGCCAGAACTTGAATTACATATTCTTTCCATTTATCATGATAGGTTTCTCAACAACTAAAACCTTCATATTAACACGAACGTTTTAAACAGTTCAAAAGAACAGATGATTTATTTTACTTTAAACAGGCATGACTAGAAAGTATACTAAAAGTATTCTAACCATTCATTTTGAAGGAAAACTGAGGTGTTTAATTTAGAAATGAATTGCATAAATTATACATTATACAAATGTATAACGTCAAATGTATGTTAAATCAAACAGACAGGGACATTAAAGACTACATAAAAAGAAAATAGTTGCAGGGGAAAAAAAGGAGTGCTGTTAACTATAAAACATTTCTGTTTTTAGCTTTAACTACCCCCAAGTAGTTCTGAAATTGCCTTTTTGCTGAACTGCATAAATAAAGTAAAAAATAAACATGATAGACATTTATTTAAGCAACTTGATGCTTTGGTACAACTGTCTTCCATCTCTAAGGTTGAACCCTCTATAATTTCAATAAAATAATCTTGGCTTATTTTTCTTAGTCATCACATACAAGCTGCCTAAATCATTTAAAGGGTCATAAAATGAAGCACCACCACTAGAAAGCACACAAGGACGAAATTCAATGTGCAGTTGTGCAAGCAGACAATACAGTCTGTGTTTGTACAAAGATTTAGTTGAAAACATTAGGCTCAGTTGTCCGATAAAGGATGATTTGTAGAGCAATAGCAAACAGCCCAACAAACCTCCCCATATTTCATCAGTACGGGTTCAGGTGCACCCTGATGGTAGGTGAAGTTGTGAGTTACACATCCCAGAGGCTGACACTTTAGGATCTAGGGAACCATAAAATGTCAGATTTTATTTTAAGCCTAATTGATACATCCCGAATTGTTCCAAAGGAAGTCAGTACAAGCACCTGTACAGGTCCGAGTAGATATAAAAGCTATTATTTATGATTATTTATGCAAGTTTTTCCCAGATTCTCCTGTCTACAATCTTTATAATTAATGCTAGATGTAAAATGTTATAGACAATAATAAAGCAAAAATTTAAAAAACAGTAGGACATTTTATTTATGATTCACATTTTATTATACAATCATTATATAGTCACTGTGTTTAACACAGAAGATAAAAACACTCAAACGTACATAGGTTCATGACAAAAACACAAAGAAATAAAATACAACAGACAAGCGCACATATGCAGTTATAGAGAACAGCACCGGGTTTCAGGCTTGATAGCACAGAACGAAGTCACCATGGAAAGAAGACAGTAAAAGATACTTCAAATTAGTTTAACCAGGATGGTTCAAAGACAGCTTGAGTTATCAGTAATGTCTTGATCCTTTGAGAAGAGTTTTACATTTGTTGCTACCATGGTTTTGAACTGATTTTGCCCATTTGTAGTAAAAAAAATAGTTTAAAAAAACAAACAAAATTTTGTATCGTGTTGAAACCCAGCAAATACACAGATGTATTTTACATTGTGCAAATTATGCAATTATTATGCTTTATTAGCACTAAAGCAGTTAAGGAGGCTTTAGTGTTAATAAAGCCACTGTAATGCTTTCTATAAATGACCTCTCAACTTCAACTATCTAACAAGACAGACCAAGATGATAGCATGACTTTGTACCGTGAGAATAAGAGATTACATATATTTATCAGCTGTAATTAAGTGTTTATTAACAAACACTATTTTTTTTTGTAATCTACAGTGTTACAAAGAAGATCTTCTGAATAACAAGAATTAACCATATATATCTGTGCCATACATGAGTAAAGTGAAAAATCAGTGCAGTGCAATAATAATAAACCAACTATATTTCTTTTAATATTAAAAGCATATGTCCTACAGTTATCAAAAGGAAGTAAGAAGTAACTACAACCAGCTTTTTTTAAAGGGGCTGTTTGATTTAATTTTTAGCCAAAACAGTTTGGTAAGTTATTTAAGCAAATAGTTAACTCTCATTAATTATGATTACTTGATAAACTGCAGGACATTTTTCTGAAGCACAGTTTGGTAACCAGGAGTTTGCAGCGGGAAGTACTGAGCAATTATACTCTGTGCATGTGTTTCAGGCAGCTTTTACACTGCATCACAAGAATGTTGCATTTTTCATTTTTAACGGGTGAATTACTGACAGGGCAGGGTGTTGTTTTATTTGAACAGTTAAAAAATACAAAATGATTAAATGTGACATCAATGCGAGAATAAAGTGATTGCAGTGGAAGCATTATAGCAGGTACCCTGGCTTAAAGGCCTACGGATATTTTGATTCCTTGTTACGACATGGGGGAAAATAATAATAAATGTTTTATGTTGTATGTTTTTATTACATTGTCTCTGAGGGCTTTTATGTCTCATATTATGATTTGAACAATTAAGTGTCCCTTTTCACATTTTTCCATGAAACACTGTTTTGAGAAAGAAGGATGAATGCAGTAATAATGTTGTATGAGGAAAACCTATCAAAGTGACCACTTTAATGAGTAAATTGTAATGTCAGGCTTTTGGGATAAAACCTAAACATTTACCGAGGGAATGGGAAACCTTAGTGTTTTCTATAATCTTTCCCATATGGGTCAGTACACACAGAGCAATAATTTTGTCCATCAGATCCAGAATTTATCATTATTGTTCATTTGAAGTCCAGTTATTGTCTCTACTGAGGGAAATATCTTACTCTTTCATGTCTAACTCTATCTGATGTATGGTGTTGAGTAGATTTCACTCAGCACTCCTTGGAAAACATGTCTGCTGCAGCCAAAAATGATGCATGACGCTATGAGTTAGAAATCGAAATAATGAGCTGAAATTTGAACAGCTGCTATCTAACATTTTATTATTATTAATTGTCGTTCAGGGGATTTCTTGGGGTTACAAAACATTAGACTAAATAGCCAAGGAAATTCTTTAGGACAAGTACAAATATAAATACAAAATCTATGGCTCATTGTGGAATATTTCAGTCATCATATATTAACATGTCAGTGCATATTCATCCACAGGGAACAAACTTGGGGGATAAAAGCTTAAAAAATCCACTCTGAACAGAATTAGAGCTCTCTTTTCAATCTTAACTCTCTCATAAAATGCTGAACAAAATGTATTTTTGCCACACAATATAAACAATATCAACAAACGACTATGACTTTCTAATGACTTCAATATAAATAGACACTGGCGCATGATGAAGTCTGGTTCAACCCACAAAGATTATGAGACCCATGACAAAGATAATAATAACCTGACACATGACAGTTAGACTGACTTAAATACAACATTTCACAGGTCTCTTTAATGTGACACATGAGTACAGCTGGCTGCATCCCACATGGATAAAACACTGACTTCCACGCACTGTGCACCTGTCAGGTTCCTGCTCAAACTCCTAGTCACTTTGTTCATTACACAAGGCTTATCTGCTCATTCTGCACTATAATGACCCCAGGACAAAACCCCACACTGGGGTTTCGATAGGGACCAAAGTCAAACACATACACCCTCTCTCACACTACCTGGAAACCAATTTTTCCCCCCCCCCCAATATGTCACAGTCGAACACATCTAGTCAACACATGCATTTAAGCAGCTTGGGGTCGAAAGATCTTGACAGCCATTGCAGAAAAACATTCACCACCTACCACATTTCCACACATTTCCAGCAAAAGGAAAATCTAAGCCAGCCGCCTGCAGCCCACTTGTTAAGTTTTATCCTACATTAACACAAGCTGTTATGCTGATTTCAAAACAAAGCAAAACAAAACTGCAGCTTCATGAAACCACCTGGCCCAAACAGTTTTACTGTAAGTATTGTTATTATTGCTGAACAACACTTTACAGTTAAGCAGCTTTTCAACATAAACAGCCACTGTAAATTCTTAATTATATACTCAGAGCTAGAATGCACACTGTATGCAAAAATTAAAAAAAAAAAAAAAAGTGTCACTCTCACTAATCTTCCACCCATCATCTTGTTGTACTATCATTTGGTTTTCAGTTTCTCACAAAACAAATGCTCACAGTCAAGTAGCTGAAACCTGTTTATTTTAGGCATCTTCAGCTGAAAATGGCTCGTTTTAAATGTATTTATTACCTGTTACAATTTATTTATTTATTTAACTGAACTGTAGCCTCTTTATTGGTCAACACATAAGCCTAGTTTATACTTAGAATGGGATAAAAATCCATTTCACAGCATTATCTAAATTAAAATGACCACAAATAAATAAATCAAGTAACAATACAGCAGAAGTAGCCTGATACAAATCAAGACACATTCAGCTTAATAAAACAGAAAAGCAGCGAATATTTAGTTCACAAAAACCTCAGTGACACAACATATGAAATGTAATAATGTAATCATGCTTAATCTTCAGCCCACAGTAACAAAGGCAGACTTTAAAGTGCTTTAAAGGGCTGCTCTTAGTTCCTTCTGGTGTTTATAGCTACTGATCCACTCTTGCCGTTGTTAGATGTTTGTCACCTTGTGGTGAACTAAGTCGGAAAAAATTTTAGTTTCCGTCGGATATGGTTTCGCTAAGAGGAGGAAAAGGAAAGGGCTTAGCTACTCCATACCATGTGCCTGCATGTGCTACAGCCTAAACCGCAGGGAAGTAGCCTGTTCTACAACCTGTAAGAATACTGGGACACTGGGGTCACAACATGTCAAAGTTTTACACCTTCCTGTGAAAAAAATTAGCTCAAAATAGGAATCATATAAGCGATCAAACCCGTTTCTGTGTCACATACTGCTCACGTAGGCATTCGTCCAGCTTGGATTTACCTGTTGCAACTGCGCTACAGTAACTTTCAGGCGCATCGGTTTATATTTAAGAAAGATTCACAACAACAACGGATGAGCACCAGTTTGTTGCCCTGGATGAAACGCATAGTCGTGACATCTGCTCTTGGCGCTCACTCCAGAGGGACCGAGCTACTCTTTCTTCATTGATCACCCCCTTTTAGGAAACAAAGCTATAGCCTATATATCCAAAGAGTGAAGCTACAATTTCCTTTATGTCTTCTTCATTGCTTTCCCCTTAGGTTACTATATTCCTGCGTGGTTGAATGAAAATCAAAAGATTGCAATAAAGGTTTAAAGTATTATTTTACAAGTGTCCACCTCTCAGTGAAGGCAGAAAAACCTGGAAATATGTCAGTCACAACAAGTAACAAAGCCATTCCCCTAAAAAATAAATATAAATAAATAAAACAAATAAAAAAGACAGGATTGTGATGTCTTACCAAAAGCTCGTATCACGAAGCTTCCACGATAATTCCGCTGGTAAGTGGGAACAATCTGATGACCTCGCTCTCCTTTCGTGCGTTTCGCGTGTCTTTCTTTTCCTCAGGGAAGGTGAGAGTTGCCCATCTATCTGTCTATCTGTATTCGTGGATTTTTACGCACATTTGTACCGTCTCTTTCCAAACCAGTGGCCACAAACTGTTATTTGAGAGATGGTCTGCATTGTAAAACCATTTGAAGCTCCAACTGTGGGGGTCGTGGTAGGTCCGCCTCCTTTGCAACCCCCGCCGCCCCCGCCGGGTATTTAGCCGCGTTGCTCGATGTAGTGTTCAGCCACTTGGTTCTGTGAGTGAGCCTGTGAGCGAATATGAGAAAAAAAATCTGACTTTCAGCAGGCAGTGATTACTCAAGTCTTCGGAATGAAGAACTTAACTGCACGGCTCTTTAGATCTGTCTGATAATAGAGGAGACGTCCTGCTAAGTTTCACATACGTGTCGTAATTGTCTGAAAGCTTTTAAAAACCCGACAGTGCCAAATACGCGCGTTCATCTTTGTCTCCCTATATTCCGTATACCGTGGTTCCTGCACTGAAAAGCTGTATTAGTACATTATTTTTCTTAAATTGTGTGTCTTGTGTTGGATCCAGTGGTTTCCTCTGCTCGCTCACAAAAAAAATTGCAAAGGTGAGGAGGTCACTTGTTTGCTTCTGGCACTCAGACAAGTATTTACCAATGGATCACACTTTCTTTTATGTATTTATTTTTCTTAATCTAAATCAATAAATTGATTTGAGATGTGGCTTTGGTGCAGGTATGAGTTATTAAAGTTTAAGATATCTTATCCTGAAATATCACCAGCCAGCAGCTGCACAAATACAGACAATTATCAGAATTCAGTAGAATAGACCATAAGAGGAAACCAATGAAAGACAAAAATAGTGTAGTTGTAGATAAAATATTAAAACATAAAATAAACAAGCCTAGTGTGAAGCAAGAGTTGCAACCCAGATTGGATCAAATAACTGGCTATTACATAGCTTACAAGTATATCATAAAGGTATGGTTATACTGCAGAAATGAATCATGTAGTTTTACACTGTTGCCACGACATTAAATTATTTTAAGCAAAAGACAACTTAAATTAAATGTCACTTTAGCGTCCTCTAGAGGTCATGCTGATTGAAGGAAGATTTAGAGACGCCAATTAACAGATTAATGCTCATTCACATCTCCATAAACACATCCTTAACCCTTACACATGTCTTTGCCTTCACTGTAGGGTCCTGGTGAGTTTTGACCAAAGCCAATAATTTCTTTATAATATCAAAATCTGAACTACAGATCTGTTTAGAATGTATAAAAAGCCAACAAATAGATGATTAATTCTTAATGGGTGTTTCAGAGAGCAGGGAAACCTTATTTCTGCTTTGTTCAAGACATGAAAACACAACAGCTGTAAGGGTTCAAATATATTTTAGAAAGTGAAATGGCGATAACGTTCTAAAAATGCTGGGATTTACTAGACAACCATATAACCATTACTATCATTACTCCTCACTGCTGTTTTCATAAAAACATCACCATAACTACCATCTATATGGATATTATACAGGGTACTTTCTTTTTTTTTTTTTACTATAATCACATCTCAAAAGAGGTCAAATTTGGCCCAAACAGTAAGTAAATGTTAAATGCAGAACAGCTCAGAGGAGCCTCAGAACACAACAATAACAGATGGTGATATTTATACACACATTTCCCCTGACTTTTCAAGAGGACTGAGCATGTATTGGAGTGACTGAAACAATAACCCAGTCTGAGATCACCAATAGCCTGCACTAAATGGTGTAAGATGCATATTTTTGAGTGATGCCAAGTTTTCATCTTTTAACAAGTGGGATCACATGATCTATTTGTCATATTTCTCTTACTGCTTAACCATATGTAGAGTTGAATCAGAGAGATTTTAGCTTGGCTTTTTCTTCTTATTTGCTATGTGCTCATAGCTATTCTGGTTCAAAACGCTTCACATTTGTTCAGCAGATAGGTGCTAACATTGCAGTTTGGTGCTTAGTGAGCTTTTAGAGCCTTTTCCTGAAAACAGTTGCCTTCATCCATCACACTAGACGTGCTAAATATGGAGCAAAGCAGTAGTTCAAGGCACGGAAGTAATGATTTAGCGATGATTCTCTTTGCCAAGAGAATCACTGCCAAGCTTTTTCACATACAACTTCATTAGACAATACCTTTTTTTTTTTTAGCACAAGCTGGCTAACAGATCACTCATTCATTGTGGTTGTGCTTAGGAGAGGAAAGGTGGCATGTCTTGATTTGATGCTTGCTTCAGATAATCTGCTTAAAGTAATGTTTACATGAAAAGTACAAAACATTTCAACAGACTGATCAGCTGGAACATTTTTAGCTAAACAACTTGCAGTAGTTGACTAAAAAGACAAAGAGAAAAGCAGCACTTTGTGTCTCTCACGTATTTCTATAATTATTGTCCCACAGAGATAGGCATCTCTTAAAAAGTCTTTAAATGCCAATACAAAAACATGCAAAGTACACATCTCCACTCAATTTCTACAATTTTTTCAAGTCTGTTCAGTTTTCAGTTCATTAAAAAAATCATGTGCTGGTTGTTTGTTTTAAAAGTGTCATCAAAAATGTAAAAAAGAGACTACAAGTTCTGTGACTGGAACATAATGGTATTACATAAGAGGAGCTAAAGAAAACAACACTACATTCTTGCTGACGTACGTCCTGCGCTTGATTTCTTCTACTATTTCCCAGCTGGTTTTCTAGGCGTGGCTTTAGGAAGTGGTGAAACACTTTACACAGCACAGAACAAAGGTGAGATATGTAATCAATTTGTACTCTTTCTTACAATATATGTGTCTAAAAGAAGTGAGCTTGAGGTTCAGGACATTTCTTCCTAAGAAGTGAAAACATCAAAGGATGAAAGATGATGAGAGTCATGAAACAATCTGAGAGATATATCGTGTTTCATACAAACTGCTAGCATCCACATGACCAACTCTTTATGTGAAGAATTAATATCACTTTCAAGGTTTTTTTTTCTGTTTTAAGATGCGTTGGAGTAATTTATTCTTTTTTTATTTTAAAATTTGTTCTTGGTTTACTTTATATTTTTCGGTTATTTACAAGGTTTATTTGCAGGTTAATGACTGCATAATTTTGTGTTTTGTTTTTGTTGTTTGCCTTTGTAAATCAGCCAGGAAGAACTGCAGGGCAATTTTCTATCTTTGTTTATTCCTTGCCAAACTGGATAAATAAACCACAAAACACAACTTTCAAGGTTTTGACCTTGGACTTCTTTTGCCTGCGTACAAAATATCACCAGAGTGCAGCAGTGGGATCAGGTGGAATTACAACTGACAATCAACTGTTTATAAAAAACAATTTGATAATAAAAATCAATAAAGTGTTTTGTCAAAGTTTTATTTACATGTAACATACGGAAAGACTACAATGGATTTACTATATAATAAACAATTAAAAAGGGACAATAAGTGTGTCAAAAGAACAGCCAGTAGAGACAGCACTTGCACCTGCGTCAACACAGACTGAAAAAGGATTTTTTATTTTACTATATTTGACTTGGAGAATTTTATTTCATATTGTCCAAACAAAAAGGAACACTGAATTTCAGTTTTGACAACCAGGAAAAATTCTTCAAATGAGAAAAAAAATGAAGCTTCCCAGATATATCAAGGATTATGAAACACTGAAATAACACAAAGCATTGTGGCATTTTTAGGGAACCATGGGTATATCCAGAGTAAGGTGGTATTGTATCAGTATCGGTTTGTGCGCAAATACGATTGCATTTAATTCATGTGGTTGAATTGTCACATCAATATTTTTCCCCTGACAAAATAATGATTTGGAATAAGTTTTTAAAAAAAAACAAAAAACAAAAAAACAAAAACAAAAACCCTCTACAAAAGAAGGAAAAATGTAATTTCAGATTTTTGCTGTCACAGGCCAGTTACTGCTATTTCCACAATTCCGAACTACAGAGAACAGCTTTAAGTTCCACAGGAAGCCACTGCTCAGATTGCAATGCTTAATTTAGCACCAAAATCAGACAAAAGAGCAGCTTTTGTCATCTAAGGTTTTTCTCTACACGTGAAAATGTGCCTTCTCTACAGCCAAGTGCTCCCACTGCATATTCAGCTGATTTTATTAGCAGTGAGATTCTGGAATTAGCGGTGCACATATAGATCTCACTGCAATATTTCTGAATTTAACTGATGAAAACACTCAGAATTTACATTAAGAAAAGCTGCCGTATGTTATCAAACATAATGAAGACCAGAGAAAAATAACGCCACAAGTTTATTTCTGTACAAATAATCCAGATTTTGTATAAACTGTACAATCATTTAAACATGCTCAGACTAAAGAAAAAGTTGTCATAACATTGAATGACTATAAAAGAAATCTGAAAACCAGCAATGTAAATTCACTGTGCATATGT
This sequence comes from Astatotilapia calliptera, assembly GCF_964374335.1. NCBI lineage: Eukaryota > Metazoa > Chordata > Actinopteri > Cichliformes > Cichlidae > Astatotilapia > Astatotilapia calliptera. The sequence goes on along the minus strand of NC_137426.1, from coordinate 15,906,162 downwards.
ACAATTTATAAATTATATTAACTATGTCATTATTCCTACAACAGATTTTTTCTTCATTGACTGGTTTAGAGTAAGAGGTATAGTTTTTATGGATCACAGACTGGACTGATACCGTTAGGAACGTCTCTTTAGCTTCTCGTGACGCAGACACAGTGGAGCTCCACACCAAAAAGAAGCAGATTGTTGGCAGGCCATTTCAAGAAGTCACTTTTGCTTCAGACTAATGACTCATTCCAGCTCAGTGAAGCGAGCAAACATGGCTTTGCGGACTGCATCTTTGTAGGTGTCTGAAGGAGAGAGGGTGTAGTTGGTTCCTTTAGTGCCGAGTCCAGCTCCCTTTGTTCTTAACTGAGCCTGAGGAGGAAGTCCACAGAGTTGAGTACTTTCTAGAGCTGTATATAGTTACTGAGTCTGATGAACTATTACACCACAACTGTTACAAATACCTCAATTGGTGCTGTGATGCCCTGCTGGTTGCGGCCAAGACCTTTCCCCTCCTTCCAGCCCATTGCCTGCAACATCTTGTTCCCAATATTGTCACTGTTGAGGCCATCTTTAGTGGGCTGTTCATAGTTACTGTACATAAAAGAGCAGAATATCAAATAAAGCCAAGTTTAATGATAAAATAGACTGAAATCACTAGAGGAACGACATTTCACACAAATCAGTAAAATAAACAAAAATGACTGCTTACATTGCTGGCGCTGGTTGATTAAATTTCTTCTTTTTAGGCACAGGCGGTTCAGGGATGCCATATTTTTCTCTTCTCTCGGCTGCCCTGTCCCTATATTTCATCTATAGAAATATAGAAAAAGAAACAAATAAACACGGTATAATGTACAAAAACAATGTTTAAATGCATCCACATTGAAAAACAAAAGAATGACTCAGAAGTAAGTGGGTGATTCTATATTGAGCTGCACCTCAGTCTCTTTTCTCTCCAGCTCTTCCAGCTCTGCTTCACTCATTTTGGATCTGCGAAGAACTTCCAGGTTTTTCTATGACGAGACCAACGGAATAATGAGCTCTCTCCCTTTTTTTGGAAAATTTTCATTGTTAGTTCTGAAGATGACACATGTACTGTTACCTTGTGAAGGTCTGAGAGTTGCTGATGTCGGATTAGACTCTCTTTATTGGGAAACTGTCTCCTACACAGTAAGCATGCTAATTTTTTCCAGTCTGTCAGCTTGTCCTGGCTTATATCACCACCATCAGGTTCTGCTCCTCCCTCCTCAGGGTCACTGTCTCCACTGTAGGCAGCCACAAGGCCACACTGACCACACCAAGGATAACCATACATAAATATTAGCTTATTACTAAGGGTAACAGATTTTTGAATTCATGCAAAATCTGACATTATCATCTTCATACAGAAGTATAGCCAACTAAAATGAGAGATGCAGAAAATACTCACCTTTGAAGAGGTGACTGAGGTGGTGGATGGCTCTTCTTCAGGGGCCCTTAGCATCTCTGGGATGAGTCTGTCTAGACTTACCTGCTGGAAAAGGGAAGTGGAACCATTAAAGACATAGAAGCTTTACACATGCAGTCCCAGAACTTTGTTACGTATCGAAGCCTAATGAGATACCTTCTTTTCAAACAATGTGTATCCAGCATCAGCAGCTGCTGCCTCCTTTCTTTCTTCTTGACTAATAGGCTGAAAGCTACTTCTGAAGTTTTCCTTTTGCTTGTTGAGACTTTTAGCCCACCGTTCCATGTCCTTAGCAATCTGTAGGATTTTTAAAATATAGTAAAGTGCACAAAGAAACGAGTGAACTGAAAATGTGTGAAAGTTGTTTCAGGCATAATAAAAATGTTAATGCAGGACTTTGAACACACCTGCTGAGCTGTCTTGCTTTTGGGCTTCTCTTTTTTCTCCTTGCCCTCTTTCTGTTCTTTGGTGCCTGTTGCTGCAGAACCTGCAGAACCTGTGCTGGCAGGTACGTATGTCTGCTTCTCACTGTCCCAGTAAAGAAACTGCTGAGTCTGAGAATTGTAGTAATACTGAAAGTAGAAACGGCAATTTGCATGTTAATTAAAAAAAAAAAAAAACTTAAAAAAAAAAAAAAAAAAGGAAGCTCAATTACACATTATAAATGCACAGATCAGACAGAAAAACATGCAACTCACACAAGGTGGATGTGCACTACTTACCTGTGTATTTGGGTCATAGTAGAGGCCAGTCTGAGGATCGTAATAGTAGCCAGAAGACTCATCATATTGATAGGTGGATGTATCAGGAACAGCTGTGAATTAGCAAACACAACAGCATTAACAATGGTGGTAAAAATCTTTCTTGGCAAATTAGAAAAGACAGGGATAGAAATAAAGACGCATTCCAGATTTAACTGTTAACTAACACACAATTAATAAAATGAAAAGCTTTAAAGAATTAAGCATTAGCAATTATGTACAACATTAAACAATCTTAGATATCATGCCCCGCACATTTGGTTAGGTCTAAGGAATAACAGATTAACACGGTCCTTTTAAACTACAGGCTGGAGACTGAAGTTCTATCCAGGTTCTATACATAGAAACACTTCAACACACATGACAGTGACCTTGAGAAAACTGTCATGTTTCTATGCACGTCACAGTTCAGCAGTGTTGGTTTAAAGGGATCTTATGTGCTCATACCAATGTTGGTGTCCGCCGCCTGTTCAGAGGCTGTTAATGTCCCCGCAGTGGTAACAGTGGCAGCTGCTAAAGCAGCAGCTGGCAAAGAAGCAGCTTCAATTCCTGAAATGTGTCCAGCCTGGGGTTTTGCCTCCAACTGTTGGGCAAGTGGCAATGCCTACAATCAATAAACAGTTTATTTAAGATTATTTGGAGATTGTTGAATCAGTAACTTACACAGTATTATAAATTTATCTTATTACAGAATTATCAACCGTGTACATTACCTGCACAGCAGGCTGTGCAATTATATGGGGTTGGTAGACTTGTGCGTTCTGTGATATCACAACTCCAACTGCAGTTGGAACAATCTTTACACCCGGGGCAGCTGTAAGTTCAAAAACAAAAAAATGAAACAAAACTCAAGATCATGATGCAAACAAAGTCCAATTATTATATTTTTCAAAGTTTACAGAAAATCGCTGAGCATTTTTTCTAGAAACAGTAACTTAGCATTTGTTGCGCTTCTCTGAGGATGCACACACATAAATCCGAGCAAAGGGTCACAGTGGCTTGCAAAGCAGCCGCTGTGCACGCATTCAAAATCTTAACTACTTGTTAACGCCAAAATGCCTATTAGAATACAGACAAAAATGATGGAAACAACCACATTAAACATATCAGCTTAACTGAAGCTCATAAAACTATAAATTCAGTGTGAACAAATGTTAGAACAGCTTGTAGTCTTGTCTAATCACAACCACATAAAGAAAAAAAATTGGAGACACTAATTTTCAAATGTTAAAATGATACAGTGAACAATTAGCTACAGAACCAATATTTTAAACAGAGTTTAGAAGTTCTTTACCTCCTAGAATTCCATTTCCCTGAGAGGTGCTGATTGCTGCTCCTTGCTGGTAGTATGTCTGATAATCCTGGGGAAAAAAAGAAAAAAAAAAGAAAAAAGGAAGAAGAAACAGTGTTTGTACATTTATAATGTCATTATATTAGATACACCCGCACGTTTTCTCTGAATGGCTGTAGAGTTACACAGCTGCCACTGAATGATGATACAGAGCTGTATCTCACTGATACTGAGAAGTCGGAAATTACCTTCTAGGTCTTGGTAATGTAACCATAATTTTCTTCTTACTAACCTGGGACATGGGAGTATAACCTTCCTGTAGGTAGCTGTACTCTGACATTCCCTCTGAGCTCTGCTGTGGCTGAAAAGGAAAACACCAATTACGACTCTGTGATATCAAAAATGGAAGGTGATAGACAGAAAAAGGACCTACCTGACTTGAGGACCACTGGGCTGCAGCAATAGCTGTGCTGGCCACAGAGAAGGCACTGACACGATTTCCATCAGGGAGTAAAAGGTCCCTAAAAAAGAAAAGGGAAAAAAATGATATTCACCTGAGTGAAGCTCAATCTTTCTTTATATTGTGAATCAAGACAGGCAACTTGAGGAACCAGGAAAAGGTTGGCCTAAGGCTAACATTTAAAGGGTTAAGAGCATAGATGGAGTTAAACCACAGAGCCTCGCTGCTTTTAACCACAGCAACTTGTGGTGGCACAAACTAGACCTCTAATCATCACTTTCAACTCTCTAGTAAAGTCTTCCAATGTGGTGAAATCTTTTTATGACAGTCTTGAGTTGCTAAAACAACTCGAGGGAATGCAAACTTGAAGACCAAAATCATGTCAACAATTATGCGAGCAGATGGGGCTTTGTCGCATTTGCTACATCGACCTTTATGGCTAACGTTTCTTTAGTGACACCAGTTATTTAGAAAGCATCCCAGAAAAAGCCATACTGAGGCCATTCCTGCATTTAAAAAAGAAAAAACAAAACAAGTGAGGACTACTTACTTTCTAGCACTCTTGGCATAATCCACCCCAATTGTTTTTCCATCTAGTTTTAAGGGAGGCTGCAGTCCTTGAAGGATTGTTAGCAGCTGAGATGCTTCCTGTTAAAATGATTGATAATATGTTAAGTTATATACAAAACTTTTTTCAAAGGGAAAGCTTTTTCCATCTGTACATATTAAAGAATTACCAGAGGTGAAGACAGCTGCACAAAGGCAAAGCCTCTGTTCTGGCCCGTTTGCTTGTCCTTAATAAGACGAATGTTGTTGGATGATAGATTGGCATATGGTGCCAGGGCAGTCATGATGGCTTCCACTGTGGTCATAGGAGCAATATTTCTAAGGATGATTGCTGATGGGACAAAAGATGATATTTAGGGAAAGAATACTATAAATAGAGATATTTTGCTTCGAAACTAAGCAAATGAAACTGCTTCAGTAATGAAGAAACTCTTACTATCGCCATAGAAATCTCCGCTGGGTTGAGTTTCAGGAACTCCAGTGTTATTGGTCGCTTCACTTTCTGTTGAGAGAAAGACAGAAGTAAGAAGTGCATTAACACAACCTCCAGAAGTGAGAGACTGCAACAAAAAAAAAAAAAAAAAAAAAAAAAAAAAAAAAAAAAAAAGGTATAAAATGGTGTAAAATGGTGTAAAAAAAAAAAAAAAAAAAAAAAAAAAAAAAAAACATCTCTTTAAAAGATAGTGTTGACACTATGTGCCCATTTCATGAACTACACTGTCTGTTGTGTTTCACGTTTTCTTTTATATTATTCAGGCCAATTAGCACTGATACACCTTACTAGACAGAGTGACATTCCTTAAAAATCCACATCATCTCACAGCTACAGAAACAAACTTGGTGTTGCATCCCAGCCCTGTGGACTCAGGCTGCTCAGATGTCTGCAGTCAGTGGCCTCTTGTTGATTTAACTACTTACCAGCTTTGGCTGCTCCACACCTGAAGCACTTCAGCCTCCTCCGGAAATTGTACAGGCCACACTGCAAGTAACCGTTCACATCATTTTGATTATACACCTACTAAAGCCCTGAACAGTGCTGCCTCAGAGAACAGGCAACTATATTGGTACTGCATACCATACTTACCTAAGACACAACCTAACCTTTACCACTTATCCAAATGTAGGTGTACAACAAAATAAGATGACAGGATTGCAAAATTTGATGCTTACAGGCCTATCTCAAGTGTGTGCAGTGTTCTTTAGAAGAAAATGTTGGATAATGAGACCATGAAACCGAGACATTAACTTACTGTGCTGCAGAGCCAGTCTTCATACTTGTTTCTGGGGTGACTGTAGTGCATGTCTACGGTTTTTCCTTGGATGGTCAGACGTTTCTGAAAGAGGAGAACAAAATCATCCAAGTGTTCATGGAGGGAACTCGTCTCATCAAAAGAGCAAGCAGTTTTGGAAGGGAGAGGGGACGGGGGAGAGGGACCCCCAACAGATAGCCTTTGAGTTACAGACAGGCACATGACGTGTATGTGAGCATGATGTAAAGAGGGTTCTTTTGGTGTTTGGGACCCGAGTGCCCAGGCTGAGCTGGAGCAAAGTGTACAATGTGACCCTAACAGACTTTCCTGACTGCTTTCCAAAGAAAAAAAATGTATGGGCTTCTCAAAAAACAAAACAGAAGAAAATTCTGTTAAAAAGATTAAGAAAATACAAAAATAACAATTCCCAGTATTTGGGGTAAGCTTGCAAAGAAAAAAAAAGAAAAAAGAATGGGGTTACACTGAAATCTGAAAATAACTAATATAGCCATGATCTGCAAGGCAAAGATGGTGTGTTCATCAAATCTAAATGCAGATTTTTAAAGAGATCACTTAACAAAACCAGAAATTTTTCTTGAAGCTTATTACAATTAACTATAAAAATATATTAAAATATGACATTGTAAATAATAATATAATCATCTCTATATTTGCTCTATTGTATTCAGTTTGTTTTTTCCAGTTTTTTTTTCTCTATACAGTTTCCACACTACGTATTCAATACATTCTGGTTGCCTTTTGGGTTATTTTTCCAGATCCCCAAGATTAAAACTAGACTTGGCGATTGTGAAGCAACCTGATTGGTCTCCATCCATCGTGTAGCATCTTGCAAGTGATAAAAGTCCACGAAGGCGAAACCACGGCTTATACCTAGAGACAGCATTCAAATATAGACGGGAGGCGTGTTAGTTAAGAGTCCAAGGGCATATTATTCAAACTCTTCCACAAACTGCTTCCCGACCCAGGGCCAGATTGGTACACAATAGCCCACTCCTTAGGAGTTTTACCATAGCAAGTAATCCTGCAGAATACAACTGTTTGAACCACACTCAACATCAACATGAGTCTGCCAGCTGACTTACTCATAGCAATCAATGCTGCTCTTACTTACCTTAAATTGCTCCACAGTGTACAAGATAAGCCTTGAATCAATATTCTTACAACCTTTTCAAGTACTTTGATATAGTCATCTCCTAACTTCTATGGGAAAATGGGTCTGAATGGAAGCAGATTGGCTCTATGGTCAAAGACTTGGGGAAGCTCGGAGTCCGTCACATGACTGGTTCTCACCTGTTCTCTTTTTCATCAGCCTGACATCCACTGGCTGGGGTCCCTCAAGTTGGTCAATGGCAAAACGAATCTAAATAACAACATGCAGAGGCTGCTTAACATCATAATTCAATCATTCATTCATTAATACATTTAGAAAGGTACTTGCACAATAAAAACAAAGAAAAGGAACAAAAGGGTGCACACGACCAGTGCAACTGAATACTTACATCATCCTCAGTGACATGAGGAGACAGACCCCCCAGCATGATGGTCTTGCTCTTCTTCTCGTCCCCTGGTTCCCTTCGATAGTCCTGCTCTTGGTAGTCACCATCTGAGTGATAACCATCTTCTGATCTATCACTGTTACGACGCTTCCTCTCCCTTTGCTTTAACACAAAACAACAACAGCTGCTAAGTGTCATTGGACAATTGTTTTTTCAAATGCAGTATTTAAACCCAAGTGCTATTAGGACAAGCACCTCTGGGCTTTCTCGTGATCCTCTGCGATCTCCTTCATAACGATCACCACGTCTCTCGTCACCCCAGCGGCGCATGTTGTGTTCACCACGTTCTTGGTCTCGCTCACGTCTGTCGCGCCACTCAGACTCATCACGGCACTGGTCAGAACCATATCTACCGCTACGTTCTGTTCGACTAATCCTATTCAGAAGGACATTACAAAAAAAATAAATAAATAAGTCAAACAGGAGCACAACTAATACTGCAATAAACAAACCAACTTAGCACACCTTAGTGTTCAACATGTATAACATTTCAATCACTTTGTTACCATTTTAGTTTTATCATGACTCCAGCCTTGAACAATGCATTGTCATACTCCATTGTCATTGTCAATCTCAGTTAATCTTAACACTGTCATGCCAAAAAACCAAAAAACTGCTGGAATTCAAACTGCTGTAAGTGACTTGTTGGCCGATAGTCTGTCAAACATATCTGAAACACCTCTAACGTGAATGATGACGTTTTTTTGCACTGGAAAAACGATTCTTGTGACCTGATTGAAGCAGTTTTTGGCCAGGTGAAATGTATAAATCCTTTATTCATGTGCATTAAAAATGTCAGATTTTCAATCGCTGTGACATGTTTTTTTTCTTTTAAGCTGTATTTTTTTTTTTTGTTTTAAAGGAAAGATTGTAGCTTCTACCTTCTGACAGGAATATGTCTGCCGGAGAGGGCACCAGAAATTGCAACAAATGTAACATATCAGTTCTTTAAAGATACTTTAAAGTGGCTGAAAGTGACTTAATTGATTGCAATGTAGAAAAAAAGCACGTACAATACACCAATATAGGCAAGAAATGTTACTCATATTAAAAAAAAATCCACAACAACAAAAACAACCCCCCAAAACAACAACACTGGCAATCACTCATTGGCAGATAATCACTTTTACATTCTTGTATTGTCCTAACTTTTTATTCGAATTACGAGAGAATTTGATGGCAATAAAACTGTTTACCTGTAGTATTAACGAAAACAAATTTTGCCTTTTTTTATTTTTTGGTTTAAAAATAAATTCCATGTAATAATAGATTGGATTTATATAGCGCTTTTCAAGGCACCCAAAGCGCTTTACAATGCCACTATTCATTCACTCTCACATTCACACACTGGTGGAGGCAAGCTACGGATGTAGCCACAGCTGCCCTGGGGCAGACTGACAGAAGCGAGGCTGCCATATCGCGCCATCGGCCCCTCTGGCCAACACCAGTAGGCAAGTAGGGTAAAGTGTCTTGCCCAAGGACACAACGACCAGGACAGAGAGCCCGGGGATCGAACCGGCGACCTTCCGGTTACAGATACGCTTCCCAACCCCCTGAGCCACGGTCGCCCTGTATGTAAGGGTTTACATATCTGGAAAAGCTGGTAGAAATCACCGCTACTTTTGTCTGCCATTTCAGTTTAAACACAACTTTTGAATATTATTTGGTTAAACATATCCCCGAAACTCGGAACATGTATCAGAAACGGGAAAAACACAGGATTCCCACTATGATAAGCCACACCTACCATGGTGAGCTGAACTGGCATTTAACGTTGCTACTCACCTTTTGTCAGCCCCCATATTTCTTACAGCTTCCGCACTCACACGACCTCTAGAAAACAGAAATAAAAACGTTAAAAATATACGTAGCGGTTTTACTCGTTTACACATAACAATTCCCCGTGTAGTCGAGTGAACTCGTTTGGCGTGAGAAAAACAAAAACCAAAGCCCTCCTTTTTCTTCATTCCATAATATGGAGCTAGACGTCATCAAACGGACGTCTCTTAACGGTGCTAACAAGAGACCGCGAAAGCTTTAGTTTCAACTCTGACCGTGAAGCAACTTACCAGTGTAAGCTTTTATGATGGGGTTTTTTTTCACCCGCACTATTATTTTTTCAAAACGGTAATAGAAAAATTGCGGAGAAGAAAATTCATCTCACGTCCAAAGACTTATCTGCGATGGCACCTTCTTTATCCCAAGATGCATTGGTGTTACCCGGTGCATTATGGGTAATGGAAAAGTCAGCCCCGAGTTTGCCTTACAGGCATGGAGTGGTCTCTCAGCCTGGTTGTTTTCCTCACTCTTCCGTAGTTAGTTGTTAAGACTTACTGGGGTTATATGTTGTTATAATTATCATAACAAACAAAACAAAATATAAAACCGCAACAAAGCGTATATATACGTTTATTGGTATTTAAATATAGAGCATGGTTAGTTTTTTTCGTTTTCTTGAAATTAACAAATCATTGGCAAAGAAGACTTTAAAGTAGTATCTAATTAAGGTTTAAACGTTTGAGTGGAAAAATGGTGGATAAGATAAATTAACCTATACAAGCTAGGATGAAGCAGCATGATGGCACTGTTGTTAGAACTCTTGTCTCATAATAAGAAAGTCCTGGGTTTCTAAAGTCCTTCTTTGTGGAGTTTGTCTTCTCCATAAATTGTGTATCCTCTCACAGTAAATGTGCGTTGCTACTTTTATTTTCTTAAAACGTTTGGTGGTTTAGTGAGTGCTCAGTTGGGTAGAAAAGCCTGGACGGACAACAAAGGGATATAGCGTAGTGCTGCCTGTGAGGGAAAACCCAGGACAAAATTATCACATCTCGCAGATTTCCGCCATTTCATTGGCTGTTTTCGTTACATTTTCGTAATAGCAGTATATGGATGCGTTCTGAAAGCGCTTAATCCCGCTGCTGTTAGAATTTCCCTGCAGGTTTTTCATGGAATTGAAAATTGTTAATGTTCTACTGGACACATAATTAAGTTACCGTCATGCTATAACCACGCTTTTTATTTTTAACACACGCTATTAATAATTCAATTCAACCAGAATGCACATTACTCTTTATGCAAGTATGATTTATTATTCATAAAACATTTGTTACACATTAATGCCATTGCAATGAATTCTTCTAACTGTACCAAAACCTGCATACAATAGCAATCTGACCCATTTAATATGTTGTTTCATGTCAAGCTCTAGTCTATATACACTACAAGTTTGTATAAACATTGTGTGTCTGTCCGATTACATAATAGTCATAACTAGACCCATCTTCAACATAGCAACATAACTGTTGAAAAAAAGTTAAGTTCAGCTACAATGTTATTTAAGGTAATTTATTACAGTAGTTAAATTCAGAAACATCACCAAACACTTTGCTGTACAAGGAGGCCCTTATTAAATGTAAGTACACAATAATAGTTCATCTTGGCACAGGCAAATGTTCCTCTTTTGATACAGCTTTCATTTGGAAGTGACACTGTACACAACACAGATGGTCAAACTGCAGTGATACAAAATTTATAAATCATAATTGTGCTCCAGACTTATTTTAAACCAATACTAGTGGAGCTTAGTTTTGTTTTGTAATAGAATATAATGATGCTTGAATCAATGGTAGCCAAGTTAGACACACATCTTCTGTACAAATGCACCATGAGATAAAATAACACAAAATCCAGCCATATAATATATTTAAAAAAAAAAAAAAAAAAAGGTCCACATCGTCCAAAAATAGGAGGGTGGAGTCCATCACACTTAGTCCAAAACTTCAGGGTGAGAGATGGCAGGTAGGTTGGGGGTGTTATGAGTTTCAATGGCCACTTCTAGGTCAGGGTTTCTCCTTTTGTCACCTACAATAAGAGACATGTTTATGTAACGGGTATGGTTACTTGACAAAAAGACAAAGTCAAACAAAGAAATAAAGGCACTTTACATCCAGTTAACTTACCCTTGCCTCAATGTATTCAATCCTCCTCTCCAGCGCTGTCAGCTTCTCGTTGAGTGTGGCCAAACGAGATCGACACGACATGTCTGATGGAGAATTAAAAAACAAACAAACAAACTAGAACGTTTAGAGGTTACCACGACGAAGCATGACATTGTCATCAATTTTTCAATAGCTGCTTAACAAAGATGCACACCGTCATTTTGGGTTAAAAAGGTTTAAAGGGCACATCCGCATACATATTGCCCGACAACACTAGCATTAGCGGTTACGGCAGCCTGCTAATGCTTTCCTATCGTCTGTCGCATCTGGTATATTAATAAATTCATTAATACGACCGACTCTTAAAGGACAGCTAGTTGGAGCAAAATGTAAGCCGATTCCTCTTCAAAATGTCACAATCCTCCTCCAAAACAAAAACAAGCTAACAGCTAACAGCCTCGCTAACTGCTAGCTGGGAGTGGCCATTGAAAACATCAACATCAATGCTAACAGCTGGCTGAACTAGCTAACTTCAGCTAGTTTGTTAAAAGCTTACCAAACGAGTTAAGAAAGTCGGCGATCTTCTTGATGCTGCTCGTAATTACTTCTATGTACTCTCGATTCGCCCAGTCTTGGTGAATCTCTCTTTGCACTGGATCTTCCTGGCCAGCCATGTTGGACGAGTTGCAGTATCCCTCTGCTTTCACCCAGGAAGTACCGGAAAGTGTTGCGTCGATGTGAAAATATTATACAACACTTTTTTCCCCCATGAAGATTCTATTTACCGAAATTTCCTAAGTTTCCTGCATACATTTCTGAAGGATATTTGTGTGTATTTTATCGAAATGAGCACAACACAATTTTTCTTTCGGTTGCTACCTTTAGGGGTCGCCACAGCGGGTCACCTACTTCCATCTCACTCTATCCCTAACATCCTTTTCTGTCACACCAACCCTTTGTATGTCCTCCTTCGCTTCATCCGTGAAGCTCCTCTGAGGATTTCATCTTCTCCTCCTGCCTGGCAGTTTCATATTCAACATCATTTGTTTGATATATCCACTATGTGTCCTCTGAACATGTCAATAGCACCTCAGAGTTGCTTTTCTAACGTTTCCTCTAAACTGCTGAAACTGAGCTGTTCCTATGATGGTACTTATTTCTAATCCAGCTCATCACTCCCAATGAAAATCTTAGCATCTTCAAGTCTGCCACCTTCAGCTCAGCCTCCTTTTGTTTTTGGAGTTCCACCATGTCCAAACTATACTAGGTCTCAATACTGTCTTGTAGTGAGAACTTTCCTTTCACTTTTGTTGCTATTTTTTGGTCACAATTCATCCCTGACATTCATCTCTACTCACTCCACCCTGCTTGCACTCTCTTCTTCACCTCTCTCGTGCACTGTCCATAGTTTTGGATGGTTGAACCCAGGTATTAAAACTCATCCACCTTCACTACCTCTCATTGCATCTTCAGTCTTACACCTGTTTTCATCTCATTCTGTCTTGCTTCTACTTTTATTCCTCTTCTCTCAAGCGCATACCTCTCCCTGCTCCCTACTGTCACTACAGAGCACAATGCCTCATCTGAACATCGCAGTCCACAAAGACTCCTGCCTGATGTAAACCATCTACCTGTCCATTACCATTGCAAATAAGAAATGAGCACAACACAAGTATTATAATAACATTTATTTCTTCTTTTAAGTCAAGGAAGTGAAAATATTTGCGATCTTATTAAAGACATTCACAATGGTCGTCAAACTTTTACATTTTTATCAGAAACCCCTCCACAAAAACATTTAAAGGAGTGTCGTCATTGAGTTAAAAGGCTGAACAATCCAGTAGTGGATGTCATTTAAAATATCACAAACAAACCCAGGCCTGCTACAACATTTTTGGAACTTGAGATCTGAAAGCATGACAAATTATCCTAATATGTGTATGTGCTGACTGATCTTTCTGAACTGTTATGTTTTAAATCACCCATAAAATTTCCCAGCACACTTTATTTGAGTCTCTTAAGTAGCTCTTTAATATCTGCCTTGATGTCACTTGTCAGGAAATTTCTGCTGTAGCGCTTGTAGGGTTCCCCATCAGGACCAACCAGGAACTTCTCAAAGTTCCAGGATACGTCATTCCTACACACTGGACTCCAAATGATGTACTTTGGATCATTCATGAGACCCAGGGCATCATCGCAGGGGAATGGAAGTTTTTCCTTCAGATAGACAAACAAGGGGTGGGCATCCTTTCCGTTCACATCCACCTTCTCGAGGAGCTGGAACTTTGGTTCAAAGCCATTCCCTGGACGGACATACTTCAGAGATCTTAGGATTTCATCGTTCTTGCAGTTCTCCTGTTGCACCAAAACACAAGCACTGTTAGATAGATGTAGACATTAAAGTGGGGTTTCAATTAAACAAGCTAAATAAGAGGAATTGTAGTGTAACCTACATTTCCTCTAGAGTACTTAGGTGCACTATAGAGGCAGGTGTATTTGTATTTGAGATTTATTCGCTAATTTATACTTTGTATTGTATTTTTCTGGTTCATGACATTTTAGCAGTAAATAATCGTGCTTATGAACCTGATAAATGTATCCGACAGATATGGTATTTGGACAGATTCATATTTACCATAGAACATCTTTGAAAATTTAGGATATTAGAAAATAATGCGCTGTATTATATATAAAAATCAATACCAGGAGCTTATAAATATTATAAATATGCAAGCTAAAATGTTGCTTTGACACTGATAATTTGCTAATATTTTAGTAACAATCAGAATACTTTTAATAAGACACTTCATGTAATATATTACTTTTTTAAAATATGACACTTCACATGTATTTGAACACTTACGGCCCACTTTAGTTGAAGTAAAAGATTCCTAAAGTTAAAACTGTTTCATTTCAGACTGATAACACACACGCATGTCTGTAAACTTGTGTTACTAAAATACGGACGGCTCTTAGGTCATATTTCTCACATGTCAAGAATAAGGAAGCTAGGCCTGGATTTGGCTAGTCCGGAGTTTCGGTCACCTCATAAACATTACTCTCTCTCTCTCAAGTAAAAAACAAACACGCTTTGTACCTGATGTCCAAACTGATTGCAGGGTACACCCAAAATAACGAGACCTTCGGCGGAGTAGCGAGAATGAAGCTCGTTCATTTGAGTGTAGTCCCTGGTTGTCGTTCCTCAGAGAGACGCCACATTTTCAATAAGTACAACTTTGTCCTTTAGTGCAGAGAAACGGAGAGTTTCTCCAGACAACAGCTTAGCTGTCAGGTCGTAAAACCTTTTCAAATGGCCAGCCATTGTTAAAAAATCCAGATGATTTAGATTTCTGAAACCGTGAACTCGGATTAAAAACCTTTTCCTTATCACGTTTCAAATGTGCTCCAAGTCCAGCCCTCGCTTTTATTCTTAGGGCGGGACAAGTAGCTTATCTAACAACACCCCTCAGTGCAAATGCAAATTATTATTATTTGTATTATTATTAGTAGTAGTATTATTTTATTATCGTTTTGCAGAAAGACGTAAAGCATTTAATTTTCACCTGCTATCGAAATCTCTCTCTATTTGTTTTAAATGTATTTCTTTATAGATACTGATCTATAAAGATAAAGTTGCACAAGAATTTAACAAATGTGGTAATCCAGTATGGTAATTATCATTGTTTCTAACCACTTGAGGAAGTCACTGACGTCTAAATCTCCAATCAAAATAAGTAAAGAAAAATGACATAATAGTTTTTACTTAGCAAATATTTATTAAATGACCACTGCCAATTTTGATATTGGACACGTACACAAACCTACACAACCGAAACTGCAGAAACTCTGTTAGCAAAACGTATTTCACATCGGTATGTCTTAAGAGATTTACAGTTTGTTTACAACAATCCCCCCTTTTTGTGTGCATGAATGGTACTTTCCAGGAAGTCACAGGAAGTGAATTTATTTATTGCTTAGTGAAATGACTTGAGAACTAATGACTGGAGAAGTGGAAAACACACAAACCATGCTGTTAAACATGGTGGCTTTTTTAAAAATAAGAGCCATAGCTGTGTTCACTTATGGCTCCCCCTGTGGGTAAACAATCATGTCAGACTATATGAATGTGTGTGTGGTCAGTATCCTGATATCCTGCTATCCGTTACATCTTGTATTCGGGAATCTGCTCAGAAGTTACTGTGATAACTGGCCATCAGCCAACAAGAAAGAAAGATTACACCCGCCTGCAAGTTCATACGAGGACCTCGTCGAGCTTTTTGGGGATTCGAAAAGGACTGGATCACAGCTTCCACTTTTTGGAGTGTTTTATATTGACAGTACTAAGGTAAATAATAATTAAATAAAAGGTCAAACATCTGGTAGACACAATTTTTTAGTATAGCATATCTATTAGCAATAATATAAAGTCTGTTTTCTGTAATGTCTAAATTATTATTATTATTATTTTGTTAATATTTTAAAAGATATTAACCTAAAAATCAGGTATATGTTTACGTAAAAAAAATCTAAACAAGGCTGTGCAGTTGACCGCTAGATGGCGATGTTGCCATTCTCTTAAAATGGCATTAGACGACGAGTACCCTACTTTTCACCAGGTATAAGTAGACAACTTATGATGAGATTTATCATATTAATCCAGCTACATTGTTACTTCAACAACACATAGCCATGTCTACTTATCCTGTAGACATATTCTGTGTTTTTTAGCTGCCCAACGCTTTGCAAGACTCTTGGGACTGACTGATTTTTGTGTTTTCCCTTGAGCATTGTCATGGCACATCTGGTCAGGGTGTGGTGTGCTTTGTGGATTCAGATGTCATGGAATGTAATCCAAGTGCATTACTGGATAGCTGACTTGATACAGTCTGAAAACAGAGCTAAATGTAGGGTTTGTAGTATTTCTACTATTCATCAAGGGAAAAGTTCAATGAATAAAGGACAAATGAAAACACTAAAATGAATTAATTAGCTAAAAGTAATGTTAGAAAAATAAACGTGACAAAATCGTTGCTCTAGTCTATCTGAAGGGAGTTGAGACTTCGCGGAGTCTTCAATAAAATGAGGTGCTTTAGAAGGCCTGTTTAGCCTTAAAAAAAAAAAAAGAAAAAGAAAAAAACTTCCTTACCACTGAGACGAGAACAAAGAATCTTAGCCTTCTGTTGCTGCCTGTAAGGAAAATGGAAATACTAGGATGGCGGAAATTGATATTATCCTAATTTATTTAATTATTTCAGTAGCTTGATAGTAATGTGATTTGGTTCTATATTTAATTGTAATTATTTATTCTTATTTTGATCTTAAGAAAAAAATATGCATCAGTTCATCCACTCATCCACCTAGCCCTCTATCCATTAAACCTGCCAAGTCATCACTGATGTCAGATTAATGTCCTTCTGGAGCCCCTTTTTAAATGTGCACACTACATCAGATGTTCTGTGAGCCAGCACGACCAACTTCAATCAAAGGTCAGACTACTAAACCTATAGAACTGTTACTGAAGCTGTAGCTATCTGCTTTATTGTCACTCAAGTGCTTCTAACAGCACAATCAGTCATTTGGCTCTTAGTGAGATGTCTGTGTATGTTCCCAGTTGATCCCTTTGTGAACTCATCTTTCCTCAAATATCCTATAAACAGCAGGAAATAATTTCTGCTGGATCTGTTTTCATGATACTTAATACTGCACCCTCTCTTGGGTCTCCGAAATCTTTTTCCCACATTTCAAAGCAAGTCCAGCTGAGCTGTGTTTGTACTGGGCTCTACCAAAACAGTGTAACAAGGAGTAGCACCTTGAAATGGTTAGTCAGAAGTTATTGCACTGCTACAGTGCTGGGAGTTGGGAGGTTCTGGTAACATTAGCGCAAAACAAAGGGCTGAGAGAACTAATATTTGAAATGCGGGTCAACAGTTCATCACGTAAAGAATGAAAACTACTCATGCTCACATTCACACCTACAGCCAATTTAGAGCAACCTGCAACATTTGTGTAATTCTCTGTGTCTGAAATTTAGTTATGTTGATTGTTTATGGAGCTAACTGAACCTTACTGACTTTAAGTGCATAAACCCTATCATAGCTTCATGCACACCAACCTGATGGAATTTAACTAGGGTTTAGCAATGAACTTTTCCCATCTCCGGTTCAAACTCCTTTTGTTTTGCTCATCCTCTTTTTCCCAAGCCATCAATTAGGCTAGCAGTGGGTCCTACTTCCTCTGCACAGTCACAGCCAAGTCCTGATCTAAGCTAAAATAATTGGCGTAATGATCTCAGCTCATTAGCGTCCAGGCCTCAGGATGTCATTCAGTCCCTGCATCAGGAGCTCCAGAGAGTGCTCTCAGATAGGAGGACTGGTACTTTGTGTCTGAATAGTAAGACACTGTCCACTGATATTTGCTGTGGGTAGGATTTTCAAAAGTGCAGCTGAGAGAGGATAAGTGTCAGCATGGCTAGTCTCATCCTCTGTTCTCTCGTTTTTCTCACTTTTACCTCCTTTAATCACAGCCTCTGGAGAAACAAAAGACCTCAACGAGAACTTGAGTTGGTCCTGAAATGGTTGCCATGGATACAGGGCTGGAGCAGCTCTGTCTGTTCCTCCAAATGGCTAACACATATTCTGGGCCGCACTTGCTAAATCCTCCTTCTGCACTAACCTCTTCACAGTTTCAAGGCCAGGGGCATTTTTCTGACCCAGTGTGCCCACTTCACCGCCCTCCCACCTTCACATCCAAAAAATGTGTGAGAGAGAGAACTGAGGGTAGATTGTATAGTTTTCCTGTCCAATTTGATATTCCAAATGACAAAGTGGTTCTGGAGATGTAGATTGTGTAAAAAAGAAAGTGATGGATGATAAGTGAGCTTGCAGTGAAATGGCACATGTGTCTGCCCATCTCTAGGGACCATATTAGTGTTACAATATGATGAAAGCAGTGAGAAAGGGAGCTTGAGAGGTGACTGGCCAGGAAATGTGTATCAGTTCAAAAATTGGTCTTTGTGATAAATGCTGAAATCGCTCCACCTCTTCCCCCTTCGACAAGTCATAGTACAACATTTAAAATGTAAGCCTTCCTGAATTTGAGTGTGGATCGTTAACATTTTGTATGCTGGTGGAGAAACCACCCTTTTTACGCTACTTTCCCTGCTCCCTCGCCAAAACCAGTGAAGCTGATGCGAAGCAGAGACACAACAAGTTGTGATTGCGTGAGCTGGATTTCGGAACTTTTTGCTTCAGATGAACTGTCAGTATATTGAAGAAACATCAAAAGACAGCACACTTGTGTACTGATGAGTGCAGAGGGGCAAAACAAAGGCTGTGTACAGAGGCTTGTGCTTTTTGCAGTGATTCTTTGTTCTGGACTCCCTAGTTGGAGTCCTGTGATGGTTAATAAATCCACTTGGCTAAGGCTCCCCACTGTGAAATTTCAAAGCAGCGAAAGCGTCAAAAATAGCCTTCTGCGTAGAGTCCCCCAGTTGTGCTTTTGCTGTTAACAATTATATCAATCAAGCAATTAACTGGTCATTTTCAATCCATCTGATTTTTAAGCATTTGCCATGTTGTCATTTAATTCTGACAGCTTCAGTGAAAGCAGCCACTATTATATTTTGAACTGGTGAATACACGGTTTGTGGACATTTGATAGAGAATTTGACTCTTATAATCTTCACTGAGTATCCAGTGCTTGGTGAGGTTTATCAATCATAAAATAATGAAGGGATATTAATGGTAATATGATGTTTGCTAATAGTACATGTACATCAACGCCATTAAAAAAGACAAGAGCCCAAATCTTAAAAGCTTGATATTTATTTCACCAGAATTCTTTGTACAGAGCTCTTCTGTTTATGCATCAATAAAACAAAATGGCAAGAGAATATAATGCATGTAGCAGGCTTGACAAGCTGCCCCAAATCAGAAAAACTTTGTGTGTATTTCCCAAAAACACTAAGGCACAAACGGAACCAACAATATTTCTGTTTTGGTCTGTTTTCAGAAGAGAACATTTATATAACAAAACATAGCAATTGCTGAATAATCACCATTCAATAAAGCACATTAAATAGTATAATTTTAATTATTCAGTGTGTAATTTTGGATAATAAGTTCATAAGTGCTATTGTTTTGGGGTAAAAACTCATAGACCATATCATGCCAGGTCTTCCATTAGATTCCTTAATGGCAATAATTTATATTCAGGTATATATATTTGCTATCAACTAGTTTGTTTTTTAATCATGCTAATAAAAATGTTGGCCTTTTTAAATAGTAATTAAATCAATATATTCTACTTCTGTTGGCCATTTGCAAAGTATTTTACCTCATTAATCTCTAAATCACATAATTTTGACAGTAAAGAAAGAGGTTGTTGAGCAAGACCACACTTTAACTGTGTGTAACAAAATTTCAACTAATGCAGGACTTTCAAGGCAAACGCTGATACTGATATTTGTTGATTTAAAATTTTGATATTGCAAAATATCAGTTGATATATATATACTTAAAAAAATTAGATACACAAAGAATAAAAAGATATCTGATGTGTAGTTGTCTATTTACTTCTTTCTTTACTGCTTGGCTCAACTGGCTCATGTGTTTGTGCTGTTTCAAACACATGTATTGCCAAAATGGAAGTTGCAGATTGCCCTGTACATATACGGTACAGATACTGATAGATTTACAAACAGCTAATACCAGTTGATAATGTAGGCCTGCTAATAAATCAGGTTCTAATGCAGAGGAGCATTTTTTTTATTTTGACAAATAAAGTTAGTCAACATATTACACAGAATGCCATAACAACAAAACAAGGAGTGACACTGAACAACAATATACAACAGACAGACCAAGTGGGTATGTAAGAAATGACGGACAAGTACAGTAGTAAAGTACAGTACTTTAGATGAACTCTTTATAAATCACAACATAAACCTCTTTTTAACTAAGATCTTGGATGTAACTGTTTTAAAGTTGTTTGTTGCAGTTGACAGGAGCACTTTATTGTTATTCTTTTGTGTCTATGTTTTTTTTTTTTGGCTGTTATAATAGAATAAACAAAATATTGTTCAAAATATACATTTAATACATGTGAGTGTGCTGACAAAGTTTCTACTTACTACAAATAAAAATGAATCTGGCGTTTCATAAGACCCAAAAGATGACTCAATACCATGGTCATAGTGTTATATAATTCCTTTATTACTTGTTAAAAACTGGTCCAACCTTTTTTCACTGGCTTTTACCAAAAAACGTCAGAAATGTATATGCACTTTGCTCTGTTTTTCTTTTTTTTATGTTTGTGTATTTATTTTAAAGTTTAAATAAAGTTTTTATTAATTAGCCTCTGTAATGCACTGTGAATACCCTGAACGTAAAACTTATACCTATTGCTGTCCTGTATTTAGAAGCAGAGGAGAAAAAAGCCTTCTAATACATGCTGACAGTGCTTGAAGTAAAACATTGATAGGTTTATGAACAAATTGGACGATTCCAGCTTATTTATTACATCAGCCATCAGTGGTGCACAGCTCAGCACAGCAGGAAGAAAGTCTTGGTTCTCCCAGGAGTATTCATTTGTAAAGAGTGTCTCCCTTTTCCTCTTTTTTTTAATGGGCACCGGGGTGCTCAAGATGGAAGAAAGAGCGATAATTGCTGTGCTGCCAAATGCTCCAATTAGAGCTCAGATTAATGAGCATATTTTCTGTTTAACTTTGGCACCTGGCTAACATCTCCAGATTTTTTGTTTAAGTATATTATGCAGAACTATTACCATTGCCTTGCTTTACACATCTTTGTTTTTGTGAGTCCTCAGTATGTAGAGGTTATTACATTGGAAATGTTGGTGGTAGGGGGCAATTTAGAGTTTGGATTTCAGTTTTCTGCAAATTTGAGTGGCATGAAACAAGATGATGCACAATAGTGCAATGTTCTTTCGTGCCGTGAGATTTTGCACAAAAGCGCTACACTAATTAACATTATGGATTACTCCAAAATAGCCAAATAACAGTTGTTTTGACAGCATTTATCTCTATGTCAGTGCTGCTGCTGTCATTTTGGAGGTTGTGAATAATTTGGGGAGTTGAGAACATCATAATGAGAAAGAGTTTGCTGATAAGACTAATGAATGAGGACCTCCTCCCTCTCATTTATTTATGAGTTTATCTTGTTTCTATGTTATATTTATTTATTTACACATCCTTATTTATTCAGTTTATTTGGTACTTTAGATGGTTGGACCTCATTGCTGATATGCTGTCAGTCGTGTATTGAGAAAAAGAGAAAACGAGCCTGATGAGGAGGTTCAAAAGCACTATAAGGGATCTGGCTATAAAGTGTTTGCCTTTCCTGAAATAACATGTGCTACTACTTTGTTTCCCAACACGTCGGGCTGTAGCTTCTTGATACTAATAAGTCATTTCAGTTCATGAGGACTACATCAAGGTATTGTCCCTTTGTAGACTGTTATAAACTTACCATCCAATGAATTTTGGTATTTTTAGTGACCGATCAAAAAATAATAAATACTCTTTGAAATTAAATTCACTTGAAAAGACAAGTAATAATGAGGCAAATACCTCGTTTAGGAAAATGTCCCGATTATGTACTCGGCCCTGAAAATCTCAGAAATATGGTATCTAACCAGATTCTTACTCTGGATGGCATTTCCTTGGCCTCCAGTAACGCTGTGAGGAACCTTGGAGTCATTTTTGACCAGGATATGTCCTTCAACACACATATTAAACAAATATGTAAGACTGCTTTCTTCCATTTGCGCAACATCTCTAAAATTAGAAATATCCTGTCTCAGAGTGATGCTGAAAAACTAGTTCATGCATTTATAACTTCCAGGCTGGACTACTGCAATTCATTATTATCAGGATGTCCAAAAAACTAGCTGAAAAGCCTTCAGCTAATCCAAAATGCTGCAGCAAGAGTACTGACAGGGACTAGAAAGAGAGAGCAGATTTCTCCTGTTTTGGCTTCCCTTCATTGGCTTCCTGTTAAATCCAGAATTCAAAATCCTGCTCCTCACATACAAGGTCTTAAATAATCAGGCCCCATCTTATCTCAATGACCTTGTAGTACCATATCACCCTATTAGAGCACTTCGCTCTCGCACTGCAGGCCTACTTGTTGTTCCTAGAGTATTTAAAAGTAGAATGGGAGGGAGAGCCTTCAGTTTTCAGGCCCCTCTTCTGTGGAACCAGCTTCCAGTTTGGATTCAGGAGACAGACACTATCTCTTCTTTTAAGATTAGGCTTAAAACTTTCTTTTTTGCTAAAGCATATAGTTAGGGCTGGACCAGGTGACCCTGAATCCTCCCTTAGTTATGCTGCAATAGACGTAGGCTGCCAGGGATTCCCATGATGCATTGAGTTTTTCCTTTCCAGTCACCTTTCTCACTCACTATGTATTAACAGACCTCTCTGCATTGAATCATATCTGTTAATAACCTCTGTCTCTCTTCCACAGCATGTCTTTTATCCTGTCTTCCTTCTCTCACCCCAACCGGTCACAGCAGATGGCCCCGCCCCTCCCTGAGCCTGGTTCTGCCGGAGGTTTCTTCCTGTTAAAAGGGAGTTTTTCCTTCCCACTGTCGCCCAAGTGCTGCTCAAAGGAGGTCATATGATTGTTGGGTTTTTCTCTGTACCTATGAAGCGCCTTGAGGCGACTTTTGTTGTGATTTGGTGCTATATAAATAAAATTGAATTGAATTGAATTATAAAATACGAAATCTAGAACACTTTGATTTAGGCACACTACATGCCATGTATTCATATATATGTAAGCACATGCCAAGAATCATCAACATCAAGCCAATCACGTACATTTGCTTTGAATCACAGCATCTCAGCTATGATTTTAATGATGCTTTAAGTGACTTTGGACTTGCCATAGTTGTTTGTGGGCTGGTCTGGGTATTAAAACACTGCTGATCTACTGGGATTTTCTTGCACAACCATGTCTAGGGTTCATAGAGATTGATGCAAAAAAGAACAATATATCTAGTGAGCAGCTTCTCTGGTTGAAAATGCCCTGTTCGTGCCAGAGGTCAAAGGAGACTGGTGAGACTGCTATTCCTGCCAGCAAATAACAGGAAAATGAACCCAATTCACACAGGTTCAATAAAATTGATCAATAGACGATTGGAAGAACTTTGCCTTTTTAGACAAGTCTTTGCTGCAACATTTGGATGGTGGAGTCAGAATTTGGTGTAAACAACATGAAAGCATATTTTCTTGGCAGTCTTTGAGGCCCTTAGTACCAGCTGAGCATTGTTTAAATGCCACAGCCTACTTGAGTGTTACTGCTGACCAATGAACATCCCTTTATCACCACCGTGTACCCATCTTCTAATGGCTGCTTCCAGCTGAATAACACACCCTGTCACAAGGCTGGGCTCTTTTCAAGAAACTGGTTTTCTTACTTAAATGGTCTCCAAAGTAACCAGTTCTTAATCCAAAAGAACACGTTTGGGATGCTGTGGAAGAGAAAATTCACATCATGGATGTGCAGCTGACAAATCTACAGCAATTTTGTGATGCTTTCATGTCAATATGGAAGGTCCACCATCTTGATGAATCTACACTGTTAGGAATTAAGGCAGTTTTGAAAATAGGATCAAAATAGGATCCAACTAGCAAGGTGTAACTAGCTGCTGGGGAATGAATGTCTTGTCCAAATTTTAAATATTTTCTGTATTTGTGATATTTGTGGAGTTTCTTTTAGAAAATGGCTGTACCAGTATTCCTATTTTAATTTCATGAACTCCCTAAAGGAAATGCATAAGTGTGTATAACAGAATGAATCACTGCTAAATCTGAGGTGGGCTTACGTCAGGCAGAGGCAAGTAAACGATCGGTATCTAACCCCATGTTCAACACATGCCCGTCTGAGTCATGCTCTGAGTTTTCAGGCAGATCTAAGGTAAAATATATTATGTAAAAAACAAAAACATGATCAGATTTCCTTTCTGGCATCCCACAATTTATATGAAAGATGAACTTGGTGATAAAGTTGAAGACAGACAGAGAGAGAGAGAGAAACAATTTGGGGTTCTTCACACTTAATGATAAATGACTCCAGTGATAGCTGCTCAAGGGATTCTGTGAAGGTGAATCATTGTGACGAGCAGAGAGTTTTGTGAATATGGTTTAATTGTGAAGTGTACTAAAACAGGTGGCAACACCACAGGTTGTCTCAATAAATCTGTGTCCACTGGAGGAATGTGTTTGTGTGTCATGTCTGGCCGGCTCTACCATCTGCTTGGACGCTGTTTAAGCCTGGCTCTGCTCCAGTGGCACTTAGCCTATCTCAGAGGTCAGCTTACAGTCTGACTGCAGTTGTAATAGTATAGCTTCATATATTAGCTGTTTTTTGATAGTCTTTGAGGTGCTTGTGGTTTCCTATAATTTGGACACGTGTTTTTTTAAAATCTTAAAATAAAACAATACAGGATAAACTCAAATGGTCAATTTACTTACCTAGCTAAAATAATGGAGTCTTCTGATGTAAATCATAGGTTTACATCAAATTATCGTCTTTATGTTTTGGCACGAACTGTGCTGGAGAGCTGCTTATTTAATTCACTGGTCGTCTTGAAGTTTTAGTTTCTAATATGAAATACAACCACAGCCACACAGATATAATTTGGGTGGTTAAAGTGATAAATATGGCTTTCAACAGAATCAAATCATTTAGATATAGCAACCTTCACAAAGTCTGGCTTTATCACAGGACGTTGTACTTAAACTGCACAGATTCAGCTGTTGTGCTTAAATGAAAAAAGCAAAACAAAATATATGTATATTTAGAAATGTATTTATCTGTTATCCACTACTGGTTCTCTCAAATGTGTGCGTGTGTGTCTGTCTGTGTAGCCCCTGTGGCTATTATTGATGACTGAAAAATATTCTGTAAGTCCATATTGATCTTTTAGTGGTAGAAAGCAGACTTATAAGGCAGAATGTAAAGTATATATACTGTGCATCTGTGTGTGTGTGTGTGTGTGTGTGTGTGTGTGTGTGTGTGTGTGTGTTGCCACCCCACATCCCCCAGACATCCCCCACAACCCCTGGCTTCTCCCCCCCCCCCAGAGAGAGCGAAATCTGTCTTTAGAAGGTCAACTGTAAAGTCTGAATTTCTTTTTCTGCAGTTAAGAAAAACACCAGTAATTTTAAGCTATATAAAACAAATGTTATTTCACTATAATTTTTTTAAATAATTGTAGCTTTATCTGTGGGACATTTAATTCTACATGTTTGTAACTATAGCTTCAGAAAACTAGTACTTAAAATTTAATTAACACAAATAACATTGTCTGTTACTCGGTGGCTGCTTGTTGGAAATTTGCTTGCGGATTTTGCGGATTTTGGCTGTCTCTTTAACTGCTTTAGAGTATGAAGTTGTTTAAATATAGCTGTGTTTTCTCCAGTGTTAGTGTAACAGGAATGTTAGTTTCCTACAGACTCACATAACACTGTTAAAATGTAGGAAGGAGCAATATCACACAGTTGATATTTTATACCATCTGAAACATGTATGGTAATAACTGATGAACTTGAAACTAGGAGCTAAAATGTCGATAGAATATGGACTGTAAAGGGGCATCCACACAGGAAGCAATTCACCTGTCACTGTATCACCACCTGTTGATCGCTAGGCAAGGCAAGGCAAGTTTATTCGTATAGCACAATTCAACAACAAGGTGATTCAAAGTGCTTTACAGAGACATTAGAAACAAAAACAAATAAAAAGCATGATTTAAAATTGATTAAAACAAGCAAACAAACAAACTAATTAACAAACAAAACAGTATATAAAATCAAAACAGATAAAATCAGAACGATAGATAAAATCAGTAGTTAAATGTAAGTTTTGAAATTTAAGCTTAAAAGTGTGGATTTGGTGCTTTATTCAAATGCAGCTGAGAATAGGTGAGTCTTCAACCTGGATTTAAATAAACTGAGTGTTTCAGCTGATCTGAGGCTTTCTGGGAGTTTGTTCCAGATATAAGGAGCATAAAAGCTGAATGCAGCTTCTCCGTGTCTGGTTCTGACTCTAGGAACTGATAAAAAACCGGATCCAGATGACCTGAGGGATCTGGAAGGTTCATACTGGGTCAGGAGGTCACTGATGTATTTTGGCCCTACACCATTCAAAGCTTTATAGACCAGCATCAGAACTTTAAAGTCTATCCTCTGACGGACAGGCAGCCAATGTAAAGACCTCACAGCTGGACTGATGTGGTCCACTTTTTTGGTCTTAGTGAGGACTCGAGCAGCAGAGTTCTGAATGAGCTGTTGTCTGACTGATTTTTTAGGTAGACCTGTAAAGATGCTGTTACAGTAATCAAGCCTACTAAAGATGAATGCATGGACTAGTTTTTCCAGGTCCTGTTGAGACATCAGATCTTTTATCCTTGAAATATTCTTGAGGTGATAGTAAGCTGACTTTGTTATTGTCTTAATGTGTTTTTCTAAGTTTAGGTCTGCATCCATCACTACACCCAAATTTCTTGCCTGGTTTGTGGTTTTTAGATGTATAGATTGAAGTTCTCTGGTGACCTGTAATCGTTTATCTTTGGCGCCAAAGACTATTACCTCAGTTTTGTTTTTGTTTAGCTGGAGAAAATTGTGGCGCAACCAGTCATTAATTTCCTCAATGCATTTACCAAGAGCCTGTACAGGGCCTCGGTCTCCTGGTGACATTGTGATATATATTTGTGTGTCATCTGCATAGCTGTGGTAGTTTATTTTGTTGTTCTTTATAATCTGTGCCAGTGGGAGCATATAAATGTTAAACAGAAGGGGTCCCAAGATGGAACCTTGGGGAACTCCACATGTGATACTTGTCTGCTCAGATGTGAAGTTACCTATTGATACAAAGTATTTCCTGTTTTCTAAGTATGTTTTGAACCAGTTTAGTACAGTTCCTGAAAGACCTGTCCAGTTCTCCAGTCGTTTGAGTAATATGTTGTGGTCAACAGTATCAAATGCTGCACTGAGATCCAGTAAAACTAAGACTGACATTTTTCCACTGTCTGTATTCAGACATATGTCATTAAACACTTTGGTCAGAGCGGTTTCAGTGCTGTGGTTCTGTCTAAAACCTGACTGGAAGGCATCATAGTAGTTATTCTGTTTTAAGAAGTAACTGAGCTGTTGAGAAACTGCTTTTTCAATGATCTTACTTAAAAATGGGAGATTTGAGATCGGCCTGTAGTTGTTCATTTGTGTCTTGTCAAGATTGTCCTTTTTCAGTATAGGTTTTATTACAGCAGTTTTTAGTGATTCTGGAAACACACCTGATAATAAAGAAAAGTTGACGATCTGTAACAGGTCTGACTCTAAAGTCTTTGAGACCTTTTTGAAAAAACTTGTTGGCAGGACATTCTAGGATTTTGTTGCCTTGGTAACCATCATACCCTTGGGTTACCTTGGCAGTCATATATCAGTCAAGGGTGTATCTCTAGCTGTCTCACTGGAAGTAGCTTGAATTGATTGCCTGAAAGTTGAGAAAAGTTTAAAGGGCCCTTCATATGCAACACTATAGCACTGCTTCCTGAAACCCATTATTTACAATCTCCACAACAGTTGCCCATAGTGGACCTCATCACAGCCACAGAATCTGCCATACGGATTAATAAATTATCACAGACAGAAGCAGAGCAAATCAGGATGAAAGTCTCAGCCACGCTCTCCAGTGCCAAAGTCCCTCCATCCAACCTCACAATACAGGAAAAGAAGGCCGTCGCTTCCCTGAACAAGGACCACAACATCACTGTTTTACCAGCTGATAAGGGAAGATGCACCGTGGTCCTAAACACTACAGATTACCATACAAAGATCACTACTCTCCTCAGTGACAACAATACCTACGAAGCCCTAAAGCGAGACCCCACAAGCAGCTACAAAAAGAAAGTTATAGCTTGCCTTCAAGACTTTGAAAAGGACAAAATTATTGACCGCCTTACATATCACCGCCTTTACCCAGGGGATGCCATACCCTGCATCTATGGACTTCCTAAAATCCACAAGGAAGCTGTCCCACTCAGACCCATAGTCAGTAGCATAAACTCAGCCACTTATAACATTGCTAAACACCTTGCTACCATCCGTGCTCCTCTTGTGGGGAACACCCCACACCACATCAAGAACTCCACCGACTTCACCGACAAGGTCCAGAAACTTACCCTGGATCCAGATGAAACCATGGTGTCCTTTGATGTAGTCTCTCTCTTCACTTGCATACCCACCACGGAGGCCGTGGAGACTGTCAGAAAACGACTACAAGAAGACAGCTCCTTGGAGGACAGGACCAACTTCACACCCGATCAGATTTGAACACTGTTAGACCTCTGCCTCACCACTACATATTTCAAATACAATGAAGGCTTTTACAGACAAAAACATGGCTGTGCCATGGGCTTCCCCGTGTCACCTATTGTAGCCAACCTTTACATGGAGGAAGTGGAAAGGAAGGCTCTTGGTGTCATGATCCTGGGTCCTTTTGACCCAGCGTTTTGTGTTTTCTCTTCGCGATTTTGGTTCTGTTCTTTAATTGGTGTTTACCCTGTTCCCCCCGTGTGTTCCTGTTTTATTGTGAAGGTCTGCGTCTTATGTGAGTGTTTTCAGTTTGCCTCCCTGGTCTCGTCATGTTAATCACTCCCAGCTGTGTCTCCCACCTGTGTGTAATCTCCCTGTGTTCTGAGTGTATTTAAGTTGTATTTTCTGTCTTAGTAATCGCTGGTTCGTCTGTGTTGTTTCCCCTCGGTCTCCCTGCGTCTCCCCGTATGTATTTCTCCGGACCGCCCTGCATCCTCATTCTGGTTTGTCTTATTAGTTTACCCAGTTTAGGTTTCCGGTTTCATGTTTTGTCGCCACCGCTGTTTGTACTTACACCCCTGTAAATAAACACTCACCTGCACCAGAGCTGCCGCCTTTTGGGTCCTTACTACAAATCCACACGGCTTGCCCCGCAAACCGTGACAGTACGAACCAGCCACCATGAACCCAGCGGCAGTCAATCCGTCCGAGGAGCTCCAGGATGACATCGGCTACAATGTGGAGATCCTCCTCGGGCTGTGGCTGGAGAATCCTCCGTACGAGCTTCGCCGCGCCGTGGAAGGTCGGCTACAACGTCTCTTTTCCGGCCTGCCATGGCTACTGAACTCACTTCCTCCGACCATACAGGCTTTTCTCCGGCACACACCTCACCTTCTCTCAGCCACTCCTGCCTCGCTGCCCGACTCGCCGGATGTGATCTTGCCCGGCCCGTCGGAGCCGTCTGCGGGGGAGGAAACGCCGATCGCGCCGCAAGCGCGCCAACCCACAGCCGGACGTTCGGGCTTCTAAATCGCCGGCTGTGGTGAGTGAGGACTCTTTTTCATTTTCAGACTGCATGACTGTTCATTCAGGGGCTGCGTTTTGTGTGGCGGATGTCAACGCGAGCTGCTTATCGCCTGTGCAGCTACCGGCAGCTCGGTTAGCTCCCCCGCAGCCACTCTCAGCTCAGTTAGCTCCCCCGCAGCCACTCTCAGCTCGGTTAGCTCCCCCGCAGCCACTCTCAGCTCGGTTAGCTCCCCCGCAGCCAGTGCTACTCTCAGCTCAGTCTCCTGTGCCTCCTTCAGCTCAGTCTCCTGTGCCCCCTTCAGCTCAGTCTCCTGTGCCCCCTTCAGCTCAGTCTCCTGTGCCCCCTTCAGTTCAGTCTCCAGTGCCCCCTTCAGTTCAGTCTCCAGTGCCCCCTTCAGTTCAGTCTCCAGTGCCACCCTCAGTTCAGTCTCCAGTGCCACCCTCAGTTCAGTCTCCAGTGCCGCCTGTAGCGCAGGCCCCAGTAGCTCCAGTGCCGCCTGTAGCGCAGGCCCCAGCAGCTCCAGTGCCGCCTGTAGCGCAGGCCCCAGCAGCTCCAGTGCCCCCGCTACCCGTAGCTCTGGCTCCAGCAGCTCCAGTGCCCCCGCTACCCGTAGCTCTGGCTCCAGCAGTACCGGTTCCACTCATTCACTCCATGCAGGGAGAAAATTTAAGGTCCAGTCAGGGAGTTTCTCGCGCTTTAGCTGCTTCAGGCACCGTTCTGCACTCCAGGGCTTCCCCAGAGGCTAGGTCTCAGTCCCCAGCTGATTCTGGACCCCTGAAGATTAAGCAGCCCTCAGAGAACAACTCCGTGTCAGTGCTGTCTGAGCAGGGCCAGTGCTCAGCACAGCACCCATTGCCTTCATGTCTGCCAGAGGACTCCATGCCTGCTGGCTTTGTGATGGCTTCTGCTGGAGGGTCCAAGGGGCCCGTCCAGCCTTCGTCTCGTGTCTCCGCTGGAGGGTCTGAGGGACCGCTCCGGCCTTTGTTTCCTGTTTCCGCTGGAGGGTCCGAGGGACCGCTGCGGCCTTTGTTTCCTGTTTCCGCTGGAGGGTCCGAGGGACCGCTCCGGCCGTTGTCTCCAGTCTCCGCTGGGGGGCCCGAGGAGCCCGTTCAGCCACCTGTCTCAGCTGGAGGGCCCGAGGAGCCCGTCCAGCCACCTGCTGCAGCTTCATCATCATCCTCGCCGGCTGCAGCATCATCATCATCCTCGCCGGCTGCAGCATCATCATCAGCCTCGTCTGGTCCAGCCTCATCATCAGCCTCGTCTGGTCCAGCCTCATCATCAGCCTCGTCTGGTCCGGCCTCAGAGCCTTCAGCCTCGTCTGGTCCGGCCTCAGAGCCTTCAGCCTCGTCTGGTCCGGCATCATCCGAGTCTTCATCCTCGTCTGGTCCGGCCTCATCCGAGTCTTCATCCTCGCCTGGTCCAGCTTCATCCGAGTCTTCATCCTCGCCTGGTCCGGCTTCATCCGAGTCTTCATCCTCGCCTGGTCCGGCTTCATCCGAGTCTTCAGCCTCGCCTGGTCCGGCCTCATCCGAGTCTTCAGCCTCGCCTGGTCCAGATCACCATCGCCTGAGTGGCCGCCGTTGCCTTCTGCACGGCCGGCCCCCGGACCGCCATCGCCTGAGTGGCCGCCGTTGCCTTCCGCACGGCCGGCCCCCGGACCGCCATCGCCTGAGTGGCCGCCGTTGCCTTCCGCACGGCCGGCCCCCCGAACCGTGTCCACATCGCCGCCGTTGCAGTCCGCACGGTCGCCCCCCGAACCGTGTCCACGTCGCCGCCGTTGCCGTCCGCACGGTCGGCCCCCTGAACTGTTTGGACTCCTGTGCTGTCGGCCCCCTGGCCGGCCCCCTGAACTGTTTTGGACTCCTGTGCTGTCGGCCCCCTGGACTCTTCTGTTTTGGGCTCTGTTTTTTCCTGTGTTCTGGTGTGCTTCGTTTCTTTTGGTTTTGGGCTCGTTTTTTGTTTTAGTCTTTTGGCCTTCTGGTGCTCCGGTTTTGTTTTGCTTCGAGCCCTCCTTCCTGGGCCCCCGCCGCCCGCCCTGGTCGGGTTGTTTTCTGTTTTTTCTGGCTGTTTTGTTTCTTGTTGGGCTGTCTGGAGCCAGCCTTTGAAGGGGGGGTACTGTCATGATCCTGGGTCCTTTTGACCCAGCGTTTTGTGTTTTCTCTTCGCGATTTTGGTTCTGTTCTCTAATTGGTGTTTACCCTGTTCCCCCCGTGTGTTCCTGTTTTATTGTGAAGGTCTGCGTCTTATGTGAGTGTTTTCAGTTTGCCTCCCTGGTCTCGTCATGTTAATCACTCCCAGCTGTGTCTCCCACCTGTGTGTAATCTCCCTGTGTTCTGAGTGTATTTAAGTTGTATTTTCTGTCTTAGTAATCGCTGGTTCGTCTGTGTTGTTTCCCCTCGGTCTCCCTGCGTCTCCCCGTATGTATTTCTCCGGACCTCCCTGCATCCTCATTCTGGTTTGTCTTATTAGTTTACCCAGTTTAGGTTTCCGGTTTCATGTTTTGTCGCCACCGCTGTTTGTACTTACACCCCTGTAAATAAACACTCACCTGCACCAGAGCTGCCGCCTTTTGGGTCCTTACTACAAATCCACACGGCTTGCCCCGCAAACCGTGACACTTGGCTCTTTCAAAGGAAGAGTACCCAGCCACTGGTACAGATATGTAGACGACACCTGGGTCAAAATCAAGACACAAGAAGTGGAATCCTTCACTGCGCACATTAACGCTGTGGATAAAAACATCAAGTTCACCAGGGAAGACACAAAGGACAACTGTTTGCCTTTCCTGGACTGCGCTGTCCACATTGAAGAGAATGGCAATCTCAACATCGAAGTTTACCGGAAGCCCACACACACGGACCAGTACCTCCTCTTTGACTCCCATCACCCTTTGGAACACAAACTTGGAGTAATTAGGACCCTACACCACCGGGCAGAACATGTTCCCTCTAAGCCTGAAGGAAAAAAGAAGGAACACACACATGTAAAGGAAGCACTCAAAACGTGCGGCTATCCTAAATGGGCGTTCTTAAAGTCAGCAAAGAGGCACAGAAAAGAAGACCAGACACCAGCGAGGGAGGATAAGAAGGACAGACGCAACAACATTGTCATCCCCTATGAAGCCGGTGTATCAGAGAAACTCAGAAGAGTTTTCTCCAAGCATGACATCCCGGTGCATTTCAGACCCAGCAACACGCTCAGACAAAAACTGGTTCACCCGAAAGACAAAACGCCAAAACACAGACTTAACAATGTGGTGTATGCTGTACAGTGCAGCGAGGAATGCCCAGACCTCTACATTGGAGAGACCAAACAGCCACTTCACAAGCGCATGGCCCAACACAGAAGAGCCACCTCCACAGGACAAGACTCAGCAGTTCATCTGCATCTAAAGGATAAAGGACACTCTTTCGAGGATGCCAATGTTCACATTTTGGACAGAGAGGACAGATGGTTTTGAAAGAGGAGTGAAAGAAGCCATCTATGTCCATTGTGAGCGACCATCTTTGAACAGAGGCGGGGGTTTACGACACCAACTCTCTGCCCTCTATAATCCAGTTTTGAGATCCCTTCCCAGGCGCCTTAACGCCCACTCACATCCTGGGCCATCTGATCTCAGGAATTCGCATGATAAGGTGGGGCCAGGTTTCACAATGAACACACCCGAAACTCTGGCTGATTGGGACCCACACCCAGTTTCACACCTTGGCTCAGGCGATTAGAGGATCATCAGGGGGTCCTTTTGTCCCTCTGTGGGGGGTTACTCCCACTAGGTTATATCTGGGACTCTCCACCATTTGACCTTAGAACTGAAGAAGCTTCTCGGATGAGAGGTGAAACGTCTTCAAGCAACTTAAAGAAGTCCAGACGCTTTTCTTTGCAAGCTCCTTTGACTACGATGACCTGGATGACTGAGAACCTTCACAGACACATTATTTACCATCTCGCCACTGCGTTGAACAAGTCGCAGTGTAGAGGTGCTGCTATGGGAGTGGTCACACTGGACGTACCTTTGCACCAATCAAAACAAAGAATGACAGGGAACAAGTACGTATACAAAGTATAAGAAATTCATTCAGCCTACCTGTTAGTGTGGTGCACACCACTGTCTATGCATTCTCCGACCTCGTCACTTAAAGCTGGAGAATGTCATTGACTTTCTGTGTTCTCTGGTTGACACATCACTGCTAGTCATTTCCTGCCTGGATGAGTTTAAGTGTTGTTGACTTCAGAAGACAGAAAAGTATTCTGCTGGAATTTGATTCCCCTTTCAAAACTTTTTGAGTCACTCTGAGAGCAGTTGAAGAGTCAGGTAAAATATATTTGCAGGAAGGGTTTGAAGAGCATCTTGAACATTAGAACCTTAAATCTTTTTAAGCTTATTTGAAATTGGTTTAAAAGGCAAATGCTCTGAAAAATTAAACCAAAAAAATAAGACACTTATTTCTGATGTTGAAGAATGAAATAGAATTTAAAATATAGCTCACATTTAACAGAAGCAGCTGAACAACGTAAGTCTCTTTCTACATCTCTCTTTTTTGTAGTATTCGGAAGATAGCTGACACTTTGAATATCCCAAGTGGTGAGACCTTTTCAGACAAGCTCATCAGCATTTAGTATGCCTGGCTTGTCATGGTAGAATGATTTCTGTCTGTCAGACACTTTGAGTCGCTGCCCCATGGTCAGGCCTGATATTTGCGCTAGTCAGACCATCGATCGGCTTGAGTGTTTTTCGTCTCTGCCTTGGCTTTTAAGTGGTGAGCTACAACACAGGCGCCTTGGCATCTTGAGATTTGGTTCGAGCATGGTGGCCAGGCCTTCAGACTGGATTGGGAACTGGAGTGGGAGAATAATACTGCTGACATTCACAGAGATCTAAAGGTTTGTGAAAGGCAGATGATGGAACATTTGTTTGCTTTAGGGCACCAAAGTTTCTTGCCAGCACAGAGGTCTTGGACTGAATATAAAGCAAGTTGTCAATTGTGCCTTAGAAAAGACTTTTTTTTTTTTTAGCAACTGGCACACATGGAAAGATGATCATGAAGAAAGTGTAGCCCCAGTTTTGGAACATAAGGTACTGCCTCTTGCAATTCTTACTCATGTCATCTGCATGGGCAAGAGTGATGCAAAGGAGTGCACAGATGCTAGTCCGCAGGGTCTGTTAAAAATGCAGACTTTTAGCTAACATGATGTTTATTCAGAAAGGTCAGAAAAGGTTGTTGGATTTGTATGCTGTGCATATTACAGTATCATACTCGAAAATGTAAAAGGGATGATGGGTTCATTTAGGTGTTTTTCATGCTTATTACAGGTTGTTGGGATGATTTGTTATCAAACTGTTAACTTCTATGAAGCCTTACATCTCTTCTTTCCAAACAATTGCCTATACTATATATAGTGCTAAACTATTTATTAGCCCACCTATCATAAACACAACACAGATTGTAGAAATCTGTCAAAAAATTGTTTCAAAACAAAAACCTAGACAACTGTAATTTGGCATCTTAATAAAAAAAACTAATAATGTGTCACATTACTATTTTTTTCTACTACAAACAGTACATTTTAAAATCCTTGGATAACAACAATAATTATATTTTAGCATTAAAAATGTCATTTTGATTAAAGACCTTGTGTATACTGATGGATTAACCGATTACAGATGGTTGATTTTGGCAATTACCACTGCTGTTTACTTATGGGAGCTGTGGCATAAACCTTATATTGGATGATGGTCCAATGAATGTGTTAAACTGTACTTGGGCACAAAGTCTCAAAGTGATGAAGCTATGTGTCTTCCTTGAAAGATGATGGAAAAAAAAAGTTTTTTTGACGAACCAATTTTGCACAGCGAAAATGCAAATAAAAGATTAATGTCAAAACATTTATACTAGCAGGCGGTACATAATTATATTGAAAGCCATGTGAACAAAGTGATGACTCTTTAAGATGAAAAAAAAAGTGTAATAATAAATTATTAATTAAAATCGCTTTAAAAAAAGCCTTTTTGATGGAATTGTTTACCTTAAGACCTCAATGACTATATTATCAAGTATTTTTTCCTTCTGGTTTTTCTATGAGATGCATCTTTTGTATGCGATATAATCCTTAATCAGCATATCATATTAATGTAATAAGTAAGTTATTGTTGAATAACTACCTTGAAACTAACTGCTCGCGTAGGAGCCTCAGCAGAGTTGGCCCATCAAGTGTTCAAACATGACTTTTATCATCAAGCAGCTGGGAATCTAATGTTGGTGTTAAATGTCACATCTACATATGATTGATCTGATTTAAACTTTATTTGCTGTTTTCCTCTCTCTGTGAATGAATATCAGGAAGATGGATGTGAATACAATATAAGAAAGGTAGTTATTTTTAGACATAGGGTTGTTTTTCTCTTTTTTTATGTACCAGGTACCAAGTTATTAATGGCTTCAGATGCTCTCCGCTGCTCTGTGATTGGATTCAGCAATTGTGTATTGAATATTGTTTATTGTGCTCCATGTTTGTCCTGCTTGAAATATCGAAAGGGTGAAAGTGTCAAAGGAAAATGGATGAAAAGGTTCTTCAAATAACAGATAGATGACTCAGTGGAACCCAACTATTGCTGGCTGCAGTAGGATGTGGATGATTTCCCAACGTGAACCCCATATGTGTTTTTTTCCCCCAGCACAAATTATTTCTTTGTAGTACTATTTGGACCACATGTTGGGTTTATAAAACTCTGCATTTAGAAACCTGGCCAGCTTGTATATCTGTGACAAGGCTCTGCTATATAAAAGAGAAGACACACACACACACACACACACACACACACACACACACACACACACACACACACACACACACACACACACACTGTCCGCTAAAATATTTCAACAGTTTGGGTGTATCTTTTGTTGAGATAGGCATGCAAATTAAATAAATTGCTCCAGTGTCCTCTTGAGGGATTTTCTCAAAAGCAATCCATGAAACAATTGAACCATTCAAGTCAGTCTATGAGCAGGATTGGGGAACCTAACCAAGGTGTGGGGTTTTGGGACCTCAGTCAACAAATGAAAAAGTAAATGGGAAAGATAAAAAAAAGAGGCTTAGGACTTAACGGCTTTATTCAGCTCTGTGACTTTGAGACAGCCCTTGTTCATTTGTCAGAGCTGAATAAGTCTGTGTAAAGAGTGTTGTTGCTTGAGTGACACCTAGATTGTTCATGGTGGCAGCGACTACTGTCACTCATTATGCTCCCAGGCCCTTCAAACCATTTTTTCCCCTTACAGCTTTGAAATGAATTGTAGACTATAAAAGGGTTGTTGAGATACCATGCTCCATCATCCTTTCCTTCATGTGAGCAACAAGACTGTGAAAAGACTTCCTTAATACTGAAATTTTAACACTCAGCATACCCATGTGACAAAGCAAACACAGAATAGACAGGACATTTAGCATGATATAGGTCTATTAAATCTGGGTAATGAAATAAAAGCAAAATATATAAAAGGAAAAATAATTGCTAGGGAGATAAGGGATGCCTCTGATAGAGTGGTCTCCACCATTGCTGTTAATAACACACAAGCTACAGAAAATGGTCAAATGTTGCCATCCTCTGAATTACATTCTGTGTCGTTGCTGGGCATTCTTGTTTGCATTGCAGTGCCTGTTGAGTCACACATTAGGCGGTTTGACAGAGTGGCATTGTCCAGCAAAAATGTTTTTGTTTTTTTATTCTAAAAATACAACATAACGGGACCTTCACTAATGTTACACCTAAAACATTACCTTTCTGAAAAACTATTAGTATATATGTGATAAAAGCTGTGCAAATCCCTTTGTAATCTGAGAAGCATGTTTTCTAAATACTGAAACCAATTTAGAGCCCTTATTTTTTGTACACTTTGCTGTCTGGCCTGCGTAGGTGTGTTTAATTGTCTTCTTTTTAACTAAGTGTGATATGTACATATCCTGCTGTTGCTGCAGCAATTTTATTCATTGATATTAATAATGTGTCACTGTCAAAATGGCAACTAGTAATAACAGAGTAAAAAGCTGCTTTTAATCATTTGCAGAAGTATATTTTGCTGTGGCACTTTTCATTTTGTTCACTGTCATGCTTTTTGCTTTAATCATTCTTAAATACACTACAGCTGGAGTTGAGTTGAATGGAGTTTAATTTAGAAAGCCACAAAACTGTGTTTATAGGCTCCCACACTTCACATTGTACTTCAGGACAAAAGCAAAGCTCTCTGTAGACCTGTGGCAAAATTTGGACAGACATTGACTAGGACAAGGGCAAAACCATTTTTAAAGCTTTGAGTTGTACCAGGGGGGCAGTGGCCTATTAAAATGTGAAATGGAAGACATGTGCAACCACCAGCACTATTCTTAGCATTGGCCATTTGGAAAAATTGAGTAGCTGAACAAGAGGGACTGTGGTCAGGGTGGCGACCGAGAACCAAGATCACTCACTCAAACAGAACTTTAGAAATATCCACTGGAGAGATCATAAACAGTATAAAACATCAATGTAGAACATGGAAAACCTACATACTTTCTGATGGGCACTGGGTGGGGAGCTACCTGCCGTTGCCAAAAAAAAGACTTGCAGTCCTTTTCAAGTCTGCAGGAAAACAGCTTTCCAACTGAGTTTATGGGCTCAGTCACTCAGGTCAGAGTTTCAAAAATGAGGACTTTTCAGAGTCATATTATTGGCTAACGAGTATTGATGACATTACCGATTATGTAAGTAAATATATTTCTAAAGGTGCTATTGAGACGAATTTCTCACCAGATGTTGGTAGCAACCTATCCAATCCACACACGCAAGGAAAACAAACCATAGATGTCCATAAATTAAATTGTGTGTAATGAAATGAAAAATGGTTTGGCTCACATGTTAGTCCATGTGACCCGAGACTGTAGCAATAATTACACTTTCAAAATAACCCAAAAGGATACTGCCAAGGCATTGTTGGATGAAATGAAAAATCGGATAAGCTGCCAAAATCCAGGTGTAAAAACCTAAAGGCTTTTAGAGGACTCAAAGCTGTAAATATTCTCTCTAATATTATAGGGCAGCGGTCCCCAACCTTTTTTGCGCCATGGACCGGTTTATGCCTGACAATATTTTCAAGGACCGGCCTTTAAGGTGTTGCGGATAAATACAACAAAATAAAACTAGTACTGGTACCGAAAAAAAGAAGATTTATTCATAACACACGTGAAAAGACCCAGGAAAACCGAGTTAACGATAAAAACGATGACAAAATAACGCTAAAAACCGATAAAAACCCTGAAAACCATACATTTCACACCTGAGCCTCAACTCTCGCGGCCCGGTACTAAAGGACTCACGGACCGGTACCGGTCCGAGGCCCGGGGATTGGGGACCGCTCTTATAGGGTATTTACCTTCTAGTCAAAACACTTGTGCTGTATAAACAAAATTGAATTCCACTGCTCAGAAATTAGCTTCTACTGAGTCTTTAATAGGGGTCACAATACTAAAAAGTAAAAAAAATCCTGCAAACATAATTGTATTTGGTTTGGCTTATTCATTGTGAATGAACACTGATGCAAAAAAGGGAACTTTTTAAAATGAAACCTAAAGCACAATGCATGATTATATTAGTGTATATAGTGTATTATGGTGTATAGAATGACGTTCCCTTGAAGTCTCATTCTGTCCCTTAGCATTTGTACTTTTGGAACACATGTTGGATCTCTTTCAGTATGCCAAAACAAAGAGAAAAAAAGGAGTTTGATTCATTTTTATTTTGAAAAGTAGACAAAGTCCATGTTACACCATATAACCCAGTGAAAGTCAAAAATGACTTTCTGTGGACCCTTAAAGTGAAAATTGCTGAAAACTGTTCTCATCTCAACTCTCATCACCAGCAATGATCCTCCACACAAAATCTAGGTCATTTCAAAAGGGACAGTTGATATTTGTTCTTACAGAGTGCATAATGGCAGTGGTCATAATGATACTTTTTTAGAGAGCAATTGAAAACAGCAGGTTGCAGAGATGCATGAGAAAGATGCTGGGTCAAATTTAAGTCAGTTCAGTCATTTTCCTGAACTTTTTGATCAGAGCATTTATGTTAAATAAAACATGCAAGGGTTTAGATAAGAACTGAAAAACGTGTTTAATAAAACGGATGATAAAAGAATTCTGTCCATTTTGACAGAGACAAGAGTGCAGCTTTTAATTTAAGAAGTCCTTTTTCCATGTGTTTGTCAGTTCCAAGAGTCAGTTCCATTTTTGCAATTTCAGTTTTTTCTCTGTTCAGAAAAGTCTTTTAGCAGTAATAAGACATGGTCTTAAGATTCTGTTATCTGTCAGAGACAATCCCCTTTCCCTGTGGCTGTACTGAAAACACTGATACTATCAATCATCAGGTGAATATTATATTTGAAAGCATTTTACCTGTGTCCCTACAGCATTTTGCACTAAAATACATTGGTTCTTAAAAGCCTGAGTAAATACCAAATGATGGATCTTCTCTTTGTTTGATACATTTCTTTCACTGCTGCAAGCATTATTCAAGATAAATCTGCTGCACGTGTCTTCATACTCACTGAAGCATGATGACACCAATCTGAACTCAAACATGCCTCAGCAAATATGACTAGGATGACCCTGAAAGGACAACTGGACTATACTTCTATATTCTTGCATTTCTATTAGTGCTTGGAACCCATACTTGGTGCTATCTCTGAATTTCATAAGGAATATATTTTATTCAAGAATAAAATATATGATAATAAATAATAATTATAATAAATAAATGAATTAATAAATAAATAAGACCCCACAGACTGTTGAAATAAAATAACCAACATTACAGCAATAAAAGTTTTATTTACAGCCTGGTAGTACAAAAAAGCTTTGACCTCTGTCCAGTTATGAATGGGGTGATTTTTTTCTTGTGGAGAAGGTCCCATACGTCTGCTTCAGCAGTTTCTGCTTCTAGCAAAGCAGCTTTGATGTTTACTTCACCTTTGGTACATCAACACACCCCCAGCATTTCTGGTGCTAGAGTGGTTCAGTTAAAAAAATGAAAGGTAACCAAAAACAACTGAAAGAGCTGTCCACAGTCAATGTGTCCATTGCTAAAGCCCTTTTAAAAAGGCTTTAAGGCTGCCTTCACACTGTAATGGGAGAGAACAGCTCAAAAAGTTCAATGGCTGTTGGTGGCCAGCGGCTGAGTCCAGGTATTGAGAATCCCTGGTGTACTTTGTTTAATGTATTACATTTTGTTATTCTAATGGATGAACAGAAATGGACTGGCTGTTGGCTTCATTGTTCCTATTTTTCTTTCTCACTAGGAAATTGTAAATGACATAAAACAATTCCCTTTGCAGATTATTTTAATTCAAGACAGTGGGGAGCACTTATCTGCCACTTCCATCAGCTTGCCTCTAAACTGTTGTCTGTGGCACTCACTTTCTTTTGCCTTTCTCCTCAGGAGGCGGGGGCATTGTTGAGGCAGGGCTTGCATTTGTATTGGTTTCAGTACTCAGAATACTCTTTTGTGGACTGTTTTCCACTGAAAAACACACTCTTTTTTCTTTTTCTCTCTCCCTATGGGATGCTCTCATTTTTTTTACTTCCTTTGTCTCTTCTAGGCTCACTCACTCTCCTAGATACAGTAGGTGCAATGTCCCCCAAGGGATTGGAGTCATTCTAAACTTTGCATCTTTAAGACATTGAGATGCAGGAGAATGCTTTAATTTATTCCCTGAGTGCTATCTATAACATATTATTCTTTATGCTACAGCAGATAATGAAGCACCATCTCTGAGCTAAAGCCTACATGTGAATGCACTGAAATATTGGTATTTGGTCGTTTAGTTGAGTACATGCTTTTACTTCTTTCAAGTTTATTTATTTATTTATTTATTTTTTTATCTCAGTTGGACTTGAAATAAGGTTAATTTATTATGAAAGTATTAGATTTCTAATTACTTTGTGATTGTACATGAGCCACATTTCCTCCAGCCAGACACATAACTCTCCATTTCTCTGCCCACAGTGAGAGCATGGCAGCTGAGGTGTCATCATCATTACCCTTAAAGGGCAACGCTCTGTGGTACCCGGTTTTTTGTTTGACAGACTGCCTGTGTGCTGCTGAGGGAGAGTTAGTCTTCTTGACCTGGACATATGCAATTTGGTTTTACGAGTTATTGGATGGATGTGGCATGAATATTGTACCAGTTTTCATCGTTGTCGGAGAAAAAAGTTTAATGAGGAAATTTCATTGTGGTTGCTGCTGTTCTCGCTAATAGATAGACACTATTAGCAGAAAAAATAATTTATCCCCATGCTGTCAGCTGTTATGGAAATTGGACTGAGAAAAAAAGGAATGTAAACATCCAATTAGTTGCTGAGTCACTGGGTGCTATGGTGATTCCCACCTCTCAATGTGGATTACTGCTTGTTATATAGAACTTTTCACAGGTTAAAGACACCGTCTCTGTTTTTGACCAAAAATCCAGACCTTAAATATAACAGGAGGAGGGGCACTCACCTCAAGTCAAGAAACAATGAGTCTCATTGCAATCAGAGCTACACTAAACCTATTTTGTGCCATGGCTGACTATCTATCATATCTAAACAGGAAGGGTTTGTAAGGGTTACCATGCCAATTTTCCCAGACTGGTCCTAGAAATATATGAGTCTGAATATATGGAGTCACATTAATGCATAGGCACATGCATTTTTGTGAGTTACTCTTCTCTTAAAGAATCCCATAAACAGCAATAACATTTACATAATGAGATTTTAGCTCACTAACTCCACTTTTAATATGGAAAAAGTTTTTTTTTTCTTGTAATTATCCAGAGGAAAAATCTCTCTTTCTAAAACTGTGCAGTAGGGGTCGGTTAAAGCTCTGACTATGCAGCTGAAATTGCAGAGACATAAGCATTCCTATAAATAACTAGAGTCAATACTAACAATACATATTTTATTATTCATTTGAAGCTTGACTGTGGCAAAGACTGTGTTCACTGTGTTGGTTACTATCTTTGGTATGTTTAAAAAAAAGCTGTGAGGAAAATTTATATAAAAGGGACTTATGCCAGAGTGACAGAAGGCCTTCACTCTAATAGACTGATTAACCCACTAATGTTGCTTATCATCACGGCTGAAAAAGGCATAGGCGAAAGATGGAAAACATCATGCATCATGTAGATTGGGAACAACGAGAAGGAAAACAAGAGTTTATCTTGGATTAGATTAAGAGTGTACAACATAATGGACAGCATCCTGATCATTGCAAACCCATCATGAAGAAATCTAGTTTAGATGTGTAAAATAGAAACTGTAAGAAGTATAAAAGAGAGTAAGAGTAAACCTTGTTAATCAGTTGATTGTGCTTATAATGCCATGTGGGTGGCTATCCTCTGATTTATCCTGATAATGATTCTGCAATGATTCTTATTTTATATTTTGCTAGATAAATAAAGAGATTCATGAAAATTTGCTGAAATTTGTTCATTAAATTCCACCCATGGAAAGCGTGTCCTATTTCTTTTTGTGCTAGAAGTTAATGGCTCCTTTAGAAAGTCACCACTTGTAGCTCGTGCACAATACAGCCTTTATTTGCATCAGGCTTGACTTTGGTTTGTCTCCTTCTACGATAATAGCATACATCTGATGCCCAGATGTATTCACTGTATTTTCTACACGGCCCCAAAGTGCCTCTTTGAGGGAAAGAGCTCTTTGCTTTTGTCTATTCCTTCAACTCTTCCAGTGCGAAAGTTTAAACATTATACTCTTGTACTTAGTTGCTAACAGGTCTATAGAAATATTCATCAAATCATGATTGTTATGTAGCTTTTGTTTTATTTTTATTATTACCAGCACCTAAAATCTAATTGCAGTTAAAATCATAGCAAACATGAACATTAACAGATGAGGGTTTAGTCTATTTTCTTCTAGTTGTTTTAATATTTAGATAATCTTTCTCAATCCTGCTGACTTGTGTTATTATTTGTGCATTCATATTATAGTTTTTGTGTTTGCCTGTTTACTTCCAAGGATACCAAACATCCACTTGATTGTAGCAATGTTATTAAGTATTGTAAAGTAAACTTTAAGCCAGATTTTAAACAGATTTAAGTGATAGTGTGTATAAATATGTAAAAATCTAGTCCTTATTTTGACCACTGCACGTACTAAAAACAG
This sequence comes from Astatotilapia calliptera, assembly GCF_964374335.1. NCBI lineage: Eukaryota > Metazoa > Chordata > Actinopteri > Cichliformes > Cichlidae > Astatotilapia > Astatotilapia calliptera. The sequence continues at coordinate 15,862,328 of NC_137426.1, read as the reverse complement.
CAATGAAAAACTGTATAGAGGAAATATTATTATTATTATTATTATTATTATTATTATTATTATTATTATTATTATTATTATTATTATTATTATTATTATTATATAAGTGATTAAATCAATATATTAGCTCTGGTTCATATGATATGGTACTTCTGAATGACCTTGAAAGTAAAAGTAACTTTAGAACAACTGAACAGCTTTGTTGTACTGGCAGCTGCTTAATTTATATATTCAAGCTCACGTGCTGTTTTAGAAACCTGTATAGAGAGGAAATCAGCTCAGCCTCATCCATCTCTCATCCACGTTCCCTAGGGACATGCTGCAAGCCGCAGAGTGACTACAGCTTGCAGGAAAAGGTATATGAGAGGTGAATAAAGGGCTTTGTTTACACCTGTCTGTGCATCTGTGTTTTCTCTAAATTCTAATGTATTAAATAATTTTGCAGAGTAACACAATACATGCATGTGAGGGAGGCATAAAAGAAGACATAGATGGTGACAATCAAAATCACAGCAAATAATTAGTCATTTATTCACAACTTATCCTGAACTGTCAATCATGGATAACAAGATGGACAAGAAAGCAAGCAACATGAAGCATAGAAGGATATAAACCTCTTTCCCCCAATTTTTAAAACGATTCAATCAAAGCAAGGTGAGGTCATGTTATGCTGGTGTTTGTAATTTCCCATGTCTATTCACTTAATAATGCTGCAATATAATAATGTTTTCATGCTGGATAAAACAAAATTACAAAAACCATATCTAGAAAAATAAAGCCATTTTATTGCCGTAGGTTAGTGAAGAAAAAAGAAAACCTTATCCTGAACCCTTTACTCTGGACTGTTTTAAGGGTTCCCCTGGGCTATGAGGTCCTGATCCTGTAGGGGAGGAGCATGGAGAAAATCAAACAAAAAATCAATAACTACACTATTCACAATCCCCATACCCACTTTCAAAAGCCTACAGTTTTCCTTAGTAACTTCTCTGCTGGACTAATTATTAGCCTTCCCTATGTTCTCATCTCTTTGTAAAAGACAGAAAATGACTGCATGGATGGGATCAGTCAGGTTGTTGTTTTACCTAGTCAGCAACGAGTGCCGTATGAGTAACCGGCTTTATGTGTGGGCACACTAATATTACAGGTGCACTTGGTTGTCACGTTAAGCTCCTAGAAACTTATCAACTACTTCTTCTTCTTCTTATATTAGGTTGACATGTTAGAATTGTTTCCCCGCTGCAAGTCTGGAGTTTGTCCCATCTTATATTCTGTACTATGAAGTTAAAATATTCATGAATAACAATTTAAACTAAAAACAAATATCCTCCAGCTGATATTTAAAGTCTCAGTCAGACAAAGTGAAAAGACTTTAGAGCTACATGATTATTTATTTGCAATCATGGACTCAAAATTTTGTCACCAGAAGATGATTAAATGATTACTATACAAATAAAATCAAAATACAATCAGAACACAAAGAAAGGCAACAAAGGCAGCCATAAACTTGACGAATAATTTGTAATTTGCATGAAAAAAACAAAACAAAACAAAACCCCCACAAACAAACAAAAAAACAGAAACACGCATTATGTGCAAGTGTTCATGGGGTGATTGGGTGGCGACCTGTTTTCAAGCCCCAGTTGTGGCGCTTCGGGTTCAGCTAGTCGCTCCACCTAACATAAAAGATGGAGCGCCCAGAGTTAAAGTCTGTTCTGCTGCTGTGATTATTATTTTTGTGTACACTTATTATTTAAAGTGACTTTCTTTACAACAGAGGTACTGCTTTTGTATCATATTATGATCATATCACTAAATTTGCATTTAAATTTACATGCGTTTAAAGTAAAATTCTAATAATCTTATAATAGCAATGATTTTTAGGTATCTGGTTCATCTTTGAGAAAAATTAAAAGTTTAATTTTGACATTTATTTTATTTAAAAACATACAAACCTGTCAGTCATGCCAAGAGATGCATGAGGGGAGTGAGCACTTTTGGTTTACTTTATATTAGCATGTTCAAAATAAATTAGCATGTAATTTATTACATGCTGAGTGCATTAAGCACTCAGACAAGTGCTTAATGCACTTGTCTGACTGTAAGTATTGTCAGAAAAAGTTAAAAGTATTCCTCCACACTATCTGCCAAGAGGCAAAAGGCACTTTTATTTTTACCTTGGTACTGATGCACCTGTTGTTTCCTCCAGCACACACACAAGGAAATCTTTTGCAGTGTGATTTGTTTCAGTAGCTTTTCACTGGTAATTAAGAAACAATGGGAAGAAGACATTATGGATGACAAAGATGCACAGTTACTGGGCTGTAACCAGAAACCTTGAAGCCAGAATAATGTGGATAAGTGTGTTAGTCACAAAACTGAAAATATGATGTAGGCATAAATGACAAGAATAGACATGATATAAATATAGGTACATGTGACATTAGTCCCTGGTCTGGACCATATCAACACCACAAGGAAAATCCATAATAGTTTTTAGCATGACATTCTGGAGCCTTCTGATTTATCAAATCCATCAAATCCATCAAAAACAATATCTTTTTATGACCACCACTATATACAGTAGTATTTATAAAAATAAGTGAACATACAGTATGCAACATAACCCACTAGTGTGTAGATGTTTTGAGATTAGAAAAGTAGAGTAGAGGTTATATGGTAATCAACCTGCTTTTGAAGCCAACCTCAAGGACCAACTACAGCTGGGAGTTTCTTTTTTCTCTCCCATATTTCTGTTTGTTTCATGTTTCAGCCCCTGAGGCTGCCACTTGTTTGCAATTTACAATTATACTTAAAATTAAGTGACATCGATGTGAATAACAGATAGCAATAATGTCAAAATGAAACATAAAGCTAGTCCTAAACAAGACTCCTGGTCATAAGTTTGTGACACTGCCACCCAGCTTTCCTCTTAAAATTAACTTGAAACACTTGCAGTTGATGGACTTCGATTATTTGCAGCATGTAGGGAAGTATAAGTAGTCACCCCAACAAGACTGGATTTTTAGGAGCGAAGTGTATTAACAAAATAATGAACGGTCTTGAATAAATACTTTTTAATGCCCCATTCCTCTGCTCCCTTGGTAAATTTATATTTTGTGCTTCTCTATTTTAAGTGTGCCATTAGAGTGCTTAGTCTACGTTTAATTGTTATCTTGAGTTACTGCATTCATGAGCTTGTCCTGAATCCTTTGAAAACTTGTGAAATTTAATTTCTTGTGCATTTTTTTTTCTGCAAATAAACAGCATTCAGTCAAATTTGAATTACCCGGAACAATGTTAATACCAAACCCTTCCATTTAGCTTTTATTCCAATACTTTTTCCTTTACTTACATTTGATCATTTATTTATAGGATCCAAACTGCAAAATTCAACTTGTGTGTCATCATGCATCCATTCACATTAATATGCATTATATAGCAATCCGTGTCTAACTCTGGCTGACGAGCCAAGCCAATAAGAACACACAGATGTTTCTGAAGGAAACATGCACCAATAATTTATGTTGCTGAAATCACTCAAACTGACAATGTTGTGCCTTCACACAGCAGTGAGAGGAACACTACGTCTGTCATAATTGGGCTGAGACAGATGGTGAGAGACATGATAGGATGAAGCTTGAAAAGAACTAAAATATTCTTCCACTTTAAACAGTCTAACTTATGTGTGTCTATAGCCTTGATTATCAGATGCGCTATGTTCGACCATTAAATGGTAACTACCTGTCACTGCATAGCATTGTTTAAATCTGGAACATCAGCAAGATGCTCGGGGACTCTATGCTCCCAGGAACTGTCAAGAAATAATCATTTTTGCGAGTAGCATCAACTCTCTGTGAATTGTCATGAATTTGTCATAATGCATGAAATTATTGGGCCTGATATGCTTCAGGCCTGATAGTTCAGGTCAAAAAATAAGAAAGAAAAATAAAACGCACTAAAATGATCAAGTGGTAATGAATCCATCCATCCTTTCATCCATCAGTACATCCCTGCCACTTATCTGGATTTGGGTTGCAGGGTTAGCAATATAAGCACAGACACCCAGATTTCCCACTTCCTGGCTACTTCCTCCAGGTCATCTGGGGGGGACACTGAGGTGTTTCCAAACGAGTCAAGAGACATTATCTCTCCAGTGTGTCCCTGGTCTGCCCCAGGTCCTTCCCCTTCACTCATTAGGACATGCCTGAAACACCTCTTCTAGGAGGCCTCAAGGAGGTATCTTGGTCAGATGCTTGAATTACCTCATCTGCCTCCCTTCGATGTGGAGTAGTAGTAGTTCTTCTCTGTGGAGGTTTTCACCTGATAACCTCAGAAGAACCACATCAACCACATCAAAGAGCAGAGACGTGATCCTGTAGAAACCAAAACATAAAATGTCCACCACCCAGCTGCTCCTCGAAATTTTCTCCACAAAAGTTATAAACAGAATCAGTGACAAAGTGCATCACTGGTCCAACTCTCACCAGGAACAGGTCTGACTTACTACAGAATATCGAACCAAGCTCTCTCAACAGTTGTACAGGGCCTGAATGGCCACCAGCAATGACCCCGGCCCGTACTCTGAAACACTCCCCACGGGATGTCCACGAGATGCATTTGAATACCTTGTTCAAGTCCACACACCTTCACACAACCTCGAAAGGATAAAAAGCCGGTCTAATGTTCCACGACCAGGCTAGAGGCCGCTTTGCTCCTCGTAGATCTAAGATTTGAGTTATTTGGAAATGACGGTTTAGTGGTGGCAGTGTGTTGGCAGTCCACTGGGAGTTCACGAGCAGCTACGAACTGCTTGGTCGACCTGCAGATAGTCTATTTTGTCAAAAATATGTGGCACAACCATTATGTGGGCTACTCTTGTTTATGTTTAGGTTGGCCCATCAGCCAGCCACAGAGAAGAGTTAAGTTATAGTATACAAAGAACTGAAGTGAAATTGAGTGTTAAAAACCATGAAAAGTGCCCACTACAGCAACTATGTGTACTTTTCAAAAACCCTCTCTGTATGCTGTCTGAGGGCAAATACCTCCACAAATGGACAAAATCATGGTGCTACAAACGAAAGATAATGGACAGACTCGGCTCTGGCTGATAATGAAAATTAAATATCCACAAATATTATGTTTATTATCTTCATTATTTCAGATTTAAATAATCAGTGACACTAAGATAGTGCACTGTTGCTCTGGAATGCTTCTATTATTACTCGACAGTTAGCATATGCCAAAAGGGTGAATGTGTGAATGCATAGCTGTGCATGAGTGGAATGACAAAACATTTGGTATGAAAGGTTAATGAGCCCTGAAAACTGGTGTGGTCTCTGTCATGTGAGACTTCCCACATGTAGAGGAGTGAGGCAAGTAACTGAGGAAGGACATCAGTTTTAACAGAGCAGTGTGAAAAATGGATTCTTAATCTTTAGTTTTCGAAAATGTTTTGCAGGGTTGTAAAGAAGTGAGAGGAAAAAAGGTTCATTGTAGTGCAAATGTGCAGCAGTGATGTTCTAACATATATCTACATATAAAACTTTTCACTAATTTTGCTTGTATCCCACTATGGTGAACATTACATGCACTTGCTTTTTTGTTTTGTACTGTAGCACATACTGTAGACATATGTGATAATGTAGTTCATATTTATTTATTTTTTGTGCAAAAGTGCCCCACAGGGGAAGATCGAGTGGCTTACTGGATTCCGGCTTATGGTCCCTTTTACTCACCTGCACAATTTTTACGTTACTAAAGTTTGGTAGCACAAAAGAGAGCACAGACAGTACAGGTGAACACATGATTTACATTTTTTCAGCTTACAAAGAATTGTTACTCAGGACCACCAAAAACAAAAAACATGAACAAAAACAACACAAACAAACAAATAAAAACCCATCAAAGCAATAATCAATAATGGATCAAGATCAAACCTCAGGTATGCTGGTTTATTATTCTTTTTACTGTCATTAAAGCTCTGATTGAAAACATGAACAGACCTACAAAAAAATCACTTTGATGCTTGGTCAGTAGTTAGCTTCTCCATAGATAATAGTAAAATATATCCACTGTTTTATTTTACAGGTTTCTGTGACACGTTTAGAGCACAATCTTTATTTTCATACCTAATGTAAATAACACAGCATCACATCAAAGAAAATGAAGTTAGACCAAGTGGCTCTTTCCCCCCACAGTTTCATTACTTCTTTACTTACTGTACTGCCTCAGTTTCAGTTAGACAGTGTCTCAAGACAAATAACCTCAGCAACCCTCAGTGCAGCTTAGCTCTTTCCTATAACGTGAGCTGCAGTTTAACCTGCTATTATCATATTTGGTGGCGCTGCACTACTATGGGCACAGCAATGTCCTAATTTGTGGAGTATTCAGTCTGGTTTTCTGTCTCTAACTCCTAAAGGAAATATCTGACTCCTTAGCTGCTAAATTTTCCTCTATGATCACCAGTTTCAATCTAGTCTCAGTGCAAAATAAGCAAAATAGTAAAGTTGCATTCTTTAAAAGAAACTCTCAGAATAGGAAAATAATGATGTGAGGTGATGTCTTTAACTGTTAACATAAGTGCAATATTATTCATTTTTATACCCATCAAGACATGCAGAGGCATTGTGACTGATGTTGATTTCAGGAGGAAAAACCACAAGATTTCTCTGTCAGCATGGTTCTGGTGGTTATGAGAAAACTGGATGCTAAGGCACCTGTGTTGGTGCTTGGGTGGGGCTTAGGGGAATTGGACCTTGTTACTACTGCTGGTTTGTTTATGAGCATCCCAAGCAGAAGCAAACTGTGATTGACACCTTCTTAGGTGTTAATGAAAAGTCCAGACACAACAGCTTCTGCTGGAAGTGTGCTGTCACTCACCGAGGAGCTGTCCGCAGCTATTACAGACACCTTATGGACATCTACAAAAGATGCACATGCTCTTAAACACAATTTCACCTGGCAGTGATTTGTTCCAAGGAGACATAAAACCTTGTAAAGATGACGATGAAGCAGGTTTAATCATGAGTTAATGTGGGATGTGTAAAGAAGTCTTTTAAGCAGTTCCATACCACCTATTTGCTAACGTCTTGTGGCAGAGGGCACAGCAGTCAGACTTAATGAGGAGTCCAAACATGACTTTGGATAAAAGTAAAAATAACCATGTAAACCACAACCAAATACACACTCAATTATAGCATTACATTTCAAAACTTGCAAATAACATGTTGTGACTATTTGGCTAGTATACGGAAATTTAATTAGCAATTATTTTATGAAATAGAATCTTCTGAAAATTACCAAACAGTACTGTGTGATAATTTGGCTTCTATATCCGAATTTCTTTCACAAAAGCAACTGTTATTTCGATTCTTGATTCTGACGTTTCTGCTGTTCTGACTCTCATAGTCTTGAGCTTCTCATTTGTGTTTACAAGAACCATTGGGACATACATATACATATACATATACATATTTTTTCCCCATATTTTTTATGAATTAATTTTGCAGACTATACTAATTTTTTGCAATTACTCAGGAATTTTTACCTTACCAATGGCAATTGAGTGGGTTGTCAGTAATGCAATTTAAACAAAGTGACGTGTATCACAATATTTAAAACTAATATTACAACAATAAATGATAGTTTATTACTTCTGTCTGTGATATAGTTATGTCTTTTTAACACAGCATCAGTTGTGTCTTGCTTTTTTAATCACAAGCTCAGACTTTTCAGCTACACAACAGAATAGAATTTCCCCCCTTTTGGATTGCTGCATTTTTACTTTATAAAGCAGAGAAATACTGACTGGTGTTGACAAATCCTGTGGTCTTTATGTGTCATGGACGCAGTGCGGAGTGGCAGTGACATTCAGGTCCAAGACCTTAGAATGATAATGTGACAGATAGCCATGCTCCTGTCATACTGAGACCAACTCAGCCAGGTCAGTGGAGCATTCGGGCCACAGCGGGAGCTTCTTCGGTCCATTAATTCCCAACTCAACCACCCACTATCTCCCACACCCTCATACCAGTTCTGTCTGTGACCTGATCAGCCCCCAGCTTCAGCACACATGGCTCCTCACTATGTGGGACAGCAGTCTCAAAAAATCATTGTATCACTCTTTTGACTGCTATGTATGCTATGTGGTAGTATTATCACCATCAATATTATTATTTAATATACAGTGCATAAATACTTTCATCACTGAGACCAACGCACATTGCTGAAATTTTGACATTGTATCTACCACTGTGAGAAACTTGTAGGGGAAAAGACAAGCAACCAGTCGCAGTTCAGGAAGTCCCCAAGTGTTATCTCCACACCCTGCGTGTGTAATTAGATTACAGTTCTTTAAAAAATAAATGCGCTCCTTTCCCAAGTTTGTTGGATATTTGTCACACTCGTGATGCAGATCATTGAACAAAATTTAGTATTAGATAAGGATAACCCAATTAAATAGAAAATACAGGTTTTACATGGTAATTTTATTTATTAAAGGGAAAAAAAACTTTCCAGACATACCTGGCTGCATTCAATTTCATCAACCACTCCCAGGCATGATTATTGCCATACCTGTTTAGAGCCTGTTTGACAAAGTGAAATAGGCTAAAAGATAGATAGATGAATAGGCTAAAACAAAGTTATTGACATCTGTTAGTATAAAATGGATTACAAAGCAATTTCTAAGGCTCTGGGACTCCAGTGAGAGCCAGCATCCACAAATAGAGAAAACTTGGAACAGAGGTGAACCTTCCCTACCAAAATTATTTCAAGATCGCTTCAACAACACACTGACAAAAGAACCCAGAACATCATCTAAAGAACTGTAGGCCTCCCTTATCCTCAAGGTCAGTGTTCATGAGAGACAATAAGAAAAAGACTGGGAAAAAATGGAGAGCTCTCAGCCATAAACCATAAGGAGGCGGGCGTGGTGGCGGTGGCGGGCGTGGTCTGCGGTGCCGTGCGGACGCACCTGCATGGCATCAGCTTGAGAGCTGCAGCCGCGTGTAATAAAATAGCTCAAAACTATGATCCCTGGACCCTCCGTGTCTCATTCACACCACAAACACCAAGGCTCGTCTTACATTTACAGGAAAAACATCTTGAAGATCCCTAAGACTGTTGGGAAAATATTCTGCAGACTGATGAGACAAACGCTGAACTTTTGAAAGGCCTTTGTCCCATTACAGCTGGCATAAAACTAATGGCAGATTCATAAAACGAACATCATACATTCAAAAGTTTTATTGGTAGTGTGATGGTCTGGGGCTTCTTTGCTGTAATTCATGAGTTCTGCTCTCTACCTCTCGTGAAGGAGAATCTCTCTCCATAAACTCCATAAAACACACCAGTGAGTCCACCTCTGAATGTCTCTGCAAAAGCTAAAACAAAATGATGATTCTGAAGTGGGCAAGTCAAAGTCCAGTCTGAAATCTCACTGACACCTTAAACAGGCTGTTCATGTCATGGTACCCATTTCCTCCTGCACTGGCCTGCCTTCTCTCAAACACTCTTTCTTTCTTTCTTTCTCTCTGTCTGGTTCGTTCTTGTCAAGGTCTGCGGAGGCAGACCGTGCGGAAAGGTGTGTGGTGGACCCAGGTGCGAACACAAACGAGGATGCAGGAGTGGATTCCAACCAAAACGAGCCTTTTATTATGGCTGAAAAACTCATGGAAAAGAACAACAAAGTAACTGAGGGAAAACCTGAACATAGACTGGGAAACTATGACTCTAATGAGATTTAGACTGCAAAATACAAACTATGGCTGGGATACTATGACAAGGGGTAGGGGAGATAACACAGACGACGCGAGACAGACTGTATGAAACACAGAGACTAAATACACATGAGGGATGATCAGGGGAAGTGGCCACACATGGGAACACAGCTGACACACATGAACTTAACGACAGGACAGAAGGAGTGAAACTGAATACACTGACCGTGAATACAGACTTTCAAAGTAAAACAGGAAACATGGAGATTAGACAAGACACATGAACTGGGGAGACGTAGTACAGGGGAGATGACATAACCACACGAAGGGCAAGGGAGACTTAATACACGGGTAGTATGTACAAATGGCTGGACTGCCTTAGTGACCCTAAACAAAGAATAAACATCAAAATAGGCTAAAACACAAAACACTGGGTCGCACGACCCAGGACCATGACAATTCTTTCTCTGTGTCTATGTATTTCTTGTGTTCTTCAGGGCGTGCATTATTTACCTTTGAGAGATGAGGGTTTCCTCCTCCGGGCTTCCCGTCTCTCCTGTCAAACCCTCACCTGCTGAAGATTGGCTGATTAACTCACCTGCTTCTCGTGTGATTGTCAAGCTGACTAGCAGTGTTGGTCAAGTTACTTGAAAAAAGTAATCAGTAACTAATTACTGATTACTTCCCCCTCAAAAGTAATCCCGTTACTTTACTGATTACTTATTTTCAAAAGTAATTAGTTACTTAGTTTCTTAGTTACTTTTTAAAAACATAATTTACAACCTGAATAGGTAATAAAGTGATAGATCTTTCAGCCCAATTCTACTTTTTCTGCATAATCCATCATATAAAATGTAATCAAATGGAAAAAGTCCATTTTTAAAATTTGTTTTATTAGTTTTAATCTTTTAACTTTATGCATCAAGCAAAAATTAAATTATGTGCAACATTCTCTTACTCTAAGAAATTTGTTTAACATTTAAACCTATTTTCTGCACATTCCAGCACATAAAATAAAATATTTTTTTGTTTTTACACTCACTCTTTCAAATAAATGCAAGTGAAACACAGCAGAAAAAAAATAAAATCAAAGACTCAGCGGTCCTGTTTCTCTAGTTTCACCTGTATAGCAGGAGTGGGGCAGGTGGAGGTTTGCCCTGGTGCAGGTGTGCCGCAGCGGTCAGTTACTTGTAACGTGTTACTGCCAATCTCTGCATCTCTGCCCATCTCTGCTGACTAGTTAAAGCGAGAGAAAACTCTCAGTTGTCGCCAGATTGTTCTGACTCCTGTCCTGTTCATGCTTTCCTTCAGTTTGTTCCCAGTGCTGTCCTCTGATTCTGTACAGAACTCTCTAGTATTTTGGGACCCCTTGAGTCATTTTGGCAGTGTGTGTGTGCGCCCATGGACTTACCTGCAACTCCTCCGACCACTCTCTGAAACCATTGCTTCACAGATGGGTTTTCTCTGTGCTAAGGCAACCAGTAAATAAAACTTTGTTAACTTTTCTCAGTGTCTTGCAAATGAGCCCCATGACAGTTCATGCTCAAAAGCCCTCCATCCTTGTGGACGTAAAACAATTCTGCAGAGAAGAGGTACCAAAAATTCCTCCACAGTGATGTGGAAGACTCATTGCCAGGCATTTCAATTCCTTAATTGCAGTTCCTGCGGCCAAAGGTGGCACAACTAATTATTAGATTTAAGGGGGAATTAATCATCATTAAAATTTGAATTTTTTAAAATAATAAAATTTCTTTGATTTTCTGAAATGTGAAAAATATGCAAAAAAGGGGGAAAAAAGAAATCAGGAAGGGGGTAAATTGTTTTTCACAGCAGTGTAGGTACAGCATCACCCTTAAGACAGAAAGATAAAGATTCTGCTTCATCTGACTGAGAGCTGTGAATTCAAAAGATGTGTTTGTACAACACTAATCGAATGGAGTAAGGCCTCCGACTTCAGGCTGAAAAGTCTGAAGTCTACAGCTTTGGTTTTCGCTCTTTACAAAATATGCTGATCTGCACTGGTGTGATTCTGTTTGAAGTTTATAACTTTACTTAAAGTTTTCCACATTTTTCTTGACCTCATTCTCACAATGGTCAGCTGTCAGTTAGATCATAATCATATACGTGGATACTGATGCCTGAAGTCATCACTAACCACCCACTAAAATGCAAATTTCACTTAAAAAAATGAAGTCATCATGCTCAATGTGTATCCGCTAATCCATATAGGATTTCTCTTTCCCACAGAGTGATTAGACTTTGTGACTTGCTTCAGGGGACCAACCAGCACTTGAAAACCAATCCTACTCCTTCGTCAGATCTCATGGTGTTGGTCTTCCATGGTTTCTTGTGTTCTGGGGGCCTCTGGATGTCTGGAGTTTTGATCTCCTCCATACCCACTTCACACCCTGGAGGACGGGGCTGTGGCCCCCCCACACTCCCTAGCAGATCATTACATGGAGAAACCTTTGGAATGCAAGCATGCTGATCCACACAGGTATGCACACATGGGTATTCACAGACGTGGACTAAAGCTTTCTTGGCTGCTGCCTCAAAGCACACTGTGCGCTGTCTATCTTGCGTGCTGCACAATATCGTTTATTATTTAGTAAATATTGATATCTATGACTAGCTAGTTTATTGTGATGGTGCTTTGTTTTCTCTATTATTATGTTGCTCTTTGTTGTTTGCTGTCTCCTCTGTTTGTTTTTTTTGTTTGTTTGTTTTTTTTTCTCCATACAGGTGACCCAGGAGTTCTTTTTTTTTTTCTCTCTCTTCCCCCCCCTTCTCACCGTCTCTTCTCCCCTTTGGTTTTCTTTCTTTCTCTCCCCCTCTTTCTCTCATTCATTCCCCCTGTCCTATTTATTAAAAAAAAAAAAAAAAAAAAAAAATGACAAAGGATGAACTGAAGCTCTGCCATCACGTAATGTCGCATACTGCTGTTTCTGATGTCATTTAAAAAAAAAAAAAAAAAAAAAGATCTCATGGTGCATATTTGTAATGTTTTATTTAATTTCTCTCTTTCCTCCATCAATCACAGGCACATGAGTTTGATGTAAATTAATCAGCTTATGCTTCTGGCCACATTTAGATTTTTTAAATTTGAATTTAAAATGCATTTTTAAAAAATAAAGATAAATAGGAGTTCATTCTATATTGCATTCTGAGTTTTTTCCGGATTTACATCGCGTATATACAACTCCTCTTACTCTAAAATCTTTTGAAATTCATCATAGCTGATTGTATGCAGCATCAGGAATAAATCCTTTATCATACAATCAGCTAAGCAGCTTATATTGCAATTAATTTAAATCCTTCTGGTTCCTATTCTTGTTCTTTTCCAATAACTTATTTAGTTAGCATGTTGCACAGCAGAACAAGTCCTTTGTCTTTCATGTCTTGAATAAGTATAGCACAGCACACTCAACAACAAGCTTAGCTCATATCAATGTGGAGATTTCTTCATATGCTTGTAGAGTCAGGCTTTTCTTAAGAATCATACCATTGCAAAAGTGATAATTATTCAGAGTCTTTCAAATGTTGAAATCTAACCCCATTTCATGCTTTTCTCTTGACTTGCATGTTGGAAGTCTTTTTAACTTGAGCTCAGAAGTGTGATATTTAGTTTGTTTTCTGTTTTTTTTTTACCTCTTGAAGTTGAATGAGCAATGAAAAAATCTTGTTTTATCTTTCTTTGGGATTTCAGGATGCTGCAATAGAGTTTCTGCATTAAACCCTCTAGATATTTGGTGTTTTTTTCTATCTTTTAATCATAAAAGAACTTGCAACTTTATATTCTTGCCTTCATGCTTTTTACACATTTTAAATGTGCAAAAAGCATCTACAAGTGCAGACTAACAGCTTGTTGTTCTGTTTAATGCACAAATCTCATCTCCTTTATATAGAACATATGACGTGACAACCTCCATCCTGCTTCTGTCCAACGTGTGTGTGCCGTGATCATCATGTCTGTTGTTAATGACAGGCTGGCTTCGAGTTAGCGCATATTGATTTCCACACAAAGACAAAAGGTCAACAGACTGGCACACATAGGTATAAAATTGATCCTATTAACCTGCAAGGAACAAAGTGAAAACACTGAGGAGTTGAGTGCTTGAGCTGCGCATATGATCCCATCCAATTAAAGAACAGAAGACCTTTAGCTTGCTGGAGTTTCTAATTAACTGAGCTTCAACTTCCAGTCACAGCAAAATGTGTCGTTGCTGTTATCTCTCCCCCCAAGCAGGGAAATGTGTGACAAGCAAAATATACTACAGCTGATCTGTCAAGTAAAAATGCAAAAGGGGATAATGTTATTACTAGATTAATCACTAATAATAATATATTAATATAAGTTTGTCTCACCAAGCTGAAGTGTGTTTACATTTTTTTAAACACGTAAGACACAACAGTAAAATCAACAACATCAGATGTCCTGACGTTAAGAAAATGTACTGAGCGCGTGCAGACGATACAGCTGTGAGAAAATGGAATCCACGGCTATGTAATATGTGGTAATATCAAAGACAGGATGTTAATCTTGTTTCTGTCAATGGCACTTTGTATGGATATCATTTAAAAAAGGTATTTCTAAAGCACATGTTTTCTTTTATCATATTGCATAAACTCTAATAGCATTTGCTTTCACATTGACATTTTTCTCAGAGCATACGATTTAGAAATAGATTTAATAACATGAATAAAAATAAAATTGTCATTCTCGACTGAAATCACAGTATAGCTTAAATGCCATCAAGCAGATTTTGGTTGAATCCCAGGATTTTTGGGCAGTCCTGCTTTTCTCATGTGGTGTTTGTTTATAGAAGTCCTCTCACCATCTGTCCTTCCCCTCCCTTTGTTTTATAACTGCTCTAGGTACAGGCTCTGACAGCGAAGCTTGCTCAGGGAGTGGGGTTCTCCTGTTAGAAAACAGAGCGACGTCACTGGCGGCATGCACGGTCCACTACCCGTATATCCAGGATCAAGGGAATAAACTACAGAGGGAGAGGCTCCAGGGGAACCTCATTTGGAGCAGACTGGTGGACAACAGGAAAACAGAGATGAGCGTCACAGTGGAGTCTCCAACTTGAGGAGCCTGGAGGTTCCCACTCAGGAGTGGGAGAGGAATTTAAATTCAGTTAGATGTATTAATCAAGAATGAGAGAATAAAGGATGATGTTTGCAAATTATAAGAGTACATCTATAACAATATTCCTTAAATGATAGGACTGGTGATGGTCAACAACTGTCATGAAAACAACAGAACCAACAATGCATTAGTCTGTTTAAGAATGTGCTCTGAAAGGCCATTCTTTTCATGAAGAGGATGATGAAGGTGTAGCTGTGCGCTTCAATTTTGTAGTTTCTGAATAACAAACGATGTTCAACATAGAAAGCAAATAATTTCAGAGCAGACAGTATCAAATCAATTTCAGTGGCAGAAAACAATCCAATCTAACTCTAAAGAACTTGTTCATTGCAAAATGCAAAGCTAATGTTAAAAAAGTCTAAAGTCACTGAAGTTAATGTATTTAACTCAAAGCATTTCACTTCAGTGTATTCCACTTTTAATATTTTATCTGTGCAGCAAAATCATAGTTTTAGCTTTCAAGAAGCATTTTCTTCTATTTCAGTTAATGAGTCTGGTTCATATATTGCTGTACTGCTTGATCGTTTGTTAATGATCATTGTTAATGATCTAGTTTGAGGACAAGATTTGCTTATTTAGCTGTGAAAATGAACTGAAAAGAAATTAATCCCATCAACAGTGTTTATCAATTACCATAACACTAAATGTTGCAAACAAAAAAGAATAAAATCAGTGTTTGGTGTAAACATAAACTCTCAGGAGAAAACCAGTGCAGACCAGTTCATCACCTCCATAAATCCCAGACGTGTAAAGAACTTCTACCTTCATCCTCCTGTTGCTTACAAATACTTGAAGCACTTTCCAGCTCAGGAAAAATTTAAAAAAGAAAAGAAAAGAAAAAAAGAAAGTGCTTTTGGTCAAAGCACCCGCTGTCACTTTTCTACACCCAGGCCTTGTGTTTTTGAACACACCCGGCTTTGTTCCCATACTGGAGAAATGGCTTGTTGGCTTCAGGCCTAATGCCCAAATCACTTCTGACCAGGATTCTCTGGACTATCAGCGAGTTTCTGTTGCATTTAGTTTTTGTTTGGCCACCGCTTTTTGGACTTCTACGGAAAAGCTGGACAGCACATGAAAACACCTGTCTGCTGCCAAATTTCAGCTTGTGAAAGATTTTAATGATTCAGGGTGTCCACTTTGAATTCCTATCCTCATTCAGATTTTCAGTTGAAGCTAAAAGACCAGCCTGACCTTTTTAGAGTGGCTGCTTCTCAGACAGCGTTGTTACCCCAAACAGCTGCTTTTATGTCAGTTAATGAGCTTGGTTCATATATTTCTTTGGTGCACATATTTCTAAGTCTAGGGTTGGTAAAAGTATTTGATGGGCTATAAAATCTGTAATTTTGTCATTACTTTGTTCCTTTATTTTCCAGCACTGTTGTTGTGATTTGGCACTGTATAAATAAAACTGAATTTACCTTTGTTCAAGCTTTGTTGGTAAGGCACATATTTTGATTATAAACTGTACTTCACTTTCAAATGGTGGTGGCTAATGGTGCAAATGTGCAATTACCTTCTTCCTGGCGTCCTCTCACAACCTCTGAGATTGAGGACATGATTACAGTGAGTGTCCAGCCAAGACAAGTAGGCTGACAAATAAAATTAATTTTACTGTGACTGAATGCTCTTTGACTGAATCTAGCTTCCTGCATCCTCTTTCTCTTTTAACCATTCCCACCTTTTTAAAGGTCTGTTTTAATTACAAGACACAGGTTACAGTGTTCTCAAAATACCCTGCGAAACTCAGTGTTTAGCTTTTGTGAGCAACTCTCTATCTACCAAGCCAGAGCCCAGTGACACTGTGACACATTTCAACTAGGGACTTGATTGGCTGCTGTGGATGTCCAGGTTGTCTTTTGTTCTCCCAGCTGGTGAGTGCACTGCACTGTGTACTGCTGTACTGCCTTCCTGGCCAGTGAATGTTAATTTCTTCTGCCCAGTTAACCAGAGCTGTCTACTACATCACATAGTATGATGACCTGTTGACTATCATGCCGTTGCCACATGCAAACAACTTCTAGGAGCCACAGGTGAGAAATAGGTAGGGATCAATATAGAATGATCCACTCGCAGTAGAGTATGACAAGTTCTCCATTAAAACTATTATTCCCAATACACTACTTAAAAAAAGGTTTAACTAAATATATTTAATACTTCGGATTCCTCAAAGTAGATATCAGGTGTGCCTTGTTAAAATATAATTGATGAAATTTCTTGATTTCATTATCTTAAATGATTCTGAACTGAACACCTGTTTACAGTTAATGTGACAACACCACCACGTCTTACTGGGTTCAGAGAGGGAGCCATTTCAAGTAGAAGCTTTACCAGGACCAAATCTTGAACTCCAGGTTTTCTTCAGTTATCTGGATAAAATTAGTGGTATAGTAATGGAAATTTTAAGTTGTTTATTAGAGTTATTTTGCTGATAAGCCTTCTTTAAGCTGCAGAATGCCCTGACTTCTCAGGAACAAGGAGGTAGGAAAAAGCAGTCCACCGTGTCCCGTAGATCATTACTGATTCATTAGTTTGCCCTAATGCAAAATAGACTCAGGGGCTTAATTGGCACAATGCTGAGCTCTCACCTGACATGTGTTCTACAAATAAGATGATCTATAGAGTGTGTTTACATTTTTAATCTAAATGCTGATTACTCCAAAGATGGGGTTACATTCCCCAGGGATAGAGCGTAATGAGATGGATGAGCTGAAAAAGTAAGTCCTGGGAGCTTTCCTCTCTGTCTAACTATAAAACCTCTCTTCTCATTTTATATATATATATATATATATAGGTCCCTCATCCTATTCATGTAGCCCCTTCCGCCGGGGTTACTTGCATAGTAGCATTCCAACAACGCCCTGTTTTTGTCTCTTGCCCACCGATGCCTTCTTGTTCCAGGAGCCCACTTTTCATCAGGGTGCCCTGGTTCCTCAACACCTGACGCGGACCTTGTTGATCCGGGCGACGTCCGAGCCGGC
The DNA here is from genome assembly GCF_964374335.1 of Astatotilapia calliptera. Taxonomy (NCBI): domain Eukaryota; kingdom Metazoa; phylum Chordata; class Actinopteri; order Cichliformes; family Cichlidae; genus Astatotilapia; species Astatotilapia calliptera. The sequence continues at coordinate 15,844,482 of NC_137426.1, read as the reverse complement.
ATGCCTTCATATTTATCTGTCTCGCTCATGTCTGCGGTAGGCTTGCTTAGCATAGGGGGTCTAGCCTTAGGACCCTTACTGGATACAGACGCCCCAGGCAGGAATCGAACTTGCGATCCTCTGTTCCAAAGGCGTGTAGTCTAACCACTACGCTATCCAGCTGAGGATGAGACAACGAACATCCAAGAATACATTAGGAAGATGGCCCCAACTGACCGAGTGCTCAGTGAATACCTCAGGCAGCAGAAACCCAAGAATGAGGAGGGAGACGAGGAACCATCATGGAAGGACAGGCCCCTGCACGGTATGTACCACCGGCAGATAGAGGAGGTGGCTGATATCCAGAAATCCTACCGGTGGCTGGACAAAGCTGGACTGAAAGACAGCACAGAGGCACTAATCATGGCAGCACAAGAACAAGCTCTGAGCACAAGATCCATAGAGGCTGGGGTCTATCACACCAGGCAAGACCCCAGGTGCAGGCTGTGTAAAGATGCCCCAGAGACAATCCAGCACATAACAGCAGGGTGCAAGATGCTAGCAGGCAAGGCATACATGGAACGCCATAACCAAGTGGCCGGCATAGTGTACAGGAACATCTGTGCCGAGTATAACCTGGAAGTCCCGAGGTCAAAATGGGAGATGCCCCCAAGGGTGGTGGAGAATGACCGAGCTAAGATCCTGTGGGACTTCCAGATACAGACGGACAAAATGGTGGTGGCTAACCAACCGGACATAGTGGTGGTAGACAAACAGAAGAAGACGGCCGTGGTGATCGATGTAGCGGTTCCGAATGACAGCAATATCAGGAAGAAGGAACACGAGAAGCTGGAGAAATACCAAGGGCTCAGAGAAGAGCTCGAGAGGATGTGGAGGGTGAAGGTTACGGTGGTCCCCGTGGTAATCGGAGCACTAGGTGCGGTGACTCCCAAGCTAGGCGAGTGGCTCCAGCAGATCCCGGGAACAACATCGGAGATCTCTGTCCAGAAGAGCGCAGTCCTGGGAACAGCTAAGATACTGCGCAGGACCCTCAAGCTCCCAGGCCTCTGGTAGAGGACCCGAGCTTGAAGGATAAACCGCCCGCAGGGGCGTGCTGGGTGTTTTTTTTATATATATATATATATATATATATATACACACACACACATATATATATATATATATATATATATATGTGTGTGTGTGTATATATATATATATATATATATATATATATATATATACACACATATATATATATATATATATACACACACACATATATATATATATATATATATATATATATATATATATATATATATATATATATATATATATGTGTGTGTGTGTGTATATATATATATATGTGTGTGTGTGTATATATATATATATATGTGTGTGTGTGTATATATATATATATATATATATATATATATATATATATATATATATATATATATATATATATATATATATATATATATACCACCTAGTTGTTGTAAGTTTGCATTTAAATGCATTTCTTACATCTTATTTATCATTTTTCAAATTTCCAAGTATTATTTCTTCTGGTGAGAGAAAAAAATGGACTCACCGGAGGTATTACTAAGATCTGGGAACATGGTGACATCTCTAAAAATACTCACACGGGACAAGAAGCATCAACAGTGAAATGAGGTTACAGATTTTAAAAACCCACCTGGGTTAGATAAGCATATTTGGATTACAAAACAAAGGGAAACTACAAATTATAACCTAAACTGTCAGAATTACAGTTTCATTACAGCTGGGCCTCATTCAAATCCAGTATTACAGTACTAAACTGATGTGGTTTTTTTCACATGTTCTTGGCCTCCTGTTTCTGTGCATATCAAAAAAATGAAATTGGGTGGTTGTTAAATTTACAAAATTCAAACTTGTAATGTGCACAAAATAATTTCATGTTTCTGTGGTGAACGTAATTAAATCATGTAGGATCTGCATGAAAACCAGCAACTTAATTTATTCTTGTTGAGATGACATGATACAATCTAGTAAGAGTGGTTAGTTGCCTGGATTCACAAAATTCACAAGATCACACAAGAGTTCAAACCACAGGAAAATCACTGGGGTTAGAAGAGACAGACAACCATACATACACTACGTATATCCCTCAGCTATTTATTGTGGTTTTAAAAATTCTATAAAGCCTTGTAATCATAGTTTCCCTATTTTTTTGAAGTCTAGATTGACAGCTCGGTGGCACAGTGGTTAGCACTGTTGCCTCGCAGCAAGAATGTCTTGGGTTCAAATCTACCATCTGGCCAAGTGTGCAGTGGGTTCTCTCTGGGTACTCTGGTTAAAGTCATGCAGTAATTAGGGTTAAGCTAATTGGTGTTTCTAAAATATCTGTGAACATGAGGGCAAATGGTTGTCTGTCTCTCTGTGATAGACTGGTGACCTGTCCAGTATTCTGACTCCCACCCTATCAAATTCAAATTTTTATTTGTCACATACACAGTCATACACAGTACGATATGCAGTGAAATGCTTAGACAACTGCTCGTGACCTAAAGAGAAAAAAAAAGGGAAAAGGCTATGAATAAGATAGGAAATAAATATGAAAAATTAAAAAGTGTAAATTTAACTATGAAGGAATAAAATATAAAAAATTAAGGTTAAAAATGAAATAACTGTACAACACAAATTAGAATGAAGGGTAAATTTAACTGGGAAAGAATAAGATAAAATATATAAATTAAAGTTGAAAATAAAATAACTGTACAACAAAATACACAATACACAGTATACACAATACACAATACACAGTATAGAACTATATAAGAATGTATGAAGAAATATAAATAAATAAATATATATATACACACAATAACAGCAGCTGTACAAGTATTAACTGGAAATGAAGAATAGTGACCAGTGTTGTGCAATCACATCTGTTAGGTCCCAGCCTCACTGCAACCCTGGTAAAGATAAGAGGATGGAGTGCAAGTTATTATAAATCCATTAACATTTTATGTTAACCAGACTCTAGACTTTGTTGAACACTCCAAAAAATAACTCTTTAAATGAACTTAAAATAAATGGATTAATAAATTGATTTCTATTACGAATAAGCATTTTTTGTTGCACTAACGTAATTTGCATGGGTTGGATCAAATCAATTAAAATAAGTTGGACACAACTGTAGTAAAATAGTTGATTCATCATTAATTAATCAAGTTTTTCCAACTCAAGTACATTAAGTTGGAATAACAGAATTGCATAATGCTAAAATAAAGCAATTTAATTACGTGGAAATTCTTTCTATGATTTTTTTATGTTCATTCAAAGAGTTATTTTTTTGAGTGTAGTTCTCCAGCTACACAGTCGCACAGAAGAAAAAGCTCGACAGGATTATACAGGTCACCCAGTGGATAGTCAGCTGTCCTCTCACCTCACTTAAAGAGCTGCACAGCTCTCGTCTCAGGAACATTAATAAAATCCTTCGTGAACGTCTACTTTCGGACAGACGTTTCAGATCCATAAAGACAAAAACTAGCAGACTAAGGAGCAGCTTTTATCTCTCAGCCATCACCATGCAGAAAAGTGTTAGGTTCAATCAGGACCAACATCTTCATGTACAATGTTTACAACCACAGATTAATACTGGTGTTACATCAACACCGGCAAATAGGAACTGGGTTGTGTTTGTATGTATTTATGTGATGTCACCTGCAGCAGTGATATATAATCCTACAAAAGCACATGCTAATATTGAGTATGGCCAAAGTTTCAAATAATGGAGTCAGCATGTGTACAAGAAATCCTCGTGAGCCAGAACCTCAACCTTCAGGCTGCTATAAATAGCTCAGTTTCTGACAGTTTTTTTCTACTCTTGGCTTGAAATGATGCCAGTGAGAGGGGATGTCCTTATTAGGGTCATCTCAGGCACATAGCTCTTGCTGTGAGCACAGCATCCCCATCCACCTGCTGCTTAAACCTTATGGTTCAAGGGAGGGTGGTCTCAAATATAGAAAAGATAAGATTGCTTCCTCTAGACATTTGATGAACTGGATCTGCACCAAGTATGAGAGATATAAAGGCTGTGAACCATGTAAAGCTGCTGTAGTGAAGTCCAAGATTGAGGAGCTGAAAATGGGCATTGTAGGTTCCCTTTAGGCACAAATAAACACAGAGAATGGGAACTTAAACCTTGACTTTTATTTTACACGGGAGCCTTAGGTCATTGAAACTAAAGCAGTGATATCATGTATCATATAAAAGTCTATATTGTTAAACTAAACAGTGTTGACAATGAGGTCTGCATATTTTCAAAGTACTGTTGTTGCAAAAATGGTTTAACCAGCTTCTTCTTGCCTTCATTAAATTGGGTTTAGAAACAGAAGTGAAAGACAGATACCATCTTAATGACTGGAAGCACAAGCTTTCTGTTTTTGGGTGAACTGAATATTTAAAAGCTACTAAGCCTGATTTCCTCTGCTGATAAAAATGTTGTGGAGGAAGTGCAGCATAGAGGCCCAAGTTGTGGGTACATAAGAGTGACTGACTCAGCTGAGGTAAAAGTAATCTGATCAGAAGATATTTGTCCATTTCTTATCTGTGACACCTACACCTACGTCTGTCTGTGAGATAGTGTTTTCTTCAAGTAAGATTGCATTTCCATGTGTGTGGACATTAACAAAACACTAAAAGAACCGATGTGGATGTGGACCGATAGTTTTGTCATCATTACAAAGAGACAAGTGGTCTGATTTTTGTGCAATGGCCAGTGGCTGGGAGCACTTTCCCTCTGTCCTCTGTAATTTTGCTTGGCATTAATTGGCATGTTCCTATATAAACTCTGTATTCCGCCCACATGCCCTCAACTATTGTAATGTAAACTACAATTCTATTTCAGGGAAGAAAATTGGTCCCTTTGTGTTAGCTGAGGGAATTATGCAACAAGCTGCACCCGCTCGTCATTTTAATTGCCACTGTACACAGGAAAAGTTCGCCTTTTGCCAACCCCTAACTGCAAAGTGGCTTATTAATCCACAAATTAAAAAAATGCAAACGGTGAGATGTGTTTTATATGTGTGGGTAAGTGGCGAATTGCAGTGGAGCTGAATTCATTCAGAATTAATTTCATCTTCCTCCCTGAATATCACCGGATTTAACTGCAACCGGTTGTGCAGCAGGCTGAATTGTGAACACACAATCCAAGCTGGTGCAGCACATTTTTTCCCCCTTGCACTTCTCCCTAATTGTACAACAGGAATGTTGCTGATGTAATATTGTTTTGGTACACATGGAAAAGTGCATAGTTTGTAGCACAGATGTGTGTCTCTAAAAAATGTTTTGCCATAGAACTGTATGTAAAGCTAGTCTTAATTAGCAACAGACTTTGAAGTTCCCCACTTCTGGCTGCACAGACCTTAAAGTAGCCAAATTAATAGTGATAATTAGCGCAGAGAGTCAAGAAAAAGTTTATGTGTATTCACACATGTAACAGCACAGCAAGGTTAGTTATCTGGAGAAAAATGAAATATGCCAACTTTTAAATGATATCTATTGTGTATGTGTATAGTGAACGGGGGAGGGGGGGGGGGGTGCTTTATCCAATGAAAAACCAACTGTGCATCCAACCTCTTGAGTTTGTGAAGTGCTGTGGCACTCAACTGGAGTGTGATTCAGTTTTAATGAGATGGAGGTGAACAAGGAGCTGGCCAGCCTTCATAGAGTGGTTAAAAAACAAAAACAAAAAAATAAAACAACGTTGATGCTCATTTTCCTTTTAAAAAAATCTTGCTAAATTTAGCAGAAGACATCCGGTTTATATAATCTATGCGAATCACCTTTTTTCTTCTTCTTTTCGGTTTATCATTAAAAATGACATTGACACTATACAAGCTCAGCTCCACATGAATAAGTCACTTGACCTGTTTGAGAAGTTGATGCACCTTTTTATCCTTTAGTCCTGCAGAAAGAACAGTGAAAATTATTATAGTTATACATTTATTTATTTATTTATTTTTACAAATAAGAGCGACTCAAAATAATGACACATCTTTCGCTGCTGTGGCTCCCTTCACTGACTTGCAAACAAACGCTGTATGAAGCATCGTCAGGTTTCTGAGACGAGCACGGTGTCGACTCTCGCACTCATTATCTCTGTGGAAGAGCTGCGAGTGGCTGTGCGTCTCTGAGCCGATGGGCTACGGCAGGATTTTCTCAGCGCCGCTTGTTTTGAAGTTAATTTGACGAACTTTCCGAAGAGAAGCGACGTTCAATATGAAATGTAACGTTAAAAAATGCGCGGTTATGATTTAATTTAGACTCACTTGCCTCTTAGTCCTGCTCGCTGTGAGAGACAAAGAGAAGCCTTCGGTCCTTCTGCTGCGCTTGTGGATGGATATATGAGCACTTGGGCGGTAGTCTACGGGCTCGTAGTCACTGTGGCTGGCAGGCACAAGTTGGGGGGCACCGAAAGGAGTTTGTAAGACTTACCAATGTGAAGAACACTTCAGAACCAAGGACAGATCCAAACCGATGCCTGGCAAAGATGCCCAAAGTGAACAACATCTGGAATCTGCTCGTCACATGAAGCTCTTCACGTTTCTAACGTACTGAAGCTCGGCTTGCGCAAAGAAACCCTTCAAATCCATTCGGGAAGAAACACCTAGTGCTACTAACAGGTAAGAAATGGTCCCTTCATAATTTTGATGTTATACTGACGGTGGGTTTAACACAGAAAGTACTTTGTGTCTTTCCTATCTGACGTGATTTTGCATTTTTATTTTTTCTTTTTTTTGTTACAAAGTCGTCGCCCCCCCCACCCCCCAGCATGTATCCCACAGCCACAACATTACTCCCAACAGGTCCGTTATTATAATACCTTATCAGCAGTTCATGATTTTCCCAGCATTTATCCCCATTCCCCCTCTCACAAGCCACATCTGATGCACCAAAGTCTATTTGTCAACACAAACCAAAAATAGCAGGAGGAGACTTTCTTTCACTTTATTATCAGCCATCCCAATACCTGCGTGTTACTGTGGAGGTGCTAGCATTTCCCTGTATGAATATGTGAAGTTGTAATCCTGCTTGACCCGAGTGTATTCACTGTCTCAAATAAAAATTACATAATTGAGTGAAGCAGAGATTCCTCTCAAACCAATCAGGGCTTTTGTTTTTGGACAGCGCCATAAACAATGTGGTTCGACCCTAATGTGGGAAGTAATTCAGCTGGTAAATGTATCGAGTCATTGCAAAAAGTGAAGAAAGTGTTTTTGCTTTGGAATCATCCACATATCTCACGCATCATATTGTTATGACAGGAGTCAGACAGGAGTGATGGGGTAGGATTTACCTCAAAGGTAAGTTATTTATTATGGGAGACACCACCACGGTGTCTTGATGGATGTTATGTATTTTATCATCAGATGGTGTCAGCATGCTCACCAACATGCTCACCAAGAGGAAACAAAGAAAATCTGCTCTAGCACGTGTAATTCTTACATCTGTCCTTTGTCTCCCAGTCTAAGTGTGACCTATGAATAAACATACTGACAGGGCATTATTTTATTATTTTATTTTATTTTATAAAAATTAAACAACTGCACTATTTTTTTTCTGAAAAATACGCATTTATTTCACATTCAAACACAATCAGCTGGCTGCTGGCCACCACAGAGGGATCCTAATTCCTTCAGCTGACAAGTCCAGGTGGAGGGATAAACTGGGTCCCCAGTGGAGATTATATAATGATGGGAATCATAAGACGAGCTATTGAGGTTGCAGTTTTCTCTTCTTTTTGTAGTTCATTTTCATACGTAGAGATCTGATGCTTTGAAGTGGATGATTTGTGTATTGTCTTCTGACTGAAACCTTCAGTTTTTGACAGTTTATTATCTGATGTTATATAACACTGTAACCTCTAAACTTTAAACCTAAATCTAGTTTTTAATCAGATAAGCACAGAAAAGTAGTGTTTTAAATGTCATAGGACAAGTACGCTGTTTAGGCTGTCATACTCACCCGGCTTAATGATTCATGTGCAGTGGATCGGGCTCTAAATTAAATGTCACATCGAGTACTTTTCAATAAAACTGCATGCAGACTGTGTCTACTCTTCAAATTTTGAGTTGTGTCACCATTTTAAACAATTAAAAATATAAATTATTATTTTATAACAATTATTTTTCAGTCTGTACCTGATGATAACAAAAAAGGAGGTGCATTCATTTCTTCAGCTCATTCGCCAGACATAAATAACACTGTACTTCTGCGTAGATAATATGATTATACCTGCCAATCACCATCACTGCTGAAAGGAACTGGGTGGTGAGTCATTTTTTACACATTAGTTATACCGGGATAAGGAGTAAGGACAATAAGGAATAGTGTTCTCAAAGCCTCTTTATGCTAATGTTGGAGAAATCCTCTGTGCTGGGCAGGAGCAGTAATGCATTAGCTGATGGTTCAAAGCTGAGTAAAGCACGCCGTCTTTTCTTTTTGAACTTGCCTTTCAGAGGGAATATTGTGCGCAGACAGCTGGGGAGCGTGTGACTCTCTTGGCTGCTCAGTGTGAGTGTGACAGCCGTTTCAAGATAGTTTTAATGATGTGATCGAGGCCTGATAAAAGCTACTTTAGCAGATGTTGTTGTTTTAATTCTCATGTAAGCTGATAATACTGCTCCCATTTAAAGAATGTATGCAAATAATTGGAAGAAATTTGATTTTAATAGCTGTCCACTTCAGCCACGCCAGCATTTCTTTGCAGTTCTTAGAGGTTTTAGAAGAGCTTCTGCATCTCTAACCTCACTTTAGCTTAGTTTGTATTGACCAGCCTAATTGGCTGTTCCTTGTTGCACCATTAATTCATACTGTGACCTAGTCTCTGCAACCAGAAAGCCCCCATCTGCTCAACAGACAGCACTGAAGACCAATTAGACTCTTAAAGTTGAGCTCTCCAAGTTGATTTCTCACCTTGCTTCTAATAATAGGGCAAATGTGTTGCAGCAGTCCCATACACCTGCACGTAGTGTTCAAGACACACAGCAGACATGAGACAGAGGCTGTAACTTTGTATATTACCACATGTAATTTAGTTTGATGGGTACAGATTCATCAATGCACCATAAGATTTCCCCACCCCTAATCTGATGTAATATTTATCTGGTAAGAAATTTGGCATTCATTACACTTTTTGCTCCTCATTTTCACTCAAGAGATGCTTGTGCTGTCACAGGATATTCCTCACAATATCCTGTGTGATTCACAGTATCTTGTGTATCCTGAAGTGTTCAAAAGCATGCACGCACGCATGAACTTATGCTTGTGTCGCTGGTGTTTTTGGAACCAGTCCCTGTGAACCCCACTGTGACGGTTTTCTGCCTCTGTGAGCACAGGAAACAGGACACACTCAGAATCAATGAAACGACTGTTGATAGAACTGCCAATAAAAGAAGTGTCAATGCACGAGCATCTTTTTTTATACAGTATTATAATGTAAGTAACAACACTGTGTGACAGAAGGGGAAAAGTCAGTAATACGCTTCCCACTGTGTCTTAAAGGAGAACGTAGCGGCAGCACATCGCCTAGTCCAAACTGCTGCCAAGCTCTGTGGGTTTACCAGCGTGACTCCTCTGATAGCTCAACTTCTATTTAAAAAAGGAAAAACATACCCACAGACAATTTTTGTTGATATTATGTGCCATTGTTACATCCCTCAGAGCTTTCTGTGAGTAATACTGCTGAAATATAAGCTCTGATAAGAAATTCTGATAGTATTTGCAGAAAAAGAAAAGTAAACCACAAGTCTTTAAAAATACATTCCAGAGTATGAATCTACTTTAATCTATGTGTTTGTTCTGAACTATGCATTTGATAAATGTGATTAATAATTGTGTTTGGAATAAATACGATTGGCTCTCTAAGAGCGCTGTGATTGAACCTGCCCACCTAATCAGACAACCCCCGGTGGATCTTACTTCAACATGATAGGAATATATTAGCATACATGTCTCTCTGCCCACTCCCCTGCAGTCCAACCCTTATTTTTTACCCACCATGTTTCCATGGCAACCACATCCATTGAGGAGAATCACCGTGTATGTGATATCTCCGTTGCCTGGAAATTATGCTTCAGTCAAGAGGTGCCTTAAATATCAATAAATGTTTGATGTGGTCACTTGAAGGTGGTAACACTGAGTCAGTCTTTCAGATAAAATTTTATTTATTTCACACTGGAACTGCTGAGACTCTGACTAAAATATTAAGGTCTTCTGTTTCACTTCAGAAAGTAAATTCTAAGATTAATGGCTGTGTTTCAGCCTTCAGATAGAATTCTTAAATTTAGAGTCTTCAATAAAACCATTTCTCTGTAGTAATTATATAGACTCTAAGTCAGGAAAGTTAAGAAAAAGGCTTGTAGTTCAGGTAAGAATCAGTTAAAAAGATAAGAGAGAAAAAGCATGACTGTTCATATCTTTGAGTAAACCTGTGAGCAAAAAAGTGACCAATAGGCCTCTGACCCATATTTAGTTCAAGAATTTCATTGACATTGGGCAAGGACGTTACATTTTACTCCACAGGAATAGGATACAAATGTAATAGATAGATAGATAGATAGATAGATAGATAGATAGATAGATAGATAGATAGATAGATAGATAGATAGATAGATAGATAGATAGATAGATAGATAGATAGATAGCATATATTAATTTTCCCCCTTTTTTTTAAGGAAAGATGCTGCACTCACTGACAGAGGACTTGAAAGACATCTGCCTCCAAATTGTGTGAACCTCTTCTGCTCTCCACTTCAACCTGCTAAATCAAGCTACCTGGTCCTGCCATGCTGAGTGCAGTGCTCTGCCCCAAGTCGCAGGCCAATTCGGCACATTACTGGCCTCTCCATGTGTTCCTTCTCGAGCTGCTGATACCAGGAGTCCTGCCTAGTATTTCCAGACTGCCCCCTTCAGCCAAACGTGAGATCATCGTCGATGGGGACTTGGTGATTGGAGGCCTGTTCCCGGTGCACGAAAAAGGCGATGGAATGGAAGACTGTGGTAAGATCAACGAGGGGAGAGGGATCCAGAGACTGGAAGCCATGCTGCTGGCACTTGATGAGATTAACTCCAGCGATCGCATCCTTCCTGGTCTCCAGCTGGGGGCTCACATCCTGGACACCTGCTCGAAAGACACTTATGCTCTGGAACAGTCGCTAGATTTTGTAAGAGCATCCCTCACTAAGGTGCACGACCCAGGTTTCATCTGCCCAGACGGCTCGAGACCAATTCAAAATGAGGTTCCACTGGCCATCTCAGGGGTTATCGGAGGATCTTACAGTGATGTTTCAATTCAGGTGAGTGTGCAAATGTATATTAACCTTTGTTTAGTGTATCAGTTGCACTTGCATGCCTTTACTGAAAACTGTGACACATGCAAAATTGCCATGCCACTGTACTAAGATAAATAGTATACCATATGGTATAGCTATGGTACATCATGTGGGTTTTCTACGTCTTGTACTGACCTCATCTGGGATGAGGGGTTGAGGTGCTAAGTTATCAGCCTATGCTAGCAAGCATGGTTAGCAAGGTGCATCCATAAACTGCATGGGTCCATTGCAGAAACAGAAATACTTGCTTATTGGTCCCCATCTAACGCATGCAATTATATTTTTAGAATTACAGTTAGCAAAATTGGACCACAGACTTCCTGGATGATCTGTCAAAATTAGCTTCAGAGCAAGGCATTGTATGTGTCAGTTATCAGCATGAATCCAAAAGGCACTGACACCCCAAACACAATAAGTGATCTATTTCAGCAATGAGCGGAAGTTTTGCCTCTGGTAATTATCTTCTTTGTCTATGGGGCTCTCACCAAAACAAAGTCCTAATGTTTCTTTAAGTGTGTAAGTGTATATGTAGTCTTTTCAGTTGATTGCGTTTTGTCTGCATCTGTAATCAAGTAATTTGTTATTTCAAGAGCAAATATTTTGCAACTTAACACTTGTACGCCTTTAAAAAAAACTTGTTAATTCACAATATTATTCCAGTTATTTATTTTGTGAGCATGCATTGTGTTACATGGGGGTGGATGCTCATTCACATGTTGAAGTTGCTAAAAGAATCCTTGCATCTCCACTTTTCACAAGCTGTAGAATTGAGCCTTCAGTAGAAGAGGTTTCTCTTTGGCTGGAGTAAGAATTTACTGAGATTATTTTGTCTGAAGCATCAACATTCACAGACACATCAATCACTTTGTCAGCAACTTCATTTCTGCCTTGCAAGGAAAACTGACCTTTCACACATGTATGAAAGGTTGCTAGAGGCAGTTCATCTGACCATAATTAATTAACTCTGATTGCCCTTACATGACATAATTACTGAAGCACTCAGTGTTAGCAAGACAAAGTGCTCAGGAATAATTTGGTTATACACACACACACACACACACACACACACACACACACACACACACACACACACACACACACACACACACACACACACACACACACGCACGCACAATATGTGGCGAAGCCTTGGGTAAACTATACACAAGTAAAGATCATCTCTATTAGCCTTAGGGGTGCGGCAGCATGATCACATTTGAGTTCAGATAATAACTGGACCAATGTTTTCCAGTTTTTCGCTTGTTACATGATAAGCATCATTAATCCAGCTAATAGTCATTTATTATACACCAATATTTAATTAATACTGACTGAAATGATAAAATAACTCAAGTTCTGCTTTTTGATTTTGGGGTTCATCCTGTTTTGTGCCTCCTAAGATTTTGTGTCATGCGATCTGTTAAGTACAACAGTGGAATCTTTGCCACAGGAACCTTTTCAGTGTGTCACAAAGTATTTGTAGTACATGTTCACCTCTAATGAAAATGCTATTGTGGTTTTCCAGAAATATCACTGCTCTGCCCTCTAACTTGTTTTGAGCAGTTGAAACACTACACTGTGGGGAACTTCAGATTTGTTTGTTCAAACAGTACAGTTCCATCACATTTAATTAAAAGTTGGTGACACAGTGAAGATCACCAGTTTTAACAGCAACTTTCTACAGGCAATGTCTATCCACTTTTTTCCTCAGTCAAAGGACCTCAAAGCATAGCATCCTGGCTGCCGGGATTATCCTGGATATTTGTCTCAGAGAAACCCAGCAATAATAAAATACAATGAAAACACAAACAAACAGAGGCACTGGCTTTTGCCACAACACAAAACCTCTTAGGCATTAGGAGACTCATTGTACAGGAGTAACAATATCCTTGTCATGATAAAACGGCAATAATCATTTTATGCTTTATAACAAATTGTTTCATTGTCTGCTAAATCTTTTAGGTTTCTCACTACTTATAGCTACCTTACATTGCAGGAACTTGGTGAAGGTGAAAGTTAACTTACTTGAACAGACTCCTTTCCTCCATTCTTCCTACATTCCTGTCCAAATTCAGCCAGTAAGCAATGAGTCCATGCTCAGCAGTTTTTTGTGGCTGATGAGAAGAACTTACTGTGGAATAGGTACTTTTTCTCCTCTGCAAGGTACTGCAGAGGCAGTTTGACTAGGCACAAAAGGTTATGGTGGCCTAAAAAGCCCGTTAGTTCCTGTGGTGGAAACCAACATTATGTTTCACTGGTTCACGGATTTATGTATGTGACTAATGAAACAGTTTTGTTTCATTCAGTAACATCTCTATTCAGTTATATTGCTGATTCATATTTTTTGTGTCTAATTTGACCACTGGATGCTGTGGCTTTGCTTTTCAAACAAAAAAAAGCTTCTTTCAGCTTTTCTAAAGCTAATAAAAACCCTTTCTTGTAACGTGTTTAAGTAGTCTTCAGGAATAGTTCTTCAGGTTTCTTGAAGGACAGAGCTTTTCATTTGATATTAGTCACAACCTTGATCCCAAACTGCTTCGGTAATGTTGATATCCAGGCTCTGGGGAGGCCAGTCCATGACTGGTAGTCTTCTGTTGTTTATTTTTCTATCCTGGTATGTTTCTACTCTGTTGGCAGTGTGTTTTGGATCACTGCCATGGTAAAAAAAAAAAAAAGAAAAGAAGAAATGTCAATTAGATGCTTTCCAGATGGTATTGTATGGTGGATCAAAATCTGGCAGGACTTTTATGTGTTCATAATTACATCAATTTTGACAAGATCCCCAACACCACTGGCTGAAATGCAGCCCCAAACCACGACAGAGCCTCTGTTGGGTTTTTCAAAAGGTTATAGACACTCATTTTTCTACCTTTCTCCTGACCTCTTCCACACATACTGATGATAACACTGATGATTAGGGTGACTGATGATTAGTATAACTCCATAAGTGTTAACTGTTGATTTTCAGTCCAATTTGAAAAACCCAGCTTTGCCTTCTAAACTGACTCGTTACTCGTTACAGCAGCCAGAACCTGAAACCACAACAGATAACAAAGACTGTGATGAGTGATCACCTGTAGCTGCAGGTTTATAGTGTTAACTGGTTATGATATAATCTGTCAAGTCAATTTCTGCAGTAACGTATAACAAATATAGCAAGTAGTGTAAAATATTACTTTCCCCGGTGTGTTATGAGTTAATGTACTGTTTTACATTAATGAAAAGCAACAGCAGCTTTTGCTCCCTGTTTCCCTTCCTTAAGAATGGCTTCTTGAAAGCCATGCTTCAACTGAGGCCATTTCTGTTGAGGCTTCAGTGAACAGGACATGCTGGATTTGCCCCCCCCCCCCCCCTATTATACATGACTTTCAGACACTGTTTATTGGCTGTGGATAGTTTTTTGAGATGACAATTCTTCCTTTGTCAGTTCAAGTAAATTCAATTCAATTTTTTTATGTAGTGCCAAATCACAACAATAGTCACCCCAGGGTGCTTAATGTTGTAAGATAAAGATCCTACAATAATAGAGAGAAACCCCAACAATCAGACAACCGCCTGCCTATAAGCAGGCAACTTGATGACAGTGGGAAGGAAAACCTCCCTTTTAATACAAAGAAATCTCCAGTAGAACCAGGCTCAAGGAGGGGCAGTTATCTGCTGTGACTGTTCGAGGGTGATGGGAATGAGCTAAGATAAAAGACATGCGCTACTTGTCCTCTACTTGTCAACTTTCCTCAAATTTAATAATGACAAACTGCACACCATGCTGAGATATGCCAAGTTTTTTGGCTAATAGCTCTTTGGGAATCACGTTGTTGAAGCAGAAGTACAGTTTTATGCCTGTCAAACTGTGGTGTCCATGGTATTTATTTATTTTTTTTGTAGATTAAACTAACAAAATGGGAACAAATTATGTGTTTGCGAAAGGCTGCTAGCGTCAAAGTGACTAATGATACAATTTAAAATTGGTTCTTTGCCAAGTTGCTTATTATCTGTTGATACAACACTTGTCCATCCCTTGAGTTAGGTGCCTTTTTTATGTTTGAATGATTCATAGGTCTGTACTAAGCAACAAACAAAGAAAAACATTAGTCTGAACGTGAGTCAGCTATAAGAAAATGAGTGAAAAAGCAACCAATGTCCAAAGTAAAACAAAGATCAAGACTTTTGTGTAGTACTCTAGGTCACTTACAAAGCTTCGTATTTTAACTTATAAATATCACGTGTCATCACTTCAATAGAAAAAGTCATCAGTAATGTTTGCCATAGTGTCAAGCCAATGTTATAAATAACTGAATCCTTTATCCTTTATAACTGCAGGCTGTATGGTTTTCACTTTGAAATCTAGTATTTCTTTAAATATAAAGTATGACAGCTGAACTGTCTCATTTTGCATATCACCATGCATTGAGGAGTATAGATAACACTGAGTTGTGCTACAGCCAGAATATGATCCAACCTTAGCTAAGTTCTTGCAGAGATGAATGCTTCGTCAGAGTGTGTTAAAGCTGAATGGAGAGTTCGACAGAAAGGGACTGAGGATATCCAGCACCATGTTATAATCTTCTAAAGCCTTCATTACACTCAGGGCTTCCTTTCATAGTAATGTTGATGATGCCTTGACAAAAGAACAGCTTGTTTTTTGTCTATTTCCTTGTGAATGAATCTTCAGCAGCCACACAGTCACAAAGGCTAAAAAAGAAACTCTCTGCTTTTTTGTTTTTGTATAAATTTGAATACATACCTCTACTGTCACGATGCTCAACAGTCTCTTTGTGAGTGCCTTCACTTCCTGGGCACTTTAATGAATCGAGCCGTGAGAGTGGCTTGAGGCCCATGGTGGGATTTTTTTGAGAGGTCACTGTCTTCACAGTCCCCATTTATCCCAGAGAAGCACTTTGTGGAGATGAAGGGCATTATAAAACAGAGGAGGATGAGTGCCAGAGACCATCCTGGGGAACTTTGAGAGAAGCTGCTTTTCCCATCTGCGGGATATGTCTCCATTGGCTGGCAGGGATGTGCCCACCTGCGTGTGGAAAAGGCTGATGCTGCCTGTGATAGGGCCAAGGACAAGAGGTGGTAACGATGGTGGGAGATGAGCCAGTTTCTGTTTAGTCTCAAAGGATTTGTTCATAATTAGCCCAGCAACATTTAGAAGGCTTGCATCGCTGCCTTGCTCATCCCAGTGTATTTTGTTGTCTTTGTTATATCTTCTCACAGTTGAGGTTTTTGAAAATAGTTTGCCGTGCCAAACAGGATGTTAGCCATATAGAAGCATCTATGATTCATAACCAGCAGCCCACACATTTTACACCTATGGATTTAGCTTAGCATCACAGAGAAATCATTTAAGAAAGACAATTAAATAATTTTAATGTGTTCCCACAATTTCTTATGCTTGGGTAGCTGAACAATTTAAAAAATGACATTTTCTTAGAGGCATAGCCACAGGTTTATCTTCAACATTAACTTTATGTTGAAGATAAAAAAATGCAACACGCAGAGCTCTGAAGCAGCTCAATCAACTGCACAGACTATATGCACAGCCCAGCTGCTTGTGTCTAATCTACCTACATTAACTCATGTATGGATTGGGAAAAAAGTGTTGTAAATCTTGGGTTACTTTTTTGACATTAAAATTTTTTTTTTAAGATGAACCATCCCTGGCATGTAATATGACAATATCAACTTATCTCCCTTCAGTCTCCAGACATCAAGACTGCAGACATCTAAAGGTGTAATATTTTGAAATTATACTCAAAAAACACCAACTAAATCCTTCAAGACCGGTAGATAAACTCTATTTTATCATTGCTGAAGCATCTGGGAAGGTCCTCAATAATTTCAGGTTATAACATCTGTCCCGCCACATATCGATGTTTAATACGTTTGGTGTGCAGTGTTTTATTAACTCTGTCTTTATTCTGTTTTCCCCCGCTCACAGAGTAAGTCGGGTAAAACAAAAAACAAAAACCAACCTTGCTTTGGTGTTAACTTCAAAAGACTTTTGTTTATCATGTGATATTATAGCTGAATATAATATCGGTTATTTTAGAAGTGAAAAGTTTAGCACATTCAGAGAACACATTGCAGCTCTCTAATTAGCACATCAGTATGTCATTCAAAGTGAAGGAAAACATTGTAATGACTGGAAAGCTGGTTCGAGTCAAGACCCACACAGTCAATAATGGTGCTAGCCTATTTGTGCCTCGATGCACTTCCCTTCATCTCGCCCGTCTTAGAGCTGTTGTTTTTTTTCCTACGTAGTATCACATAAATAAAAAATGAGCCTTTACGCAGAACCCGTGGCTGTTATTTAAAATTTAGCACTGAAGATTGTGTGACAGGAGCACTGCACTTCAGTCTTAATAACAGTAAAAATTGCCAAACCTATCAAGCTGGTTCAGAAGTGCTAGGAGCTAGAAGTGATATATCAAAGCATTATTTTCTAAGAAGGCGATAAAGAGCAGATGTATTCCTGTTCTCAAGTGTGGCTCAAAAGGTTGCTCGTGTGGTGAGTATTGTTTTGCTGGTGGGAGGAAATAATAGGTGTATGTTTAATATGAAGATTTGCCTGTTCCTGAAATAGCTCATGCAAGCAATTCAACAAACAATCCTTTCTGCCTTTGCATCGCCAGCTATATGAGCTGTGATATCAGATTTTGATTACAGCCGGCTGGGATCCACAGACATAAATGCATGCACGACATGGTCTTATATAAAGTACACGTGAATAGGTCTAGCCCTTTGTTTTTGTGGGTTTGTGTGTTTGTATCTGTGGCTTAGTTCAGTTGTTTAAATATGGGTCTGTTTGTGGCCATATATACTTACATTTAGAATCTGAGGTGATAGTGACTTCCTGGAGTGTATTGCCAAATTCAAATCACATAGAACATTATTTGAGGTTCTTGTGCAGTGCCCTGTGCCCTTGTTCATACGAGCTGTTTGGTGAAATGTGGCACTGCATAAGCGTCTGAAAATTAGTTTACTTTTTGATAGTCCCTTTGGATCCTTTACACGCAAGTAGCTGGAGCTGTTTTGCAAAGAAGAATGGGCAAGAAATTCAGTCGCTAGATGAGCAAAGCTGGTAGAGACATACCCTAAAAGACTGGCAGATGTAATTACAGCAAAAGGTGGTTCTACAAAGTATTGCCTCAGGGGACCGAATAATTACACACACCCCACTTTTCAGTTATTTATTTGTAAAAAATGTTTGGAATCATGTATGATTTTCGTTCCACTTCTCACGTGTACACCACTTTGAATTGGTCTTTCACTTGAAATTCCAATAAAATTGATTCATGTTTGTGGCTGTAATGTGACAAAATGTGGAAAAGTTCAAGGGAGGCGAATACCTTTGCAAGCCACTATGTATATATGTATATATATATATAGATATATGTATGTGTGTGTGTGTGTGTGTGTGTGTGTGTGTGTGTGTGTGTGTGTGTGTGTGTGTGTGTGTGTGTGTGTGTGTGTATAGCTCCAAGTGGAAAGAATAGCAAGCAGAAGAATGTTGATTGGAGTTTTCAGTTTTGAAGAAGGTTTTGGAGAACTGCAGAGAGACTCTGCAGCTGAACACAAGGTTCACACTTGGTGTTGGGTTTGCCATAAGAGAAAAACAAACTAGACCGAAGTGAACGAACATTTTTAGTGTAAACTATGTGTCTGTTTGATGTTGCACAGTCAATTAAGTCACCACCGGTGTTCTGCTGTTTCAGCTGTCTCTTCACAGTAGAGCAGAACAACTTAGCCTTAGTGCTGCTCCCTCTCAGTGAGTGTTTTGATCAAAGTTTAAACTGCTGCATACATTAAAATGATGCTAAGCTGTTATTTTCATTAACAACCATTTTCTCATATATTTCAGTGCACCGATAAATTATCATATTCAAATGATAGATTGAACATTCAAAGAGCTCCATACAAACTGCTTTCCGATTCATTTACAGTTATATCACTTTTAGGTTTATTTTTCTTTTACCTTTGATGTGTTTTTGCATAGCCTACAAAAAACACAAGGACTTAGTGGAGCTCAGACTTAGTACATTTATTGTTATTGTTGTTCTTTTTGTTTTTTAAAATGACATGTATCATTAATGTAGCAACAAATCTATTCTTATTAAATTAAATGAACTCTATAGTTTGCCCAAGAATTTAATTACCGTGTACTTTTTTAGCAGCTTGATTAAAAATATCAGTAATTAACATGTTTAATGATTTACACTGCATATTTATTTTTGCACTCAACCCTTTCCTATCAATTTCAGTATTTGAATTTAACTAATACAATTCAAATGCATTGTACTTAATTCAGCAGTAAAACCATATATGCACAAATTTAACCTGTGTCATCTGCTGTATCTACTACAGGACTCAGTTTGATCTTTGGGGCTTTCCATCCTGAAACATATTATAAGACATATTAGAAAGTCTCTTCCCATGTTCCAGCTGTTTCAGTTTTTTAATGCTTCCTCCAAATGTGGTCTAAACTACATGATGCATATTACTGACTGAACCAATATTGACATAGATATTCGGCATGTTGGCCATTGTCTAACTACATTCTTAGATTCCTTTACTTTGGCGACTAACTTTCTTCTTGAAATAGAAACACTTTTTTACAGCCCCCCCCCCCCCCCCCTTTTTTTAATTTGTTTATTTATTTTTTACACACAACGCTACTCAGAACATGTGGTCATGGTTTATTTTTCATGCAATATATTTGATGGAAACTGCTCAGGGAGGGGGCTGTGGTAGACAAAAATTTGCAGAATTAAATGTTGTTTTTTAAATTAACATGAAAAGCAGTCATTCTGTTATATTTTTACATTGAATACTGATGGTGCTCTTTTGGACGTTAATGTTTGAAATATAAGTTACATGACCAACTGGGATAGATAACTGATACATTGTAACTATTCAGTGGACTTACAATACTTAAAATATCTATGTAACTGAATTGCTAGGCCAAAAGAACATAAATAATGACCCTAAAAAAATCTTATACAATCACTAGTCAACAATTTTTTGTATGATAATTTTTCTTTATTATGTTCAAATTTAAAAATCAGAGAAAGGAAGACTTAATTTGAAACATTAGCCCTACATTAGAAATCGTAGCAGGATTGTTTTTCTACATCACACAGTTCAGAAGAAAACTGCACCCAGTTTTAGAGTCCATCTTACAAGGCCAGATCAAAACGTGGAATGGGATGATGTGACATGATCACTTTCTCCAGTACACAATTTCAGAACATTATGATATGTAGATATGTTAGTTTTATCATTCAGCCAAATGTCGGCCTTTGGATGTCTCCACAATCAGATTTATTCAAATTTTTAACAATGTAGCGCACCAGTAGAGAAAAGGTTTATATCTGTTCAACCGTTGCAACTTCTACTCACAGTACTTTCAATATCCTATTCTGAAAGAAAATGAAAATATTACTTGGGGGGGCTTTTTTTTTTTTTTTTAGTGTTTATTGAAATAGTACAATGAAGAGATGTCACGCAAGCCAAGAGAGAGAGAGAGCTGGGAATATACATAGTAAAAGGCTTCAGGGAGGATTCAAACTCAGGCTCTGCAATAGCCTTAGGGTATATGCTTTACCTGATCAATGCGGGAAGCGATAACAGCAGCTCACTTGTGGGATGTATGTCTATATGTGTATATGTAACTTTACCTTTAAGCATTATTAGGTTTCCTACTACTTTGAAGGACAATTTCAAGGTCAGATATAATAAAAGAATTAATATTTGACAATTGCATTTCGCACTTGATAAAGTTCCAGGTCATTTGAGCATAATTTCATCAAAACTGGACGAAAAGTTTAATAATAATAATGATCATCTGAAAAGGAGCACATATCCCCATTTGGGCCATGTTTGCCAAAATTTAAGGGTCGAAATGTATTTCAGTCATTTCAAGTTGCAATTAATCAAATATAATTACCAAAACTTACCAAATATATCACGATAACTGAATACAACCAACAATTTTAAGCATCATTTTCACCTTCAGTCACCCAAAAGTTGTAAAGTTTTACAACATTTAAATAATGATTCAAGGTAATGACATCAGTCAACATAAACATGCCAATGAAATAAATGTTGATTACCAAACAGCTTTCTCTTGACATATAAAGACCTACAGCTTTTTAATAAAAATATTAGTTTATGTATAAATTGGTAGTCATGAAAGCACTTCCTGTGCAGTATAATAGAGCGTTTTCTCTGTTTTTTCCTGTTAAAGAGATTCTGGCTGGACTAATGAGCCTCCTTAACAACAGAACCAAAACAACCCTTAACTATTTAATGTACTTCCATAATAACTATGATATATTAAAAATAACCTGTAATTCTAATGAGGTCTGTAAACTAATTATGCAAATAATATTGCAGTTATGTAATAATAAACCCGTCCTCAAAAAATAAATGGGCACAGCTCATGTTACTTCTACATCTGGAAAGAGTTTCAATTTAAAGATCGCTCATGATTGGTGGAAAATACCCACCCCTCCCCCAGTTGTAGTTGTGACTGCTGTGTAAATATGCTTTGTGAATGTACAATTTTAATTATGATCAGAACTATGTGTAATTTTGGGAATACCTTTGGGCAGTTGATCCAAACAACCTATATAGGTTTGGTTCATCACTAGAGATCTGATTATGGTTGCTTCATATATGATAATATTTCACCTTTCTTCATTATGCACAAACTTAAAAAAAAAAAAAAGTTCTATATAGAGAAGACTTAATATGAGTTTGACTGAAGTTAAAAGCCTGAGTTATAAGTTTGTAAAATAAGGACCCAGGACCCACTAAATAAAATAAATGAGTGTCAGTGAAAGTGTACAGTCCTCCAAAGCTATGTAACTTAATCACAAAATAAAATACAAGTCTAGAGTTTTTGGTGTCTCTTCCTCTGAGCCGGTGCGGTGGGTGTTTCTATCCGACTGAGAGAACAAGTGGGAAATACCACATGAGGATGAACAGACGGTTACTGTCACACACTCCAGTGCCGTCCTGAAAGGTGCGCTGTCAAGCTTCTCCAAGAATCTATTGATGAAGGCCAACTGCCTGTCTAAAAAAACCCTGCAAGAGGAAACTACCTTATTATCATGCAAGTGTGACTGACTGGCTCATTGTGATTGCTGACATGTTAGCTTGCATAAAAGGTGTATATATCCCAGGCAGCATAACCTTAATCAGTGGATTTAATCAGGCATACCTATGTCTCAACAACAGACATATCTCAGTGTAAATAACTGCATGAGACCACACTAAGATCACTGGAAAGAATACTACTGGGTACAGTTTCAATGCCAAAATACATCATATTTACTCTATTTCTCCCCTCAGGAGGTTGTGGTGTATTTTATGCTGCTTCTTAGCTTTTGGGTATTTTAGCTTAACAAGTTTAAGCAGATGGCAACTTGCAGATAGGGATTAGTGTGATTTTTTTAGTCTTAACAGCCTACTGTGGATTGCATTCACAACAACAACTAGTCTCACGTCTGTGTTTTGACCTGATATACATGAGGCACTTTGTTAGTTACACCATGCTAGCACCATATCGATCCCCTTTAGCCAAAAAAACTGTTTTAATTCTTTGTGACATACAGTTACCAAGGTGCTGGAAATGTTACTCAGACACTTTGGTCCATATTTTCATGATGACATTACACAGTTACTGCAAATTTGTTGGCTGCACATCCATGATGTGAATCTTGAGTTCCACCATTTCCCAAAGCTGCTCTATTGGACTGAGATCTGGTGACTGTGGAGGCCGTGTGAATACATTCACTGCCATGTTTATGAAACTAGTTTGATTTGAACTTTGTTGGAAGGCATGTTTTCCTGCGGAGCAGCCATCAGAAGATGGGAGCACTGTTGTCATAAAATGGTTGTTATTGGTCATCAACAATGCTACTGCTAAAGTATCCTCCACACCATAATACCATCCCCACAATGGAGAATCCATACTTTAATGTTGTTTATCTCAACTTCGTGCTTTTGACTTGATTTTTTTCTGGCTCTTGGTTTAAATTTAAGCAGGTTGTCTTTAACATGCCTAAATGCAATGAATTGCTACCGTGTGATTAGCTGATTTGATATGTGCACTATCGAGCAGACAAAGAGGTGGTAAATTAAATTAATGATGGTTAGCACTGTTGCCTCACAGCAAGAAGCTCCTGAGTTCTACTCCACCATCAGGCCAGGGTCTTTCTGTGTGGAGTTTGCATGTTTTCCCCGTGTTTGCATAGGTTCTCTCTGGGTTCTCCGGCTTTCTCCCACAATCCAAAGACATGCTGTCAATGGGGTTAAGTTAATTGGAAACACTAAATTACCCATATGTGGGAATAAATGCGAGTGCGAATGGTCGTCTCTGTCTATGTTAGCCCTGCGACAGACTGGCGACCTCTCCAGGGTGTACCCTGCCTCTCGCCCTAAGACAGCTGGGATAAGACAGCTTATCCTGAAAAGGATAAGCGGATTGATGGATGGATGTTTTTATATATAGCACCAAATAATAATAACTTACAAATAATAACTTACATCTCAAGGTTAACAAAATATTACTGAGTAACATGATCTGGGAACATGCTACATGCAGAACACTGTATACTTGGTGTGTATGCAGGATAATACATATGATTTATATCATCACAGAAAGGACTAATAGCTCTGTTTAGGATTTTGTGAGCTGGAATGAGAGACCTGGGAGACAAAATGGTACTTTAATTGGGGCTTGGAGTTAGTGTAGTAGGTTCCAATTACATACACGGGGATGCCATTGTTTGGAAAGCCTCCAGGCAAACAGTGGTGCTTGAGGGAGGAGGCGGTCACATTGAAGCCCATGGGTATTCACTAATCACCACTGTGTCTCATAGGGGATTCCTGGAAAATGACAAGTTTTTACTGCCTTGCTGCCATGGCACTGTAATACTGTGTGGGAAAATAATTGCCATGAGTTTATGGTATGACTACGACACAGTCGTTTTCTGCAGGCTTGTGTTCAACAAGGATGCCACGCTGAGTTGTCAGTCAAAGATTATCATCTAGCCCTGGTGAACTCAGCAGCACCAGCAATCAGCTCCAGGAGGAAATTAATGTATTATCTGGGTTACATGGGTATCATAAGTCCCAGCAAAATCTTCCCCCAATAACTTGACAGAATGGCTCAAGTGGAGAAAACAGAAAAATCCCACTGATAAAACTCCTATCTGTCTGCCATTGTTGCTGTTGTTATCTGCACTATTGTTGAATCGATTTGTGGCACTGGCTGCTGGTGATGTGGATCTCTGACACAATAAGCAGTCTGAGATAGAGAAACACTGAATTGTTGCTGTTTCCACAGCCAGTCTCCACCGCTGAGCTGAATCAGACTATCAGACAGATAGCTAATCTGCACTTAATGGCTCCACTTAAACTACAAACAGAATATACAAGTCAAAAAGTAGAATAGCTTAAAAATATATAAACAAATGAATAAATACTTAATGCAGGACTTATAAGTAAATTAATTAATTTCTACACTTTATTATATAATTTACAGCAAAAACAATGACTCTGCACTCTTCATTATTATTTTGGAACCCATATTTTTGTAATTAAGAATTGATAAAACATCTATGTGTAATGCAAGACAGGTTAAAAAGTACAATTAAAGGAATAGGTATATTTAATAAATTTAAACAAATATGACTGTATGTTTAAAAAATCTTGTTCAACTTTGTAGTGTTGGGAGCACATCAGTGTACGGCTCAAGCCTTTTTCTGAAATTCCAGCAAATAATCACTTGGTTTGTCTGACATACAAAATACAGTGGAGGCACTGTCATGGTGAGGGTCTGCAGTGTCGCTAGTGGTGTTGGGGATCTTGTCAAAATTGATGGACATGAACACAGCAAAGTACCATCAGATTTTGATCCATCATGCAATGTGTCTTTGTGGTAGCATCTTCATTTTCAGCATGAAAATGATCCCAAACACTCTGCCAATGAATTCAATTCAATTCAATTTTATTTATACAGCGCCAAATCACAACAACAGTCGCCTCAACGTGCTTTATATTTTAAGGTAGACCCTTAGACCCTAGAATAATACATACAGAGAAAACCCCAACAATCAAATGACCCCCTATGAGCAAGCACTTTGGCGACAGTGGGAAGGAAAAACTCCCTTTTAACAGGAAGAAACCTCCGGCAGAACCAGGCTCAGGGAGGGGCGGCCGTCTGCTGCGACCGGTTGGGGTCAATGCAGTAAAACCATACCTAGCTAAGCACAGAATGCAGCACTATCAGTCATGGATTGGCCTCCCCAGAGCCTGGACCTCAACATTACTGAAGCAGTGTGGGATCATCACAACAGAGAACAAAACAAAAGGCAGCCAACATCCAAAGCAATGCTTTGAATGTCCTCCAAGAAGCCTGGAGAACTATACCTGTAGACTCATCAAAGATTAGAAAAGAAAGCCTGCCTAAGAGAGCTCAGGCTGTGTCTAAGAATAAAGATGCTCATACCAAATATTGACTTTCAAGCTTTTAGAATTGTACAAACTATTTTTCCCCTTATTTGTATGTTTATTTATGTTTAAATATATTTCAATATATCACTGCACCTATTTCCTTTTTTCCCAGCAGTTCCTGTGTATGTATAATATATATATATATATATATATATATATATATATATGTATATATATATATATATATATATATATATATATGTATATATATATATATATATATATATGTATATATATATATATATATATATATATATATATATACATATATATATATATATATATATATATATATATATATATATATATATATATATATATATATATATGAGAGGATGTGATGAGACTGTTTTGATAGCATTTTCATTTCTTTGCTTTCCTCAGGTGGCTAACCTCCTGCGACTGTTCCAGATCCCTCAGATCAGCTATGCCTCTACTAGTGCAAAGCTCAGTGATAAAACCCGCTATGACTACTTCGCTCGCACCGTGCCCCCTGACTTCTACCAAGCTAAAGCAATGGCTGAGATTCTGCGTTACTTTAACTGGACATACGTGTCAACAGTAGCATCAGAGGGTGACTATGGTGAAACAGGCATTGACGCCTTCCAGCAGGAGGCCCGCTCTCGCCAAATCTGCATTGCCACTTCAGCCAAAGTGAGTCGTTCCATGAACCGCCAGGGCTATGAGAATGTGATCCGCTCCTTGCAACAAAAGTCTAACGCAAAGGTTGTCATCCTGTTCACGCGCAGTGAGGACGCTCGCGAGCTCCTTGTGGCTGCTGCCAGAATGAATGTCACTTTCACTTGGGTGGCCAGTGATGGGTGGGGAGCACAGGAGGGTTTGGTGAGGGGCAGCGAGACTGCAGCAGATGGAGCTTTCACCATTGAACTAGCCTCCTATCCTGTCAGAGAGTTTGAAGACTACTTTACCAAACTGAACCCATCGACCAATATGAGGAACCCGTGGTTCAGGGAGTTCTGGGAGCACCGGTTTGACTGCAACCTACAGGAGCCTGGCTGTGCTGACTACAGCTTACGAGATGGAACTTTCGAACAGGAATCCAAAATCATGTTTGTGGTGAACGCAGTCTATGCGATGGCCTATGCCCTGCACAACATGAGGCAAGCAGTGTGCTCCAACACATCTAAGGTCTGCGATGCTATGAAACCAGGTAATGGCAAAAGGTTCTACAAGGAGTTCATCTTGAAGACCAAATTTGAAGGTATGCACAACATAAGTAAACAACAAACATGAAAAAAAAAAGAATTTAACATGTTTTTTAAATGGTTGGAAGTGGTAATATTTCACCATGGATACAAAGCAAATAAGGGTTGCAAAGAGCCATGACACAGGATTAAGCAAACAACTTCTGCTGAGCAGAGAAAGGCTTTGTAATTATTCAATTAGCAAAAAATAATCCATGAATTGGCACTGAAGAAACAGCGGGCAGGGAACATACTTTTCTTAAAATAATACTGACAGGACGAATGAATGAACAAATTCAGAGAACAGCTGTGGCTCAGGAGGTTGAATAGGTGTTGAATAGGTGCATTAATCCTAAGGTCAGTGGTTTGGATCCTTGGATCCTCTAATTTGCTGTCAAAGTGCCATTGCCCTCCTGAACTAACACTAACAACATATGCGTGAAACTGTCTTATGTTAAAAATGTGATTTGTAGTATAAAGGGCTTAGAGGGCTTGATAGGAAAAGCTGTATATAACGCAGTGCATTTATATTTCCTGTTACATGAAATAGCAGAAAAAAAAGTATTTTAATTTAAATTATACAAAAACATGTGTTCTTCAGTCCATGAATTGAACTTTGGCTCTCTTTTTCTTTTTTTGCCTTTTGTGTTATTCTTATATTATTATTATTATTATTATTATTGTTGTTGTTGTTGTTGTTGTTGTTGTTGTCATTATTATTATTATATTCCTGGCTTTGAATTTTTAAATCCTTTATATTTCCTTTAAGTCTTCATTGCTGTATTTTATGCTTCCCACCAGCACCATTCAAACCTGCAGACACAGAGAACATGGTGCGCTTTGATTCAGTTGGTGATGGCATAAGCCGCTACAACATCTTTCATTACCACAAAGACGAGGGGAAGTTCGTCTACAAGAAAGTTGGTTACTGGGACCAGAACCTGACCTTGAATACCACCATGGTGCACTGGCGTGGTGATGTGCCACCAACCTCCCAATGTAGTGACCCTTGCAGGAAGAATGAAGTGAAGAGCATGCAGCCTGGTGATGTGTGCTGCTGGATCTGTATTCCCTGTCAGTCCTACCAGTACCTGCAGGATGAGTTCACCTGTGCTGACTGTAGTTTCGGTCAGTGGCCTCTGGCTAACTTGACTGGCTGCTATGATCTGCCTGAAGAATACATCCGGTGGGAGGATGCCTGGGCTATTGGGCCTGTTACCATTTCTTGCCTTGGCATACTGTGTACCCTGTCAGTAGTAGGCGTATTCTTCAAGAACAATGAAACACCGGTGGTTAAAGCAAGTGGACGTGAGCTCTCCTACATCCTGTTGTTGGGAGTGCTGATGTGCTACAGCATGACCTTTATCTACATCACCAAGCCTTCCACAGCTGTTTGCACCCTACGCCGTCTAGGCCTGGGGACCTCCTTCGCAGTATGTTACTCAGCTCTCCTAACCAAGACGAACCGCATCGCTCGCATCTTCAGTGGGGTAAAGGATGGAGCGCAGCGGCCACGTTTCATCAGCCCGGCCTCCCAGGTAGCAATCTGTGGTGCTCTTATCTCCTGCCAGCTTCTAGTGGCTGTTATCTGGCTGCTTGTGGAGGTGCCAGGGGTTCGAAAGGAGGTGAGCCCAGAGAGGAGAAACATTGTTACGCTCAAGTGCAACAGTAGGGACACCAGCATGCTCATCTCTCTCACCTACAATTGCATTCTCATCATCCTCTGCACCGTCTACGCTTTCAAGACAAGAAAGTGTCCCGAAAACTTCAACGAGGCCAAGTTCATTGGGTTTACCATGTACACCACCTGCATCATCTGGCTCGCCTTTCAGCCTATCTTCTACGTCACAGCCAGTGACTACAGGGTAACTATCCAGAATTTTTTTTTTCCTGATAAATAGCAAATTGAGTATTTATAATTCATATTTCTATAAACCTCTAAAGCCAACTTATGTGGAGTAGTGCAAACAAAGTCTATAAATGACTGTCCCCTGTGTTTTTATCATCCCTGAAGAAGGTGTCACTTTCACATTCCATTTGATCACCTTCACCTAGACTCATGAAAGCTTTCTTTTCATGTGAGTTGAAGGATCTTTCAAGAAAACAACAAAGATATACACATAGAAATAGTTAAAGACAGTCAGATTGATTCATTAAACCGTGGCATTACTAAATGCTCTTTGACCCATTTTTTCAGCTAAGAGATGGATTCTAGAGATTTACAATAGGTTTTGTTTTTAAAAACCTAGGCTAAATCCCAGTGGGAACCCATACAGGGAACACAATAAGCAACATTATGGTCTGTATTAATAATCATTTTGAGCGGCCTACTGTTGCCCATTTTGTGGCACTACCTCCCTAATAGGAAATTTGACAAATCTGCTACAGAGTTGTCGCATAGGGATAATGTTTTTGCAGCATTTAGCCTTTAAAAAAATCACTACAGGCTAAATTTAGTCTGTAGTGCATCAAACTACACTGAATAAGCATGCTGAATATGCATTGTGACTTTAGCCATATAGCATATTAGTCTTATTAATATCTGCATATATAAATGCATTTATTTATTTGTGCAATGTGACATAGGATAAATAACACAAAACTTTAAGCATAAAACTGACAGACCATGTAAGTTATGAGTGCTGATGCCTTAGGCAGTCCCAAGGCTACTGTCACAGCATTTTGGTCGAAGTGTGCAACAAGGCCTTTGTTGTGCAAACAGATAGGGGGGAGGTCTAGGGTCACAGAGGGTTTGTATCATGAGAAACCTCTGGCTTTTCATGACTGTTGTAAGCAGCCTTTTGGGTACTCAACCCATGAACCAAAAGCCAACTTTCCTGATCCTTAGTGGCCCCTAAGAGACCAGATACATTTTGTAGGAAATAAGGCTTCATACTAAAATTGCAACCGAGAGATTAACTGAAGGAATGAGGGGTTTCACACTGCACTGGAGATCTTGATGATTTGGTTCTGTGTGACAACAATAACAATGGCTGTGGGTTCAGCTGCCACATTTCAAATTAGAGTTGGATAACACGGTAATATCGTAATGAGGGTAGCCTAGTGAATCATGATGAGCCCAAGGTTTTACTGTTATGTAGACACATTTTCTTTCATGTTCAAAACCTTTAATTTTTTTCCGTCTCCTTTCTACAGTATAGTTTCTGTAGTATGAACTTTACTCACTGGGTAATAAAACAGTGAGTAAACAACCTATAAAGGCTAAATTAAAGTACATTAAATTGTGCTTCATAAAAGGGAAGGAAATTTAAGAAAGAGTAATAAGCTAAAACGACATTAAATGCAAATGTCTAACAATGAAATACATCATACAAATACAGCTCATGTTGTGCTGTTGCAAACACTGGTGGTTTCTAATTACTTGTGTAATCTGTTTAAAGGGAATAGCTGCTAGAAAGTTATCTTTATGGCTGAAAAAGATTAGGAGCTGCAGAGAGAAGGCAAAGTTATGTTACCAGGAGTCCTGGTGGTGCTTTTCACTACTTATTTTTGAAGTTGAAATGCATGATGACTTCTCATATTTCTGCAGTGCTGTTATTGTGCAGTATGTTTGGGAGAGATTTCACTTCATGCTGTGGTTCTGCAAATAGAAGTTCCTGGACTGCAGGGGTAACCAGTGGGGTGGGAAGAGACGGAGCTCAGGAAGATGACCCCAGCAGTCAGCTCACATTAGCAGCTGAAATATGACTAACAAGGCTCCGACTTTCCAGGACAGCCAGCTGTGCTTATCTCTCTTTCGACTTCTTGCCCTCATGTTCATGCGCATACAAATGGACAATTAGAATTGCTAACAAACGCAGCTGAAAACCACACACTGTTCAAAATGTAAAATATGGCTAATAATGTGAGAATAATAACTATAAGAAACCTGAAAGGGACAAATTTGATTTGTTTTTCATTTTGATTCCATCCAGGTAACGTTTTCTTTTGCTTTCTGTTTCTTGAACAAAAAGTTGATTATCAGTTGTTAACCTTCTGTTAAACATCTAATTTATTATATCACTATTTATTAGTAAAGCTTATATCCATGTATAAGTGAATATTTGTTACAGGGTTGTGTTTGGTTTTTGATTGACTTTTAGAAAAGATGTTAATGTAAAGATTGATTAATGGATGTTTGAAAGGAACCACACATTAAGGTTAAGGTTTGTAAATAACCAGAACAGGGAATAAATGAAAATATGAGTGATTTGATCAAAGGCTGTGTGAGAGAGAAGAACTGGGACCAGGTGGCCTTTGAATGAACTTCATTAGTCTTTTTGAAGACCAAATGAAAAAACAAAAAACAAAGAGCAGACTGATGTAGCCATCATTACACACATGCTCTCTTTCATCCCAGGTACAGACCACCACCATGTGCATCTCCGTCAGTCTGAGTGGCTCCGTGGTTCTCGGGTGCCTCTTCGCCCCAAAGGTCCACATCATCCTTTTTCAGCCCCAGAAAAATGTGGCCACACTAAGAGTCACAACCAACCGCTTCAGTACCACAGTTTCTACGTCTGCCTCTGCCCCCAGCTCAAGCTTCTCAAAAGGTACTAATGCAGAGTATACAGAATATGGTTCTTTACTTGTAAAAGAAACTATTAACACAACATAAAGACAAAGGACTACCAGATGGTCTTTAGCTCAACATGCTAACATACACACTTTATATGGTAAATATGAATATACAGCCAGGAGATTTAACACAACTTATCAGCTAACATGGCTTTCTCCAATATTAAACAATCAGTCTACGTAAAACTTGGAGATTATTTAATTTGTAGACGAGCACAAATGGGCTGCAAGCTGAAAAATCTGTTGTTTCAGGATTTGCCCATTATTTTAATTGGCCTTTTTATTTTTAATTTTATTTATTTATGATATTTTTTTGCATATTTGTCACACTTCACAGGAAATAAAAAGCCCAGTCAAACCAACTTGGCCCTGTGTGAAAGAGTAATGCTTTATCGCATTGTTCTTGCTGCCAGCAGTGTTGGTCAAGTTACTTGAAAAAAGTAATCAGTAACTAATTACTGATTACTTCCTCAAAAAAGCAATCCCGTTACTTTACTGATTATTTATTTTCAAAAGTAATTAATTACTTAGTTACTTTTTAAAAACACGATTTACAACCTGAATAACTAATAAAGCGATAGATCTTTCAGCCCACTTCTACTTTTTCTGCATAATCCATCATACAAAATGTAATCAAATGGAAAAGTCTCTTTTTTTTTTAACTTGTTTTATCAGTTTTAATCTTTTAACTTTATGCATCAAGTAAAAATTTAATTATATGCAACATTCTCTGACTTGAAGAAATTAGTTTAACATTTAAACCTATTTTCTGCACATTCCAGCACATAAAATAAAATATTTTTTGTGTTTACACTCAGTCTTTCAAATAGTTACAAGTAACGCGTTACTATACACGTTACAAGTAACGTGTTACTGCCTAATCTCTGGCTGCCAGGGGTGCCAACACCAGTTATTAGGTTTAGGGAGCAATTACTTTTTCACAGCACTGTAAATGAAATATACAGTACTGTTTAAATTTGTGAGGTGCTGGCAGGCAAATAAGAATATGCCTGTCTGTGTTCTTTCTAAGCTGAGATACCCTTTTCCATACGGATAGGGCATCTTACATAATTAAAAAATTAAGTAAGTATTACAAAAAAGTAAGTAATTAAAATGTATAAGAATCACAAAAGTGCTTCACAATAAAATCAGAAATAAAACTGGGTAACAGTTGACAGTTTCACTGTGAAACTCAGATCAAAATGACAGCATTGCAGTAAAACACTGAAATATCATTTATTTCATTTTTTTTTTTTAATTTATTATTCTTATTTAGTGGAACATGGGTAAGAGTGAAGAAATTTCTATATAATACTGAAAGGTTTTTCCTGCTTGTTTCTGTAGTTTTGCAGCATAGCTCTGCAATTAATAACCATGCCATTATGTTTTTCTTTTCATTTTGGGTAAGAGAAAGTCTTATCTGAAACCAATTAATAAACTGACTATGTTCACAGACAAAAAACACATTAAATATATATGAGACGTTTACATGGTTCTATAGTGAGCGTGCCATTTACTCTTTTATAGCTGGGAGACCTCACACTGCTTTTAGTCCAAAAGAAAAGCTGCGCATTAAAAGGCTTCTGACACTTTATGCTTTATCTCGTCTCTTAGACTAAAGTGATTTCTGTTGTCAGAAAAAAAAATGATGTAAGAAATAAAAAGTATTTAATTGCTGCAATTAAAAGTAGGAATTCAACAATGTAAGGATACTGTCTGGAAAATAGCACTGTAAGCTGTGATGGATTTCTGGTTGCAGTATTTCACATTGTTCAATTATAGCTAGTGATGAAGCAACCGGACAGAAACTGTATTGTTTTGTAACATTTTATGTGCAAGTCTGTATAATCGTGATCAGCCAAATAAACTTCACAATAAAAGTCATGCACAAAAAGGATACCTCAAAATTGTACTTAAAGACAGGGTGCCTAATGTATTTGGACCACTTGCTCCTCGCAGCTTTTATCTCTGGTTTGCAGGAAACTCTAACATCACTGCTTTTATTCCCTCAGGATCAGCCTCCAACTATGTGCCAGCAGTTTGCAACGGGCGAGAAGTGGTGGACTCCACAACATCCTCTTTGTGAAAAACATTCCTCTCTAAGCAGAAGCAACCATCCTGTCATCAATCATCCTTCCATCCAACAGAGCTGTGTATGACAAAGCCCCCATGGCATCTAACATGTTGCAGAGAGATAACTAGACTGACAGTGGCAATGGTAACTCTAACTGTGAAAGCGTAACGATGTTCTTACAGTGAGCAGTATGTATCAACTGTAAAGCCTTTTTTTTTGTATAGATTTAATATGCTGTGATCTCCTTGGTTTACAGATAGATGTGATTAAATGCACCGTGCCTTGTCCTAAAGAGTCTTGTTGTCAAATGGGTGGTTGTGAAGCAATAGTGTTATACAAAAACAAAAGGCTGTTCTTATTGTGTTCTTACAGTGCTGTGAATATATCCAGATGTTTAGACATTGACAAAAAAATGCTTTGAGATAAAGTTAGCCCTTCTGTTAAGCAAAATGTGTGACTAACTATAGTGAATGTGATGAAAACTAGGCAACTAGACAACGTAAAGGACGTGTGTTAATGTAGACTGGTATAGCAGTGCGTGCTTACTTGTAATTTATGTAAATAAAATGTTCTTTTTTAATATTCAAAGATCAAATTCTACTTTGTTTGGGTTCCCACTTTCAGTCAAATTCAGAGGAGCTATGCACAAGAATCGCAATTGAGATCTGGATGCGTGATTAGCCGATTTCTGCCATTTCAGTAAATTTTCAGTTACCAAACTAGTGCAGGATAGCTGCTGTTTTAATAGTTGAGTACCTGCAATTGTACATGGGGGAAAAAAAAGTTCACACGAATCCTACATTTACACATTAAATGCGGACTGGCGTTTTAGATGTGAAACTGTACCCACTGTCTGCCTGCAGCATAAATAGAAGTGACTTTATTAAAAATTTAAATGTTATTGTCTGCATGTTTAACTGTGAAAGAAGATGATACTGTTTTTTCCCCCCTATATGGCATACAAAATTAAGAGTTGGATAATAAAACGATTCCTAATGAAAATGGCATCAACATGTCCACCTGGGTCTAAGTGGACACCTGCAGGATGACTGAAGATGGTGCAAATACCAATTCTTGGTAATTCTTGGTTATTATATAACAATAACTGTCACTGACATAATGTCACTAGTCAACAGCTTGCAGTCCCTGAGGCTGGTCTGACAAATCACTTGTATAATTAAGATTTTGTGCACTTTCCCTCCTGTAAATACCAAGTAAATGTCAAGTAAAGTAAAAGTAGAAATAAGCTGTAAACCTTTTTTTTCCCTTATTACTAAAAGATGCCAATATACTTTCAATTACATTTTTATGAGATTCAAATGATATGCTGGTCTGCTACCACCATATCTATGATTCACAACTTTTGATCTGACTCCTCCAATACCCTACACACAGAAGCAGTCATCACTTTTCCAGACACACTTACAGCCTAACTTTCATAGAACATCATGACACTTCAAAACTTTATGATCACAAAATAGAACCAGCAGTCTTTTTTCCTCTCCTACAATTCAGCCTCTTCACACTTTATTTTTATGCAGGGATGCCTTACCAACAATGCTTTGACTTCTTCACTAAACCAAAAGCTGTTATTGTCTTTTAATAACAAGAGGAATCCACAGACAACTGTAGAAACAGATACTGTCTGGATTTTATTTTTTATTTTTTAAAGTAAGTAAAGAAAAAATAAATAAAATTAAAAAAATCCTGAGATTTTATTTTTTATTTTTAGATCTTTAATTTACAAAAGGAAAAGCATTTAACAGTTTTCTATTCAGCGCTTTTAGTTTCCTCTGGATCAGAGGGTTTCCTTTTAAGAGGAATAACATAAATTCCATTCTTGGCTTCCTTTAGTCTCCACCATCGTCCCAATCTGTAAACAAAACAAAGATTTATTTACAAATCATTATTTTAACACTAACAGTTCACTGAAGATTAATGATTAACCACCATATGGATTGTTAATTAAAAAACAAATAAGGAGGGATGGAGTAATAAAACACTGGAGAAATGGTTTAAATCTGATATCTGGTAACAGGTCATAAACATTTTGTATTAAACGATCACCACAGTGAGCTTGAGGCTTTCAGAAGAAAAACTGAGGATGGTTTGCCCACTCAATAGAAGACTGCAAAGAATTTCATCATCTATGGTACATTAAAAATCAGAGATCCGGAGAAATCTCTTTGCGCAAAGGTTGAAAACCAGTAATTAATGTCTGTGATCTGTGTGTCCTCAGGCAACACCGTGCTGGAAACAGACAATTCTGAAGTAGAAATCAATGCACAGGCTCAGGCACACTCCTGAAAACTGTCAGTTCATTAAAACTCTAGCATGCAAAGCAAAAACCTCGAGGGAATAAACAGTGATTGAGAAATGCAGAAGCTGTCTCTGAGCCCGAGCTCATCTAAGATGGATTCAGGTAAGGTTAGAAAAGAAAAAAAAAGCACCTCTCCAATGCTCCAATAAAACTTTTTTGGAAAACACGGATATTGCACCTTCGGAAATAAAAAAGGGTGGGGGACCACCTGACGTGTTATCAGTACACAGTTTAAAAACACTGCTATAGAGCAGTATTAATGCACACAGTACGAGTAACCTGCACATCTTTGGAGGCACAATTAGTCTGACTGACATATCAGCTAGGCCATTTCCTGATCCCGAGGTTTTGGTATTTATAATGACTGATAAACATTTACAAAGTAAAGAAAAGACAAGATCCCTTCAGATAAGTCATAAGTTTTGATTGCAGATGAAGGCAATCTGTAACTTCCCTATAAGCAACAGCTGGTCCAGAGAGCAAACGAGTAATTGGTCAATACAGGTATTAGTCATAAAAATCCTATCTGTCGGACAAGGTTTTGGATTAATTAAACTGTACTGTAGAGAACAGTTCGCTCTGTGGTAGCTGGGATAATCCCCCCTGAAATGGATAAGTGGAAGAGATGGTAAATGGTAAAATGGACTGATTCTTATATAGTACTCAAAGCACTCTATACAACATGCCACATTCACCCCATTCACACAAGCACCACCTTGTATGCGTCTAAGTGCTTAGTACCATTCACACACATTCATACACCAATGGATGAGTGAAGACTAGGGGCATCCAGGGATCGAACCACTGACCTTCTGATCAGTAGATGACCTGAGCTACAGCCATGAGTGGGTGGATGGATTGATTTACTATAGAGCAGCTCAGACCCTCCAGTACACAAGAAAGCATTTTGGATATCAAATTACAATAATCACTGTCAGTTCCCCTCAGCAATTTTCACAGTGGTCAAGTTTAACACTGTTTGTTTCATATGTCAATACAATCAAAATAAAGAAAAAAAACAAAACAAAAAAAAAAACAGTTCAGATTTACATGTCATTCTGTAAAATCTGTAACTATGATCGACACACCAAAACAAAATATCCGATCCACAAAAGTTGATTTTGTTCATCTGGACAGATTTTCAGTGGGATAAATGCTTCGTCACTCATTCAAGTGACTTCTTCAGTCTCAGCTGACTGCAGGTTTCCCCAACATGAACAGAATCATCTTTTGTGGATTTACTGACCTGGATGATTGAGCATGCATCAAGACAAAATATCTGATCCACTTGCACATTTTATTTTACCTTGCATTCAGCTAAACTGATCGAAAATACTACATGACAAGTGTGACATTATCCAACATCATACTTCCTGGTTACCTTCAGTTAGTAACTGCATAACTATATGAATGAGGCCAAGTCAACCTAAAAATTCTAAAATGTTAAAGATGGATTAACACTGCCACCTAGTGGATGTTTTGTCCACTAAACATGAACTTGTGCTGACATTCATTAGTTTTCAGGAACTTTAGTTTCTATGGAAACATGAGTATAAATGTACCTGTGCTCCTGTCCAACTCCTGCAACCAAGAACTGACCAGAGCTTGAAAACTTCAAACTGTTGACGAAACCAGACTAGGCAGGAAAGGAAAGTAGAGAAAGAAAATAAGCATTTATGCAACTTATTATTATTTATTTATTTAAATGAGAGGAAAGGGTTAACTGCTTACCACTGGTACACTGAACAGAGGCTGAAGCCCACGATAATTCTGGCCACATTTCCACACATTAACCTCTGAGTTGTGGGAGCCTGCAAGGAAGATCCGTTGTTATACAAAGCCAAATGACGACAGCTTACTTAAACACCA
Organism: Astatotilapia calliptera; assembly: GCF_964374335.1. Taxonomy (NCBI): domain Eukaryota; kingdom Metazoa; phylum Chordata; class Actinopteri; order Cichliformes; family Cichlidae; genus Astatotilapia; species Astatotilapia calliptera. The sequence continues at coordinate 15,806,541 of NC_137426.1, read as the reverse complement.
ACCTAGGTTGATGTATTACTTTGATGTCCTTTTCATCAGGAATGAATTTATTACTTGCACTGAATACATCTGCATTCAAACAAATCACTCGTAAAACACTTTATTTACATTATCCTGCGAATAAAAACGGGTCCATGTGTTACTGAAAAGCACATGAAGAGGTTTCTCACAGCTATAGGCACCTGAGGCAATAGTATCAGAGTTCTGAAGTGCCGCCACTGAAGAGACCCAATGAGGCTGCTCAATCCCTGCATCACCATGGCAACCGTGGGCCCGTTTCACTGTGCTGAGAGGTTTCTTCTTGTTGACACTCCAAAGACACACAGAGCTGAGGTTGTCAGGAAATATGAATGAGTTAGTTCACACTATTACACACCGAATAAATAAAAATGGAGAGAAAGAAACTGAATCAACATAGCAGCAAATTATTACCCATCATCTGCTCCTGTTACCATGTGTTCCTCATTTATGAGTTGGATACAGTCAATTGAACCCCTTAATAAAAGACAACAAAATCAGAGTTGTCAGTCTCACTGTATGCTTAAAGAAAAATAGACTATAAATAAATATGCATTTATGAATGTGTACATCTATTAAAAAAAAATTTAAAAAAATCAAGCTGTGCTGTTAAATTTTCAGAATGAAAATTACTCCAATACATCTAATATCAAAAGATTTTATATAAATCAACCAACAGACATGTTTAATGGTAGAGGGACAATAAAAACCACGCAGCAGTCAAAAAGGTAGTAACAAAGGTAACAAAGGTAGTAATAATTTGATTTCTTTCATATTTTTTCAAACTTTATATGAGAGTATAGTGCCAGCAGCAGAAGAGCAAGATCATCCATGAGAAATTGTGCTGATTTTTGGCCATTTTTGGTTGCTCCCTTATTTCCCTAGGGGTTGCCACAGCAGATGGGATCTGCGTGTATGATTTGGCACAGCCAGATACCTTCTGACACAACATTTATCCAAGCCTGCGACTGGCTCTCTGAGTAGCATGACTCTGGGTTTGTTTGCTCTCCGTCTTGAACTGAAGATCTTTTGCATGTAAGGTTAATGTGTTAACGACTACACCACCGAGCCACTTCTTTCTTCTAGTGGTTTAGCTGACATTTGCAGTGTCCAAAAATAATTTCCTAATGGTTTCTAATTTTAAGATTTATTAATTTATTTTTTCAGGCCAAAAAAGTAAAATGTGATTGGTTCACAAACAGTGCTTGTGAACAAATCTGCGTGTAAACCATGTGTATTAGCACAATATTTCCATATTACGTTTTCTGTTTTGGTCAATATTTACCCTATTCCAAAAGACCATAGGTCAAAAATGCTCAAATTTAGAATTAAATACAACACTATAAAATATTAAATTGCCTATAAAGAACAAAAATGAGAATGTGTAGACTTTAACATTTTTCATATATACTAGTTATCTTATTTTAACTATTTATTGCATATGCTGAAGAATATGGGGGTTTTTCAATATTTGAAATAATTTCTCATCTGAAGCCAACAGATGAGGTGCACCTTGCTATCCACTGTCTTCTCTTTCTTACATTCTGCTTAGATTCCCCCCCCACACCAACTACAAAGTCAAGTTTTAACTTGAGCTAGTTTGTCTTTGGGGAAGCAATCTTCAGCATACTTGTCATTCCAGCCAAGCATCGCTTTTTCTGTTTAAAAATAAATAATAACAATTACCACTCCTGTGGAAACACTCTGGCTTCATTCTCAGGTTCTCTTATTTCAGATGGTAATTTTGCATATATTTTTAATGCAGACTATGAACATTTCTGTGCAATTATTAAATGCTTTTATATGAATCTTAGAAAACAAGCAAACAGACAAAGCACCTGAATTTGTGCACACTGGTGAGAACAAGCAATGCACAGAAGTCAAGAGACTCACTCATGGCCATGGAACACCAGCTGAGACTCTTCAGCTATCTTCCACACCCGTACAGTACCGTCCCGCCCTCCTGCAGTCACACAGCGCTCACGGCTCAGGCTGTCCAGTCCTGTGATCGAGTCCTGATGGCCAAAGCTACAGGAATTTACAGTCACAGTTAATTTCACACACTAGAGCCAAATGAATGTGAGAAATTATTTTCTGATTGGTCACTCACAGAGTTTCTACATATGCATTCTCATCCACATTCCACACTTTGATTGAGCGGTCATGAGAGGCGCTGTACAGATCATGAGTCCCCTTCCTGAATGAAAGGCCCTGTGAAGGAAAAAGAAGATTGTGTTATAAGAGAACTGCAGGTATCACCAACGCACAGCTGAGATGTTAAAATGTCAAAATTGTAGCCAACTAGTGAGGGGGAAAAAAAAAAAAAACATCAAGAACATACCGACACAGCACCTTTGTGTCCTGTAAATTTATACAAATGTTTACACGATTCTGCCTCCCAAATCATGATCAGGTTGTTCATGTCTCCAGTGGCCTAAAAATATGTAAACAAAGACGTTATGGTCACACTTTGGTAAGAAAGGTAGAATAAGCTGGATTCCCAAAATTGGTAAAAGCAGGAATTGCTGAGGAAGAACTACTCACCAAGTACTTGCCATCCGATGATATGGCCATACACAAGATGTGGGCTGTATGTCCAACATGGCGATCCTCTGTACCCTTCCTTCCACCAGGTATTGTATGTATTTTTTTACCACTCTCAACATCCCCTAATAAGAACATTTCCAAACATATTATTATTAAAGTATTAGCCTTCACAACTGTGAAATAATTTGAATTTATTTTCACAACAGGAGTTTAAAAAAATTTGTAAGGATTAACTATACACTAACATTTAATGATGGAGCAGTCTTTGGCAGCAGAAAAGATGTACTTGTCATCTGGAGTGATGACCAGGCACGTAATTGGAAGTTTGTGTCCTCTGAACATCCTGATCTCTGAAGGATCTGGTGGTATGAGCTAAAAACAAGCAAACAAAAAACACACAGAAATAAATAACATTAAACTTCTTATTAGACACACAGCGGGATTAAAAGGATGAAAATTCTGATAATTACATCTTTGGCGATGAGCCGCTGGAGCTTTCCTCTCTGTTCAAGCTGATGGGAGAAGGAAAAAATAAAATAAACTCACATCCACAGAAATATCAATATTATAAACACAAGTCCAGCAAATCAAGTACAGTAAATCCCAAAAAAAAAAAAAAAAAAAAAAAAAAAAAAAACAGTATCAATGAGATACTGTTTTTGATGTGATCAAGTACAACCAAAATATTTCTTGCATCTGATCATAAGATGTAAAGCTGCAAATTATTAGAAATTACTGAACTGTAACCCAGAAGACCACATCAGCATTTTTACATCAGTCATTATTTAATTTAGAGAAAATTGTCTTGTGAAACTGAAACTAAACTGTGGCCTAACTAAACTTTGAAAAATCATGGGAACAAAAAAAACTTTATTAAGATTTGATTTAGACATCTGAGTTGAATCTATGCCATAGGAATGTCATAACAGCAAACCCCTCTGAAACTCTGAAGTGTAGTCTACCTCTATGTTGATCAACCTGTTCAGTACTGTCAATTCACTCATCCAAGTGACTTCTGAAGAAGTCATGTCAGTCTTCAGAGACTGAAGAAGTCACTTGGATGAGTGACAAAATGTTTCTCCCACTGAAAATACTACGTCCAGATGAACAGAATCAACTTTTTGGAATTGAGAGCATAATAATTATTGCCAAAATATAAGGACCCACAGATACCATCAAATGTCTGCCTCAAGTAAAAAAAACAAACCAAAACAAAAACAAAATACTGAGCGCATTTCTGCTACATATTCAGGAGGACTTGTGTTACTGCCGAGCATAGAGAGATCGATTCATACAAAGGAGCAAGGGCAAATCGACCAGAAGTGAAAACTCAATTAATGACAGGATGAATGGCGTTCACAACAGCATGATCTAAGGAACATCTGGCCAACAGGCTCAACAGTTTGTAATGTTAGGTGTAGAGTTGGCAACAAGATATTTTCATTGTGAGGGGACAATCTGAGTAAATGTTAGTACACAGAGACATAGCTCAACACATGAAACTGGCAGTGTAATAACCAAGTCATGTAAGGTACCCTGGTACTACAGCTACCATTTAAACGGGCTCACATAGGAAATGTCTTACCACTTCTTCTTGAAGTCTTCCCGCAATTAGATCTGTCTCAAAGGAGGCTTCTTCTGCTTTATTTTCCTCTGAAGATAAGAAGAATTATTTTCATTCATTCTGGAATAATGAATTTTAATGTTGTGCCTGTGTAAATGACACAAGTTTACCTTCTTCCTTGAGCTGCTCCAGGTAAAGTTTAGCTAATCTCAGCTTCTTCTCCTGTGGAGTCTCCTCATACTCAATCTGCTCGGTGGACTGCCTTTTCTTTGGCGCTGTGGCACTGGAAAAATCAAATTATCACAAAGATCATTAAGACTCGTGCTTTTATTTAGAGGCCAAAGGCTTGTGATTAATGTATAACCCCCACTGAAAACGCACCTCTCCGTCTCTGAGTCGCTGGAAATCTCTTCATTATATTTCGAGCTCGATTTCTTCGCTCGTAATTTGCCTTTTCCGGTAGGATCCACATCACCCTGCGAGGGGGAAAAATACGATGTATCTACCATAAAAGCGTTATAACAACAGTGGAAACCAGTTAAGAAGCCACGAGTGAACCCTATGGTTTAGCTTACCCGCTAACAGTTCAATTCACCTACCTTTCGCTTCGTGCCCGCCGTATTTTTCCCCTTCTTGGCAAACTTGGGGTTTTCTTTTGTTTTTAAAAAGAATGATGAAGACATGTCGAAACGCAACAAGCAGCGTTTCAAAACTGACAACAGTTATGCAGCGTTAACTCTTCAACTTTCTCAAGCCGCAAGTCAACATTGAACCCACATGGGTCGACTGCAACCAAACTAGGAAGCTGAGATGGGCCGCGAGCGCACACTGATTGGCTAATTGTCACGTTCACTCTAACATGTCCCACCCTTTATAAAAATTCTGGATTTTAATTGGCCCGTGTAGGAATTTCGATGAACAGGAAATTGTGCTGGGGCGAAATACTTCCCTCGGGGAATAAGTTTTCGCAGCTTTGTTCCGCACATAATTGTAAAAATATGCATTTGACAAGACGGTAATCCCATAAATGTGCCCGCCACACACAGTGGAAGGTAAACGTAAGATTAGTATTTCACACATGTTTAATCGAAAATGTTATGCGCGGCGGTTAAAAAAAATCCCTAATTATATCAGGATCTATGTACTGTACTACTGCAGTAGTATTACTACTTCCTCTACTACGCAGTATTTCCATGTACTGCACTGCCTTTGTCTTCAGTGACTGTGTTTACAGTTTGTCGTTGAGCTCAACCTGAGGTGAGGTTCCTCTAAACTATCGCACAGTAAATATCACGTGTATTTGAACATGTTTTGAAATGCAGTTTGCATCACTCATTGGCTCCAGCAGCTGGAGGCTAGTAGTAGGTAGGAGGAGGGGGGATGAGACAGCGGGAGGGGGATGCAAGGTTGACTGCAAACCTTTTTTTGTCTCTCTGTTTTTGCATGGGGGAGTTTAAAACGAGCAGAGATCGTCGCTGAGTGAGTGAAAAAAAAGAAAAAAGTTTGGCTCCAACTTTGAGTTTGTCCTGTGCAGAAAAGCAGCAGCACTTGGTGTGTCAACGTGCTTTTTACTCTTCCCAGATTGTTCACCACCATGCCACCCAAGAGAGACGCAGGTGCGACTGCAGCACAGCCACCCATTAAGATGATAAAGATCGATAACGTTACAGATGCACAAGAGTTTGGCTGTCATTCAGGCGAGGATAAGTTTAGGCTCCATGAAGAGGCCAGCTACTCACCTTATCCCAACAATGACGTGAGAGTTCATTGTTTAATTATCAGAATAAGTAACTTGTGTATAACTTGGATTTTTTTTATGTGTTCTTTTTCAACTCTTGTGGCAGCTTGACACTATTGAATTTGATGAAGACAATGTTGCAAGCCCGGGAATCAGAACAGACACCATCAGCCTTCTCATGAAAATAGAGCAGCTGCAGGCACAACTGAAATATGAACGCAGATGCAGAATTTTGGCTGAGAGAGAGCTGAGGGAACTCAAAGGTGGGTGGGAAAAATTAACTAATCAATCAATCAGTTAATTTATATCCTTTAAAAATACTGTCAGACCACATTAATATTTATTGTAGCACACACATTACTCTAACTAAACCTAACTGGTTTAGATGCTACAAGGACAAATCCGAATGAGTCATCCTGCATTTCTTTGTATTTTTCTTCCTGGGAGTTAGACCTTCTTGTAATTTTTTTAAAAAGTGGAAGAGCAGGAAGCTCTTTCACCAAAGTTTTTCTTTGGTCACTGGTTGCTTTTTCACTCATTTTCAGTTGAGTTCTTATACTTGCCAATTCCAAGGAAATCCTTTGTCTTTGTTAATCCACTTAAGACTGACCTATGAATCATTCAAGCATAAAAAGGCACCCAAGTGAGGAGACGAATCAGTGTTTTGACTACACTTTCCAGACAACTTAGCAAAGAGTTCATTTTAAATTGTATCTTTGTTACTAGCAGCCTGTGGCGAAAAGCATGTAATTTGTTCCCATTTCTTTAGTTAAATGAACTGAATATGCCAAAGATAATTTATGTTGATGGGCATAAAATTGTATTTTTGTACCATCATGGTAATTCTCACAGAGCTATTAGCTTAAAAGTTGGTACATCTCAACATGGTGGGAAGTGTGTCCTTATAGAACTTGTGGAGAATTTGTTCTGGATAAGCAGAGGACAAAAGAAGTGTTAGAAAAATATCTACAGTATGTGAAAGTCATGTCCTTAATAATTAGGAAAAAAGCCAGAAAAGATCTGAGGAGATGCATCTGGCCTTTCAGTTGATCCATCTACTGTTCACTGAAGCCTCATCACAAACAGTCTCAGCTGGAGGGTGGCTGTCAAGAAGCCATGCGTAAGGAAGGAAATGGGTATGGAAAATTTGAATTTGCCAAACTTTTGTGAGCAGAAGAACAGCGAGGTACCATTTGGAAAATTTCTGATTGGCAACAGCTTCATTTTTTTATACTGACAATGATTCCAAACACACAGTCATGGATTGGCCTTGACAGAGCAAATATTACTGAAGCAGTGCGTGACAGAGAAAACAGAAAGAAACAAAAGGCAGCCAACATCCAAAGAAGAGCTTTGAGCTTCTTTCAAGAAGCCAGGAGAACTTTTCCTGAAGATTACTTAAGGGAATTTCTTAACAACAATGACAAGAACAGGGCCTTATTAAAATTTAAATGTCAAATGTTGAGTATTCGTCTGTGTAACTGTCTAGTGCATTGATAACATGTGCGGAAGGAAAAATTGGATCCCGTCAGTCTTTTTAGTTTTCTGTCTGAGTTTATGCTGTAAACATAAAATGAAATAATTTATCTGATGAATATCTTCACCATGTGTCGGATTTACTTCAGTGGTTTGTAACGTTTTTCAGAGATGAACACTCTCATGATGCAGATGAGGCACACGGCACATGAACTGCGGGTCACCCTGGATCATGTTCTCCACGGAGGCGAAGGAGCAGTTGCGCCACAAAACTCTGATGAGACTATCTCTTTCCTGACTGAGCCTGAGGCAGAAATGAGAGCGCTTCATAATATACCAGAGGTCAACGCTCCTGTGTGCTGTAGACTTTGTACTTTCTTTGTATAACTGAGTTGGCAGATTGATCAGTTCATTAACATTTTGTTATCTTAGAAGAAGTTATATGTCATTGGTGCTCATTTGAAATGTTCATTGTTTTTAAGCTCAGGCAGGCTAGCACTAATTTGTTATTTTATAAGTGGTTAATTTGGGATCAAACACCAATGAAATGTAATGTTTTTATAAAAGATATTTCTTTTTCTTTGTAGGATGACCACAATTTCATCTATCTCTCAGAGAATCTTCGAGTGCCAAAAAATCTTTATGAGCGCATTGCAGAAATTGCAGACTACAAGAAGTACACTTCAGCCCTGCTCATGATACTTTTTGACAGAGAAACGCTGGCCACCCACTCTCTGCAGGGCCGTAGGAATACCTTTACGGGAGAGGATTGCCACAAGCCACAGCTCCCACCTGAGATTTTGAAAAGTTTAATCGGTAAATCAAGGAACACTAAGGATGCCTTAGAAACATTAGCCTTCTTTGTAAATGCTGTATATGGTGATTGAAAAAAGTGTTGGCCCCCTTCCCGATTTCCTATTTTTTGTATGTTTGTCACACTTTAACGTTTCAGATCATCGAACAAATTTGAAAATCAGACAAACATAACACAATTACACAATTAAACACAAAATGGAGTTTCTATATGAAGATTTTTATTATTAAGAGGAAAATAATACAAAACTACATGGCCCTGTATGAAAAAGTGATTGCCCCCTAAAACTACTAACTGGTTGGTGCCGCCCTTAGCAGCAACAGCTACAATCAAGCATTAGCGATAACTGGCATGCCTTTTGAGCATGAACCACCTTTTTAAGGTCATGCCACAGCATCTCAATCGGATTTATGTCAGGACTTTGACTGGGTCTCTCCAAAGCCTTTATTTTGTTTTTCTTAAGCAATTCAGAGGTGGACCTGCTGGTGTATTTTGGATCATTGTGCTTGAATAGTGCTTCAGCTTGAGGTCAGAAACAGACCTTCTCCTTCAGGATTTTTTGTAGACAGCAGAATTCTATGGCGTTATTTTTGTGCCACTATTCTGAGCGCACATAAAAAGAGTTTGCAGGTGCAAGTGTTGTATTTTGAGGAGAAATTTATTTTGAGCGAAGAAAAGCTGAATTTGAGTGAACAAAATTCATTGCTGCGTGCAAAAAAAAGTGTTTCAGTGTTTGCGATTATCCACACACACACAACAGCAGCCCCTCTCGCTCAGTTTTTGCATTTGCGCTCGCTCGCAATGTGTTGCTCGCGCCCTCAACATTTCTGCCCGTGTGCGCTCAGCTTGGATTTTTTTGCATCCAAGTCTGTGATTGGCTGGTTTTGTGGCACAAATATAACGGTGTAGAGAAAGAGTTGAGCGCGCACGGGCAGAAATGTTGAGCGCGCACGGGCAGAAATGTTGAGCGCGCGAGCAACACGTTGAGAGCGCGAGCAACACGTTGAGCGCGCGAGTAACACGTTGAGAGCGCGAGCAACACGTTGAGAGCGCGAGCAACACGTTGAGAGCGCGAGCAACACGTTGCGAGCAAGCGCAAATGCAAAAACTGAGCGAGAGGGGCTGCTATTGTGTGTTTGTGTGTGTGGATAATAGCAAACACTGAAATACATTTTTTTTTTGCACGCAGCAATGAGTTTTGTTCACTCAAATTTAGCTTTTCTACGCTCAAAATAAATTTCTCCTCAAAATGCAACACTTGCACCTGCAAACTTTTTTTTACGTGCGCTCAAAATTTTTTTTTACGTGCGCTCAGAATAGTGGCACAAAAATAACGCCATAGAATTCATGGTTCCATTTATCACAGCAAGTCTTCCAGGTCCTAAAGCAGCAAAACAGCCCCAGACCATCACACTGCCACCACTATATTTTACTGCCAGTATGATCCTTTTCTGAAATGAAAGATGAGATGAAGATGCAATGGGACACATGCTTCTAAAAATGTCAGCATTTGTTCTTGTCAGTCCACAGAGTATTTCCCCCAAATTCTTGAGGAACATCAAGATGTTTTCAGGCAAATATGAGCCGAGTCTTTGTGTTCTTTTTGGTCAGCAGTGGTTTTCTCCTTGAACTCTCCCACGGATGGCATTTTTGCCCAGTCTCTTTATTATTGTTGAATCATGAACTCTGACCTTAACTGAGACATGTGAAGCTTGTGGTTCCATAATATTGTCCTGGATGAGTCATTGGTGTGCTCTTGGAGTAATCTTGGTAGGCCAGTCACTGCTGGGAAGCTTCACCACTTTTCCAAGTTTTTCCATTTGTGTGTAATGGCTCTCACTCTGGTTCACTGGAGTCCCAAAGCCTTAGAAATGTCTTTGTAACCCTTTCCAGACTGATGAATATCTCTGACTTTGTTTCTCAAGTGATTTCTTGATTCAACAGGTCTGCCAGTATTCAGGCCTGGGTGTCTGTAGTAAAACACTTTCCAAAACAATGATTAACAAAACAAGAATCATAGTAAATTTGTGATTTAACAAGAGGGGGCATTACTTCTGAAACAGATCTGAAACATAGAGGTGTGACAAATATGCAAAACACTAGAAAATCAGGAAGAAGGCAAACACTTTTTCACACCACTGTACGTACTAATTTGATAACCAGAGGTTTCTGTTTCTTTCCTGCAGATCATGTGGCAGCCAAGTTCAGTGTTGACAGCAGCCAAATAAAAACCGCAATCCGCACAAAGTTGAACAATGAGGATAAATTATTGAAGAAGAGACTGGGGTTGGGTAAAACAGAAAACAGAGCTAATGCTGAGCAAAGCTTTTGCCAAGATGCCTCGCTTCTGCCCGACGACGGAGCAATGACAAGTGACTCTCAGTTATAGTCCTTCACCTCTGTCTTCATCCGTTGGTCACACGTATTTCATGTCTGATAGAAATAGGTCACAGATTGCCTTTTTTATCCACTATAGTTCATTCAGCATTAAAATCTAGTTCTTTATTTTTTAAGAATGATAAGTATTTATATTTTTACGTTGACAGCAGTTAATGTCTGTTAGATTGTTTTCACCTTGAGTGTCACATGGTGTCCACACCCAGACGTTCGATAGCGCTATACACTGCCACATATGTAATCATTAATACTGTAAACAAGTGTTCTTATTTAGGTTTTCTTACTGTATTTAAGAGAGTGGTTATAAGTTAATAACCTTTTAAGCTAGAATCAGTCAGTCAGCTGACCTTTACACGTGTGAGTAGGACAGGGATCTCACTTTTGCCCTGTTGTTCATTCCAACTTGTGCATTGCAGGTAATTTCAAGGTATACTGTATGTGATAACTGTTTCAAAATGTTTGTCATGTGTTTTCTGTGCTTCACCCTAACAAACAATAAAGTTTTGCAGCTGATATTTTTTCAGTTATTTGAATCTTTCTTCCATCAGCACAGTAACCTACAGTATTGTTTCCTCCTCAGCCAACAGATGTCAGTACTGACCCCTGTTTCCCCTGTTGTAGTATTGATCTACTCCGCTGAAAGGTGACTGTTACTTAAGTAAATAAAAAAAGAAAAGAAAGAAACTCGGTTAACTAAATTAAGGAAGTACTGTGTGTTAAATGGTAAATGAGTCATTACATTCAAGCAATACACCAGTGTCCTCGTTCTCTGGAGCTATGAAGAGAATAGAGGAGCAAGTGTAAGAACAAGAACAGTGTGTAACAGTCACAGCCACATACTGACTGACTGATGAACGACAGTGTGTGTGGGACATGGTTAATGTCAGTGGGAGGCGGTTTGATGCAGTCATCTTCGCTTGAAAGATGTGATTTGGACAACCAAAGGCTGGCTCCTCGCCCCCCCCCCCCCCCTCCCTCGGGCTAGCTGGGCTGCCTCAGTGGACTCACAGCACATCACCTCTCTCCGATACCCTCAGTCCTCCCAGGGGTCCTCTGTCAAGCCTCAAAAGCCTTTTTTTTCCTGTCGGAAATCAGCTGTTTTCATGAGAAGTTGCAACACAGCAGGATAGTTCCCGGTGGACCATTATGCACCTGCAGCAACACCTGAGTACTGAATTTGATGCTTTTCAAAGTTTCTGAAATATCAGAGTGTTTTGGAAGATTTCTAGTTTACAAGAACTTTTTAAGGACCAATTTTCAAAATGAAAGTGCTTTGATGTAAGTATATAGCTATTTGATTATATAACACTTAACTATGATGTGAAAGAATATATATTATTCTATTTGTTTGGTTCATTGCTTAAAGTAAAATGCAAAGTAAAGTAAAGCATTTCACTTTCATATTTACTTATTTCATTGATTTATTTTGTTCTATCAGATCAAATGACTGAGACGTTTGTGTAACACTTCCTGAAATTGTTAGAATTTGTTTAGCAGATTTCACTGACACTGCCTTAATGGTTTTTTTCTTAAAGTTGAGCAAGTTTAACACCAAGTTGAGCCATGCCAGAAATAAAAAAGTCTCTCAAATTATGTCATTCAGAAAAACTGGATAGATAATGCTAGTTAAGAATATAACTGTGCATCAATTCATAGGGTTCACTACACATTTAAAACCCACAAAGTCCAAGTACATTACAAGCTGATGAAATGTTGCCTTCTAGTGAATTTATTATAATGAATGAATGAATGAAATTATTAACCTAAACTTATGAACTTTCAGCATTTCAACATACTGTAGCACATGGATGGAATTTTGCAGCTGCATGTTAAAGTGTCATTCATTTTGTATCAGAATGAGCTGAGTTAACAGTTATTGGAGACCTCATTTTTAAATCTAATTAAAATTGGTCAACACTTTCAGTTTCTTGCGTTAAGTTTGAACTCTTTAAAACCTATTTGTGCAATTCAAATTCAACAGAAAAGTCAGATAATGGAATAAATGCTCATCACTAACATTATGCAAGCTTAAATACATCAAAATGGTTCTTAAGACCTTTTTTGGCTTTTAAAAAGGATTTATTTGAAAAACCAAGAGGAGCGATAAAATCAGACAGAAGTATTAAACGTAGATGTAAAATAACTACAAATGTTTTGGAGAATCAAATAAAGTGAAACTGAGCAGTGGCTAGAAAAGGTAAACCTGTTCAGAAGTCATTTGTGGACTGAAGAACATCACATGCTGGGCTGCAACTGGAACATGATGAGAACGAGGACAGCCTTACATAATGTGTATGAGAATGTACATGTACTAGTCCTTCCTGGGGATAAATCTCAGTGCAAACGTGGCATGCCAATAGCTGTCCACCATAGAAGATTACAGCGGCAGAGAGAATCAGTGGATAACCAGTGGATAGAGAGCACATGTATTTAGGACACAGCGTCCTCCACAGCCTGAAACCTGATTATGATTATGAGAACAAGATAGTTAGATACATTTATGGGGGAGGCACATGAAGGGCAGCACAGACGTGAAAGTAAATGTAAACGGATTAATGTTACATTTGTTACATTGTTTTATATACTATTTCTAGATTGCTCGGTGATTAGGGGTCAGGCGTGTTCTGGTTTAAGGTCTCCTCTTTGATGGTATGGTGAAGGGTGACACTGAACACATACTAATCAATGCAGGCAGTTCACTGCAGCTGGGCTAAAACAAGCATGCTCATTATCTTTCATTTCTAAAGGATGGGGATGGATGGAGGAGAAACACAGTGTCCTCCATGAATTATTCCCATTGATCATGTTTCTCCCTCACTATAGATACAAAATGGCATAAACAGCCTAACTAATAAGGTGAACGTCTGTGTGTTTTGATGAAGGTTGTAGTGAGTACTCCTGGATGTTTGTATTTATATATCACACTGCAGAGTATGTCAGATACAGTTAGTGTGATGAGTTATGATCAATTTGACAACAAATGTAATATTGTACGTTAAAAACTGTTGTATGTAATGCCTTCTGTGGCTCTGGATGTGCTTTTTTAAATGGCTAATGCCATTGTTGTGATGTCATTAGGGTTATCTCAACTCATGCCTTGAGACTACATATGGCTTTAGGAATGCAGGTTTAAAGTTGGAAAGATGTTTAGAATTTATCATTCAGAAATGATCTAATAGGTATTAAATAACCCCCTTAACAGTGCTTTGTGTAACTTATAGCGTGTATTGTTAACATTCTTTGTCCTTACTGTAATCAATATAGCTACTTGTGAAAAGGCCCGTTCCTATCAAAGAACCTGCAAACAATTATCACCCAGCTGCAGGCTATCTGAGCTCTGGAGAGCATTTTAAAGATTTTCAGCCTAAAGCTGTTCTGTTTTAGTTTGCCCTCAACTACCATCGTCATTTTAAGCTAAAGCAGTTAACTGTTTGAGACAAATTACAAAGGGCTCAGTGCAGATAAAATGAGCAACTACTGGGTGAATACAGACGAGGATTTAGCAAAACTTATTGGAAAGTAGCTCCAAATTTGCGAAATAATACGTAATGCTTTACTAGAAAGTGTTTCCACTGTGCAAAAGTAAAGCCATCTGATGCAAATGAAAAGATGCAAAATTTGCCATTGATATATTTATCCTTTTCTTCATTTTGTCTTTACAGAAGTGAGGTGTATTTCTTTTGATGTCTGAAGAACTTTTTAGCTTCGTCGCTTAACAATGGGAGCCACTGGAATACAGATCTTAACTCGTTCTTTATTATGAATCATGGAAGAGTACAGTTCATTTGTGACTGAGTACAATGAAAGCACTGCCGCTTGGCCAATAGAGCCTTCTGCACCCAGCAGACACTTAGGAAATGTTCCCAGCCCACAAACACGTCTCAAGGACCTCATGGGATTATTTTTCATGGTGACCCTAAATTTTCTTGCACTTCTGGCCAACACTGCTGTTCTTGTGGTTGTCATCAAAGCCCCTCATCTCAGGAAATTTGTATTTTTGTGCCATCTTTGTGCAGTGGACCTTCTGTGTGCCATCTTGATCATGCCACTCGGCATTGTGTCCAGCTCGGGGTACTTTGCTGGTGTGGTGTTCACTATGCTGGAGTGCCAGATCTATGTCTTCCTCAATGTAATCCTCATAGCAGCCTCCATCTTCACCATCACAGCTATTAGCGTGGAGCGTTATTACTACATTGTTCACCCCATGCGATATGAGGTCAAGATGACGCTGAAGCTGACTGCAGCTGTGATGGTGATAGTGTGGGTCGCTTCTGCAGGGCTGGGATTGTCTACTGTGTTTGGATGGCCGTCTTATGGCAGCCTGACCTCCGTCAGTGCAGCACACTGCTCACTGTACTGGAGCAACAGTGACCACAGGCGTATTTTCTCTGTGCTCTTCAGTGTCACCTGTTTCTGTCTGCCAGCAGTTGTGATTTTTGCTGTCTACTGTAATATCTACAAAGTGGCCCGTGTGGCTGCCCGGCAACATGGACCTCTGCCCTCCTGGACAAACAGTCAACTGAAGCATCGCTCTGACTCAATAAACAGTCAGACTACCATCATTACAACTCGCAATGCCCCACGCAGGATTACCCGAGAACGGCCTTTCGGGGGTGGTAAGGCTGCTCTTACTCTGGTGGTCATTGTTGGGCAGTTTCTAATCTGCTGGCTGCCTTATTTTGCCTTCCACCTTCATTTGATACTTGATGCAACATCCCAGATCCCCGATGACCTGGAGGAAACTGTCACCTGGCTGGCATATTCGTCATTTGCTATTAACCCTTTTTTCTATGGGCTTCTAAATCGGCAGATTAGGGAAGAGCTTTGTAAACTAAGGCGCTGCTACTCGACTCGGCCAATGGAATTGCCAGCGTCCAGCCAGGAGGGCTCGGGTCATGAGAACTTCTTGCAGTTTCTCAACAGGACCAGCTGCAGTTTAGAGACACGTCCAAGCTTTGCTACTCCCAGTTCTCTGGATTATACTGGGCAGACTGGTTTCAGGATACCAGGACAGATTCCAGAGGAGTTCAGTTAGATTTTGCTCTACTGTACCTCAGTGTTGTGCCACAAATAATTGAAAGTTTGGGGGATTAAGTTATTTAAAGATCATATGCAATATGACAAGCAAATTTTTGCAGACAGTAATAACAAGTGAGAGACAGCATACAGAAAAAAAACTGTTTTCGTCTTTGAATCGTTTCTATAAAGATTCAAAGAAGTACTAAATGGACTTTTAAAAAAAGCATTGTTACTGTGGTGAAACAAGCCTTAACGAGTCCTTAAAGATCACTTTAATTTTATTAGCTAGCCTAAAGTAAAGTTACTCTTTATCTACAATCAATAGTTCTGTTTTATGAAAATGAATCAACACAAGTAATTATTACACAATCAAATGTTGTCCTATTGTATTTATATTCCAGGAATTTATGTAAATGTTATTTATTATACACAAACAGGAGGAAATATTTGTTTTGTTCAAGGATATTTTATTTCTTATCAATTTAAATGTGAAAATAAATTTCTGGCATTTTAATAATGTTGATAAACAATGTTTGTACATTAGAAATAAGTATGAGATTTATATAAAACTTTTTTTTAGCATGTTGGTCTAAAATCGGATCTACTTTATTCTCTGGTGAAAGATGTTCAGGATTATATACAGTTATGTAAACTGCATGTCTTCATTTCTTCTTCATGTTTTGTATTCTGTTAACATTAACTAATATACCACATAGTTAATTAATCTCACAGAAACAGCCTCTAAGAGTGCACTGGGGCTGCTAGGCTGTTGTGACCATGATTCAACAGCCAACCCAAGTCCTTCAGGCATATTGTTAAGGTTTGCTTGAGTTTACTTTCTGCAAGAGATAACTAATACGTGCCTAAAGACACTCATTTGCCCAATTTATGTTCGACAGTTTGTCTCAGGACAGACATTGTGGGTTTGAATTTATGGTTTCTGACCTCCGTGCCCTCCCTGTGCCCACTTATGAAAGCACTGTAAGTAAAATTGAGCCCAGTTAAAACATCATTATATAAGCAGAAAATGCCATTTCATAATAGATGAAGTGGTTGTCTCTAATAACATTTAATATGAGTACATGAGCAGATTAACAGCAAAGAATTTGTAATTTTCTGTATTTACTTACAATCAGCTTGGCAATTGACTTCTGGTGTATGAAGTTATTCTTATTAAACTTTGATGTTTATTTATTTAGATAAGTCATTAGAGACAGTTTAATGTTTCTGATGATTTGTCTGTTGTGAATATTTTGAGGCTATGCACAGCTTTCCCACAGAGATTAGACTTTTGGGATAACATCAGGCAGACATGCTTATGTGGACAAATGAAAAGATAAACCAGTAAGCCAATAAATTAAATACATGGTGATTTGCAGAGATCTTAAAGAGAGAAATAACAATTGGAAGAGTGACAACTGCATACTGAAAGGCAGCAGAACAGATAACTCCTCAACACACACAATACACAAAATGTAATAAGACACATGCACACACACACATGCACGCATACACGCATACACACAGTAACTGAAATCCAGTTTATAGACATCTAGATATGTTAAAAGTGAGATAACGCTGCCTTTTTACAAAATGCCCATCCCCACAAGTTTGAAGGCATTTTTGAGGCTCAAATGTGGTTTTAGTTACAATTAGGTTATGGTTACGTTTAGGCTAAGGGTCAGGGCTAGGAAATCGTTTTTGAAGGTTAGAGTTAGGGTAGGCAGCTAGGGAAAGTATTTTCTCAATTAGATGTGCTCACTAAGATATGTGTGCGTGTGTATAATTAACAAAATGCAATGACTTTCAAAACATTTAGATCCCTACATTTATCGGAAAATACAGTATAAAGATAAAAAGACAAGAGGCAAAGCTGGACGTGGCAGAGTTGCTAAGATTTTTGTGATCAGGATGGACAGCATTAGAAGTGAGTATATCTGAGAGACACCTCAGCTTGAGTCTTTTGGAGACAAAGAGACAAGGGTGAAATGGTTTGGACATGCGCAGAAGAGGGACAGTGAATATACTGCACAAGGGCTGTTAACTATGGAGGTGTCAGACAAGAAGAAAAGAAGAAGGCCACAGAGGAGTTTTACGGGTGCAGTGGAGGAGGGCATGCAGATCGTTGCCCTGACAGAAAACTATGCCAAGAACAGGGTGAGATAGAAGCAGATGATCCAATTTGGTCACCCATGATGTGAGCAACTTAAAGAAGAACGTGAAGAAGCAAAGAGATAAGTGATGATAAAATGCTGCTGATTGATGAAAGAAAAATAAAATACATTTTGAACTTGATACCAGAAACACATTTAAGAATGAAAAAGAGCTTAAAAATGCTTAAGAAGCTATTAAAGAGTGTGTGGGATAAATAGTTCAATGTGAAATTGCAAAGGATTCGAGGATTTATAGTTCATCCCATCATTAAAGGATTTACAGAATCCAGAGAAATGAATACACACAGGACAAGCTAGATAACCAATATTGAATGTTTGTGACCTTTGGCCCTTATGTCACACTTCATAAAATCATATGACGAGACACGTCTGGTCTCAGGAACCGTTGGTAATAAAGGTGGTTCAGGTGAGCTTTCATTGAAAGTCCAGAGATGACTGGACAAAGAGGACCAAAGGACTATTGGATCTTAAAAAGCTCCCTTATCCATCAGGGATTACCACAGCAGATCCACATGTTTGATTTGGAATTAGATTTTAGTTTCTTGGGTTGTTTTTTTTAAATGATGTTCCTCCTGCCACAGCCCGACTTTGTGTACTCTCTCAGAATTAAACAGGCTTCACTTGTTAGGAGAATGTGCAAACCACGACAGTGTTTGTGTGCTACAAAGTAACACATCACTTTGTATTAGATATAATAATGTTTTAAGTAATAATTTGTAATGTGTTAAGACAAGTAACACATTACAAATTATCACATTACTTTGTAGCGCATCAGCTCATCACATTACATTTTTCACTAACACATTACAGTAATGCATTACTGTAATCAATTCAGTAATTACATTACATTTGAAATAAAATTACTTGCATTACAAAGTTGTCTGACTGGCAGTTATCTGCATGCTGGGTAAATACAGTTCCACCCAGCATGGATTCCTGCACTTGCACTATACAGGAGGAGGAAAATCACAGGGTGACACAGTCATACTGCTTAACAATTAAATAACATTTAATATGTAATACATTACTGTACTGAATAGTAAGTATGCTGAAAAGACTTAAAATTCTTCCCTTTCTATACCCAGTGCTGTTTGTTTGCTGGAAGGCCTGCTTTGGTGTTTCACAAAAGGATGAATGATGCTCTGACATAATAATGGGAGAATCACTTCAGAAGAATCAAAGGGAGAAGGTTTGATTGATGGTGCTGTCAGATGGTGCGAAACAAATTATTTTGCCAGAACTTCCTCTTATACAGTAACAGCATTTTCCTAGAGTTTCCTCAGAAGTGCATACAAACTAACACAACAGGTATTTAACCTTGTTCGCAGTGCTCACAGAGCATAACCTCCTGCCCAGTTTATTCACAATCGATAGAATAATTACTGTCCAAAAGCAGGAAAGAATGTAAAACAAACAAAGCTATTGATAAACTTGATTGACTTATAGAAAGCCACATTAAACACTCAATAAATTGTTTTGTTTTTTAATTTAAAAAAAAAAATAATTTAAAAAGAGAAAAAAGTAAATGGATTCAAAATTCAGATTATTCTGACATTTAAAATGGCAATTTCTTTCCTTCATTTCATTTCCATTTCTGCTCTGCATTTCCTTTTTGAACTGGCTTTAATGAGTCATTTCACTTTCTGCTGTTACGCTCTCCATTTAGCCTCTCAAACCAAAGGAACACAGATTAGCTGTGTGATAGGATGTAAGGAGTTCTGCAAATTGGCTGCAAATTGACACATCTGGTCAAATTATGCAAAATAAAATAATTCATTCAGATAATCCTGCTTAGAGAGCAGCAGCAAGAGCAACAGTGCTTCACTGACATGAAGTCCTCTTGGCATAATGTAGATGGTTAGCAACCAGCTGTTTTTCATGGAACTAGTTCTGTCGAATCTACTATATTTGAACCAGTGTTGCCAAATGCTTTATTTTTATATATATTTTTTATATTTTAAGCTTAGGTTCCAGCCCCCCTGGGACCCCAAACTGAATAAACAGAAAAGAACTGACTGGATGGATATTTTAAGCTTTTCTGTTATATAGTCATGCCAAGTGTTGGGGATGCCGGTGCTTCGTATCAGAGCTGCTTTGCTGACCTGCAGATGTTCATACATGATACTGTGGGAATCATGACATAACGGTCAGTCTGACCTATTGTGCTGAAAACAGCTGGACCGGCAGGTGCTGAGAAGAAACACTGTCTGACATCTCTTGTGCCCCACATAAAATGCTACTGCTGGCAGAAAAGGATCTGAGCTTCAGCTGGCGTTAAAATATTAGATTATTTAAAGCAAACATAATATTTCTCCACTCAGTGACATGAATTTCTTTATTGTGAGTCTGTGATTTGCACAGTTTTTCCTCTATTTTAGTCTATAAGGGAAAATGTGATAATGCAGCATTCTTCCACATAATATTTTCTTTTACAAGTCTTGGACACAACATGCATGATCACATTTGATTTAAGTTGTGACAAAATAGTACTGTCTGTCTTTGTTTATCCTACTAGTCTGAAGTAGGTGGACATCAGTTAAAAAGAGGATTTCACGTAATTCCACGCGGCAGCTGGGATTTAGCAAAATTTGACTCAGAATGTAATGACAGTTGCCTGGCTGTGTGAGTATGTTCCTGGGTCACTCTCGACCAAATCTGATCAAACCACGTCTACACAGCCCTCATATAAAAGGTTTACTAAACAGGAAACAGGAAGCTAAAAAATCAACACCATCAGAGATGAGGTGATGGTTCACGTGGTCCTCTGCAGTGAAGTCTTCATGAAATCTGCACCTGACTATGGGGGCTGGGCCCTCTGACGCTTCACTTCATTTAGAAGGATGAATAAAAGAAAGTCCAAAAGAGCATTTGATTTGCTGCTCTGTATCAGAGCTGTGACTGGAGGCTAGTGTGCTGCTCTACGTGTGTTGCAAAGCAATATTATCGTCCTTGAACCCTTAAACCCTCATAATAATAAAATCTGAAAATAACCTTTTCTCCTAAATTTTTCTTTCTCTATTTTTAGCTTTAAATTTACCTGTTTGAAAATACCTAAACTGTGACACCATTTCTTTACAGTGTTTTGTACTCCATGCAATTTATATAAAAAGAAAGTAAGTAGTGTAATTTGTTATATAAAAAGTATAAATCATGTTCCAACTATTACATACAAGTTTATTTAAAAATATGTTTCAGTAAACATGACAAAGACAGTACTGCTCCCAATTATTTGTTTATTAGCTGAAGCTTATCTTATCTTGCAAGCCCTCAGAATTGTAGCCTTGGGGTAAGAATAGCATTATTCAGTGAGCTGGGATATTCGTGTTTCTTTTTCTATCTTTCCCTCATGGTTGCTTCTCCCCTCTCTCCCTATCTGGCTGCTTCACACATGCACTCACCGTCTGCTGACCTCACCTGTGAAGCCGGAAACAAACAAACCCCATCTGGTGAAGTGTGCAGTCCATTAGCATACCATTGTCTCCTGCACCAACACAGGAAATTCACTGCCATCCATACACTGTGTTCTCTCTCTATCTCCATCCAGCAGGCAGAAATTATCATTACCATGGAGACCGTAGAGTGCTCATCACAGAGTAGAGCACTTATCCCCAACTCTGAACAAATGTACAGTTTGTTACATACTCGACAGCAGGTTGTTACGTAGCGCCATGTTCATTCAGTCTTTCAGATCAGGCTTGGCTTTTTCCCCCATTTTATTTGTTTCTTTAAACTGTTTTTCAGGATTGAAAAGAGCAAAACTTTTTAATGCATTACTCTTAATATTGATCAAGATATGATTTCTCAATTTTTATGTGCTTTTTTTTTCTTTTTTTTTGGACATAAAGGTAAAGGGTGATAAAAGTTACAAAAGCCATCATCCATTTACAGCCATTAGAGACAATCTACCATTTCATACTGCAAAAGTTTAATTCATTCAACCACATATTTACATTTAGAATATTGTGCAACCGCTTGGTCAGAACACCATCTACAACCGTCAAGCCACTTATATACAATTGTCTAATTAAACTTTGGATAGGAAGTCAGAAAGCTGCTATGTTCTTAAGAAATTAAATATGTTAAGTTTTGGTCCTTATATTTAATTTGCTCATCTTAAACTCATTTAGTTTTGAGCCAGGGAACCCATGGAGTGTCTGGTTGGAACTGTGGGCTGCCATTATGTAAATCCTGATGTATGCACTGTGATAGCCCCTGTTAGAGTTAATGAATGCAACTGGAAGCTCCTGGCCCATCTCTAAAAGCTGGCTGCCTCAGTTTTTGCTCTCTCTCCATCCACCCAGCACCATGCTATTTGCCTTGCTGATATAAGCTTCTTTTATTTTAGGTTCTACATTGTACAACATCATACACCAATATTTACTGTATAGATTTTGTTTCTTACTATCTCTTGTGTATGTGTTGCTTAGTTTTGTGTATCTTATATGGTCTGATTGGATGAGTATTTGACCTACTGATAGCAGTGAACCACGATGTAAATATTACTTGTACAGAACTGGATAGCATTTCAGTGTTTAGATTAGGAACAGGCAAAGATAAGTAGTTAATTTCCATAAAAGGCCAGATAGGGGCAGTGTTGTCTCGTAGTTAAAGGCTTTTTAGATGCAGAAGTAATGGAGCCTATGAATAACATTTTAGAATCAGCATGACAGGAATTCCAGTATCACTGCATATGTTCGGTTGAAATCCTTTTTAGTTCTGCATCTCTGCCTTGTTGTATTACAAACAACTAAAGTAAAAGATGAAGGAAATCATTTAGTTTCAGTCTATGATACTGTAAGGTCATTGCAATGCACGGATTCCTGAATTGATTTTTTTTTATTGTTTACAGTTGCCAGTTAAATAAAGCTGAATTGACCTTTATACTTTAGTGTCTGTCTGTCCCACTTGGGCGTATCAGTGTATACAGAGCTATCTCTGTTCATGCCCATAGTATTTATATCCTCCTCCCATATCCTCCCACAGCAGAGGAAAATGATCTTCACTTGAAAGACCATCTGCAAATACCACCCAGGGCACTGTAACGTTCCCAATATAACCTCCCGGCACAGCCGGCTGGGCTGTTCCAGTCAATGGCCTCACACAGTCTGGAGTGTTACTAATGTAACAATTTCCCACTCTGTTTTTCTTTGGTTGTGCTTTTTTTTTGCATTTAATTAACACCATGATGAAAGGGGACGATTCAGAGGAAGTGGATATAGATTTGGGGGACTCCAGTGACCCTGAAGACTTTGAAAATGGGGAGCAACGTGAGACACTGTGGAAGGCCTCTCCTGCTATGGAAGAGGAGGAAAACATTCACACGTCTACACTAGTGGAAATCAGTGATACCAAGCCGCTGATTAATGCAAGAGACCCCCGAGGTATCAATGACTGCCTTAAGGTATTGCATTCTTTCTGCAGTAGCTCTATTAAACTTTATCTCATGGTCTATCTGTACATTTGTCATGCTGCACATTAGCTGAAAAAAACAGAAAGCACTTAAATATTCTTTAGGTGACGTTTGAGGATGTTATAGCTGAGCCGGTATCAGTGCGGAGCGGTGACAGAGTGTGGATCTGGAGCCATGCCCTGTTCGAGGTGTCTAGGATTTGGATTTACCGGATAGTCACAATATTTTTGGCCATTCCTGTGTCAATAATCTCTGGACTCCTGTTCGCCATCCTCAGCTGTCTTCATATCTGGTAGGTTTAGATTCGGACCTCTAGGTTAGTAATTAAGATTTTTGTTTTCAATTAAAGTAATGTACAGGTGACCTTTTGTGACCGCTTATTGAGCCTGCACACACAACAGTGAAAGAATGCATTACTATACATTTTAATCTTTCCCCAGTACACATCATACTGTGGTATAGCAGCATGAACTAGACAAATTTTTTCTTCAGCTTGATTTTTTTTCCCAACCATCATAAAAGACTAAGCCTTCCTAAGACTGACACATACAGCTGCGGTCAGAGAATATAACATCCTCCTCCATAATGGTTGTTATAATTATAAACTGACACAGAAATGAACCATGCCAACATAAGTGCATTTTGCCTCTGTTGGGTGGCTCCCTAAATTGGCACATGGTCATCAAAACATATCCGAACCTCCGGCCTCGAGGCTAAAGAGCCACCTGACCCCTCTGGAGATGAGACAAGAATCTGAGAAATATTGATGGGGAAAAATTTTCTATAATGCTATTAAAGTGTCACTCCATGGGCGATAGCTTCCGTGGCCTGGAGGGAGCTTTCAAATCGCTCAAAGAAATGACCTCGATGATGTCAATTAAAACCTTGTGGTTATGTGAAGTCTGAAAGACATGACTGCTGAAAGGTGGGATGGGTCTGATTCAAGCCCCCCTCCAATTTTGTTTTGGGAAGCCAGGTGTTTTCCGAGCTTTTCTGCATTAGGATAACTTTAAGATGCCATATAAGTACTAATCTCTTCACTTCATTGTTGAGAAACAAAGTGTTATAGCAGAGTGTTATATATTAATTCAACATGAGAAATTAGAAATAGGAAATTATTACTGTTACATATTAAAACAAACATTTTTGTGTTCTCTTCTATGACAGGTTGGTTAGTCCCTGTATCCAGTGTCTCCTTATTGGCACTCGCTGGCTGCAGAGCCTATGGAGCATTGTCCTTGGTGTCATTGTACAGCCTTTTCTCACAAGTGCTGGAAAATGTTGTGGTGGCTTCAGCATTCACCTGGCCAAAGAATGAGACTCACATGTGAGAAGCACTTCAAGACTGCAAATGCTCATTGACATGGACAAGTGCACTTACTGTTGTGTGGTCACGTGGACCCAAACCAAGCAGCATTTAAAAAAAAATACTTTATCCAAAATGTAACACCCATTATTTATAGCTATTATTAAAGTTCGATAGTATCTGCTGAGACTTGAAGTAAAAAATCAATGGTGACGCAATTCTTCGTTTCACATTCGGGATGTGAAACCATTTTAGTGACTCTTTTTGCTCAGCATGTAGTTCTTTTTTCACTCTGAGGGATTATAGTTTAAGAAATGCATGCAGAAATCATTTTTTGCAATTTGAATATTACATAATATGTAATAGAGTTTGGGCTTTTCAAGATCTAGGTTTGAGGATGTATGAAAAGGGGCTTTAACAATACTTTGTCTAGTCAGAAAAAAAGAGTTCAGTTACCTTGTACCAAGTGTTGAAATGAGTTCTACTTTGTCAATGAAAAAATATTTGATTGTGCAAATATCTTTCATTTCACAATTATAATTACTGGACATGAGCTTCTCCTCTATCACGGCTCAGTTGTGGTCATAGAGAAAAAAACTTTATAATTGTTAAAGGTTTAGCATTGAACAGAATATCAAGAATATGTTTCTGAATAATAATAATTAATATTTGATGTATTGTCCTGGAAGGAAATGAAAGTAAAAGACATGGTTTAATATGGTTTTTAAACTAATACACTTTTAGACTTATTGTTGATATTAAAAAGACATTATTAAAGCATTTTTCAAATACAACGATGATATGCTCTTTTGTTGCAACATCCCTAATATAAGGTTAAGTTTTCCTGTGTCATCTCTTTATCTTCTTGCTTGAAGACAAATGACCATGCAGGGAGATACTGTATATCCAGTTAGTTATTGTGATGTGTCAAGATTGCCTACAGTACATTTAGCAATTTGAGGCAGCAAACACTTGATTGAAATAGGTGTTTCTGATGTCACTCTTCCACTCCCACAGCTGTCACTAACAACAGGCAGGAACAGATGTGCAGTGGCATCCACATTCACACGACAGAGATCGACTTCACTGGCACACTTTATTGTTGCAGAAATCCATGCACATCAGAATTTACTGTGGCATATGCTATGTCTAAGAGAAATCTCTGTTAGATATAATATCTATAGACAGACAGGATGGCAGAAAGTGGACAGATAACTATCATTCATGACTTATGAAATTTACTGTGTGATGGTATTGGACCAATTACGTATTTGCAGATTTATTTCCACACTGATTTGAGCTTTTGAGGGAAAAAAAGTCTTTGTGTCTTATAAGTGTGAATTATGAAACTTTGGTTGGTTTGGAGGGTTCAATCTTCAGGTCAAATTAGTATAACTTCACCCGAATCACAAATCAGAGCACTTTCCCTCTCGCAGACAGACTGTTTTTTATTTGACAGCTCTACTGCTGACACTAATGCCCCAACCCTTTTATATAATCCCCTCCTCCACCTTAAAGCTTCTCCCTGTGGAGGCTATACACTACAATGTTTTCTTTGACAATTCACAACAAACATATATGAATAAACGTAGCTGACCTTTCACATCACACATTACATATTACCTTACCTTTACACATATTTTTTGTTGCAAAGAAAGATGAAAATGATAACAAATTCTTTTTAAATTTTACATCACATTTTGTTCAAATTCTATACACGATATATATAAAACACCATTTGTACTGTTTTCTGTCACCAGTGGGTGCAGGGTGTCATCTGGACAGGAAGTTTACATTGTCAGTTTAGCTCGATTCAAAATGTTACAGAAAAAATGTGCAGCAATAGCCAGCACACTGCCTCTGTAGTCAGTTAAATGGGTGAAATGGGTAGCTGTATGAGTGCTAGATTACTTGATTGCACGAAGCTTGCATGCCTTTTAGCTGGCTTTTCAGTGTACCATACTGGATGTGCGTGAGAGGCTCCTCTGACTGTTGGTGTTCTTGTTAACGTAAGTGGAGGAGCCCCTTTTGTGTCTGCACTGTTGATCACAGCTGCACGAGCATTCTGTCAGGTACCGTCGACAGCAGCAGAAGAAACACTGCATCAGGTCATGGAATAGGTGACCCGCGAAGAACATGTAAATCCACGGGTTACAGCAGCTATTGAGACTGGCTAGCAACATTGCAATGATGAAAGCCATGTCTAGGAAGACGGAGAGAAACAAGAACATGTAAGAGGTTATTTTGAAAGACTTTTTTTTCCCTCTTCATACATTCTTCTTTTAGTCTGTTATTTCCCAGAAAAGCCACAACCAACATTGAACTGACTCTACTAACAAATATCAGCTGTGTAGCTCGACTGATCTTATCCAGATGATATTAAAAACATATGAGTGACACGCAGCGTTAAACTGGATAACATGTTTTGTCATAAACATGACCATTGGCACAATAATTTACAACCACATTGGCGTTCAGTCCTACAGATATATTTACCAAATAATTTGAAACAAATACATACCCAACAAATACACTGTCTTCCTGTTTTAAATTGTGTATTTTTGAAACTTTCTTTTAATACTTTAGTAGCAAACTACTTTTTTTTAAAGATTTTGATCATCTGTAGAAACCACCAGATGTGAGAATTATAGCTACAAACAGTGCAGAGAAGCGTTAAGAGACAAACTAACACGTATCTAGTTGTCAGCTTTTCACTGCATTTGCTGACAGTGATGAAAATAAAGATGGGAAAAATACCAGACCTTGCCACCATGAATAAAATGAACAGTTTAGAAAGAAGAAGTGGGTTGATCTTTAAAAAGACTAGCAAGTCTTTCCCCATCACAGTAAGATGTAATCACTCGATGCTTAGGTTTGAAAGTTTGTTTATTCATAAGTTGTTCAAGCTTCACGAGGCTCTAGGAAGGGTAATGGCAATTTATTACTTGAGCCAACACTTTTAGTTTGTATTTAAATATCTGAACAACTACTTTATAGTCTAACAACTTAAACACCCTGCTTTTTCATCAAGCCCCACCATCTGATGTAATATTTTAGGATAGCATATCTAATAGTGTGGTTGATAATCTTTTAGGTCACTAAAAGTACTGGGTTGGGGTCATAAAACCCAGTAAAACCACTGGGGCCCTTTTTAATGCTTAATTTCATGTATGTATTGTAAATCTGTCAATCTGATGTACTTATTGTATACCCACATTATTCATACAGAATTATATTAGCTGACAAGCTAATGCAATTCAGACTTCCTCCTCCAAAAAACATTTTGGATCATAAAAATGAAACATGGTAGCTGCTGGATGCCTCACAGATAGAACTTTAGGTTGCTTGAAAACAAATATGACGAACAGCTTCGATTAAAAGAACCTGTCCTTGGTGGAAAAAATACAGCTTTTTTTTTTCATTCACTCAATTGATTACATTCCAATTATTAGAGCCCTGGAGTACACTGAATAAGCACATAATCTGAAAAGTGGAAAGAGGACAACTTCCAAGTCCCCCCTCTTTATCCTAAATAGGGTGAGAGAGATTTAGAGCTTGCTGGCGTCGGTCCTCAAGCACTGACCCATTCTCTTCCCTGTACTCTGAGTCCCCACAGTACTTTGCTTTATTGTGAGAGGTGTGCCAACCAAATGGCCCATCAAAATTCTGAAAAGTGTTTAACAGCCTGCCCAGAGTTGTAAAATCATTTGGTGCAAGAAATCCTAGCCACTGGAAATACAGAGGGGAAAAAAACTGAAAATGACAGCATTCAACTTTTCCTTTTTATATTGGTACAATGCATTCATCACTTTCTGAAATGAAAGAAAAACATTTATCTTAACTCCTTTTCAGCATTGTGATTTACTGCTCTTTTCAGGAGAAATATAAAGGATGAGATGTCAACTTCAAAAACAGAGCTGCTGTCACTTTGTGGAAGAACAGGCTCTATATCAAAGATAAGTTTGAGGATAAAAAGTTAAGAAAACATTGCAGGAGTGCAAGAAGCCACATTCTCCTCCATTATCAGTGAATCCTTTGGAAGTTTTACAGTGTGATGTTATGACTGAAGTGCAGGCCCTGGAAAAAAGTTCACAGGTTTCATGCTGGATCAAATGCCCTGATAAACACGACCTTCATGGAGTCTTAACCCATGTGGCATTACTTCAAAGAGACTGCAATGAGTCAGAAAATATAGAGAATCTAAATTATCTTTACTTTTGCATATAGATTTGCACAGAGACTTTCCTTGGAAAAGTATTTTTTGAAATCTAAAAGAATTTGATGTGCACTGAAACCACAAAGCCTGATTTAAATTCAATCTGTTGTCTGCCTCTCATAAAACTGCTCCAGCTCCACAAATTATACTGATGTATTAAGCCCCACTGTATTTTTGTTATGCCCTGTAAATAGTACCAGAGGCAGACCAGTCACTCACTCTTATGATTTACTTATGCAAGCATGACTATATGTCAAAGGAATTTTTTGTAACCCTCTACTGATTTATAAAATTTTTGAGCTCCTTAAGCAATGCTTTCTTACTTGCTTCAAGTTAAAAAGTATAATTACAATTAAAAAGGCTTTTTAAAATTTACCAGAGTGGGAACAGTAGAGAAATGATTCTACAATAACAGTCTGCTGATAAGATAATAATATGTGCAACACCGAAAGAGGCTTCCCCGCTGCTTGCATGACAGACAGAGACGTGGCAAAGATTAAGTCAGTGGTAGGTTTGGAAACCCTTCTCCAGTCCTTGGCTTGGCTTTGTTCGTAATAAAAAAGACTGATCAATTTAAAGTGATTGCACTGTTCGTTCCCCTATTCTGCATTATTATTTGGATTTACAAATATTAAATATATGCTTAATATTAGAGTGTTAAATCCGGTAACATTGCTATCCCACTGAGTTATAAAGAAGGAAACAAGTTTTTATTGTGGCTGCTTAATGGCAAAATATATGTGTAACTTTTTTCAATTATTGTTCAGGTGTATTTATTGAGAAACAGATGATACTGCTTGACCTGAGTAAACCAAGAAGATGAAGACAGAAAAAATTTTGAAAGTTGATATAATATATGAATGTGAGACCAACATAAATTTTCTTTATTTCTAAAGTTTTATTCTTTATTTCTAAGCCACTAAACGTACTTTTTGTGTCCACAGATAATACTTATATTGCTAAATGCACTCTGACAAAAAATACTTCAATACTTCAAGCAATCTGGAGTCCCTAATATAACACAGCCTTCTGGGATTTTTTTTCTTTTTAGATATATTTTAAATGTAATTTGTGCTTGTTTGACACATTTTTGGCCTTGGTATTTTTTATTTTTTTTAAATGAGAGCAACAGGAAAATGATTATTCTGGGGGGAAAGTCTGGCCACCAAAACATTGATTGGAATCTCTGAAAGCTCTGAATGCACATTTGTGGATGTTTTTAAGATAATGCAGCTTGAATGTCTACTTTAATGGCAAACTGACAAGATCTGAGGAGTATATCTGAACAAACAGTTCAATTAAATGGATATTAGACAAAATAGCACTGGGAATTGAGACAGAAACGCTTTGATGTTCTGGTACATTTACTCCCCTAGAGGCTCTGAGGTCTTTCTTCAAACTGATAACCACTGTGAATGTTACTCCCATCCATTTCTGTTTACTCTGGGGAAGTCTGATTTTAAACACCATTGTGTTGCCTTGAAAGAACGGCGGATTGCTTGTGCATTCCTAAAGATGTGTTGTGAGGTGGAAGAATGATTTTTGTTTGCGTGGGACACTTGTGGAACAGAATTTTTTTTTCCCTATTAAGTGCTTTTGGCAAGAAAAAAAAAATCAACACCATTAATCTTGGACAAAGACGACGCATTAGTCATTGTGTCACTAAGCACTTTGCCCACAATAGAAGGAAGAAAACGGCGTCATAAACCAATAAATATTGCCATTAATCAAAATGTGTAAACACTTTAAAAAGAAAAACTGTTATGGTAAAACGAAGGCCGTTGGGTGCGCTTTTACCTTCTCTTGGTGCAGCAGGATCCCATGCCGACCACATCTGGACAAAGAAAAAAGGAGTCCAGCACACAATATAAGCAAGTACCACTACAAATGTCATTTTTACTGTGCGGATCTTAGCCTTCGAAATGAGTCTCACGCTGCTCACACGAGAAAAGGGTTGGGCGCCTTTGGAGGGCCTTGGAGTGAGAGCCAGAAAGTGCTCCCTTCTGGTTTTTAGATTGAAATTCTCCCATATTTTAAAACATATCAAACCATAGCAGATGCTTAAAATGGCCACTGGGAAAATGTAAATGCTCAAACTCATCCAAGTGATGTATGCTTTGGCACCCCAAGGCTGCACGAAGTCCCCCCAGCAGTCATACACACCATTACCGACCTCCCTAAGAGAAAATATGTAAGCTTGAGGACTGCTGAATATCAGGCTGAGCATCCAAGAGGCGATCACACAGAAGCGGTCTTTTTTCTTGTGCACGGAGCGAAGTGGCTGGCAGACTGCCAAGCACCTGTCTATCGACATTAAAACCAGCATGTACGTAGACGCAAACATACCCACGACCTGGAGGTATTTCACCAACCTGCACAGCAAATCGGGTCCATAGAAGCGAAAAGTGATATCCCAGATGAGCTGAGGTAAAACCTGAAAGATTGCAACTACAAGGTCTGCGATGCTCAGGTGCTTCATGAAGTAATACATCCGAGACTGACTGTGCTTGGTGGTGTGAATAGCCCACAGGACGCACATATTGCCTGTCAGCGCGAGAAGCAGCACAAGGACCAGAACGGTAACTTCCACTTTAGCCACTTCTTCATTTCGTTTCAGAGGGTTCACCGTGGTGTTTCCTACGTAGCTTTCATTTTCACGACTTGAGCTGCTCCATGTGAGATTGTGAGACCAACTGTACTGCTCGCGTAAAAGGTCTTCCATCGTGCGTAAAAGCGCCACTTAGGCGCAGCCAGCAGTCACATCACAAACCCAGGTTCGGGACCTCTATCAGCTGTGTTAGCTTAGTTTCCCTACGTAATTTTCTGCCAGCACACCCCGCTATTATTATTATTATTTTCCCTTTCTGTTTAATAATCCGAACTCAGGACTGCAGTCTGCAGAGAGAAGGGAAAACATTATTATTGAAAACTCTTGGTCATTGCACTTTAATCTTTAAACTAATAAACAGTAAATTAACGAAATAACAGTATTTAAGTGATTATGTTCAAAAGGCGCTCACCCACTAAATCATCCTATCTTCTCTTAGGGACTTTGGAGCACCACTGTCCTCATCACTCGCTGCCTCCAGTTTGATGTCTGATCTACCGAAGCTCTGCTTGCTACCAGTGTCAGTAACCCCCTCCCCTCGTTTCATTTTCCTTCGAAGGAAACTGCTTACTTGGGTATGGACCTTATAGTTCTTTCTGTCTCGCTCTTCCTCCCCCATACGTTCACTTAGTGTAAGCTTTGACAATGTGAAATACTTTGAGCCAAATCATCCCAATAGCCTAAAAGCAGTGTCATTTTTGTTTCACAGTTTCACAGTTAGTGCTTTCAGCATCTACATTATTTAAAGCGAGCTGTTGTTGGAGTCCAAAAATTCCAGTCTGGACTATAAAGGTCAATATTTTCTCAAAGATACCGTAAATGGAAAAGGATGTTATCTGGATGAATGCCATTATATATGGGATTGTGATGTGGTGCTGTAATTTGGCACTTTATGCTAAGGGTCTGTCAGGTAATAGCAAAAAGCATAATAACTGTGCAAGGGAAGTGACTCACTGAATCCAATTGCACATAAAGAATGTGGGTTGATGTCATTAATACCATCAAAAGTGCCCTTCACTCTCATGCAACAGTCAAAATGAATGTAGTCATTTTGTTTAAATGTCAGATATCCTACTTTTGATTCAGACTCCATGAAATCACTCTCATCCATTTTAAAGCAGTAATTTAATGTTTTATCATTTCTTTATAGAACAACCTTATAGCAATTCAATTCTGAAAAAAATCATTATATATTTCTGACATATTTTAGTTACTTAAAAACAATAACCGTGATTTCAGTGTATGAAGGTAATCTTATTTCATTAAAATCTTTACTTTATTAAATCCAGTGTTTCTTATTTGCTTCACTGCAAACGGGTCTCTTTTATTTTGACTCGATAAGAAATATTTATTGTTCTTAATGAACATGAACATGGGAACATCAGATGTACAGTATGAAAGACATTTGTTCCTTTCAGTTTATCTTAGAATAGGTGCAGATGAACACTTGCAGGTGTTCTATTGTCTGTTATCACTCAGCTGAACTGGCCTGTCTGAATTGCCTTGTCTGTTAAATTTAATCTAACCAGACATGTTGGCAGATTTCTCTGTCTTGCTCTTTTTTTCCCCATTTAAGTATCAGTACATGTAACCTACATGTTTTTGCTTTTGGCTCAACTAGTTGACCTAAGGCAATGATGCATAGCAACGAGAATGAGCTATAACATCCTCTATTTTCACTGCCTGTAAATTGATAACTTGGCATAAAGCATGGAGCGCTCACACAGAGTACATGAAACATAGAAAAGAACATAAATAACTATTTCAAAATATGTAAGAAATTTATATTGCTCATTATATTAAGTACATGTACTTAATATAAGAGGCACTTAGTTCATTTATGTCTCAGGACACCTCTGAATGTATTGACCAAACTACTGTCCATGTTTAATTATTTATCCAAATAAATCTCAAGACATCTTTATGACTAACTGCTTAATACGCAATGCAGTACAGCTTTGAGTCATTGTAAGTAATGCACTGTACTACAAAGTACTGTTCTTAACCTCTTTTTGTTGAATAAAAGTCACTCATTGCACCAGACATTAGCATTTGGGCACATCCCCAAGCACTGGCACTCTACACTGTGGCGTGTCAGTGCTGCCCATAAAGCCGTCATAAAAACCGCAATACAAGCACCTACCAGCATGTTGCCTTGAAAATATAAAAATATCTTATTTAGAAGTAAGAACTCAGTAATGCTTGGAAAATCTCTCAATAATAATAATACTAATGATGATGTCTCTGTTTTGGCTCATGGCTCCTCTTTGCATAATAGGCAAAATTTAATTAGTGAGAAGGAAGCTGTAGATTAGAGGTCAAATAAGTTTTCATAATACTTGAAATGGTTTCAAATAGCAAACTCCCAGCAGTGTATGAATTCTAATCCATTTCTTGAAGCAATAGCTTCAAGAAATAAATCCTGGCAGATTTAACCGATAAAAAAAACTTTCCACCTCCTTCAGTAATTTTTAAATATTTATGTGGGGACATAAAAACGACATTAACCGGGTTCTGTCATCTCTGAACTAGTGGCCTCTACTGGTTGGGTGAGATATCTGTTAAATGGTTCTCAGGGACCTTTATGTCTTGTTGTCAGATAAAATAAAATAAAAAGCATCTGTGACATTAGAGCAAACAAATGGTTGATTACACTGACCTTAGGTCAACAACAGGGACTAAGCAGTTAATAAGAGAACACAGAACAGATCAAAGTTTCCATTGGGGTATAAACTTAAACCCCAGACCAAACCATACTTACGTCAGACCCAAGAGGCTCGCTTATTGTGACAGAAAGCTATAATTTACTTACAAGAAAATATGCCAGACCGACTCACAGAAGTAACTGTGTGTGCTCTTAGAGCAAAGGACTTTATCAGAAAAATAGTCTGCCAGTCAGTACTGAGTCAGCTTTTGCTTTTCCCCCCCAAAAATATGGCCAAGAGATTAATGCTAATAAAGTCAGCTTTGAACACAAGTTTAAATGATTTTGAACAGAACAGATCTATGACCCCACATCAGATAAGGTTATACCGTTCCCACGATGAGGACATCTGGACCCTAATCATTTGAGATTCTGAGGATATTTTCCTGAGCAAATGTACACTTTATTTCATTAATTACAGTCTGACAGGAAAATTCCAACACTCTCTTCCTTTCCAGTTTGTAGAAAATAGTGACACATGCCAGCTGATAAAACCTGAACACACCAAACCCAGCTCTTTGTCTCAACCTGGATATGTAACATAAGTGTATTTATTAACAGCTTTTACACAAAAAGAAAAAACTAAATAAGAACATTAAATGCCGCAATAGCCATTAAAAACCAACAACAAAAAAACCCAACCAAATATTCAACAGTCACAAAAAAATAAACGGGTAGTTTCATAAACAATAATTCAATAAAATCTCTCAACAGAAAGCTTGTTTAAATAAAAACGTTTTTAACTGCTTAACTTCTCAGTGTCACAGACCGAAAGGCTTTGAGACACATCGGCCCAGGCAACCTTTTTCCCATCTTCTGCTGTCCAATTTTGGTGAGCCTGAATAAACTGTGACCTCAGTTTCTTGTCCTTTGCTGATATGAATGGCACCTGGTGGGGTCTTATGCTGTAGGCCATCTGCATCAAGCTTCAATGTGTTCTGCATTCAGAAATGCTCTTCTGCATACCTTAGGTTGCAGCAAGTGGTTACTTTTAGTTGGATTCTTATCACGTTCATGCAGTCTGGCTATTCTCCACTGGTCTCTGAAATTAATTAGGCAAAGAGAACTGCTGCTGACTGAATATTTTCTCTTTTTCAGCCCCCAACCACAACATATTTAAAGTCACTTAAATCACTTTTCTTTTTCATTTGGATCCTTGATTTGAACTCTGGCCTGTCATCTTGACTATGTCTACATGCCTTAATGCATTGAGTTGTGTCATGTTAATCACTGATTAGATATTTACACTCACAAACAGTTGAACAGGTGTACCCAATGAAGTGGCAGGGGGATCTATATTTTTTAAATAAAAAGCTTATGGGTTAAAAAGTAACTGGACAGAAACATAAAGTCAAATATAATCGACACACCCACAGACACAAGCCTACGCTCTGTATATTCCCTGCTAATGGTCTCTGAGGCTTTCATTGCAGCCACCTTTGACTCATTTTTATTTGGCAGTTTCCTTGCCATTAGTCTGATTCTCTTCAAATAAAATGCAGCTCACTTGAATTGGGACCAAGAGAGTCACTTAACTAACCAAGAGTATATGTGACCTCTGTGTAGTGTCTTCTCTGGTCTGCATTCACAACAAAAAGGCAATGGTTAGAATGCTCTCTTTTTAATGTCGTGGGCAATCAGCACAAAATCTCGCAGGAATCCTCCATTATTCTGAGGATTACATTTCCACTTGCAGTGTGATCGTATAGTGGTAAATTTATACAACCAAAATAGAAAAACTTCAACACCATTAACATTGCATGTTAAGTTTCCCAAATGAAAGGAATATAGAAATATATTTTAAAGCTGTACATGAAACAATGTAAATTCTCTAAACAGTGTGGCACAGTCACATACCTGCATTCACAACAAAAAGGCAATGGTTAGAATGCTCTCTTTTTAATGTCGTGGGCAATCAGCACAAAATCTAAACGGCAAAGCAACAACAGAGTTAGCTAACTATGCTCCCATTTTGTTTCCTCTCCTCCCAATAAAGAAATCTCACATAAACGTGCACTCAGTTCAACATAAAGACTGGAGAAATGACCCGCAACAAATGATATATAAACAACAAAAATAATCGGGTCAGACTGTATTACTTTAACAGCCTGCGATATGATTTTTCCTCCCCACGACATTTGCGCGTTCCTTACCTCGCAGGAATCCTCCATTATTCTGAGGATTACCCAGAATCCCTTGCCCTTTGTGAATATTGCAGGGTCACTTTTTCGACAGTAGGTGGCGCCAATGTCCCATTTAGCGGGATTTAACTTCAACTCTATTTAACTATGTTACACACACCCCCCTTAAATCCTGCTAAATTGGGGCATGACAACAGAAAAACAGAAACTTCCAATGCATAAAACATAACAGTGTGACCGTGGGAGCACAAGATAGTTCAAGTCAGTTAAAAAAACTTTCCATATGGAATAAGGCAAGCAAGAGAGCGGCCAATTCCCCTGCCAACCCAGATATGAAAGATGCCGTATACACCTCCCATGATGTGAACATTGCTCCACGCAGGTATTACCCAAAACGTTCTGAGTAACAGCACATTTGCAAAACGGCTAGTAATCTATCCTGAAAACATATTTCGCACAAATGAAAACAAGGAGTCAACTGTCGACACTGAATCATCAACCTGTTGTTCATTGATCTTACAAATGAGACGTGTTGGAGGTTTCACAGGTCTACCTGATCTAGTACAAAGAGGTGGTGGCTGTGTACGCACTACACGGTCCCCTGTACTCAGTCGTGTGTCAGTCACAAGCTCAGGGGAAAGGACATGTGGAGCATCTCCCGCCAGAAGCTGCGAGGAGGCACTCCGGGACACAACAGATTCAATAGAGGGGGCAGGGGAGGGCAACCGGGAAACCAACGGGTCACACCCAGCAGGCGGGGCCACAGTCGATTCTGCCTCAGAGGTTGGGACGCTGAAAGCCGCACCAAGAGAACAACCAGGTTGACCAACCGCAGAGTCCCTGTCACTTGCTTGGTCCATCTGCATGAGCCAGCGAACCGTCTTCGTCTCACCATCCTGCACATCACCTGGAAGTTCTGGTTCACCTTGTCCACTATCCGCAACCGAGGGGCAGGTTGACACTGGTATGCACTCGTTTCCTGCAGGAATGAAACTCACAGGAAGTAGTAGGTTTCGGTGAACAACTTTTTCCCTGAGAGTCACAGGGTCTCTGATGTGGTACACATTGATGTCAGGTTTCACAGACGCCACCTCAAAAACTGTGGATTCCCATTTGTCAGCGATCTTCCTCTTTCCTCTCTCACCACGATTAGCAAGCAAGACTCTGTCACCGACTGAGAGGGGCGCACCCTTAGCCTTGCGGTCATAATTCCTCGCCTGGTGAGCCTGGGCAATACGGCTGTTCTGCCTGGCAATGCGGGCAGCCTCAGACAGGTCACGCTTCAAATGGGCGACAAATTCACAGTGGTCAACAACGGCACCATCAGGGAGAACATGCTGGAAAACAACATCAACAGGCAGACGAGGAATTCTCCCAAATACGAGAAAAAAAGGTGCGAAACCTGTTGTTTCATGTTCAGTGCAATTGTAGCAGAACGTCAACATCTGAAGCATTTGCGGCCACCTGGCTTTGGATTGAGGGGGCAAAGCCCGTATCATATTTCCCAAGGTCCTGTTGTATCGCTCGACAATACCATTCCCCATTGGGTGGTAAGGAGTGGTGTGTGATTTCTGGATGCCAGCCATGTCCAGGAGCTCCTTAATGAGTTGACTCTCAAAGTTGGCTCCTTGATCAGAGTGTATACGTCTGGGAAAGCCGTACACACAGAAAAAGTCATTCCACAGGCGGCGAGCAACCTGCTTGGCAGACTGATTCTTACAAGGGAATGCATGCGCTAATTTGGAAAAATGGTCTGTGACAACCAAAACATCAACGCACTTCTTGTCAGTCTGTTCAGCAGTCCAGAAGTCGATGCAGACTAGCTCCATCGGTTCAGTGGTACAAATGCTCTCCAGTGTGGCACGGTCATTCGGCTCTGGGGTTTTCCCAACCACACAACGAAAACAGCCTTTCACATGATTGATGATGTCACGCTCCATCCCTGTCCAAAAGAATCTCTGCCTTGCAAGAGACAGGGTGCGGACTTGGCCCTGATGACCCGCCGTATCATGGATGCCTCGGAGAACTTCAGTCTTCAGAGTGTCTGGGACAACAAACTGGTAAATCGTCACGTTCATGTTCCTGTCTTTCTTCACCTTATACAACATACCATCTTTAATCAAGAGTCTGGACCAATGTCTGAGTAATTTCATTACACCACGGGACTCGCTAGCACGTTCATGCCTGGTGGGCCTCTTGTGACGCCGGACATAAAAGAAAACTCTGCCCAAAACCTCATCTTGTTCCTGCAGGTTAGCGAGTTCACTTCTCGGCGTACAGGCTGGACGGGCAATAGTTGGGACCTGAGGGATATCAGATCCCACACCTCTCACATGGCTGATACCACCAGTGTCATGTGCAGCCAACACAGCAGAAACATCCTGTGACGAGAGAGAACCTTGAGGGTTAGCTAGGATAGTTGTAGCTCCTTCCTCAGACTGATCCACAACCAACTGGCAGTTTGCAGCACACCGAAACATATCCTGCACAGTCCCATCCACCAGACCGTGCATTTGGTTCAATAGGGCAGCATAAGGTTCAGTGACTAGCCTGTGGCCTATGCACGACTGGACAAATGGCTCTCTACTCAATGCATCCGCGACAACATTTTTGGTGCCAGGGACATACTTCAGTTCAAAACTGTATGCTGCAAGCTTTGAAACCCATCGTTGCTCACATGCATCTAACCTAGGCTTGGTTAAGATGTATGTCAGCGGGTTATTGTCCGTCCACACTGTGAAGTGGCTCCCTTTCAGCCAATGGCTAAACTTGTCACAGACTGCCCATTTCAGAGCAAGAAATTCCAAACGATGCGCTGGATAGTTTAGCTGAGAGTGTGACAGGGTCTTACTGGCGAATGCCACTGGTCTGGCGATGCTACCATCAGGGGGCAACTGTGAGAGGACGGCTCCAAGGCCGTCAAAGGAAGCATCAACTGCAAGGAGAAAGGGCGCAGTAAAATCTGGATGGGCTAATGTGACACTATGCACAACTTCATGTTTTAGGGCCTTGAATGCTTCCCTGCACTCATCAGTCCAGTCAGCCGGAGACAGCTTCACGTGGCCCCTTTTAAATTTAGGCTTACGGCCTCTACCTCTCTTGCGTAGCGCAGCTGGTTCAGCCACAAGATCAAACAGTGGCTTAGCTTTTGCAGAGCACCGCTCGATAAAATGATGGTAGTAGAGAACCATCCCCAGGAAGGATCTGATTTTCCTTGCACATGGTGTCACCCCGTCAGACTCCATCAGGTCTGCTTCCTCCACATTGTCTATAGCCTGCACTTTACTTGGGTCTGTTTTCACACCCTCACCACATATGATGTGTCCCAGGAACTTCACAGACCGCTGAAGAAAGTGGCATTTCTTTGGTGCGAGCTTCAGGTTGTTGGCAGAAAGTCGTGAGAAAACCATCTGCAGACGTTCAAGAGCCACCTGTTCGGATGGGGCATAGACCATAAGGTCATCCAGATAACACAACAAACTTGTGAAGTTCTCATCACCAAAAATGGACATCATCATCCGCATAAAAGTAGCAGGACTATTTGTCAGGCCTTGAGGCATCCTGTTATATTCATGAAGGCCAAATGGGGAGGAGAATGCCGTGTATTTTTTGTCGTCCTCGTGGAGTCTGACATTGTAAAACCCCGATGTGAGATCCATTGTAGAAAAAAAAACATTCCCACCAAGTGCTGCGAGGGCGTCTGACTGACGAGGCAATGGATGTGCATCTTTAACTGTTCTTGCATTTAACCATCTAAAGTCATTGCATATGCGCAGGTCACCATTTGGCTTAACAACTAAGACAAGGGGGGATGAGAATTCACTCTGGGACTTACGGATTATCCCTGACTCCTCCATCTCATCTAGGGCAGTGCGAAGCTTCTCGTAATGGCATGGTGGGACCCGTCTGTATGGCAGTCTGAAGGGCTTGTCATCCACCAGGCGGATTCTGTGGACAAAGTCAGCAGCCTCACCGCAGTCCATTTTGTGCCTTGAAAAGATGGACTCATACTGCTCAATGAGTCGCAGCAGCCTATCTCTCCATTCTGGGGAAACTTCACAGGACGAGAGGTCCAGGTCCTGCAGGCCCAAATCACACAAGCGCTGTGACATCTCCGCTTCTGATCTCGGTGCGGGCGACGAGTTCTGTGTGTATTGTGTACTGGATCGAATTTGAACAGGTTCAGGTAAGTCCTGCACAGAAAGACAGGGGGACACATCAGCAACCTTAGCATTTCTCCTGAGAGTGAGGGGCTTGTCGGAGGGATTCACCACTTTAACAGGGACCCAACCATCCCCAAACAAGGAAGTGACAACTCGCCCCACTAGGATCTGTGCAGGTTTGGATCGAGACTGAGTGGGTTCAATAATGACAGCACTTCCCACCGCTGAGGCATCAGGAGCAGGCAGCTTAGCCCACACTAAATGTTCAGACAAGGGCTGCAAGGTGATGCGTCTCTTAAGCTTTGCAGTGCCGAAACTTGGAGGCATTGCTCTGCCACCACAGTCATCAGAATAGGACAGCAAAGTTGCCAAATGAGGGAAAGCATCATCCTGGGTACCAACAGTCATTTTTAACTGTGAAATAAGCCACTTTATCGCATTGCTGCCCAGAATCATGTCATCAGCCTGGCCCGGAACCACCAGAACAGGAATCACCACCTTAAAGCCATATATTGACACTGTAAGATCATACATAGCAGAAGGCGTAACGAGGTGACCCCCACAACCAACAATGACAACGTCTTCAGCTGAACGTCTCTCAATATCAGGTATCGATTGTGAAAGTTTCTCATCAACTGTCTCACTTATGGTGCACGCCATAGAGCCACTGTCCACTAATGCTTTAAGAACTTGTCCACCACTAGTAGTCACTGCAGAGTAGAATAAACTATCAGTGTTTGAGAGCCTATGCAAGCCCTGTGCAATCAGTGTTTTATTTGGCGGGACAATGCCACTGTAAGTAGAATACAAAGTGTCATAATCATTAATATCAGTCACATCCAAGATGGGAGGCTTACTTGCTGGATCTGCGCTGTCCTCCCCTCCACGCAGATCGTTCAGTTTCCCTGATGACCACTGGAAGGAGTACACTTGCCCTCTGGGCAGTTACGTCTCGAATGACCAGGTAGGTGACACATGAAGCACAATCTGTTTTCCCGACAGTGCGTGAGTGTGGAGTGGGAGCTATCTCTGCAGATGGAACATGGTGTGTCATCTAAGCCCGGTATTCTCGGCAGTCGGGCACTCTGTCGCCTGGCATTAGCTCGAGCATAGCCTGGGCCTTGAAGCAGCACCTTCTCTAGCATGCTGATCAACCTCTCAATAGCAGAGCCATCCTGACTCACAGCTGGCCTCTGCTCATGGTCAGCCAAACAAGGAGTACCATTTGTGCTAACCTCTGCCTCATTCACATAGACACAGTTACCCGTCTGTGGAGGAGACTGGAACCCCTTACCCAGGTGATACTCATCCAGTACCTCCTGAACTTCACGAGCTGACCATTTATCACATGTTTTGGTTCTAAAAATAAGAGCCAAGTCTCTGCAGGGGCAGTGTCTGATGAACATGCGTGCAACCTCCACACCAGAGTTCTCAAAAGATTTCCCCTGCTCCTTAAGACAGTTGCCAACAACATCAGCAGCCTTGTTCAGCCTCAGCCAGTACTCATATGGATCCTCTCGGTCCTTCGGCAGGGTGGAATAAAAGTCAGCCAGGGGCACAGACGAGCACTGGGTGGAACTAAAATGTTTGTGCAGAAGTCTGTAGATAGCTTGTGGATTATGCTGGACATCAATTCCACCATTCCTCACACCAAATTTCACAACATCTTTTGCCCTGCCTCTCAGATGCATCAAAATCTCCTCAGCTTGGTTTTCTGGAAGAATGGCACTCTTCTTTATGTAACTCTGCATGGCTTCCTGCCACTCATCAACAGACAATGAGTCCGAACTCTCCCCCCGAAACACAGGTGGGTCTTTAACCTGTCGTGGAGCCACCAGCTGGACTTGAGAGAGATCTAGTGAGCGGCTGGAGGGGAGATCTGTTGTTTCATGCGCCACCTCAGGACATGTATATGTAGCAGATGCAGGGCTCGAAGTGTGTGGCGTAGTCAGGTGTGACAGATTGCTATCAGCCAGGCGTTGCCCAATTTGCTGCACAATGTCGCTCATTTGGTCGACTAGACTCACATCAGTTATTGGGGGGTCTGAGGTAGATGACTTAGTGCACTGTACTGACTGCGACTCAGCCACCAGCTCACAAGAACTATCTGCTGCTCTATGCCCCACCCGACAGTCACCCAGTGAAAAAGGAACAGTTGTGAACCCTCTGCCCCTACCCACAACAAGGGGAGTCACATTTGGGGTGTCATCAGAGTCACTTAGATCCATATCTAGCAGAATATTAATAGAGCTAAGGTGGACTTAATACAATATGGCAATATACAAAGCCAATATAAAAGTATGTCCAACAGTCCCCAAAGTTTGATTCCGTTACCCAACAGACTAAACAATAAGGAAGCTGATGCTCCACGATGATGCTGCGACGAGAGGACACCAGCCCGATTCAGCAGCGTCACGAACGAGTCACGGCACCACTGTGACCTCTGTGTAGTGTCTTCTCTGGTCTGCATTCACAACAAAAAGGCAATGGTTAGAATGCTCTCTTTTTAATGTCGTGGGCAATCAGCACAAAATCTCGCAGGAATCCTCCATTATTCTGAGGATTACATTTCCACTTGCAGTGTGATCGTATAGTGGTAAATTTATACAACCAAAATAGAAAAACTTCAACACCATTAACATTGCATGTTAAATTTCCCAAATGAAAGGAATATAGAAATATATTTTAAAGCTGTACATGAAACAATGTAAATTCTCTAAACAGTGTGGCACAGTCACATACCTGCATTCACAACAAAAAGGCAATGGTTAGAATGCTCTCTTTTTAATGTCGTGGGCAATCAGCACAAAATCTAAACGGCAAAGCAACAACAGAGTTAGCTAACTATGCTCCCATTTTGTTTCCTCTCCTCCCAATAAAGAAATCTCACATAAACGTGCACTCAGTTCAACATAAAGACTGGAGAAATGACCCGCAACAAATGATATATAAACAACAAAAATAATCGGGTCAGACTGTATTACTTTAACAGCCTGCGATATGATTTTTCCTCCCCACGACATTTGCGCATTCCTTACCTCGCAGGAATCCTCCATTATTCTGAGGATTACCCAGAATCCCTTGCCCTTTGTGAATATTGCAGGGTCACTTTTTCGACAGTAGGTGGCGCCAATGTCCCATTTAGCGGGATTTAACTTCAACTCTATTTAACTATGTTACACATACATAATGGTAAATGGTAAATGGCCTGTATTTGTATAGCGCTTTTACATACCTATTCTTCCCTGGTTGCTTTGGTTGTGTATTAAGGATTGTTGACTTGTTGATGCTTTTGACCTAATGGAGCAAAATGCTGCTATTTCATTCAATCACTTCATTCAGCAATGAAATA
This sequence comes from Astatotilapia calliptera, assembly GCF_964374335.1. Classification (NCBI taxonomy): domain Eukaryota; kingdom Metazoa; phylum Chordata; class Actinopteri; order Cichliformes; family Cichlidae; genus Astatotilapia; species Astatotilapia calliptera. The sequence goes on along the minus strand of NC_137426.1, from coordinate 15,762,894 downwards.
CTTAAAAACTGCCAGTGTGCCATAATGAAACTATGCCCACTGTAGATGACGCATGTTGGCTTATGAGTGGGGAATTTTTACTCCACCCACTCGTCTCCATCTTTTCCTTTCTTTTGTGAGTGTTTGTCAACGATAGCCTTGCCTTTCACTGCAGGTCATGAAGTCTCCTTTTGATTGTTGTAATTTTTCCCATGTTTTTACAATCATCATCATTCTTTTTTTCTTGCATTATCCATTTTTCTAATATTGACAAGCCATTTGACCTCAATCCAAAAGACAACCCTTAAAACTCAATCAAGTGTCACTGTATTAATTTAGATACTACTGTTGGTGCACTTCCCTCTCGCTGTTTACAATATGCACACTATGTACCTAGGTAGTGTATAAATATCAACTGGGTAATCTTGTTTCATGGAAAGTTGTGCACTTGTTCAAGTTGTGCAAGTGGGGCTTGTTGGAACTTAGGTGGTAAAAGAGGTCTTATATCAATCTGAAGGTTGGAAAATTGATTCCCAATGCCTCCATTCTGTATGTCAAAACATCCTTGGGCAATATTCTGAACTCAGAGTTTTCTCTGATGTGTCCATCATCAAAGATAAGGTCTTGAATAATCAGGCTACATCTTCTAAGACAGCCTCTCTAGTTTTAAGATAAACTTAAACCTTTTCTTTTTGATAAAGCATAGATTTGGGCTGGATCAGGTAACTCTGAACCCTAGCGTAGTTACATTGCCATTTTAAACTTGAATTTTTGACCATTAGAGATATAGGTACTTGTACCTTGCACTTATGGAAACAAAATACTTAGTAGTAGTACATTATTTGGGACACTGCATATGTTTTAAGGGCTTCATATCCCACTCTGGTCATTCTGACAGTACTGTGCAAAAGTCTTGAATCACTCCTCTTTCTTAATATTTTGCTTTCAGTGAGCCACATTTTCTTGTACTATTTAAAGTGGTTCTTTAAACAGTAATTGTTCTCTGGGTGAAGATCTCTCAAAGTGGTTTTTTGAAGATTGACTGCTTTTTTACTCATTTTCTGTCTAGTCATTGTACCTGGCCATTTTTTTTGTTTAACTCAAATAACATTATGTTATAAATCATTCAAGCACAAAAAGGCACCAAACTCAAAGGATGAGCCAGTGTTGTGTCTGCACATAGCAGATCACTTACAGAAAAGGGGTTACTAACAGGCTGTTGCTAGCAGTGTGCCACTGTCAAGGTTTGGCAGTGTGGCAGCCAGGATTTGGACCCAAATGCTGGAATCAGAAGACAAGATATGAACTCAAAGGCAGCTTTAATGCTTAACTCAAAAATACACAAAACTACAGACTGTAGCTGACAACGTGTAGCTGGCAAACAATCCAAAAACTAGGAATTTCCGGAAAATGTGGAACAAGGAAACACACTGCCAAGAGAGAGGACATAACAAAGAACAGAGGGGAAACTCAGAAAATAAATACTTACAAAATGATGAGGGGGGAGGAAACAGGTGGGAACATTAGCTGTCTGAAACTAACATGATGACTCAAAAGGAGGTCAAACTGAACACAAAGCAAAGTACAAGACACAAAATATTGCCAACATAACATGGAATTAGCCTAACACAGAGACAGATGGTGCACTCCAATAGTCCATTTTGCTTAGGATGTTCCTAATTTAGAGAGGTGACCTTAAAGTATCTGCGTGATGGTCATAATAAGAGCTGCGTCAGTTCTCCAAATACTGAGCAAAGGAGCTTCAATACTTCCTCTATTGCTTCCTTTAATATCTGGGTAAACTGGACCGGATAAAAGGGGAGGAGAAAATGCCATCCCATAATTCATAGCAACAGAACATCTGACCATCATTGAAAACAATCGACATAATAAACAAAGCGGTGCAAATGTTAGTAAATCAGGCCCTAAATATTCCTTTTTCTTTAACATTTCAGCCTGTGTAATGATGGATATTTTCACAGGCTGCCCTGTGTAAAAGCACATTTTGCAGATTGTCTTCAGCACAATGTGGTTTCAACATAAAACAAATGACCCAAACATTAATCATGAACTAGAAGAGGACTAGATGTGAAATGAATGACCCAGAATCTAAACAGAAAGAACCCAACCAGAAAATGCTGATATAACAAAAATGCAAAACAACACAGAATGATACTCAAAACCTAAAGGAGTCGTGAAACCACAAAAGTCAAGACCCGGAATTGTTGAATCTATCGAACAATTCAAACCATAACAAAGTCAGAAAGGCATATAGTACACAGTGTGTTTTTAAAAAAACATTGGAGCACAAAGGATGACGTGACAGGTCTAGAAAAATATCTACAATAGATTAACGATATGTGAAAGTCATGTCGGCATAAAATCATTATCTGTCGTGGACTGGCCTCTGTAGAGCCCAGACGTCAATACTCCTGAAGACACCTCACAGAAGTTACCCAAAGGTTTGCCTGATAGCATTCAAGCTATGTTGAAGAATAAGGTTGCCACACCAGATATTGACTTTCAAGCTTGCTAGAATTGCACAAACTGTTTTTTCATTGCATCCTTTATTGTATTTCCATTTGTGCGTGCACCAGTTTCAATAAATAACTTCATTTTCCATTTTCCTAGCAAATAATATTTAAATAATTAAGGGTGACTCCAGACTTGTGCACAGTACTGTATAAAAAGAGAGAAAAAAATCCAGTGCACTCTTGATTACACAAACATTGATCTGACATCTTTATGCATCATTAGTCATCAGTATACGTTACTGAGAGTTGGTTGAGCTAATGTAAATACTGAGACATCTTGCTGTGGTGGTGTCTGAGCACATGAGGGTCACTGCAGCAAAGGATAATAAACCAGTGTGCTGGTACAGCTGTCCTGTGGTTTCCGTGCACTCGAGCAGGCATAAACCAGCAGTCACTCTCTTGCTCCTAACCTGAAGCATGTGCGGGGTGGTGGAAGGGTCAGAAATCTCATGCAGAACTTAATGTGACTAACACAAGGTTTGTGCCAACCAAAACAAACACTGTCTGATGTGTTTTTCACTTAAATGCCTGGAATGTGTGCATTGGGGGGGGGGTATTTTTTCACTGCTGTAAGATTTTTTTTTAAATTTACAAAAAATACAATATGCAGATCTACCTTGTCAAAAAGTGAGTAATTTTAAAGTGACACAGAAAGATCAGTTGCTGTGGATTGTGAAATATGCATACATGACTGAATGGATAGTTTATTAAACGACTTAATAATTCCTTTTAAGTTTTCTATATGAAAAAGCAGGTCTACACAGACAAGCAAAACTGTTTTTGTGTTTTGTGTTTTTCTGAACGTGAGCAAAAGCTGAGCACTAACACATATATGACATCACTGTTTAACAATGCAAAACTGCCTGATACACAGGCCAGCACTGATAAAAGAAAATAGTAAACTTGGAGGCATATGATTCCATTAGATTAGACAATTTGGAACAGTTCTCAACATCCCTATACACACATACGGTAACACGAATAGCCCACTGATTACAGATACTTGACACATATTTGCTTTTTTGTTTTGTTATTTAGAAATGAGTAATTCTATTAACTAATCCATAATCACAAAGTACAGAGAGAGCATGTACAGTAAGTAGCAAACAACCAATAGAATTTATTAGTCGATTAATCAATTTTCTTCAGATGCAAAAATCCCTTTGCTTATTGAATTGTGTTGTTCAAGGCAGGAGATGTTAGTGTGGAGCACTGTAACAGTGATGTGTGCTGTCGCTCTGTTAGCTCTATGTGCAAACTGAAGTGGGTCAAACTTGGGTGGGAAGCAGAATATAATGTTGCATATAACCAAAACATTCCAAAGCATTCATTATAATAGGGGTCAGAGCAAAGGGTCAGTAGATGTTGAGGCTCTCGGTTGTTGGTCTTTGTGGGTAGAGGGACGATTGTGGCCGGCTTCAGCCATAGTGGCATGAATGCCTGAGACAGTGATGATGGTGATGAAGATCTTAGTGAAGACCAAGGGCAACTGGTCGGCACACTCTCTGAGGACCCTCCCTGTCACGCCATTTGATTGAGTTGCTTTCCTGGGGTTCACTGTTCTGAGTGTACAACTCACCTAGTGCTTCCGCCCCATGACACTTGAGCTGCAGCTTCCTTGGGTCTTTCCAACTCAGTGCCTCAAATATCTTTGGATTGTGGGAAGCCAGAGCCCCCAGACAAAACCCATGCAGGCCGAGGGAGGTCAGACTCCACACTGACAGGACCCAGCTGGTTGGTGGTTTTGAACTGCTAGTTGGTTGGTTGAAAAGTGCTAACCATCACACCACATTGCACTGGAATTTAGCCACAAGTAATCACATTAATTGCAGTTGTGCTTTGCCTGCTATGATCTGTTAAAACATGTATCAAATGTATTTTTTTCTCAGTATGGTTACAAAATCCTTGTCATTGATTTACCATTGTGGATTCACTTCACCAAATGACTATTCCTTGTTTAATTCTGACCCTAATGAAAAGTGCTGCGGTTATCTGCTACTGTAATTGTTTCCAAGGAATCTGTCTGAATGTGCAAGGTAAAGGAAGGACATGAACATTCACAGTATGACTTCAATAATTAAACTGATATAATTGTTGTTCTCTAGCAGAGCTAGCAACAGAGTTTAACAAAAGGTAGCTGTGTGAAGGAAAATAATAATCACTTTGTTTTAGAGCCAACTTTTTCGAAAACTACTCCAGCATGTGGACACAATTTAGAGCAGCAGGGATAAAAGCCAACAGCCCAGAGAATCCATATAATAAGAGTAGACTGAATACAGCCCCTGGCATTATTCTTTGAGGATCGCGCAGAACTCGCAGCTTGTGCAGCTGAGCTCAATCAATGGAAAGTCAGTGACATGCATTCAAGTGGAGGGTTTGCATGCAAGCTGCAACCTTTTGATGCTGTTCCTTTTGATTAAGTGTACCTTTTCTACAAGCTCTTACTTCTTTGATATAATTTATAAGTACAATGATTTCTTAAACAGGTAAAGGAAGGGGGGATTTCAAATGTCTGGATGGTTTACAGAATATTGTAATTAACAGTTTCCTGTGCTGGCTTGCTTTAGTGGAGGATGCAGCCCAGATCACGTCTGTTTGTTTATTCCAGCACAGTTGGATATTGTGCCCACCCCGAGTAAATTCCTTTTAAGTTTGCACCTAGTCAACACAGAGTTCGAGGGAGACTGACAGGAAAACCGCTTTATGTGACAGGGTCATGTTTACTTCAGTATTCAAAGCCTTAATTGAAACAACAATTTGAAGAAACTGTTGTTATACATACAGGAAGTGCAGAATTATTAGGCAAATGAGTATTTTGTCCACATCATCCTCTTCATGCATGTTGTCTTACTCCAAGCTGTATAGGCTCGAAAGCCTACTACCAATTAAACATATTAGGTGATGTGCATCTCTGTAATGAGAAGGGGTGTGGTCTAATGACATCAACACCCTATATCAGGTGTGCATAATTATTAGGCAACGTCCTTTCCTTTGGCAAAATGGGTCAAAAGAAGGACTTGACAGGCTCAGAAAAGTCAAAAATAGTGAGATATCTTGCAGAGGGATGCAGCAGTCTCAAAATTGCAAAGCTTCTGAAGCTTGATCATCGAACAATCAAGCGTTTCATTCAAAATAGTCAACAGAGTCGCAAGAAGCGTGTGGAAAAACCAAGGTGCAAAATAACTGCCCATGAACTGAGAAAAGTCAAGCGTGCAGCTGCCAAGATGCCACTTGCCACCAGTTTGGCCATATTTCAGAGCTGCAACATCACTGGAGTGCCCAAAAGCACAAGGTGTGCAATACTCAGAGACATGGCCAAGGTAAGAAAGGCTGAAAGACGACCACCACTGAACAAGACACACAAGCTGAAACGTCAAGACTGGGCCAAGAAATATCTCAAGACTGGTTTTTTTAAGGTTTTATGGACTCATGAAATGAGAGTGAGTCTTGATGGGCCAGATGGATGGGCCCGTGGCTGGATTGGTAAAGGGCAGAGAGCTCCAGTCCGACTCAGACGCCAGCAAGGTGGAGGTGGAGTACTGGTTTGGGCTGGTATCATCAAAGATGAGCTTGTGGGGCCTTTTCGGGTTGAGGATGGAGTCAAGCTCAACTCCCAGTCCCACTGCCAGTTTCTGGAAGACACCTTCTTCAAGCAGTGGTACAGGAAGAAGTCTGCATCCTTCAAGAAAAACATGATTTCCATGCAGGACAATGCTCCATCACACGCGTCCAAGTACTCCACAGCGTGGCTGGCAAGAAAGGGTATAAAAGAAGAAAAACTAATGACATGGCCACCTTGTTCACCTGATCTGAACCCCATTGAGAACCTGTGGTCCATCATCAAATGTGAGATTTACAAGGAGGGAAAACAGTACACCTCTCTGAACAGTGTCTGGGAGGCTGTGGTTGCTGCTGCACGCAATGTTGATGGTGAACAGATCAAAACACTGACAGAATCCATGGATGGCAGGCTTTTGAGTGTCCTTGCAAAGAAAGGTGGCTATATTGGTCGCTGATTTGTTTTTGTTTTGTTTTTAAATGTCAGAAATGTATATTTGTGAATGTGGAGATGTTATATTGGTTTCACTGGTAAAAATAAATAATTGAAATGGGTATATATTTGTTTTTTGTTAAGTTGCCTAATAATTATGCACAGTAATAGTCACCTGCACACTCAGATATCCCCCTAAAATAGCTAAAACTAAAAACTACTTCCAAAAACATTCAGCTTTGATATTAATGAGTTTTTTGGGTTCATTGAGAACATGGTTGTTGTTCAATAATAAAATTATTCCTCAAAAATACAACTTGCCTAATAATTCTGCACTCCCTGTATGATGGCGAAAGCTATTCACAGATATTTGCCACTGATCTTTAGCTATCTTCTTCTTGACTTGTTTTATTGTGTACTGAATTCATACTTTGCTTTTCTTGCTACAGTATTAGATAAGATCAAATCACAAGACTACTCTTTCAGTCCTGTTTCACTCTTTTTGTGTGTGTGTGTGTGTGTGTTATAGTTGCTTTTGGCTATAGAACCAGGCACCACAAGTCCTTGGTTATGTTCAGGAAAAATTCTTGGTTTGATTACAGTTTTTCTCATTCAGTTTGGTGCAGTTCTCACAGCAGAAAAAGTCATTCTCAGCCTTCTCAATGTAGTTCTCAAAACAGTTAATTGGCAATAAAGTATCTGAATTTTTGTGCCCCAGCCTCCCTCCCCTTTTAAATTCTTTCACTTCTTTCACTTTTTCACTTCCATATAGTACATGGGGATCTGCCAGGCCCTGGAGATGCCACCAGTCCCCTTGGAGGCCTTCCCCAAACTGCAGCTCAATTTATGTTTAAGCCATTCATCTACTAAACTGCTGTCAAACCTAAAATGAGGATGTGGGCCCAGAGTAATTTTCTTTCCAGAAACCAACAAGGAATGAGAAGGATTTTATTGAAATGGTATGGTGCTGAAATGCAGAAAAGCAAAACAATACTTATTAAACTATATGGATCAGAAAAGAAAGAAAATATATACAATATGAGAACACCAGCTACTGTATAGTCCATGCTACATACATTCAGCAAACATTTTATTAGGTATGCCTGTTCCACTGGTCATTGACGTAATCCCAATATCTAATCAGCCTTTCACATCACCAGGAACTCAAAGCATTTCTGCATGTAAACATGGTCAAGACAGCCTGCTGAAGTTAAAACTGAGCATCAGAATAAGGAAAAAATGGTTGTTGGTGTCGGAGGGCTGGTGTGAGTATTTGATGTACTGGGATTTTCCCGCAAAACCATTTAAAGGTTTACAGGGAAAGTTTTTAAATAAGAAAATATGCAGTAAGCAGCAATTCTCTGGATGAAAATGCCTTGTTGATATCACAGGGGAAGGGCCAGATTTCTTCAAGCTGATAGGAAGGCAACAATGACTCAAAAAAACACTTGTTACAAAAAAGCTGTGTAGAAGAGCGTCTCTGAAAACACAATACATCTGACCTTTAAGCAGATGGGCTACAGCAACAGAAGAGACTCACCAAAATTAGACAACAGAAGATTGAGAAACACTGTATGGCAATGGCGACCATAGTCACTTAATCTCAGTGCAGTGGAGCACCTTGGGATGTTCTTGAAAGGGAAATTTGGATGAGCAGCTGTGACACAAGACTGAAATTATGTATCTCTTTTTTTTAAATAGAAAAAGAAAACCTCTAACAGTGTGTTACTGTATTTGCTGTTTCACTCTTTCAAAAGTAATTAGATTACCATGCATATCAGGACTGATGCCAAAGGAAACCTACATATCTCAGAGGCTTTGAGTAAATGGCAGTATTTGACAACTTGTGGAAATAGTTTGGGCTCCATTAATTCAATATTTATTACAAAGTATCTCTTTGTAAATATAATATAGTATTATAAATGAACAGTGCCATTTATAATACTATATATACTGTAATTTTTAAAACAATTATTTTTCACTACACAAATTAATAACATGAATACAAGTCATCACATCACTTGTGATGTTTTATTTTATTGTATTTTACTACCAATGTTTTTTATTAACAGTAAAACAGTTCAGTTTATACTGTATTATTGACAGTGTTTACCAAATTGTTTGCTTAGTGCATGAGAAGGGTGAGTCTGCAGACATTCAGAATACATGACACACTTTAGTGCACCCGAACTTAACCTTACATCAAATTATTCCCAACAATTATGCTGCATTTACTGATTAAAACATGTATGAACTTTAAATTATTTACATAAAGCACGTGTGTCATGTAGTAGCAGTGTTGTGTTGTGTAATAGCCAGCTTTCTCACAGAGAAAATAAAACTAATTTTACCACAGACTACAAACATCAGATTTTGTTCCCATTGGGTTTTTTTCCAGTCAGCAAATGTATTATTTTGGTGTACTGGAAAAAGTGGTAGAAATGATGACTGGCGATGTTTTTAATAACTACCATCTACTGAGGGAAAACTCTGATTGGTGTACTTCACTCAACTATGTTCATCAGATTTTTGCTTATTGTAGGTTTTAGTTTTGAGTAGATGGGATTTTAAACAACAATGCAAGAAAACTTTAACAAACAACTGGATTTCTTCAAGCAAAAGTGTACATTTTCCCATTGAGCCCACACATATTATAACCACTCCAGATTGCAGTTCAGAGACAGTAATGGCACTTACTAGCAGCAACAGTAAATTTACCAAGCTACATTTTTTAACCTTGAAAAGGAAGGAAGGGATATGTTGAATGGAAGAAATCAAGGAAAGATTTCTACCTGTTATAAGCAAGGACAAGGAATTCATTTTGAGGAAAGAAAGGCAAGCACACATCACAAAAGGAGACTAGTTCATCATTCTACTCTTATTCAATATGCTGTTGTTTTCTAGGGCATAATACAGTGTTACTGTATCACCAGATAAATTTATCATTGCCAGGCAAAAAAATAAGAATAAATTAAATAAATCACATTTTTTGGGGGTATAAAGGATTTGTCAACATGTCTTTATTTCCTGTATAGCGAGTGTACTGGTATTCCTCAGAGTGCTTGTCTTCCTATAAGACCAAGAAAAAATAGCAGAGGTCAGGCATAAAAGCATGATGAGAAGCACAAAGGACCCATCAATGGTCTGACTCATAACACAAATACGTCCTATCTGGTGAACTAATGGGGCTGGTTTAAATTTTTCTTCTCATTTTCAGCATGATCAAAGTTTTTCTGTGAGTTTTGATTGTTTTCTCAAATAGTTTCAATACCTGATAAAACATTGCTCCAATGGTGGTATTTACTGGTAATTTGCCGTTTTAAAAACACAAGAAGTTACACTAGATTTAATTTTGCTAAACAATATTTTAACACAGAACATGTTTTGGCTGTTTTGTTATACATCCTTCCAGCTTCTGGAGGTAAAGAAAAACTGAAGGAACCTCAGGCTGGAGCTGGCAGATATTTCAAAGCAGCAACTTTAGAGTGTTCACCAGCTGTGAACTCATAATGAGCAAGCTTTCTTCCCTCCAGATTCTTATTTTGTCATTACGAGGTGAAAATTGGGAAAAAATGTGAGATACAGCCTCAAAAGCCCTCATTTTCCTACACCCTCATTAGTGAGTATGGATGTCATTATGATCAGAGAAATAAAAAAACAATACAGGAACGGTGGAAAACACAAAATATGTATATTGTCAACTGTGCTGTGGTGTAACACCATTGTATAGATGCACATATGGACATCCGCAAAACCTTCAGTTAGTTTGATGAAAGAGATTTATAAACTGAGCAACTTGTGAACTCGAAAAGAGACAGTGCTGCACATGTGCACCCTACGAAACAGTTTTCTGGAAACAGGAGAAGCCGCCAACAACTGAAGAAGAACTAATATACTTTACTTTTCATGTATCTGCCTATCTTTGTAAGTAAATCCACCTGAGAATTAGCTGATAAAACCAGCTGTACCGACAACAGAACCTCTATTCTTTTTCTTTCAGTGCTTCCCAGTGCTGAACCTCTGTCTATTTTTGCCTTGCAATAGGATATTATGAGAGGGTTTACTCCGAATAACACCATAACTGAAATGGAAACAGTGAGGCAACACAATGTAAAATTAATCACTGCGATCTGTCACGTAATGTGATGACAGCACATGTAGCATAGCAGAGGAAAAGTGCCTATTGTTAGAACATGTTTTCAAGATCTTAAGAACTGATTTCCCCCTAAAAATTTCTCTCTCTCATATTCAGCACTTAAACATTTCCCATGTATGACAAAATGACATGATATGTGTGTGCTTGTTCTAAAAGCATGCAGTTTATTTGTTTATTTATTGCTGATCCATCACTTTAAACAGATTTTTTGCATGTATATATGTAAAATTATTATAAAACTCTCAATATGTAGTTATAAAGCAGTTGACTTAGCACCAGACCAGTAAGAATGTATATGACATGAAGCACTATTTAACATGCGAAAACCTAGCAATGACTAGTCATTATAGTTCTTTTTTATTTGTTTTTTTAAAACTGCCCCATCATTTTTTTTTTCTGTTAGAGGTAGAAATAAAATTTGCCCAGGAAACTGTCAAGATTTGTGAATGTACATGATTTTTTTTTTAAGGTTCAAGGTTCAAGGTTCTTTATTTGTCACATGCATAGTTATACAAGTATAACACACAGTGAAATGTAGCTAAATCACATATTTAACCATCATTAAAGTTAAACTTGGTTTTGATAGAAAAGCAGGAATTCATTAATTAGAAAGTCTTTACAATGTGCAGAAATGCTGTATTCAAATGATTATTCTAATGATCTTTGTTGCTCTGTGGTCTGATGTACTTGTTAGTGATTTTCTGCTCTCAAATCTCATTAAACAAAATCCAATAGGAAAGTTTTGATTTAGTCAGAGAACTTTATTGATGCTCCTACAGTAGCAACAATCTTTTCTTGTTTATTTGAGAAATATTCAAAAACAAAGTAAAAAAAAACAACTTAATGAGTTTTACCTGCACATTTGGCTTTACATTGCTTAGGTTTTCTAGTGATTGCAGGTAAATTAGATTTGTTTCTCAACTAGATCTTTTAAATAGACTACCCACTGGTTTTTGCTTGTGATCAGGTTCAATTTTTATCTTCAGACATCACAAGTCTATTTACCAGCTACAGAGGTTGAGCTCCTTTCCAAAGGAGTTTGCCTTCCATTCCTTGTTGTGCTGAATCGTCCACCTAGCAGTGGTATCAGATAATTTATTACAGTTTCTGCTGTTGCCCTCCACATTATCCTCTACAGTGTTCTTCGTGTTCATCGCTTCGTCATCGTTATGTGCTTTGTTGCTAGTAAAACAAATAATTGAGGCTGGGCATGCATTAGTTACTTTGTTGCATGCATAAGTATGATACTTGTTCATTCATGTAAAACTATGTTACAACTTTGACTTTATTGTTCTCTGTCAAATATTACTGTTTATTTAAATTAATTCCTTTTGTCTTTTTCCAAAAAAGCCTGACAGTGGGCCCTGCGACAGCTTGGCAACCTGTCCAGGGTGGACCATGCCTCTCGTCCTGTGGCAACTGGGGTGAGCTCCATCCCCCCGGTGACTCTGAATTTAGAAAATTGATGGATGGATTATCTCACAGTGGCCGACTGCCACAAACCAGATATGTGAATAAAAATAAACCTATGTGTGTATTTTAAAAGATAAAAATATTTATGAACAACCATTTGTTTCCTCCTCTGTTTGTGTCTGTGCTTGTTTACTTTCACGTATGTGAAAACTCAATTAACAGTTCCTATTTTGAGATTAATTGGTCGAGCTTATTACATTTGCTGCACACTATGCTCCTCATTAAAGGCCTTCATCATATCATTCTTATCTGTTTCAGGGAACACTAGTCAATAATTTTGTTTCACCACTGCTTGATTAAATTTTTTTTGTCTGTGCCCAAATACACTTGAGTGTAATTGTCATATTCTGAATTGAGTTGAATTTATTGTCTCATGTTGGCTATTGAAAAAAGGGAGACAGAGAACAGACATAATATTGCCAGGTGGACGAACAGTTCACTTCCCTTTATATCACTCACAATGGACATGCTGTTCTATCGCTGTCTGCTGGCTTAAAGTATGAATCATGGTTTCCATCTTGCTAGCTTGGCTAGTATGAGCAATGCTAACACTATTCTGACTGAAAATCATCATAATTTAATTTCAAGTTATTCTCATCAAATCTTGCTTTATTTTTATGCCTGTAATTTATCATTGCATCACACAAGACTGCAAGGAAATGAGAGTTAGTCACAGACTGTGGTTTTGTTTGAATAAATAAACAAGACAGCAACAAAATCAACCACCACAGAGGAAATTACAATTTATGTTTTCACTGGGACAGGCTGATTTATCAAACTCTTGTGTTTTCTCACTTGTCTGGGTTCACTTTAATCCAGAGTCCCACAATCATGCTGTGTTCAGTAATTTAACATTTGCAAAACAGATAGATGCAATTTTTGACACAAACCGTTTAATCACAGTTCTTATTAAGGTGAATCCATTTGCATGAAACTGAAGGTAAAAGTTTAGTTGGCTAATATATTATATTGCATTTATTATATGAAGCTTGGTTCTTGCACATACATGTCAACGTACAGAATAAATTAAGATGAACAACACACCCGCTTATCAGCTCTGTTTTTGATGAAAGGCTGTTGACAGTTGATCTTTATTTGTGTTTTTCTTTTTAGCTGCATTATGTCAAAGTCAGATATGATTTGATGCAGGAGATAATCAAGGCCACTGAGACATTCCCACCAAGGCAACTCAGACAGTTAACTCCAAAACTATTTGCTAAAGTAATGAAAGTCTCGTGTGTTATTTGTTCATGCCTGTCAAACCTCTGAGAACCACATAACAATCACCATGTCTCAAGAGATTTTATCAGTAATATCTGCTTGGCATTAGGATACAGGCTGTTTTTCTCTTGTAATTCAGTCACGACTCTTAGTTTGACATCGTAGTAGTGTCTAAATGAAGAAACGCTTAATGATAGAATTGACCTTTTAAAGTCTGAACCATGAAATAATTGCCAAATCTGACAAATTTATATAAAAAATACTTTTTTTAAAACAAATATTAAATAAATATTTCATTAAAAAAGAATAAATTTGTATATATGGGATATGGAATTTGATACATGTAATAGTCTTGGTGTTGGTGGTATTCATGGATGGATCAATATTTATAATGAACTTGTAGCATTCTCTTAGGCACACTTTGGTAGTACCTATGGAACGCCAGGACTGCCATAATGAATTAATTAAATACACCATTAAATAATTAATTAAATGTGGCAATAATTAATTAAAATTGGAATTAATTAATTAAATAAATAGTTATGACACATGTAATTAATTAATTATTGACACATTTAATTAATTATTTATGTATTTCACGTTTTAATTAATTATTGACACATTTAATTAATTAATTATTGACATATTTAATTAATTATTTATGTATTTCACATTTTAATTAATTATTGACACATTTAATTAATTATTGACACATTTAATTAATTATTTAATGATATATTTATTTATTTCATTTTGGCAGTCCTGACGCCTGGCTCTCATCATGAAATAATTTTATCTGTCAGCCTCACCCATCAAACTCAGGGGGCGGGGTTAACGCTGATCGAGTCAAAACCATTGCTTTGGCCTGGTGGCCATTGTTTCTAGCACACAACCGGCATGTGGAAGCTAACAGAACTGAGCTTTGAAAAACCCTGTTTGTGTGTTACCAAATACCGTTTTAATATTTTTTTAGCCGAGAATGTAGTGGTTTAATCTTCATGTGTCTGGTCGGTTTGTCAAGATACAGCCTCTTTGCAAAAGTGTTTCGATGATTTCGGAGATGTCGTCCCAGTCTCACGGCAAAGCGTGGGATAGACCCGCTCGCCTCGCAAGCAATCCCACCGACAAAGCGCAGGCCCCGGTACACAGCTGTAGTAACCCCCGCTGACTTCTTTTACTGAGGTTATATTTATCGGTGTTTTATTTCCTGATGTTCTTATGTGTCCTACGTGTTTCAGTCGCCAATTCTGAATTATAACTAACATTAAAAACATGTTTAAGGAGGAGAGAGAGCAAATAAATCTGTTTAACATCTGATCTTTGGGTTTTTGTTCAGTAATCAGCATGACCTGTGTATAAACACATAAAAGAGATAACGTTGGTGTTTCCGTCATGTAACTGCTGGCTTTAACTGTACGAAGGTTGTTCGACACTATGAAACACATACAGACTTCATGATGTTCGGCTAATATTTTTATTGTGAATATTAATCATGCTGACCTCGCTCTGTACACCACGCAGCGAGGTCAGCATATCCACGATATCCTCAGCTCCATGAGTTAACACAAAGTTTCCCAGCTGACTATCTAACTGCCAACTATTCCAGAGACGTGAAAATATACAGCATAAAGAAAAGTGTAAGAGACTCAGCAGCAGATTAGAATAACAGTTTGTGGCGTGAATAAGACACGGCGGGACCACGAAGCAACGTTCAGAGTCATCTTTATTTACATCTCACCACACCACAACACCCCCAAACCCCTCAGTCCCCGTGTTTTTAACTAGGCGGGCGTGATTAAGGATGCCGTGCAGGTGCGTCCGCCCTCCCTGCACGGCACCGCAGACCACGCCCCACCACACAGTTATACATTTAATAAATCACCAAATGAATCCAAGAAACGAGCAAACCTGTTCCGACAATTTGAATTTGTATTCCCTCAGCTGCAGACTCGCTGCTGTTTAAATGTTTGAAAAGGAAGATTAGATATAAACAAACGTCAAACATAGACTCAGTCTGCCTTCACATTTGATATGAGGCCAGCACGTATAGTGGCCTCAGCAGGCTATTACTGAAATACACGTGCTATATCATAAACTATGATATAAACAGGGAGGTCCTATTAACATGTTTAGTTTTAAAGGACACCTTCCTGCCTTTAGTCTCATTCATGAGCAGTATTCGTTTTCTTCTAACATCCAGAAGTCTGCACAATGTGTTTCATAGTTTGTAACAAGCCTTTGACAGGTAAACATAACATGACCGAAAAAGCAAAAAAAAAAAAAAAAAAAAAAAAAAGAGAGAGAGAGAGAGAGAGTGTTGACATAAGAAGAGAAAATGCTCTCAATTATGGAGACAGGCAAATGGTTCATTTATGTTTGATGTGTGTTTATTCCTCCCTAAATATCGTCGGTGAAGTTCGCCATGCACGTCAGATTTTCCTGCGCATTTTTATACCTCTGCCAACAGAGAGAGAAAAAAAATCACATTCTAACAGACAGCTGGTGCTTAGAATACAGTTGAATAACTATTAAAAAACAGATGATATTTAGATGATAGTTCAGTCTAACACATGTGCCAGTGAACCATTAAACGTCTGTAAAACTATGCAGTTATGAAACGTAACTTTAACCTCAGCCAAACCGATTTGCTCAGTTGTAAATAAAACAGCGAAGTAAACGTGACCCGACAGACAGAACCTGAGTGAATGAAGTCCAGCGTTTAACCACTGAGAGCTAAAACTCAGCTGAGGTTTGAAAGCTGTGTGCCGGTGATTGGACATCAGCCGCTGATGAAGCTGTTCGCCTATAAAGTGCTCTGTAAGGAAACAAGCTCCAGCAGCTCTGCGCTCGGGGAAAATACTATATTTACTTATCTTGTGCAGTTAAACTGTGACTATCACCAGGTAACTAGGCGTGTTTCTTGAATTAGCAGCAGGTGTTAAACAGCTGACAGATGAGGAGGAGGATGCATGCAGGTAAACTGAGGGTCTGCTGAGCTGATCGCTGGTTTCGTGAGAAAAATGTCAGCTCGTTCTTTATGTTACAGAAGCACAGAGACACAAGACCAGGCGGAAAGAGACGATCGTTCGGTGAAAATGAGAATCTGCGAATGCAACATGTGGAACACGGAGAGTGGAATATGTAAACAAACCGGTTAATGTACCCCCTCTGTGCGCTCTGCATGCTAACTGTTAGCAGAGCTAGTGAAATCTCTGAAAACATCTGAGCACTTTTGCAAACATGTTCTATGTTGACAACCTGACCAGACATACGGCGCTCGCGGCTAAAACACTGTTAAAAGTGTAGCTGGTGACAGAAAAACGGCCTGTGATTTGATCTGCATTCTGGGATAACTGGCTGCCCCAAGTCTACACAAGCAATCGATTATCTAGGATCGACCTGTTTTGACTTACTTTGCACGGCAACCAATCAAATGTTAGAGAAGCTGCATGGGCAGCGTTAACCCCGCCCCCTGAGTTTGATGGGTGAGGCTGACAGATAAAATTATTTCATGACGAGAGCCAGGCGTCAGGACTGCCAAAATGAAATAAATAAATATATCATTAAATAATTAATTAAATGTGTCAATAATTAATTAAATGTGTCAATAATTAATTAAAATGTGAAATACATAAATAATTAATTAAATGTGTCAATAATTAATTAATTAAATGTGTCAATAATTAATTAAAATGTGAAATACATAAATAATTAATTAAATGTGTCAATAATTAATTAATTACATGTGTCATAACTATTTATTTAATTAATTAATTCCAATTTTAATTAATTATTGCCACATTTAATTAATTATTTAATGGTGTATTTAATTAATTCATTATGGCAGTCCTGGCGTTCCATACAGGGCAGCTGTGGTTACAATGTAGCTTGCTATTGCCAGTGTGTGAATGTGTGTGTAAATGGGTGGATGACTGAATGTAGTGTAAAGCGCTTTGGGGTCCTATGGACTAGAAAAGCGCTATACAAATGCAGGCCATTTACCATTTAAGGAGCTTGGAAAGAAAAGCGTCTAGACTTTGTTAAGTTTCCTTGAAGATGTTTCACCTCTCATCCGAGAAGCTTCTTGACTTGTAAGAGCAATTGGTGGAGAGTCCCAGATTTGAAGCCCCATGGGAGTGTCCCCAAGAGGGTCATGGACCCCATATTGATCCTCTACCTAATCACACGAGCCAAGGTGTGAAAATGGGTGTGGGTCACATTCAGCCAAGATTTCAGGTGAGCTCATCACCCTATCATGTGATTTACTGAGGTCAGATGGCCCAGGGTGTAAGTGGGCATTAAGGCGTCTGAGAATGGATCTCAAAACTGGATTATAGATGGCAGACAGTTGGTGTCGTAAGCCACCCCCTCTGTTCAAAGATGGTCGTTCACAGTGGACATAGATGGCTTCTTTCACTCCTCTTTCGAACCATCTGTCTTCTTTGTCCAAAATGTTAACATTGGTGTCCTCAAAAGAGTGGCCCTTGTCCTTTAGATGCAGATGGACAGCCACGTTTTGTCCCGTCGACTCTTTAGACTACATCATTCAGTCCCACCACACCGCAGAGCTTCTCTCTTTCACTGAGATCTGGTATCGGTGGAGACCATTTGAGTGCAATAAACTCATTGTCATGTTCAAGAAACCATTTTAAGATGGCTGGAGCTTTGTGACATGGTATGTTATCCTGAATGGAAACATTCATGTTTCATGCAAATTCTGACCCTACCATCCAAATCTTAGATATTAGATTGAAAAATGGGTGAGATGTGAGATGGAGCTGCTGGTAGGCAGGGTATGTAAATCATGCCATGTCAGTCTGAACATGTGTACGAATCCTCATATTCACTCACCAACTGCTTTGTTGAGACTACACAATGACATTAATAAATACACGTGTAAAAAGTGTCATTATGAATTATGAAATATCATAAGAATAATACATGTTTTTTCTCAAGTCATCTTGTGTTTTTATAATGCATTTTTTGGTGTTTTGATGTTTTTACAGTATATATTTGTGACTGTCACAAATGCATGCACATTAATGTGGCATGTCAAATTAGTTAAATTGCACACATTTGTAAAAAGTAGTTTAAACAGTTTTCATCATGCCTTTGCAATATGTTAGACATTTAACTGAACTTTTGGCCAGTTGTTTACACTACATCATTCATGTACACAGAACATGCAAATAGAAATGATTCTTCAACATTTTCATACAGTGTTTTGATCAGACACCTTGCCTGAACTTTGTGAATTAGATCAAAGCAAAAACCTTCTTTGATTTATGTAACTTCCCTGAGTTAATATGCAACCTTTCACCAAAAAGCAACTTGCAAGATATTTTTAGTGCTGATATGATGTATTTCACTGAGACTCTCCCCAGCACACTGTTGGTTATTTCATAAACCAAACAAATATAATCAGTTTTTCCAGTTCTTTGTCTTTTGTTCTAAGCACACACATATGGATACTAAACAGCTCTCCAAAGCCCTTTAGCTAATCACTGCCACACTGCAAGGAAACATCTAAATATGGCAAGTCTTGTCTCAATACATATTTACTTTTTTTTTTTCATCCGAAATAAGAGAACATTTTATTTTTAAGCTTATTAATTAACAGTTCTCTTCTGCAGCATTTGGCTCAGCATCAAGCGGTTCATTTTTAAAAGTTAAACAATGCTATATATATTCTACACAAACCTTTAACTATAATGTTTTAAAATTGCTCTTACAGATCAGCACTGAACAACATAAATGGAACTTTAGTTAGGTTTATTCAAATTACATCATCCTGTATTCTGCTGAAGCCACTGTTTACATAATTGGATGTGTTTGGAGAAACAGAGAAATATAGAAAATTCTGTAACATTTATGCATTCACAGATTTTAAATATTTACAAATTGATTACGGGCAAATGATTTACAAGGATTACCATTGTAAGTTATTCAGCTTTGCTGCATCAGATCTCATTATTCCTGTGAAATGCATGGGTATCCTCTTGAACCACATTTCCATTTGACCAGCTTAACAGAGTTCAACGTATTCAGTATTTCTCACCATGATCACAGAAGCTTGAAAAAAATGTAAATGGTTTTTTACTCCTCTGAAGACATTACTTTATGCTCATTTTTAAAAAGCTATATAAGAGCAAAAGGCTCTCATCTGCTACACTTGATTTAATGCAGCAGACAAAAAAGAATTTGGATCAGCATTACAGCAAATTCTTTTCTTTTCAGAAGCTTGGCTACTGTTCTTTATCCAAACTTACATAAGGACTGTAAATTTTTTGAATAATTATTGCTTAACATGTCAGTTTATTCTTAAAGAAATAATGTTAAGATTCTTGGAGTGTATATTCTAAAACTGTGGTACTTAGTAGATATGTTGTTAATGAAAACAAGTTTAGTTAGCATAATTTAATTAGATTATTTATATTATATTAAGTCCTGCTGAGGCTCATGAAAATGCTATTGCGTGTGCAGATACTTAGTCATAGATGACAAATTTAATTGTTTTCTTCATGGTGGTACAATTTGCAGTTCAAAGTATCACAACTCCATAAGATTTACCCTAATATACAGGCCATTTAAAGATGAGGATTCATCCCTTGAGGATGTTGTTGACCCCAACATAACATTGTCAACCAATAAAAAAGAAGACAAGAAAAAATGGGTGGTTTTCCTGTGACTGAATTGAGGTTTTTGTTGGTTTTGTTTTTGCTGGTTTGCTTTTTTGCATTCAGCCCGTGATTACAGGTAGTTTTGGCAACCATCTGGTTGCCCAAATGTTCATCGTGCAATACCCTTAACCTCCAGGTAACCTATTATACTCACAAGGTGATCAAAAGTGGTTGATTGTTTGGAGATCCCACTGTATCCAGGAACCTGTTTCCATACAGACTTTCTGGCTTGGACTGGCTACAAAAACTGTCAGACAGATTGGCGAAGGTTTGAAACTAATTGCAGTCTAATTTGTCAATTCAGACAGATTGCCAATCCTTTGCAATTAAATTGCAGTGAGTGCAAGTAATCTGCCATGTGTCTCTTTGCAATGTGGGACTCAATACAACTAGTTGACAATTGGATGTCTTCTAGTTATATTCCTATATTACAGCAAGGTTGCTGAATGCCTGAGTGCCTTTGCAGTTACATTTACAGAAACTACGTCATTGTTTTGCCAACTTGACACCATTCAGTTTTAAACTAATGGCTGACTGACTCGTATTATTTTTAATATTATAATCTTATTGCCATTTTATCACAAAAGCCAACAAAGACAGAAACTGACTGTGAGTGGTTGCAGACCTGATCCCTATCTTCAAAGCGACCCTTTCAAAGGCAGCAAAATTGTAAGCACATAAAACATGGTCGCAGCAATGTTGTTCATGCTGTTGTTTATTGTTTTCCCTCGTGTGAATGTACTTGTTAGAACTGTAAATTTCAATTTCCCACATTATACATTATTTTGTAAAATAAGATTAATTTAAAGAAAAAAATAACTGCCTGTGACTCTGAGAAGTTCAATGTCACAAACACTTATTTTATTATATTATGCTCTTTCAATACCCTTAGGCGAGGTCAGGAATCCAGAGCACACTGGGGTGGTGCATGCGGATGTCTAAACACTCTGAGTATTTCATCCCTATGCACTTCTTTACCCATGAGACTCTTGCAGTCTGATGCCCCGGTCCACTGTGGCTGCCTACTTGTTTTCCACAGGAAACAAACAATGTCCTGCAACTTTTTTCACATGTAACACATTGCACTTCAAATATGGGAAAGATATTCTACATCTGGATCTCATAGTAAACAGAGACAGATGATATCCATGAAATGGACACTGGGGAGGCTCTCATCAGTGTATGTAGTAACAAGGCTTCAAGCTACTCGTGAGAATTGGAGAACTATCCATATCAAATCGCAGACTGCTACTTCTGGTCATTGACATTTTAAACTCACTAGACTGTATACTTGAAGGACAGGAATTCAAGTTAAATGTTCAACAGATGGAGGTAAGTGAGTTCCCAAACTGTGAGGTAATCATAGTTTGAAACTATTTCAAAACATGCTAACAGTGAAACTATTTGCATGCATGTTTAACTGAAGACTGACTTCTATTCTTGGCTACAATAGTTCAGGAAGGAAGTAACACCTTAAAAGACACTTGGCTTCAAAGGAAGTAAAAATGAATGGGGAATGTAACTGTTTTGCAATAACAATGAGTGTTAAATGTCTTATCTTACTCCTGAAAGAAAATCAAAAAACTGTTATTAACATTTTCAGTTGCGTTCAAAAGTTTACATACATCATAGGCATGAGTGTCATGGTAATTTGGGGCTTTTTTTTTTATTACTTTTCCATCCATCCATCCATGTAGTTTCTTCCACTTGTCTGGGCCACAGCTCAGTACCTCTTTCAGCTCATCTGGGACAACAATAGGGTGTTCCCAAGTCGGCCAAGAGATGTAATTTTTCCAGCATTTTTTGGGTCTTATCCCGTGACCTCTTCCTGGTAGGATATACCTGGTAGCATCAGATGTCCAAACCACCTCATCTAGCTCCTTTTAATCTGGAGGAGTAGTGTCTGTATGCTGAAACCCCTCTCACTTGACTGAACTCCTCAATCTCGAAGTCAAAAGTCAGCCATAACTAACTTCCAGTGTTTACATCCACAATCTCATTCTTTCCTTTACTACCCGTAGTTCGAGACCATTGGTGAGCGTAGAGACCTAAAGCAACCAGCAAATCAATAGCTTTGCTTTAACACTCAGCTTTCTCTTCACCACAATGTCTGGTGTCATCCGTGACATCCGTGTCACTGCAGATGCAGCCCCAAACCATCTGTCAAGCTGCCCTTTTCCTCTCCCCTCTCAAGCACACCACCTACAGACTCCAAGAAGGCTAGGTACGCTGAACTGGCGTTTGGTGCATAAATGCAAATGAGAATCAGGACCCATTCTCTGACCCAAAGGCCTAGGGAAGCACTCGTTTGTCCACTGGTAAAAAAAACAACAACAACAACACAACCCTGTGCTGTGGTATCCCACGAATACGCACCCCTTCCTGCTGCCTCCAGTCAACTCCAGACTAGAACAGAGTCCAGCCTCTCTCTACAACACTGGTTCCAGAGTCTAAGTTGTGTGTTGAGGTGAACCTAACTATATCTAGCTTGTATTTCTCAACCACATACAAACTCAGGCACCCTCCTTCCATCAGAGAGCCACCTCCTCTGGCTGCCTCCAGGGTGGGGCTGATCATTTTTTCTCTTTTTCATAGGAGTTGTCTGATTCAGTCTTCATCAGGGTCCTCACCCAGGAACAACTTGCCTTGGGAGTTCCTGCCAACAACAGAGACCCTGGGATAAGCACCAGAGAAAGTCCTTAATTAAAATTGGTAAAAAATTAAAAATCCTCTGACAGACCCATAAATACTACTTAAAGTTTAAAGAAACAACAGAGGTGATCCTCATCCCTAGGTTTGTCACGGAGAGTGATTTGTGCAGATTTAAAAATTAAGAACTAGTAAATGTTTGGCCTCATGGAAAATATGAACTTTTGGCCAGAATAACCGGCTGTGTCCTCTACATCATGAAATCATCATTTCTTAAGCCCAAGGCATGTTAAGCTGGAAAAAAAGATTGAAAAAAAGGTTTAATTTGAGATTGAGAGGAGAATTTTCTCTTTATATCCAGGTCCATTCCTCCCAACTCAGGAAACAGAAAACCTGCATTTTTCCATAAGCATATTAGTTCCAGTGATAGATCTTGATTCTCACTGAATGAGAAATTAATCGCTGTGACCTGGCACAAGTGTTTTGGCACATTGACGTCTGCCTCCAGTCAGCAGGTATTATCTGAGTGTTTCTTCATCTTCCTCGTGGGCCAGAGTTCCCATTGGATTTTTTTTTATCAGGCTCATATATATCTCCTGACAGTTACCTCAGCATCTTTAACTTATTGAAGTAAAATATAGCAGCGCCAGGGAGCAGATGCCAGAGGGTTACTCACTCCACCATGTCCCACTGATTGAAAACAGATCTCTCACACCAGAGGGGGAAGAGGAGACAAAGGCAGTGTAGTAAGACTCATGCTGTTCACATTTGATTTCCAGTTGTATTGGCACAGTTTTACCTGGCTAGTCAGCAGTCACAGATTGTTGCATTCCTGTGCTCTGTAGATATTGTAGATATTTATCAATGGTTTAGTAACAGTGTTAAAGAATGGGCATGCACACATATATAAACCCATCTTACTTTCTTGATTTTTTCCCGTTAAATTAAAATGAACACAATTCGAGAGCCATGACATCCTGTTAGCCCTTTTCTATTCACAGTGAAGTGCTTTTCGCCCAGAGCTGTGTACACAAGACTTAATGCTCAATGCTCAAAAGACAGTTCTTCTCCAATTAGTCTGAACAGTGGATTTTGCTTTCACAAAATGTTCTATGTTGTGCTAGCTAATTTGAAGTCAAAGCACCGCTTACGCACACATCTAACCTCAAAAAGCTTTACCTTTTCTAGTAATCCCAAAGATCTATACCTATTCCCTACTTCTACAGTCAATTATAGCATTAGGGAATAACTTGTGAAGCAGATAAACGAACTGGAACGCTGAGGTAGTAGCTTCTGGTCTGCTGTTTTATCCCCATATCCCTCTGGAAAATGTATATGCTGAAAATTATGGCTAATTTATAAATGCAAATGTCTTTAAAAGTGAGAGAAAATACTGGTACCTATAAAATTAAACGGGCAGTGCATAAAATGTCGATTCCTTCATTTTTTCTGTCAGTAATGAAAGTATTGTATTGACGTGCAACAACAGTGCAATACTACTGCATTTTGTAACGCTTGTGCTGACCTTCAAAAAACTTGAATTGTGGTGATACTCTGCCGTAACCTCACTCTAATAATTGTCTTAACAAAACATAACTGAAGCCATAATTAAGGATGCAAAGCTTCTAATTCTAAAGTCCTCTACTGAAGACTCTGACTATAGCCCAGCATGTAATGTAGGTTAAGGCTTCAATGCACTAATTAAAAGATTACGTACATCTTATAATATATCTTTTATTCATATACAATTATTGTACATACTTGGACATTTTTTTTTGTTTTAACTATATAACAATGATCTCATCACAATGAGGTTTCTAGGCAACCCGCACTATAGAAACATACTGCACAACAAAGTCTAATATATAACTCTGTAAAACATGAAAATGTCATTTCCTTAACAGTATAATTATTGAGCTTTAGAAGGTTGTTTTTTCTTTATAGTATTGCCTTTGTGCCAAACGTTATTCTACTCAGGGTAACAACATCAACAATATGATGACTTACTCTGAAAAAAAAATCTGCGTATAAAGTTATTTTGTTTTTGTTTTTTTTAGTTTTGTCTAAGTTTAAGTTCAGAATTTTAAAAAAATCACCCAAAGAACATGGAATCTGTTAGGGACCTGTGTGTCATTGTAATTAACTGTCTTCTCACTGCTATAACAGCTTTAGATCACTTCCCACTCTCCAGTCTTCTTGACTAATTCCAATCCATAAAAACAAAAGTGGATGGCATATAAAGGGCTTTAGTTGTTTGAAAAGATCGAAAATCAAAGAGGAAATACAGTATACATCCATATACTGCAGAAAGTGGACACGCAGAGTACAAAGATACAGAAATATATGTAAATATAGTGGGCATCCAGCATTTATCAACTCCAGCATTTATCAGATGCATCATCCTCAAATTATACTAGTTTCCTCATTACTATTATAGGAGCATTATTAGCACTTTAGTCTCTGACCGTAGTGCAGCTTCTGTTAGAAAAGTTTATTTTGAATACAAGACATTCCTTTGCAAGCATTTCTACTTTTATTGCTAATTTTAAGGTAGATGAAACAGAGTGAATACAGCAGCTGACTGATGATTGGTTAAATTATGAGGTAAATTATATGGTTGCCTGGTTTGTCTGTAGTCAGCCATTAATTTAATTTAGTTTAAACTATAGACTAAGGAAATTTTATTGGTGTGGAAGTTGGAAAGTGTGGACCTGTCATGAGAGACTGGTACAGTTAATGTAACAATTCATGCAATTAAAAGAAAAAAGTTAAGAGCTGTCTGTTTTATTTAGTATGTGCTGCTGTTCTCTGTTCTCTTTACTCTAGTCAGATGTGTGACATTGCAGGACAAATGGAAAACAAAGTATTTTCTGGCGATTTAGTTTCGAAGCTACCTTCATTATTTCCTTCAGTTTCCACCCACGTGTATGAATAAAAAACATTTCCCTGTCACTTAGAGCTTGTTAGAAATGCACTGATCAAACAGAGATGTGGATTTTATCATATGACACTGGTATTTGCACTGCTCTCCCATGGAAGAGAACAGAAAAGTAACATCACTACACATTTTCAGGGGTGTGTGTCTGTTTGTATGTGTGTCCGTGCGTGTGTGTGTATGCGTGTGCGTGTGTTTCCATTTTCAAAGTTTCCTTCTTACATTTAGAGGTGCGTAGAGAAGAATAAAGCTTTACTGTGCCCCAGGGGAAGTTTACTTTGCAGAGAGTGGTCCTACAAAATATATATATTATACAATGTGATGTACAAAAGCAAATGTGCTACACTATCACCATGAACCATGAGGGAAAGGATTCAAAACGTGCTTAAAGAAAGGAACTGGAACTTAATATGTAAAGGATGCTGAAGGTCCAAAATGATTTGAGTCCTTTAAAGGACCATCATGTCATATACTTGCTAAAGCTGATAAAGTGTGGCCCAAGACATCTTAAAGCATACCTTTACAGTTTTAGCCAGTGTGTTCCAGTTTTTTAAGGTTAAGAAAGCCATAGAAGATGAAAGCACTGACTCAATAAGGGAAAGATAAAAGATTTTCTTTAGTGTCCTGATACATTAATAACTTTGCAACATTTACTGCCTTTCTGCACAGTAAAGGTTTTTTTACTTTTATCTCAGATGTTTCCAGGGATGGAAAGTGTAGGAAATATTTAACTAGGTTACAATCTGCTTCATGCTGAAGCACCTTTCAGTTAAAGTTTGCTATATGCATTCGATTGTAAATTTAATATAGCTGTTTTCAGTGTTGTTACCTTGGCATACTCACTGAATAAGAAAATACCTCCACATTGTAAAGTTTTTATTAATTTTATTTTCTTACCAATAAAAAGGGATTCATGATGAAATTAAGATATGATCAGCAAACACTTTATTTTCACTATTTATGTCATATTTAACCAATTACTTACACACAGTCCATATTTTTCTCTTGGTAGCCCACACAACTTCTACCGTAGGAACTACTATAAAAACAATCGACTTCTAACACTCTTGCTTTATATAGTCAATCAGTTATTGTTTTATTTCTTGAAAACAAAGACTTTAAGCAAGATATGTGCACCTTACAAGTCTGGTGCCTTACAGCTGCTTATTGACTTTGGATAGAAATATGTTTTAACTCCAAGTTGGATCGCCATAATGAATGAAGTGTCAGATTAACTTAAGTAAACAGCAACTGAGATTCCTTCTGGGGTCAAAGAAACATTACCTCACGAAAATGGAAGGAAATAATTCTCACTTATCAAAAACTACTCAAAATACCAGTGTTCACAAGTTACATGGATAACTATTTCCAGAAATCATGCTTTCTTTGCACAAAAGACTTACTTTATCTCATTAAGGACAGCAGAGGTGTCATGCAAGGGGTCTCAAGACAGCTTTAAGTGGCTGTGAGGTAATTAGTGGTGTAGTAAGCTGAAAATCTGCTACAGACGACTCCTTATTTTTTTACTTTTGCTTCCAATTGTTCATTATTAAACTCCTGCATAGTTTTAATTGACCATACTTGAAAATCTTAGTAGAATTGAGCAGTCTAATGAAGTGAAATCAAATTTGAAAATAAATCACTTACCTCAGAAATGCACTGTGTAACATTATGCTTCCTTTCCTTGTAAGTGCAAGGAATGAAAGGCTGAGCATCTTTTAGAGAATAATCTTATGCAGGCAGAATATACCTGTACAAAACATTACTTAACTGTCATGATTAGGCTGTGTGCAGGCAGGATGAGGACGCAAACGCAAGCTCACGGAGGCAGGAATGAACTCAAAACACAGTTTTATTGCTGACGGAAGTTAAGGCGATACAAAATAATATGAAACTAAACTGGGAAGTCATAAAGGAACTGACTCACAAGGAAACACACAGAGGGGCACACAGTCATGAGGGAGAACGCTAGGGGTGGGGGAAAAAATCGATACTGTGTAGTATCGTGATATTTTGTTTGCTAATAATGTATCGATACAGGGACAGCAGAAGTCGATATTTTGTTACAAAAAAAGGTTTTGTGCTCTGACTTCAGAGCATGTTGATCAGCTCCTTTTTCTGAGCAAGAATCCTGACATTCCTTCACTGTCCAAATGTGTTTAACTTTTTTTTGGCAGCAATAAACATGACAGTTTACTTATTTTAATTTAAGACATGTTTTATTTTAATTAAGTTTAAAACTTTTTTATTTAATGTAAAATTATATTTTGTTTTAATTTACTTTAAAATTCTTCGGTTGCTGAAGGGGCTGCATAGTTTTCATAAATTGCATAGTTCAGAATAGCTATAATTGTACCAGATGGTTGCATTCAGTTAAGTTGGACTAGACTGTAATACAAACCGTTCAGTTTGTCAACAATAAAACTGACTGAAATGAGAGAAAAACTGAGTGCGAGACTTTGATATTAGATAAAATGAATATTGATAAAGTTTACCTTTATGTACAGAATCTGAATATCGCAAAATATTTAAAAAAAATTGCAATAATATCGTATCGTGCGTTAAGTATTGTGATAATATCGTATCGTGGGATGTATGGTGATTCCCACCTCTAGAGAACGCGACACTGAACTGAGGGAGACGCGGCCATAAATACACAAAGGGTTAACGAGGGAAGTGGGACACACGGGGAACACAGCTGACACAGATAATCGTAATGAGACAGGGCAGGATCGAACACAACATGACACATACTGACGAGAGACTGTCAAAGTAAAACAGGAAGTAAACAGAGGTTCAGACAGGAGGAGAGAGAGCACGGGGAGAGCACAGACATAACGGGCTGGGGAAAACATGGAATAAAACACAAGGAGGGGAAACGAGGGCTCACAGATACACAGAGGGGCACACAGGGGGTAATCAAATAAGGAACATCTTAACAGAACAACCTAGGAACCAAGGCATAAATAAAGAACAAAATACAAAACACACGAAAACTAAGAATACTGGGCCAACATGGCAACAAAAGGTTACTGTAACTGAGAGCAAAAACAGAAACGTTTATTTAATATTGAAAATTAAAACCACCTTCGAACTAAAAATGTGTTCTAACATTGGAAATTAAATTTTCATGTTTTAGGCAGAGTATCATCAAGTCTAAATGATCAAAATATGGACTGTAAAATAGCACGTGATGCTCCAATAAACGTACGTCTCCCTTCTTCACTCAAGTTTCATACGTACTGTTACACTTGTAAGTGGGGGACCTGAATACTGTATTGCCAGGAAATACTTTACTTTGTGCTTGGTTCGACTCTGGTGGCCTTGCTAATCATATAACAACATCAATGAAAAGGCCTTTTGAAATAAGAACCCATAGCCGGAAAGCTGGGTGTTAGTCTACAGGTTGTTCATTCGCTCTTGGCAGGCATTCAGGCCTCAGTTAAGGCCACAATCTGATTATATTCCCACTTTTAATCTCAATAAACACACCTAAGTGAATTAAACTTGACACTGAGTGCTGGTTATGGAAGAAGCATAACAGACTCATCTTGATCAGGATATGGGGGGAAAAGAGAGTTTTTGCTTTTGAAAAGGTGGAAAGCTAGTATGCTTACTTCTTTTTTGTTTTTTCACTTTTTTTTATGGTTTTCATCCCTTTGCATTATTTACAAATTTGTCTCGCAACTCTTTGGATGAAAATAAGTTGTGTGTTTCCCGCAGTGAAGATGACTTCCATGTACTGGGCTGGCCTCCGAGTACACGTGCATATCAATAAAAGGAGACTCTTTGAACCTTTTCAATTCGGCAGAGCATTTCAGTCTCCTTTCAAGGACCCAAGAAGCACAATGTCTCCATCCACAGGACAAATGTGGTCATTGAATGGCTTCTTAAACATTAACCGTGAACCATTACTAATATGTTATAGTTATGAGACATTAATCCAGTGAGAAGATTGTCGCTAGTGCAAAAAGGAACAGTCATTATAAAAAATTGAAAAAAAAAACATACTGAGATATCATTGCAGGGATCTGACCATGTGGATCTGACCATCAAATGACTAAAGATAAAATAAAAAGAAAGAAAATACATTTGACACTAATTGACTGTCAGCGCATGTTGCATTATATCTTTCATGTATGTTTGCAGTTTCAAATGTTTTCTTTCAGTGATTATTTAGCCTTTCAGGATGGCACTATAATCTATGCCAGCCAGTAGATGGCCCTGCAACACAACGATAGTTACAGCATTTCCACTGTACATGCATTTAAGTCAAAGTGATTATACATTATGTTGATTTTCATTTCTTACAAAGAAGTAAAGTCACTGCATTACTTACATTTTGTGAGGTGCATTTGCAACACAGCTACTGTTCAATATCGATCATCTACATTGTTTTGTTTTTAACTCAAAATCACCACAGAGACATTGAAGACATTTCTGGGAGGTTTCATTGATTTATTGTTTTACCAATTTCTGTGCAAGGGTAAGAATTACAAAAATCTACACACTAGAGATGATAATATATCCTGTTTCTATCATACAATGTTACTTTTACAAGCGTCCTTTAACAATATGTATATATTCATTCCGATGTACCTATTACACATTAAAGATATACTGATCATCCTCATAAGACGGACCACAAATATCACCAACAGTAAACAAGTTTGGCTAAACGTACGCACAGCCTGCAGTGACCATGTGTACTCTAGACGAGGCTTGACAAGCTTCAATGATGATGTGCTATATCATGTTCCTAGTACAAGTTCATCAAAATGAAAACACAAAACTTACAAATGCAGCACAGTTCCCTGTAGTGTTTTTTGTATAAGTGCATTAGTCATTTGAAGTGTACGAGAGTCTGTTGAGGTAACACAGCTAATCCTTTAATATAGAGAGTTGACAATAATATAAGCTCTTTTTTTTATGTTTGTCTTTATTTCATTGTTTTAATTATAGGCACAGCATATCTATAATGGTCACAACAACTTTCGGTATTATTTGTATTACTGTACTTCAGGTTATTTTGCTACTCTCTGGCCCATTCTGACATTAACAGATGAAGAAAAAAGAGAAAGTAGTTTTGGCTAAGGAAATCACTTACTTTTCTTTTGATATATAAGAATTAAGAAGTAACTTTAGAAACAGATTCCCAGTCCTGACACGGAGTGGACACTATCAAATATTAGAATCACAGTGGGTATATAACAGTCCTGGTCCACTGCTGAGGAAATGTAACAAATGGAGGGAGAAGAGGAGCTGCACTGCTGCCGCCTGACACAACTTTGCCTGACACAGGCTATTGGACAATGAGACTACCATCGCAGTGGCCGTAAACTTGCCAGACTGAAGCAGCAGCACAAGCTGGCAAACTGGTGCCAATTAGGCCCATTTGTGCTTTAGTTGCCAATCAGTCTGCTGCCAGGAGTTTCACCAACACTTTTTTCTTAGCTTTACCCAGCTCCTTACATTTCAAGGTAACATTTGGAGGATTTCATTTAAAGCCACCGTGCATAGAGGTTTTGTATAGAATCTTTTAACGGCTTGGGGCCGAAGCCCATGATAACATTACACAGCTGCAATTTCCTTGGAGCCAGCATCTAGTGGTCATTAGAAAAACTGCAGTTTGAGACAGGTCCACTGTGTTTTCCCCATCCAGCCATGTTGTCTGTCTGTCTGCTTATGCTGTGACGCTGTGGGACAGGCTTGCTGAGACAACTTCTTTCAATATAAATGGTATATAAAAGGAATATTATGAACCACCACCACAGACTAGATGTCTACATGATTAGTGGTGAAATATTCCCTTAAGTATTCTCTTTATAATGGAGCAGGAAACCACTCACAAAGAACACGCTCATGGCATCTTTGTAACCTAATAACATTTCATTGAGATACTTCTCTGTTGTGTTTCAGTAAACAGAAGCATTTTCCAGTGCATCCCTTTACCCAGCATGGCTATTCAGCATGACAGCATTACTATAAAATAATTCTCATAGATTTAAATCCTATTTTTGCGTAACATATCACTGCAGTACAGTACATTGACTTGTTCCCAACACACGTGGAAACAGAGTGGATGTTGTGGGCAGAAACAAGCACCTATCCTACACTACACAAGATTAGTGGTAAATATTCATCGGGTGTCAATGTTTGTTTTGCCGTCCAAAAAAAGGGGAAGGGACATGATGATAATCTGAATCACTCTGTATCCACAGCATTCTTCAACCACTTGTCTGACTGGAGCTACATGTTACCTTGTTTGTCCGAGGAAGAAGAGGAGGTGGATGGTGATGGAGACGGTGCTTTGGGGAAGACCCTGTCAGTGGGAGTAATGCTCGGGCTGCCCAAACCAGACGAACTGGAGCTGCTGGAGCGGTGAGGTCCTTGGCCCTGTCCAATCACAGGAGCCGGTCGAACAGGTCTGACAGGCGGGGGCCTTAAAGGAGCACTTGGTCTACGGACTGACAGAGCGGGCTTAAAAGTGGTCATAGTCTCAGATGAGGAGCTACTACTGCTGCGTCGCTGGGCTGCATCTGGATCCCTGATCACCATGGTATGGAGAGGGCTGGCAGACACCTCCTGCACTCCACCAGGGTGCTTAAGCGGCTCCAATGTGTCGAGCACAACGTCAGGCGCGTGCTTGGCTACATTCTGCCTCTCCAACTCACGCAACTCATGCAGGGCTGTATTCATTGTTTTCTCTATATCCTGAGAAGCATAAGTAGAGGAAAAAACAAAAGACACTGATGTCAAGCAACCAAGCAGAGAGTAGCTAAATCTATTTTAAGTTTTATTCCTCAGAGCTCGAGCCTTTTTATGTGATGGTGGAAAAACTAAACCCAAAATTTTATTTGCCAACTGTGTAATGTTTTGGTACCCATCAAAGAGCTAATGATGCACATAATATTTAGGAATGGTAGCGAGAATTGAGATTTTTTTCCTCCTTAATTTTGCCTCGATACAGTTATGATTTTTCAGATGAAGCTATAAAAGGAAGCTCCCTTTTTAGAGAAGCCATACATATAGGATAGTTGTATACGTACATGTTTGTTATACAATAAAATAAGAAAAGTCTATATTAATAAAAACTGCATGTGCTTTTAAGGATTTTAATCACCTCAGCGAGTGCCTCGGTCTCAAGAGCCTTGTGGTCTCCTAAACTTGCATGCCGGGTGGTGCTTGGTGATGATCTTTGAGAGTGGCTGTCGACAAACGCCTTTCTATCAGGGTGGCTGATGCAGCCAGCACTGCCAAATGTGGTGAGACGGCGTTTCTCGGGACTGTCAGTTAGACCCCTGCTGACAGCTATTTTGTGTGGACTCTGGGGGCGAGGCATAACCCTGGGGGGTAGATCAGCAGCTCTGGTGGGGCTCAGGCTGTCGGCGCCATTCCTATGGCGTGGAGCTGCAGCGCCATCTGATCGCACTCGCACCCTAAAAAGAGGCGATGAAATTGATATTTAATTCGTGAATAGTTTCAGTTTCTTTGCTCTGGATAAATATTCAATGTCCTTCCTCTCTCAAGTCCATCCCAAATATCTAACTGTTACTACCTTCCTAATGCTGGTCCAAAGCGGTTCTCAGGTGTGTGTTCACAAGGAGACTGACGCTCATTCCTTGATGAGGTTCTGTCATCGTGGTGCGGCCCACTGCTGGTCTCACTCTCAGTCCGATGAATGCTCTCTGAGAACGCGTCGTCCCTGATACAGATGCATATCGATGACGCTTTTTTATTCATGTTTAACATAGAAAATAATTGACAGTAGTCTGCTAGATAAACTAAATAAGGAGTTCTGCAGTGTTTGAACTGTTAATTCATTTCTGTGTTCAATTTTTTTAAAGATTTTTTTCTTGATGAATGAATCATTGATAACTACATTCCCATTTCATTTAAAGCAACTGTTCATTGAGTTTTTGTACAAAGTATACAATCTGTTAAAGCCAGAACTGTAAGTGCTTGATTCTGAAGCCAAAGCCGACGTAACAGAGTTGTAATTTCCTTGGAGTCAGTGTCTAGAAGTCAATAGGGAACTGCAGTTTCAGGCAGTTTCACTGTCTTCAACTTCTTTCATTATAGTTGTTGAAAATCAAATGAGAATCCTTAATAATCACATCCCTGCACAAAAACACCACAGCATTGTACCTACCAAGCCCATTCTTTTAAAGGGAAACATTAACCACTAATTACTCTGTCCTTTTGGTCCTTTTCTGCATAAATCACTACTCTTCCTAATTTAGCTTTAATTTTGTAACCTGCCTACTATTTATCAGAAAAGAAGCTATTAAGAAATTAAAGGCCTCCATTCAATACGTGACCTGAGTGAATGTCCATTCGAAGAAAATCTCTTTTTAGCAAATTGTGGATCAGAGGGTAATTGCTTCGACCACAAAGGTTATGTTTTTGTTACCCTTTGTCTGTTAGCAGAATTACAGAATAACTACCACTTGAATCTGAATCATGAAAAGATGGATTGTAGCCAAATAAAGATCTCAACACATTTTGGAATAAATAAGAGTGATTAATGTGCTTAGTTGAGGTCTGCCCTCTTTGAGTATCTGTTGCTCCAATAAGAATGCAATAAAATGAAAGTGTAGCATTTTATTCATAATGATCCTTTCATTAGGAAGATTTCATTAAGGCCAAGCTTTCTGAAAATGGAACACAACTGACAAGCTTTTTTTTTTTTACTTTTTATGGGCTTCACAGCCTAAATAAATCTAACTTACATGTCTTGTACCACAATGTATTGATGTGGGATCAGCCCATCCACACCATTATGTCGCCCTTCCCACCAGTCCTGAGAAGCTCGCAGGTAGAGCAGCAGAGAGGCTCCCTTCTTAAAGGACAGCTCTCTTGGACTTCGGCCCACGTAGTCAAATTTGGCTATGGCTTCGATTTGCTCCAATTCTGCCATATGAAAAAAGATCAGAGGAAATCTCATTATTTTCTCTGTCAGCTTCTCAACATCCAGCTGCTGTCTTCACAATGGATTGATGTGTTTGCTGACTCACCATCATCACTTGTGTTAGGCCCGGTACCATTGTCAATCTCATCCAGAGCTCCTGGTTCACTGTGGGGGCTTTCACTGGAGAGAGGAGATGCAGAAAAGGAAATGAAAAAAATAAGAGCCATTTACGCACTCTTATTCTTCAATCATTACCTTTTATAAAAAAGGAATCCTTAATTACCAGACCAATATTATATTTATCATGTGGCAGCAACCTCAATAGACCGAGGCATGCAGACAGTCAAGACAACCTGCTGACATTCAAACCAACCATCGGAACATGAAAGAAAGATGATTTACGTGATTTATCAGCTGGTCTTATCATTTCGGAAACTGCTGATCTACTGGGATTTTCCCACCACAGCTAGGGTTTACAGAGAATGATCCGCAAAAAAGAAAATATTCAGTAAGAGGTGATGGAAAAATGGTCAGACTGCTTCCAGCTGGTAGGAAGGCAACAGCATCCTAAATAAGTACTTGTTACAATCAAGGTATCCAAAAAAATATCAGTGATTGCACACCTAGTGCCATTCCTGTCAGTAAGTCTACAAGTCATGTGGACTTACCAAAGTTGGACAACAAAAGACTGGAAAAATATTTCCTGGTCTTTCTTCCTTTATATTCAGATAGTAGTGTCATAATTTGGCACCAGTAACATGAAAGCATTGGTCCATTGTGCCTTGTATCAACAGGTGGTGTAATAGCATAAGAGATGGGTCTTGTGATACTCTGGGCCTGTCAGTACCAAATCAGCATCTTTTAATCATCACAGGTTCAATGTTTTTTGTGACATTCAGATGGTAGGGTCAGAATCAGAGCATTGTGTCAGCGGTTAAGGCTGCTGGTGGTGTAATGGTGTAGGGGACATTTTTTTGGGACACTCAGGACTAACTAAGCATTATTTAGATGCCACAGCCTACCTAAGTACTGTTGTTGACCATATTCAGCCTTCACAGCGTACTTCTGATGGTTGCTTTCGGGACAATAACATGCCATGTCACAAAGCTCAAATCATCTCAAACTGTTATGTTGCAAATGACAATGAATTCACTGTAGTCAAACGGCCTCCACGGTCACCTGATCCTAATCTGATAGTCTTTGAGAGCGGAATGGGAGATTCGCATCGTGGATGTGCAACAAACAGATCTGCAGCAACTGCATGATGCTATCATGTCAGCTTGGACCAAAATCTTCCAGGACCTTAATGAAGATATGCCATGAATAATAAAACAGCTCGGAAGGCAAAAGGGACTCCAACCCAGTATTAGCAAACTGTGCCTAATAAAGTGTCAGTTTTTATTGCAAATGTTGTTCATGCAAATGAAAAGCTAAAAAAGATCCTGGCCTTTTTAATTTTTCTATATGCATATTTTTTCATGTATTTTTTGGAAACCTCTAAAACATACACTTTATACACCAAATTAAAGCAAAATCCAAACTACCTACTACATTAAATGTGAGATTCATATTATCCAATTAAATGACTGATCAGGATAAATCCTTTTAACAAGGAACTGAACAGCTACTCTTCATTCTTTAACCCTTGTGTGGTGTTCGTATTTTTGTTACTCAGCCAGTGTTCATGGGTCTGGTGGACCCGCTAGAGTTTTGGCTTTCCAAATTAACACTATCAAACAATTTTATGTTAAATTACTCAACAGATGTTTACTTCATCCCAATTACAAGACATATGAACAGCAAACATGGTTAATTTTTTCCCTTTACCTTTGTTAGATCACATTTATGAATTAATGTGCTTCTCGTTTTTCTTTTATATAAAATGTTATAAATAAATCAGTTATAATCAAGTGGAGTGAGTGGAAAGACACAACACATTTACACGTGAAAAAATAATTAATTGTTTAATTTTTCTTTTGAAAAAAACTGAACACGGGTCTCACAGACCTGAACACCATACAAGGGTT
This sequence comes from Astatotilapia calliptera, assembly GCF_964374335.1. Classification (NCBI taxonomy): domain Eukaryota; kingdom Metazoa; phylum Chordata; class Actinopteri; order Cichliformes; family Cichlidae; genus Astatotilapia; species Astatotilapia calliptera. Next base: position 15,726,338 of record NC_137426.1, on the reverse strand, counting down.
AATTCTAGCAGTTGGATCATTTAAGAAAGGCATTATTGATGTTATTCAATAATCATATTGCTGGTGCATACAGTCTTTAAATAAACAACACTTGCTAGCGTCGCTATAGAAAATAAGTCTTGTGTTTATGAGAAAAAAGCCAATACCCTTTATTAGGTGTCTGTCTAAGAAGATAATTCAGTATTGAGTGTAAAATCTACAGCCTTGTACAAAATGGCTTAGAGCCAGGGTAGGAAGTGGAAAATGTTACATGGTGCTATTTTTCCAAGGCCAAGTTGTTAATGGCTCAGAAAACACAGCACATTTTGGACACCTAGCTTTGAACCTACCAGTATTCGTCCCCTCCAGCCATGCACTTCTCATACACAGGTCCCTCCAGTTCTCGCTGGGTTGGAAAGATGACCTCATGGTGGATGATGATTGTCTTAATGATCTCATTAACATGTGCTTGGCAGGCCACAGGATCTTGGTCATCTGGTATGGGCATCAGTGTGGGGCCAAAGCAAATAGCGAGATTGTAGGGGTCCATCATGTTCTCATCGCTGTACTGGGAAAGACTGTGGAAAACAGAACCAGTAAGTATCATTATTTTAATTTTGCACACCGGAAAATTTGTAGTGACGAGACTTACTGGTTTAGAAATGCAAACAGGTATCTCATGACGATGATCACAGGCCGCGGAAGAGTCACGATTATCTGCTGAAGGTGATGAGCTCTTTCTGCACCAGAGTCAAGCTCTAAAAGTAATAAACAACAACAATCACAGAGTGCTACACTAAATAAAACATATTCCACATGTTTTCCTGGAATGTTACTCACTGGTAGTGGATATGAGGTCGGCGAAACGCTCTTTAGGGAACAGGGGGTTTTCCAACCCCCGGAAGTAAAGCTTAAGAACTCCCGCCACAGAGTTAATATCATGATCTGTCTGATCATCCATCAGTGGATCTTCTCCTGTAGATGTAGCATATTTTCAGTCTACTCAGTATTCATCCATTGCACTCACTTTCATGTAAGATAGCAGTGATTCTTAATATACATTTCAAATTCGGAAGTTAATGTATGCATTAAGAGTGCAGTTATGTTTGCTCATTTAGGATGCTGATCTCATGTATTATGCATTAAATGGTTTACATGTCCATTACAGGGTTACATATGGCACACAGGCTCTTTATTTGCACTTTAGAGTCCTGTGAGAGTAACTGCGGTTTCTGAGGTGGGCAAAACGAAATTTAAAATCAATCAAGAGTAGATGGCTAAGTGACCTGGGACTAACCTCTTTCAAATGCATTTTTAATATCATTGACTTCGACCTGGGATCCTGGAACTCGAAATATACCTTGCTGCTGAAGACCTGTGGACATATAAAGCTGTTAGTCTAAAATGGAAAAAAAGGTATTAATATAAATGGCACACCCCCTTAAAAATAAACCAGATTTATTTCTGTTGAATGTCTCAGTAAAGGAGTTTCTTCTGTTTTTTGTATCTAAGTATAAAAACAAGCTTAAAGATAGGAGACTTCAAACATATTAAAAAAAACAAAGGAAAGGGAAGGGTGTCTGAGGGCGAGCGTCTGGTGGCCGGGCCTTAGTCCATGGAGCCCGGCCGGGCACAGCCTGAAAAAGGGCCATGGGCCCATCTTCCTGCAGGCCCACCACCCGCAGGAGGCACCGTAGGGGTCGGGTGCAATGTGAGTCAGGCGGCGGCCAGGAGCGGAGGCCCTGGCAGACCGATCCCCGGCTAACAAGACTGGCAATTGGGACATGGAATGTCACCTCTCTGGTGGGGAGGGAGCCTGAGCTAGTGCGTGAGGTTGAGAGGTACCGGCTAGATATAGTCGGGCTCACCCCTTCGCCTTTCAGGCCAGGTCCTGACTGTCGTCTGTGCTTATGCGCTGAGCAGCAGTTCAGAGTACCCAGCCTTCTTGGAGTCCCTGAGTGGGGCACTGGCGGGTGCTCCTCCTGGGGACTCTGTTGTCCTACTGGGAGACTTCAATGCTCACATGGGCAATGACAGTGAGACCTGGAAGGGCGTGATTGGGAGGAATGGCCTCCCGGATCTGAACCCGAGCGGTGTTTTGTTATTGGACTTCCGTGCAAACCACAGTTTGGCCATAATGAACACCATGTTCGAACATAAGAGTATCCATAAGTGCACGTGGCACCAGGACACTCTAGGCCATAGGTGTCAAACTCTGGCCCGCGGGCCAAATTTGGCCCGCAGCCTAATTACATTTGGCCCGCAAAGCCATACCAAATTACTATTAGAGCAGGCCTACTGGTATTATACAGCTAATATATATATTGTTTAGTATTAAGCTTTGCTTGTTCCATATTCAGTTTTCCAGCAAAACTTATTTGAGTCCATAAGAAAAGATTCATTCTTATATCTGGAGGAAGATTTTTTTTTTCAATAAATATTCATGTTAGCCCGCGACTTTGTTCCAGTTTTGAATTTTGGCCCACTGCGTATTTGAGTTTGACACCCCTGCTCTAGGCCACAGGTCGATGTGGTATGTAATCGTATCACCAGACCTGAGGCCATATGTTTTGGACACTCGGGTAAAGGGAGGGGCTGAGCTGTCAACTGATCACCACCTGGTGGTGAGTTGGATCAGGTGGCGAAGGAGGACGCTGGACAGACCTGGCGCACCCAAACGTACAGCGAGGGTGTGCTGGGAACGTCTAGCAGAGGCCCCAGTCTGCAAGATCTTCAACGCACACCTCTGGCAGAGCTTCAACAGCATTCCGAGGGAGACTGGGGACATTGAGTCCGAATGGACCATGTTCAGCACCTCCATTGCCAAAGCCACTGCATGGAGCTGCGGCTACAGGGTAGTTGGTGCCTGCCATGGTGGTAACCCCCGAACCAAATGGTGGACACCTGAGGGGAGGGGAGCCACCAAGCTTAAGAAGGAGTCCTACCGGGCTTGGTTAGCTTGTGGGACTCCAGAGGTGCTGTTGACTTCGACAGAGAAAATCATCAGGCGGTGGAAGGAATACTTTGAGGACCTCCTCAATCCCACTGGCACATCTTCCGTGGTGGAAGCAGAGTCCGGGGACGAAGGGGATGACCCGTCAATCTCTGGGGACGAGGTTACTGAGGCAGTTAAACAACTCCTTGGTGGCAGAGCCTCGTCCACCCCAAGTTCCTGAAGGCTCTGGATGTTTTAAGGCTGTCTTGGTTGACACGTCTCTGCAATGTTGCGTGGGGATCGGGGGCAGTACCCCTGGACTGGCAGACCGAGGTGGTGGTCCCCATCTTTAAGAAAGTGGACCAGAGGGTGTGTTCCAACTACAGGGGAATCACACTCCTCAGCCTCCCTGGGAAAGTCTATGCCAGGGTGCTGGAGAGGAGAGTTTGAACCTCGGATACAGGAGGAACAATGCGGTTTTTGTCTTGGCCGTGGAACACTGGACCAGCTCTTTATCCTCTTGAGGATACTCGAGGGAACATGGGAGTTTGCCCTACCAGTCTACATGTGCTTTGTGGACTTGGAGAAGACATTCGACCGTGTCCCTCGGGGGTCCTGTGGGGGATGCTCCGGGAGTATGGGGTGTCTGGACCATTGTTACGGGCCATTCAGTCCTTATATGACCGTTGCAAGAGCTTGGTCCGCATTGCCGGCAATAAGTCGGACTCGTTCCTGGTGGGTGATGGGCTCTGCCAGGGCTACCCTTTGTCACTGATTCTGTTCATAATTTTTATGGACAGAATTTCTAGGCGTGGCCAAGTGGCGGAAGGCTTTCACTTTGGTGGTCTCAGGATCTCATCTCTGCTTTTCACAGATGATATGGTCCTGTTGGCTTCATCAGGTGATGGCCTCCAGCTCGCCTTGGAATGGTTCGCAGCCGAGTGTGAAGCAGTGGGAATGAGAATCAGCACCTCCAAATCTGAGGCCATGGTCCTCAGTTGGAAAAGGATGGAGTGCCCACTCCGGGTTGGGGACACCCTCTGAAGGGTGGCTGGCCTCTCCCTTAGAGATAGAGTCAGAAGTTCGGCCATTCGGGAGGGGCTCAAAGTAGAGCCGCTGCTCCTCCGCATTGAAAGGAGCCAGTTGAGGTGGTTCGGGCATCTGACAAGGATGCCCCCTGTGCGCCTCCTGGGCGAGGTTTTCCGGGCATGTCTCACCAGGAGGATGCCCTGGGACACGCTGGAGAGATTATATCTTCTCTGCTTGGGCTGCTGCCCCTGCGACCCGGCCCCGGATAAGCGGAAGAAAATGGATGGATGAATGTGGCAATTAGACTATAAACACCTTAATTCAAAAATTGAGGGGTGGGGCCAAAGCTTCTGCTTTTTCAGTCATAACTGGTGGAAATCAAAATTACATTGTTTTTCTTATTATAACAATCTTCACAAGACAGACGTTACTATTAGTTAGTAAGAGATTCATTAGCATCTCTTGGACAGTAGAAGTCCTGTTTATCACTTACACCCCATCTTCTTTCTTATATATAAGGATTAATGTAAGCTGAGCATCATGAATATTAGAATGCAACCCATTTTGAGAAATGAATGAATCATAGAAATTAATATTTCACCTCACTCTCTCATCCAGGCTTGTACATATGAAATGCTCCAGTTTAAGATTTTCCAAACGATCCAGTTGGAGCAGTTATATTATCTCACATTGAATGCTATTTCACTGCTAATAACTTCTAAAATACCAAAAATATTTGAATGGCTACTATTAACAATATTAAGGTTGTATATACATATCATTCAGTTTTATTTTATTTATATAGGACCGAATCCCAACAACAGTCACACCAGGGCACTTTATATTAGGTAAAGACCCTACAATAACAGAGAGAAAACCCTAACAATCAGATTGTATAAAATTATATGTTTTGTTGTGTTTTGATTATACAGACTGAAAACTACATGTAAGCAAGAAAATGAAAAGGGAAACTCTGTCTGCTCTGTCTACTTGCTGTAATGAATAACTGTCTGTCTGTTGGTCTGTTAGCACTCTATTGCAGTTTTTAACCCTTTCATGCATGAATTATGACAACCTCAATCAGGATTTTTTACATTTTTATTCATCTTTAGGCATGAAAAAAAGATTTTTGAACTTAATTTTTTTACACATGTATTTTTAAAAGTTTTTTTTTCATGTCCACTTAGGTGGACAACATACGTTTTTGGCTTATGAAGTTGACAAACGAATAAATAATATACACTGTGTGTTGTGATCATGTGCAAGTATACCATCAACCCTGACACACATACAGGAAAACAGCCTTTGAATATCTCTCCACTGTAGTGACCACTATACGTGAAAGGGTTAAGATATAATTTTCAAATTTTGTGTGATGATAGACACCAATAAAAGTTGATTAATTTAGGTGAAAACTTTATATTGAGAGTCTAGAGAGACATAAGCGCTCTTATTGTCGTCGTTTCTATCTAAAATTGCAGGGTCTCTACTTTGCAATATAAGAATCCTTAATGCAGAATCCGATGCATTTTTGTTTTGTTAAATTTGAATTTGTTGAATTTTGTTGTAAATTTGCACTACACAAATAAAACATCAGCCTTTGTGGAAAGATAACTTATGAATAGAACTGGAACATACCATACAGGTTGATGTATCGAATACAGCTCTCAACCACCGCTGGTATAGGCTGGCCTGAATCCTATAGACACAATCAAATTATTACTAGAGAAACCACTAAATCAGAAATTAATAACCATAAGAAACAGTCACACTAGCAAGCCATTATGATGAGAAGGCTGAGATGATATCATTTATCACTTAACGTTAACTTTCTGAGTCACAATATGCAAAACAAAAATAAATTAGTGCACCACGATAACAGTATTTTCACAGGAATCCCAATGGGACAGAGGCACAGAAATGTTGGTTAGCATACTAAATACAGTGTAATGATCCCACCCAGCTATAAGACAGAGTACCTGACTCCTCGCACGGACATTCCGTCTTCCCCTGGGCAGAGAGCAGTAAGGCACGTAGACAGAGGAAGAGAAGCAACAACAACCACAACAGGTTAGTGAGAGAGAGACAGATCTTACAAAGAGAGACAGACAGACAGACAGACAGACAGAGAGAGAGAGAGAGAGAGAGAGAGAGAGAAGGACGAGGCATGGCCTGAGAAAAGCATCAGTGCCATGTGGCGTGTGAGACATGAGGGCATGGTTTGGGGGGGAGTGGGAGGGAAGGGCCTACTTCAGAGCATGGTGGGTGGGGGGAAGACATATTTTTCCAGCCAAAAACAGCTTCTTGACTTGGAGGGAAATTAGAATCGATTTATCAGTCGATCTGCTAATTACGACATCTCCTCAACTAACTGATTCTTTATTTGTTCTGTGAGAAAAAAGCCCATTGAAGAACTACTAAGATATAAATAATGATAATAAAACATACAACACTATACAAAAAAATCAATAAAGCAAAAAAAAAAATTTTTTTTCCTTTTGTTTTTTTGTCAGTTGATTCATTGGTTAATCGTTTTATCTCTGTACTTTTGTCGATGCATGCCCTGCTTGTCTGCTGAGTTTGATTAGCATTAGAGTGGAAGTGGCCATCTGTTTATTTGCATAGCTGCTGTGTGGCCAACTGACATACAGCCAAATTAATTCAGTATACGGAGGCTGGGGGCTCACAAGAACAAACCTTATACTGGTGCTTTTGAAAATACACCATCTTCACATCAAGCTGCTGGACCAGCTTTCACCTTATCTAGTGTTTTCGTCAAATGTGAAGACAAGCATTGAGCAAGAGGAAAGTCAGTGCATGAATGAGGCAATGTTTGGATAAAAGAGTGGTCACAGGCAAGAGAACCCCCAAGGACTGCTAGCGAGAAAGCTGAGCTCATGAGAGACAGAGGGCACAGATGGGCTTATACCTGAATGAAGGCCTCCATATTGCCGTTAAACAGCCTAGGGTTAAAAATGGAGCGAGGTCTACACTTCCGCATTCTCTGGGGTTTAGGGGGAAGAGTTGGGGGCCTGGGGAGATGGTGGGGTTTGTAGGGTTGGTACAATGCAAACATGAAAAATAATGCAATATGCAACAGTAAAACTGATTTTGCTTAAGATGTTTTTCTTTTCAGATCTTTACCAAAACAATAGGCTGCTCCAAATCATAAAGAATATGGTAGTGATATATTGACCGTTTCTGAGATAGGCTACAGTCATTTGCTTTCTTGCTGAGAGCTAGATGAGACAGCCGATACTCTTTTCATATCTTCATGATAAATATGAAGAGACAGAGTGCAATTAGTCAAACTCTCGCTCAGACAGGAAGGGAAAATAATTCATGGCTCTCCATTAATTTTGAATAGCATAAAGGTGTATCCGTTACAGTTCTGTCACCTGTCAAAAAACTACAAACCTGATATGACAGAGATAAAGAAGAAAAGATAAAGATGGGCAACTTAACAAAAAAACAAATTAATAGAGAATGTGAAATATGTCAGTTTTAGGCGTTTTGGGTAAATTAAGCGAAAAACCTGCTACATCCATTATTAATACTTTCTATAGACAGTACAAAGTACTGCACTACAAAGTACAGTGGAATATGTTTCATTTAGTGGGCAATCAATAAGTGAGTGTATAATGTATTACGCTGTCTCTATAAAGCCATAATCATATTATCTAGCTTAGCACAATGTTTTAAAACCAAAAATAAATAAATAAGTACCTTGAAATTGCTTAGCTAGTGGCTTTAAATGTATAATATTTTGTGTTGCTTATTATCTAAAATCCGAATTATACAAATGATACATTGTGCTTGCACTAGCTATTTGCTACTAAATGCTAACTTAAATTAGCAAACCCTTTGCTGTAGCCTCAATCTGAGCATACAATCATCTGAGTGGGACCAACACACCATCAGGATGAACAGAATCAGCTTTCTGGCATCAACTTTCTCATTTAACACTTGGCAAGAAAGCAAATTTGTGTATTAACCTAAAAGTAAAAATAATACAAGGATGGAGCTCCTGTGACTTTCTCAAAGTAATAATGACTGAAAGGTAATACATCACAAAATACTCAATACAGATATAATTAAATATAAAATTTAATTGATCAAAATAAAAGTCAAGCATTTGTATTTGTCACACGCCCTTCTTGTCAATATTTTTTAATTTTCTCCTCATTTAATTGTTTTTATTAATCAAATCATTATCCATCTCACTGGCATTTCAGTCCCTAGTCTTAAGATATATCTATAGATAAAAGCATCTCTAATTTGGATCCAAACCATTCAACATGGTGAGGTAACGATATTCCTACACTGTGACTTTATTTGTGCCATATCCAAGGACACAGGAAGGATTTTACACATCATTGCCAACTTTATTCACCCTCTTGTCACTGAAAACCTTACCTCGTTGTTCCATATTCAGCCCTCTCCCCTAAAAGGAATAAGCACACACAGAGAGAGGCTAAATTAGAACACACTAGTTTTACAATCACAGAAGTTAGCAGCACGGTTGAGTGCTGGCTGACTATACATGGCTGGCAGATGGAGAAGGAAAGGGGTGTTATGAGAAAACGGGCATCTATTCAGTCAGGCTGAATGGGGTGAACGCCATGGTTGAATCTGACTCACCGCCAGGCAGTGGTCATTCAACGGTCGCCCTAGAAACAGCACAAGAGCCCCAGAAGGGGACTAGGCTGCAGACTAGCTCTGTGAAAGTGAAAATGTATCCAGAGGCAACAAGAGTGGGAGCTGATTTGTACAGTATTATGATTTCATGATATGTGCACCACATTAGCACACTCACACGCACGTTTCAGTATAGCAAACAAATTAAGGCCTCGCTTTGATCAGTCAGTCAGAAATGTTTGTTCAAGGATCATGTCATGTGTAAAGCAGCTTCCAGCACAATCCTTCTTTATGTCAAACACATAATTCCAACCTTAAAGCATACGCTAGCAAGAGTCTGATGATCACCATGACATCATGACATCAAATATACTTTTCTTCTCTCTTCTGGATGAGTTTAACACATATTTAATATCATGAATATGTAAGGAAAGCATGGGAAGAAATATCCTTTCAATGCTATACTAGTAATCCATGGTTTGAGATGACCTGCTTTTAGATCGTGCAGTTTTCAGGATGCCATGAGAACTACAACTTTACTGCATAATATCATTTATAATAATATAAGTAATATAATAAGTAATATAATTTGGTGTTTTGTTTTGATCAATATTTAATTATCTGATTTCTAAAAGAATCTGTGTACAGCAGACACAACTGTGATATATGGGAGTCTGAAAACTTTTAATATTCCCAACAAAACAAAATTATTTAACACATGTTTGTGATTCCAAAGTAGCAACATTGTGACATTAAAAGACACAGACCCTTACTGACCCTTTGGCTTCATTATTTTAACAGCTCTCGGGTCTTAAATTTGTATAACAGTGCTTGTTATCATGGACTGCAGGGTTTTTGTTCTCTTAATATAGCTCTGAATGATATAATTTTGTATTGTATTTTCTAAAAGCATGGGGTAGGCTACATACAAACTGAAGATATTATGTTTTTTTAAAAATTACTTCCTTTGGCTAAATTGGCTGTATAGTGTTGTTACATATTTGCCTAACAAGTGAAAGAGCTCTGGTTCAATCCCAGAAGGAGACACAAATTCCTTTGGGGTTGCATCAGGATGGGCATCTGGTGTAAAAAATGTGCCAAATCAAACATGCAGAGTTACTGTACCTGCTATGGTGACATCTTGTAAATAAGGGAGCTGCTGAAAGTAGCTCTACTTCCTTTGGATAAAAACAGCTATAATAGATTTTCTATATGTGCTTCTATATATCAAGGTACTAATATACTCTAGAGATACTTGCTTTCTTGGCAGTTACTTTAATATAGAACTTTCTACACCGCTAAACACAGTGCGACAACATTTTAATAAGTCTCACCTTCTCCTAGCGTCTGCTTCAGAAGGTCATGCTTAGCCTGCAGTTTGACAATGAGATTGCTGCCATTCAAGTACTCCTTGTATTTCTATTGATAAGAAAGACAAAAAGACAATTAGTGCTATTTCTAGACATTCTTTGTGTTGTACTGTGCACATTTACACCACGCTGCAATTTCTTTGTTCATTTGTCCGACTACTCACAGTAAAGTAGAAGCCCTCAGTCTCTTGTTGATTGGCTCGTCTTTTGGCGATGTTTGCCTTGCTCATGTAAGAGTCAGATGAGGCTGATTTCACAGACTCTGTGGATTGGCTGTGCTGGAAAGCCTCTGAAACATCAAAGTCCTCCACAGTAAGCATATCATGGAGGGTCTGCAAGGTGGCGTCAAGAGTCTTCCTCACCTGAAACAAATATAGATGTAAACTTTAGTTGTCATTTCAGCATTAATCACAACATGAATATATTTGTTTAAATACAATTATATTAAAAAAAGATAGCAAACTGGTCATTTGTACACATAAAATAATAAAAGAATATTTGTACCACTGGGCATATTTTCATTAGTCTTCTCAGTGTCTCGAACAAACTGTGGTGTAAACACGGCAGCTCAGATTATACTGCTGCAGGCTATTTGCACCGTAGTTAGACTGACAGAGTGAACAATAGAGTAATTAGCTTGCTAGCTTGATGCATCACGACATGAAAGATTAACTATGTGCCTTCCATGTGAGGCAGACAGGAAGGGACCGTGGATTTCCTTATTCATGACAGACAGCCACTGACACATACACACACCCTGGTGACCTTTAAACATGTCTGTGTGAGTCACAGTGGCCTTGGTGACCATGCTGGGGGTGGCCCCCATTGGAAGCAGGAGACTGGATGAGATACGACCCCACATATCAGTGTCAGATTTAATGAATGAATATGAATGCATAGTGACAGCTCTGGAGAGTGGCTGGCTGTTGTTACATGTTTGTAGTGGAGGGTGTTGGTGGCCCGCATTATTAAACACAACACAGTAAATGAAGGTATGAAAGTGCCTCCTGTGCCATGATGATGAGTGATAGACTAATCGGAGGGATGGGTTCTGTTTTTCCTAAAGGAATAGTTTTGTGAAAAATTATTTTGTTTGCTAAAAAAGATGAATGAAAACACAGATATATTACTTTCATGCCTGCTATGCAGATTTTATGGATTGGGCATCATTGACCACTTGCAAAAAACAGTATTGGTATTTCTTTCTCTACAACTTTTAGTTTCACCTTACCCTTCTCTGTCCCAGCACCAACATTTACCAGCTACACTTCTGTAAATGGTTTCTTTTTAATGTGCCTAGAATTCTAAAAGGCTGGGGGAAAAAGCTTTTTCTTACTATTCACTTGGACATGGAATAATTTACAGAAAGATCAGACGAGGTCTCCCTTGGAAAAGAGATTTGATCTAAATGGGGTTTTCCTGGTTGAATAAAGGTAAAAGAAGCAATAATAAGAGATCGATTTCAGTGATTTCAGTATTCAGTGGATGATATTGATCAAAGCTAGCTAAACTAAGCTAACTACCTAATGACTGATTAGTAGCTGGTTAGCTTATAGCTTCAGATGTAAGGGAAAGTGTGAGAGTGTTTGCAAAAATTATGAAGTATAAAACTAAATGTAACACATCAATCTAACGGCAATAAAGACTCTTTCTCAAGGACTCTGGTGTCTTAGCGTGTTGTTTTAAAGACTCTTGCATTTAGAGCAGCAGATATGTGTTTTTTTCCCTGTTCTTCTACATTTAGTCGATGGTTTGAATGATAACAACTTCACTTCCTTGCACAGTATTTTGCATTAATACACTGATGGTGCAACCTCTATATTCAAACTCAGCAACTCAGACTACTATGTTAACAGCTTCCCCTATGAGACCCTATACAGGATTCAGGATCTAACTTCACTATCACTGATAATCACTTGCATACATTTCTCATTTGTCTTTATGTACACCTTTGTACATAAAGACTCTTTCTCAAAAGACTCTGGTATCTGTGTAACATTATCTCAATGAAACATCAGGATATACTACAGGAAAATATTGACCTTAGAGAATAGAGAAAAGAATACAGATGCTGCTTCACATATCAAAGGCCAAATATGAACTGAGCGTGAGTATGGATAAGGCCATCTAAAACGTATACCTAAGCACATCAGTGAGCTTGTTTTGCTTTAAAATGAGCTGCTCACCTCTTCATTTTCTATTTTTAGTGTGGCCAGACGTGATTGCAGCTGGTGGTAGCGCATCAAGAGTTCTGTCTGGACAGGCTGCTGTGCACTCACTTGACACACCTGGGATTAAGAAATAAAGGGATATTTCCGAAAGTGACTTAACACAGTGCAAAATAAACATAGCAAGAATAAAGACCTTCAAAGAAAGCCTTTTTAAATCATTACCCTCCCTGTTGACTCACCTCATCTCCCATGTGTGGCTGATAGTCAAAGCATGCAGGAGGACAGAAGATCTGGCAATGTGTGTCCATAAACTTCAGCTTGTCTCCTCTGGTGTCCATGGCATCCACTGCTCCCTCCAATAAGTCCAACCCTTCGTGCCGAGAAGTTTCTAGACTATATTCTGCAGAAAGGTAGGTTCTCAAGGTGCGTGCTAAGCTTGCATGGTACCCTAAGTCGCAACACTGGGGACAAAAAAACAAACCATAGTAATTACAGATCCAAAAACAAACTTAACCTGAATAAAAATGCACTCTGACAAAAAGAGAGTATTTCCATTTCCATCCATATTTCCATTCTTGGCTCTGACTTACATCTATCATGTCTGAGACATCGTGGATGTAGTATTTGGCCACCAGGGCATTAGTAGCTGCCAGATTGAGAAGATAGTCATTCCGGGCCTTTGTGCATTTCATCTTGTTTTCAGAGTACTTGGCTTGTCTCTGGGGGTGTAAAAGGAAGAGCGAGAGTCCCATCAAGGGAGGAAGCAAAATGGTTTCCTAATGTACTCTAAGAATGCATTATACATTAAACAGTTGTATCTTCTCTATAATCTGTCAGTGTGCATGTATAAAATAGTTGGATTTACTTGGACACTTCAATTACAAATGCATTTACAGCTTGTTTGCAGTCGAATAGATAGAGTGCATTGGGAGTAATGTGCATGACATAAATCCTCATCATACATGGGCTAAAAACAGACCTTCTCCTTCAGTTTCTCCATCTTCTTTACAGAACTTCGACGCTGTGGACGATCATCGTAGCCATAACGCAGGCCAATGTCATTAGCCTTGCCAATGTGCTTCTCCTCCTGCTTTTCTGCCTCCTTCAGTTTGCTCTCAGCACTGAGACTCTCAGTGTGGTACATGTGGTATGTCTTCATCACCTGCAAGAATACACAGCAAGTATAAAGGACATCACAGTTAAACGAGCAAGGAAGCTGATAAGTATGATGAAGAAAAGCAATATCCTCAAATTTTGGTACAGGATCCTTGTTGATCATCAGATTATTTTACTTTGTAACCTAAAGATTCTGCAACCTTACAGAAAAAAACTCAAAGATCCGACAGTACGTAGAAAAAACTTCAGTCTGAACCAGGCTAAGTTAAGGAGAAAGAAATAAGAGAAAGAAAAACCGTAGGGAGACACCCTGTGGTTTGTTCTTTAGGACAAAGAATCAACTACAGGACTGAAAACACACTAAGTGGCCAGCAAAAACGGGCCAAAACACCACGTAATCTGAATTTTAAAATCCAATGAGAATGACAAATGTGACTTTGAACTTGACCTTCAACACAAATTTGATGGAGACCTGTGAGATGATCACTGTGTGCAGGCTCCACTAAAATATGACCAATATTCTGTAGTTAGGAGGAAGAAAGATTCTTGTGAATTATTAACGGACAGACAGAAGAGAGACGCCTCGCCACGGCATGAGGTCATTAGATTTTGGCTAAATAAACTAAGAATTGTCAGTATTCTCTTTTTTATGAACCTTTCTTATTAATTTTATAACCAGATCATCATGACTTAATAAACACAGCAGCTGCTTAGAAAGATACCAATAAGACGCCGGAGTACTTTTGTTCATCACACAAGTAAACATTAGTGAGTGTAGCATACTCATCATTCTCATGGGACTGTCATATTTTCATTGACATTTTCTAACTCAGCTGGAGTGTCCAGTACGTTTGTCTGATGTCTCCACACTGTCTGAATAGCCTAACCACAGAATAGCAAGACAAATTAAATATCCCAGCAAAGTAAAGTAAGACAGTCGTGGTACTTTTACAAAAACAATCTCTGTTTTTGGATAAATGTTTCATGGTTTTATCAAAAAAGCCACATGTAAATGTTTAACTAGTAAACCTGAATCAACAGCACAGTCGCACAACATCTGCTTCACCATCACTGATTCTCAAGTTCTGGTTTCCTAGCAACCCCGTCTGCAACGGACGTGCAAAGGACATTGAGATCGATCAGCAGGGGAGGAAGGAGGTTACAAAGTGACAGTGAGCAACCTCCTCTGCTACAGATGAAACGAAAAACTCCTCAATTTTTGCAAAAACTCAGCAGCTGACCAAAACCAGGGACCTGCTGCCTGACAACATTTGCTTATTTAAAATGCAACTGATAAAATAACCACACAATGATTATATTTTCTCTTAAACTCTACACTTTTCTCAATTATAAAGTTGAGCAGACTCCTGCTATTCCTTATGCTGTGTGTGGGAGCTGCAGACAGGCATTTAATAATGCATGAATCAGAGGGAGGAAAAATCAATATCAGTATAGCAGTAATATAACATGCACGGTACAATGTTACATGTGAGAACTATTCTCATGTGGTTTATACGATTTCAGTAATCCAGATTCAAATCCATTTGTGATGTGCTGCATACACATCATTTTGCAATGTGCACATGTGCTTAGCTTTCTTACTAGGTCATTTTTTTTCCTTTTGCCACCAACTCTTTTTTTTAATTTAGTAATTTTGTAAATTACTAACAATTTGCGAAACTAACTGTAAAAAAAAAAAAAATCCACAATTGACCTACTTTCTGCTCATCTTCGCTTTTTGCTCCTTTATCATAAATGAATCAAATCACAGGGTTGTCAAACTTTGCTGCAATTATGTTTAGCCAGTTTTACAGGACCACGATAAAGGATTAATCACCTGCACAATTAAGCTGACAACAACTAGGATGTCAAGAGAAAGGATTGAACGTGCAAGCAGCCAAGAGTGGAGTTTTATACATCCTGCAAAAGAAATGACGCTCGGTCATGAAATAAATCAAATTTACAGTGAAAAGTAGTGCAAATCTATAAGAGCATGTTGTTGTTTCTCATCTTATTTGCAATGGAATGTTTTAAGACCTTTAAAACACAATTTGGTGACTGCTCTGTTTAATCACTGAAAAGAAAAACAATGAATTGTGGATGTGACGAGGGAAAAAATAATCCACGAGGGTATTCTGTTTCACAGCATGCTATTGTCCTGCTTGCCAAAATACACTTTCATCGTAGTCTTAATTACATCTAGTCTGTTTATGCTTGTAAATTGTTTTTTCGTTTATGCTATGAATCATATTAGCCATTGAGCAGTAAGTAAAGATAAGGATATCACCGAGCAATTAGAGCCAGAAGAATGCATTCTGGCGAGTCTGCTGTACTGTCCCACATGCAGCCAGTGATACGCCTCAGTTCCTTTTCTTTTGCCAAATGAAGATGCAGTGCAGATAAACGCAGATGTTTTGTGTCTGCACCACTGCACAAACCTTTGCTGTGTGTTTACTAGTATGCATATGCACACATTTCTATATGCAGTATGTGGTTATAACAGTCCACCGAGAGTGACAACTGTTAACATATGAGGCAAGCAGAGGTGTCAGATTACATGTAACATTAGCTGAAAACATTACAGAAGCTCATTTTGCTGTAAGCACAGTGCACCTCTGTAGCACAGACTGCTGAGTCTGCTTGAAGCACAGCTAGGAGCACGAACACTGTCTCCTTCAACTCATGTAGCAATTCACAGCAGGAGGAAGAATGCAAATTTTATCCTTTCATGACCTCAGGAGAGGGAAGAGATGACCTGTTACAGGCTGCTCTGCTGAAAAGGCACATCTGCTCTGTGTGGTGTCAAACCCACAGGTTGCAGGTTTAGGTATTTAAAAAAAGCCTGGCTTTAAGATTGACATCCCATAGGCTTTCAACACAAGCAACAGCAACTCACCGTGTACAGTTCATTGGTGACTTTCACTAACTCTTCATGCATCTGTACGCCGATGTCTTTACTCTGTAAAAAAAGAAAAACAGGAGACAGCTTTGTAGAGGAAAATAATACCACATTTAAAGGACAAATGAAGACAAGTATTCAAACATCTAAGAACAAGAACTGGGTTAGTTAACAGAACTGCTTTCCCACATGTGAGACACTTGAAAGCTGTGTGCCAGTTTTATTTTGTATGTGATGGATGTCATCAGTATTGAAATGCTATCATTACGCTGCACCAGAAAAGATACAATGCCCAAAGTGCAAATGCAGACTAAAATAGAACAGCGCAGTAACTGCAGAGCATTTCCCATTGAGCGGAGTCGCAGTTTCCGTTTGGTTTTAAAGGATGAGAGCCTATGATGAATTGGACATGTCCCACAAAAGGGTTATAACCTAAGACGGGGAATGATGCCAGTGGAGAGTGAGCCTAGAAATCCGTTTGAGGTAATACGGAGTAATGCTCAGCTCAACCAATCCTGTTTTTGTTTTGTTTTTTGTCACCTCTCAGGGACTACTTTGTCAAAACAGCAACCTTGCAATTTCACATGTGACAGGCATTAGACTTTAGCACATTCAGTACATTTAGTCTTTGTTTAAAAAGATGCCAGAGTTGATTCATTTCCCTCCCCCCATGTGTCATTTATTAACATCAAGACTGCAGCTGAACCAGGATACTGGAGTATAACAGGATTATTGTTCAGAACTTTACCAGAATTTGAGCTAACATTTTGAAAAAGAAAAAAAAAAGATTTTCTGCAGGCAGTTAGTGTTTTTCCTAGCATGGGTTACAGGCCATCCCATTCTCATCAGGGCTCCCATCAAGATACTGCAGAGCCCCCTAGAAGGCATAAATTACTCTAAACTCCTGCTGCTGTCAAATGATATGATACTGATATAAAATCCCTAAGGTGGTTGGGGGTGCTTTTCCACATGTACTCTGCTACTCTCATGCAAAGCATATGTTATGTATACTCTTATATGTAACAGTATAAAGCATATATAGTATACTAAAGCATATATATAGTATATATAGTTTCAGACATATGTTTGAAAGACAAAATTTTGGATAAATGAAAGAAAGTTACAGTTGTGGTCAGAAGTTTACATAAAGTTAATATAGCATGAGTGTCAAGCTAAGTTTTGGCTTTAATGATTTCTTTGAACTGTTGTTTTTTCCAGGGTGGAATGATTGAACAGCATAAATCTTTACTGACTTTGGGTGGATGAGATTGAAATTATTTTTGAATATTCTCTAATCCTCCCAGGATTCATACACCCCCACTAATATTTGGTTAAATGTTCCTTATCAACTTGCACCTCAACCAGACACTTTTGCTAGCCATCCAGAAGCTTCTGGCACAATTTCGGCTGAATGTTTGATCGCTCTTCTTGGCAGAAGGTGGTGGAGTCCATTCAAATTAGTTGGTTTCCTGGCACCAACCCACAAATCATTTCACAAATTCTCAACGGGGTTGAGGTTGGGGCTTTGGGAAGACCATTCCAGAAGGTTAATGTTAGCCTCCTCTATCCTTTCTAAAAACCTGTCCTGATGTGTTCGGGATCATTGTCCTGATGGAACAACTGTGCCCAAGTTTCAACCATCTGATAGCTGTTGATTTTAGGTGAAGGTGAAGAATTTGTAGAGCTAGTCCTCCATTATTCTAAACATCGTGAGCAATGCACTAGTATCACTGTAGTACACTAAAGTACATTTACTTGGTTACACTAAAAGTAAGAGAAGACAAAGGAAATTTTTTTTGTTTGTTCCTTTGTTTTTTTTATGGGCTATAATGCAGTGGTTTTACTGATCAAACCATTCGAGATCAAAATGGGAAATACCTGACCCGTACACTAAAATGAGTTTGACATCCCTAACTGATATTTTCATGCCCTTCCCCTAATTAGATTTTTTTATATATTTTTTATATATTAATTATATTTTTACATATTACCTGTCATGACATTTGAGCAGATGAAATGTGTGTGTTAGTTACTGTCAGGGGAGCATGACCTCATTCATTTAATTCTGATTCTGACCTTTTTGAAAAGTCTGATGACATCTTCACCCACGTGCGCCAAACGGACAATGACGTTGTTGTTGTAGATGTCGCTGAGTGTGGCGTGGTCTTTGCTCTCGCGTCGGGTTTGATCCAAGACCAAATACCAGCAGTTCACAGTGGAGAGGAGATTTTGATCTTTCCTGAAACAGCGAGAGAAATACTTTGTTAATGAATGAAAGGCCTTCAGGAAATGTAAACCAAATGGGATAAAGGCTAACAAGAAAACTAAAGAGGACACCTAAGAGAACGTGTATGTATGGTCACGACTTTCTTACACCACCCAACATTCATTTTAATCCTAGCTTATTTACTATTTGGTGCCGCCTGTGGGCTTCACATATCAGAGATCAAGTGGTCACAGCTCATGTGGGGGGAATCAGCAAGTAAAGGCAGCATACGCACTTGTTGACACACAAACTCAGAAGGCATGCTGGCTGCCTCCTTGCTTAAGAGGACATGTGAGTTTAATTATCATCACACCAAAGATTTAATGGAGGTATTTTTCTTCTCATTTTGTCTTTAGAGAACACTTTAGCATGACAGCATATACAAATGCTCTGTGACACTGCTGGATGCACACAGTAAAAATAAAACATTTTTTGCTATCAGCCAATAGCTGACCTGTGCTGCGAATCAGACAAAATTGAATTGTGAAAGGAGAACAGTGAATTTGGGATGAATTAATTTCACAGTTTGCATTTCTTTGGGGATGTGAAAAAGACAATCAGACCACAGAATTCTTTTTGCCACACAACCTGAGCAAAAGGAAGAGTTTGGACATTTGGGCTAAGATCACCATTTTCATAACTTCTAAAAAACACATTATCAACTAAGATGGAAAGCATTAGAAAACTCCCAGTAAATTTAATGTGAAAAGTTCATCTTAATTTAATGGGGAACCTAATGCGTCATGATTATACCAGCATGCCGCAAAGTGTGTCATTAGTAGAAACCAGCACTAAAACCCCAGGTAGCAAAATAAGTGCTTTAAACAACCATGTCTAATAAGATGATGACCTCAGTTTGTATCAGCAATATGCTGCACTAAAATCTACCCTTTGTAGAGTTATAAAGTCATGCTAGTTACAAGTTTTTATACCCCAAGTCAAGTTTTTTAAATAAGAAACCACTGACACGTCGCCCAAGACTGAGCACTGATAAGTTTACACAGTCATTTTAATTTATTCAAATGGGTTCCTGCCCAGTACTATTATTTATCAGTCAAACAGCAAGTTAAAAACCATCTCTCTTAAGACTCTAGCTTTTAAGTAGACTGCACAGAAACCACTCATGCTGAATAAGAGTCACAAATAGTGACTCAAAAAGTGCTAAACATACACATGTGAAAATGTACAGTCATATCGGATGTGTCACATATTCTCTTCGATCTCTTAGTGTTGCATTCTAGATCATTGCTCATTGCTTACTGCGATCACCAAGTAAAGTTAGAAGCCTTACATATCCTTCCATGGCTGAAATCCCATGGCAGTAACATATGCTCTTAATACTGTTTAGCTTCAAAAATATGACTTTTCTTAAAACACAATGTCTGGTTCAGTTGTCTGTGCAATTAGTTCCAGTAAATAACCTCAAATTACAGATGCTTTTCTTGTGGTGAACCCGCTGCACTTTTTCTGATCCACAACAGCTTCTTCGTTTTCAGTGTGAATCAAAAATACGGAAGTTATTTTTGACTCTAATATTGGTTTTGAAGATCACACTGAAAGAGTCGTCCTGACTGGTTTTCTCTCAACTGCTGCAAAACTTTGATCAGTTTCATCCGTGGAGAATTGTATTTATGCTTTCATTTTCTTTTTGAAGTGAATTATAGCTGTTTTTCTGCCTTGGCGAAGCTCACTCTAATCTTCAGCTAGCGCTCATTTCTGCACTATAACAAAGGAGAAGAAAGGCACTATAGGCCCTCTCCAGCTCCCTCAGTGCATCCAAAACAATGCTGAAATGTAATCTAAGACTGTTCAAAACCTTTTTTGTTGTGCTATTTTTTAAACTCCTAAGTTGTTTCAGTGGGAAAAAATTAACTCTGTCATGCACACGAACTGAACATGAACATGTTTCCATTGTCATTGTCTTTTTTTGTCCAAGGCATAAACACTGCATTGTTTCAGTCCCATTCATAATCAGTATTATACACTGACCGGCCATTTTATAAGGTACACCTTGCTAGTACTGTGTTGAATGTGTTGAATGTGTCTTTGTGTCTTCGTAACTTCCTCGATTCTTCAAGGCACAGATTCAACGTAGTGCTGGAAAAATTCCTCTGAAATCTTTGGTCCATATTGACATGATATGGAAGAGCGTGATGTCCTGGTGGAAGCAGCCATCAAAAAATGGTAAATGGACTGGTTGTTACATAGCGCTCTTCTACTCTGAACACTCAAGATGCTTTCCCCACCTGCCTCATTCACCCATTCACACAAGCACTTTTTTCTATGCAAGTTCTTCCTATGCACTGAAAAGCAACTTGGGGTTGGTATCTTGCCCAAGGATATTTGGCATGTAGACTGGAGCAGCCAGGGACCGATTAGTAGATGACCCGCACTTCCTCCTGAGCGACAGCATAAAGGGTGCTAAAGGGATATGCCAAAAACCTGACCCTACTATCCCAGTGCCAAAGCCACAATCAAGACTCACTGGTTCATTAGACCAGGCAAGGTTTCTAATCTTACAGTGCTGTGCCAATCTGCATTTATAGATATGCAGATATCTATAAATGCATTTACTGCATTGGCAGTGTTTTTGAGATCATTTTCATCCTGAAAAATGAAGGTGTTGGCACTTTCCAAAATCCGACTGTACATTTCTGCATTAATAATTCCATCAATATTAACAAGCTGAAATGCATGACAGAGTCCACCATGCTTTACTTGTGTTTTTGATGAATGTAGTCACTCACTGTTTACCTCTCCGCTGATCTCTTCTGTGCATACTTACTATGATTTGAACTACTATTCCATATGATCTGTTGCTACTGATTTTCAGTCCAGTACTTATGTAATTAGGCATATATCAGCTGCTCCTACCTGTTTCCCTTTCTTAAGAATGGCATCTTGACAGCCACAAATCCACTGAGAATATTTCTGATGAGGATTCAGTGAACACTAGATGTGTGGTTCTAAAGGTAATTTTGAGTACTGGTCATCAGCTTTTTCTTTTTGCTTTTCTTTTCATCCTGTAACTCTTTGAAAAGAACATGAACAAGCTATCCTTTCCCTATAGGCACTCCTTTCAAGCAGAGCAGTTGTTTGATCCAGGACATGGGATGGTGCTGACCTGACTGCCAATGTTTTGCGGTTGGCTGCTCGTCAAGTTTTTAGGACAGTTTATGTGCCATTGTTGTACAACTATAACAAGTACAACAACACTTGTTTCAAGAAACCTTTAGGAGAATGCCACCCTCATATGAATTACAATTTAGTGACAGTGAAACACACAGCGCACCTACTAACTGCTACAAACGACACCAAAAACAGCGTTTTGAAACATAGAGCGATTTGAATTTTCTCACAGGTAGCACTTTGGTATAGGAGGTTTTGAAAATGTTCCCAGATGTTCTCCTGATAGCCCTTTTAGTAGCTGCAAATTAAAATATGAAAGGACGACTGATAAGAAAAAAGTGGGCAATAAGTTTTCGCTGTTTGAAATAAACTATCAAAGTGAGAGTGCAGAGCTTGTTCTAAGACTCCAACAGAGAGGACCGCACAGTATTAATAATGACTGAGACTTCATCCAGTCATTTCAATGGAGTCTTCAAGTAAGGAATCCAGCTTTTGACAGACGGATATAGTGATAACAATATATTATGGCAGGGGGAAATCTGGGACAGTGGGATGAGAGAAGCCATGAGAGGGTTTTTCCTAATAGGGGTCTCCCTTTGAGGGTATGCTCCATTTATCAATGTGTCAGTGGTGGAGCTCTCCACCATGATTACGCTTCCTGTCCAATTGGCTGGAGAGGCTGAAAGAGAGCTGGAAAGACCTCTCCTGAATAAACCAACGAGTTAGTTATGCCTGACTTACACAGCTAGGTCACATGAATGGATGCCTATGCTGTAATTTTCTATATTGCTAATCATTGCTATGACAGATAGTCTTTCATTTGTCAAAATAAGTAAAGGCACATTTTTCTGTATTTTTAACTGTTATTCTTAAAATCTAATTTGATTGTTTATTTTTGTTTTTAATTAATTGCTGAATTGCTAAACAAACAAATAATTATAACTGTGATTTTCAGAAAACATAAGTATTCTTTTTTTGGCTTGGACTTCTATAGGAATAAATGGCAATGGGCAGCATACACAACAGAACTACAGATCTTGATCTGAAAGTCAAGAGTCTGTTGCAGGCTGGTTTTAACAGAGAGGAAGTGGCTTCTCAGCATACTGCAGGGTGTGCTTGTTTCATCACCAGTAATCTCCCACATACAAACAGCTTAAGCCAGTTAAGTAAACCCAAGTAAAATAACCCCTATTGTCTGGTTCTTTAGATTTCTAAATGAAGCTGTGATTTATTTCCTGCATCCATTGAGAAAACATGAGTATCTGAGTAGCACCCTGGCATGAAGAAGCTGTTTGAGAATGGAAATAAAATGACAGCCACAGAGAAAAGAAAGGGGGGTGGTGGTAAAGAGTCTGACCTAGTTGGAAAAAACGCAGCAGCCTGAGGCCACAAGCTTCCTTGGCCCTGGCTTCATTTCAGGTCATTTCTTCTGCTTTCATCCCCCCTCTGTTTCTTTTTTAAATTTTTCTGTTTATCCCTTCTCTCTTTTTCCTTTGTCTCTGTTTTAACTGTCTGTGTAGCAATCAGCATCAAATATATGGGGGTTGTTTACCAGTCAGACACATGGGATACAAATGTTCCACTGTGCAAAAGTCTTTGGCTGGACTCACTTGAAGTGCTGGTGCTCTCTGGAGGAGCGGATCTTGGAGGAGTAGCGCTCAGCCAGTTTGTCCAGGCCTCTGGAGTACTCAAGCTGGAGCTCGGCCTTTCTGCGGAAGAACTCCTGCAGGTCCTGCAGCAGCTGCAGCCGGGACTCGGACTGCTGCTCCAGACAGCGGAACTGCTCCACCAGCTGGTTACGGATCTCTGCATATCAAAAAGGGAGACTATGTTCAGAATAAATACCGACTCTCTGGTGGATCAGGCTTGCATGCTGGGCCTTACTTCTGTCTGCCAAACAGGGCTGCAGGTCAAAATTAAACCCACAATCTTTCCACAGTGGATTGAGCAAAGCATGTAAACACAAATATGTAAGGATACAATCAAGCTAGCGCAGGCACTAATAAAAGAGCAAAGTCGTCACAATTGGATAAAACCGGACGTCAAACTGTATTTGTCTGCTGTCTGAGTTTGTGCGTGTGGTGAACGAGGTGGTGGTGTGCATGTGGGGTGGGGGGGGGGGGGACCAAATGCTGGGGTAGCACACGTGTATATGAGATGCAAGTCTGATGATTACAGCAGACAGCAGAGAAAATATAAAATAGGTCAGCTTCTCAAAATGCATTGTGCTGAGCGAGCCTTAAGAGAAGTTTGACTTGAGAAAACAAATCATAGGCATTCTTACAATTATAAGATTACTGTGGTTTCTTTTCATGACATCTGGAAAGTCTGATTCTGTTCATTGAAAATGAGAATTAGGGATAAATGTATTTCAGTCCTTTTTTATAAATACAGCTGGGACAATATTGGATGTTTGATAGAGAAGCAATATTAGTACAAGCTTTAGATTTTTATATTGAGTATGTCGGTCAATTTTCAGGAGGTATTCAGACATGTTTTTCTACTCTAAAGCTAATATAATTATTTACCTTCCTGAACTTCTTCTCTGTGGCCATATTTTAATGACTTACCCCCACCACGACCAGACAGTCCCTACTGGTATTCCAACTGGTTATTCCTGAATACCTCTGGGATTTCAGGTAATAAAAACATCAAATAAAACAGTAAAATCCCCTTTACAGTCTTACATTAACACTAAAAAGGAAAACAAATCACATTCAATGTCTTCCACGTACAGTTTATGGCAAGGCTGTCATAAATCCGAAGGTTAAGAGGCTGCTGGCTGTGAACCATATATCATGTCAGGACTGAGGGCTGTGTTTAAATACCCTGCTACTGCCAATGCGCATACAAAAAAGCAGCAAGGATCCATAGGAGTTGGCTAGAACGGATGCTGAAAACAGTAAACAGCTCTTATGTAGCACTTTTATGTTTCGTTAAATCTTAATCATAGCTTCCGTGTAACTATCACTCTGTATTGCAGAATTTTGCTGAGGAAATTTTTAGTGCTGCGTAATTTTGCTGAAAGCAGATAAACAACCATGTTAACTTCCTGCCCAGACTTCTCCTGCATTATCACAGATCTCAGAGAGAGCAGTAGTTATTTTACCATACACCACGCTGAACTGAATCACTGGTAAATTTACATCTCTGGATTAATCAGTCATAGAACTACAAAGGGGGCGGGGTAAACAACGCTTCTCTTTGTACAAGACAACAAGATACAGCTGAGATGGCTGAAGATTCCACTATGACATTCTGTTACAACCATGCATAAGATCCTGAGGACTGAAAGACACTTTGTATAAATGTATCAATGGAAAAGATTGCTCAGCAGAAGAAAAGGCCATTTGTTAGCATCTAAATGGTGCTCCTGTATCTAGAATAAAAGGTTTTTCTTTTTCTTTTTAATCCTCCCCCAAACGACTGTGTGCGAAAAATGTGAATGAGTGAGAGAGAGTGAGAAAATCTGTGTAAATATGTAGTCCCTTGCTATCTGGAGATGTACCCCTCATGGTCCCCACAGTTGCCCAGTTGCCTGGTTACATGCCTCTGGAGGCATTTCAATGAGAGCAGGCCAGTTCCCTGTTCTGACAGTCGCAGCAGTCAGTCTGTTTAGCATAATGGCCAAGGACAAGGGCAACTTACTCTGCTTCGAAATACTCAACAAACAGCCTGTGATGATGAATGAGACAGCAATCGGGTTCAGAACAGAAGGAATGGTTATGTGCTAAAATAGACCACTGAACAGCACAATTTGTGGGCCTCTGTGACTGAAATAATTTTAATCGTATGGGGAGAGTTTAAAAGAGCGAGCAAACAATATAATGAGTTGATGTAAATTGATTTCACTGCACAAATTTATAAAGGAAACATCAAACAGACTTGTGATATTTGCACTTGCTCTCCTGTGAGCATGTTATTTTTAGAACTTAAACTGTTACTAGGGACTGTGCAATACTGCAGTACTTTCGATGAATCATTCAAGCCTTTGCAGTGTAATGCATAATTACACAGAGCTAGCAAGGAGTTCAAGTGAATTATATACATTGAAAAAAGCGTCAAAAGCTCTCTAAATCTGACACTTTTCTATCTTTTCACTGGTGACACAAGAGCCATAAAATACTGAGCCAGACATGCTTCCTCTGCATGAGAACAGTGTGCAGCCAAAGTGAATAAAATGTTCCACACCTAAAGGCTTGTGGAAATTCACTAATAGGACATTTGTAGCTATTCCCCTTCTAAACCATATGGTTAACATCCAGAGACGCAGTGGTAACTTTACCAAGCATGTTCAGCAAAAAATAATTGCTTACAGAGACTTAGATGGTAACCCTGCAGCTTAATTAAATAAAGAGAACTTGTATAATTGCTTGCATCATAGAGGAAGTACAAAGTACGCAGACAGCAAACCCAACCTGAATTTGGGGGCATCTTTGCTTGTTGCCTTGTAGCTCTACAAATTATTTCTAATTTATGGTATCAAAATGGTGTCTATTTGTGTATGCATTTGCTTTCTGAGATGGTGTTTTTAACCAATGCAGACTTGCTCCCCAGCGGTCCTCCAAATCCCAACTGCACAGTGCTTAATGTGCATGATACTGTGCATCAGTTGAATGGAGAAATTATGGGTTAGTGGTGGTAGGTAGTGGTGGTGGTGGCAGCTTCAGACACCCTGTCTACCTGGCTGTGTTAAAAATATGTAACCTAATCAGTCTGTGGGCTCTTGCTTGAGCTGCTGAGGGCTGAATTGAAACTGAGAGTTACAAACAATTAAAGCTGTCCACTGCAACTGCAGTCTATATTTTTCATACTGTATTTTTTGCACAACTGGTGCAACCGAAGCACAATTGTGGTGTGGTGTGGTAAGAGACAATGTACATAACCGTAATAGCATAAGTACAGCAGAATGCTTTTTGGCTAACACGTGAGCCAGAACAAGGACCAACGTTTGGGGGCAACATCATTCACCATGAATGGATGAAGAGAGAAAAAAAAAGAAAAAATATAGTATGGAAATTATAGATGGTGCCTACAGTGGACACTTTGTTTCTAACACTTGTTTTCACTTTGGCTCTTTGTATGTTAAAACTCTGACCTTCTCTGTTGCTGACCAACAACAGCACGTGCAGGAGTAGCTCACAGACTGGTTGTAACACATTTTTTGTCACTGCCCCCATCTGACAACAAACACTCTGTGCAGGTAGGTGCGCATTCTGCAGCTGTGGTTGTGCATTTCGTGCCAATGCACAACCACAGCTGAACCATAATTTCCCCCTATTTGAGCTCCTGCATCACTGCAGGATAAAGGAACAAATATCACATATCACTGGCACCCACATATCCCATTCAAGCTAGCTTAGTAGTTACTGCGATGGCCAGCAGCAATCTCTGGGGTTAGTTAGCCATGCATGGCTAGTCATACAAAGTCTAACCCAGAGTGACACGTTGACATAATTTGGTACAAATCAAGGTTGTGTTCTGTGGACACGTGTCTTCCTAATGTAATAATAGCTATGGCATGACTCTATAATCTATTTGCTTGAGATTTCATTACTTCTCCTCACAGTTTGTGCAGCCAAAGGCCAAAAAACATCAGAATTCCAGGCAATTTTCACTTTAAACTGGGTAAGAAACTCAACTGTCAGCACAGCATTTAATACATGATACCAAAAAACAGGCAACAAAGATGTCGTTTCACTGTCATTTTGAGACAGCATCATTCTGTGCATTATTTCAAGCTGATGAATACCCAGAAGGGGGTATGTCTGGATGTATATCTGCAGTGAATATGGGGTCAGAAAGAGAGCTTATTCTAACACCTGTGTTGTTACAAATGCATTGTCAGTAAACACAAATGTCACAAGCGTTTCCACTTCATACTACTCTACTCTGCTTTTCATTCTGTAGTAGCATAGCAACAGCACATCTTGCAAAGGTTTTGTGTTATGGACTATTACAGCGATTAGTGCATACGACTCCAAACTGATCCAATTGCATTAAAGATAATGGGTTTTAAAACTAGAAGTCCAGAATGACACATGACAGGGGCATCCCCTCATTTAATTGTGCTTTAGTGTCAGATTAGACAGAAGCCTAGAGACACTTCGGGGTGCTCAGCTACACACTCTAGAACAACAATATTCAGCTGAATAAGGAAATACTATAAACAGTATAAAGAAAGATTTAATAATAATTAGAATTTTATAACACATTTTATGTGATTTGAAAACATAAACTCCCACGTAAATTGTAACTGAGACCTGACTGTCTGCTGAAATGTGGCATGTTGAAAAATGCCACAAAGTGCATTAGGCTTGTGTGTTGAACTGCTGTGCAATCAGCAATTCAGCATTATTGGAGGCCAGTGTCAGTGTCAGAATAAAGCTCCCACAGCTCCGAACCGATCCAAGCTCAGTTTGCAAATGAGCTTAAGATGTCAGCTTAAAAGCTTTTCCTGAAATCGAGATGATGGCGCTCTAACAACTGCAGAGCTGATGTGTAGACCGGAGGAAGAGCGTCTGAATACGAGTGCACGAGACAAACAAACAAACAGAGATAGTGACAAGGAGAAACTCCACCACACCTCTGACTGAAAATGCTTATCATACTCTTCATTCCAGACACATGCTAATAAGCTCTTGACATTTCCTTGTAGAACAGCAATGAGGTCTAATGTGTGTATATAACAAGAAGCATTCTGGGTCAAATTTTGGGCTGATGCCAACGTTTAAGATAAGCTCTTAACTGATAACCAGTGCAGATGATTGTGTTTGTTCATTTTGTTTTCCAAAATGTTAATAAACATCCAATAAGTCAGCTGATGTCATAAAGCTGATATATTAGCATATTCCTAGTATATGATGATAATGTCATGAAAATTAATGAGTTTAATGTCTGCTGGGGTCCAGTGTGAAATTAAAACATTCATTTAGTCTCATATCATGATATAAAAAATTTTAATTGCCTATAACAATCATAGTTTAACCTTTCAAACAAAGATGAAATGATGAAAAAAAATCAATGCCGGACTTAGTTTAGGTTTAATTCTGGCAAAAAAGGGAGACTGGAGTTTAGGTATAGAAGAAAGTGGTTTTGTGAATATGTGTGACTGGGTAAATGGGGTTAGTATAAGCTTAGCCATTTGCTCCTTTAAGCAAGCCATCCACTATCGCTAACTTACTGTACAGATTTCAAAGAAGTGCTGATTGTCTAATCTAAATCTCATCAAAGTAAGTGTAGAGAGGCCTATATGTACAATATCTGTCCATGCAACCATTTTTTTCAACTTATCTAATTCTGGGTTGTGGGTGTTGGGCCTATCCAACCTTCATGCGGTGAGAGGCAGGCTACAAGCTGGACAGGTCGTGAGTCAATCTGTCGCACGACTAACACAGAGAAACAGACATCCATTCATGCTCACATTCACACCTATGGTCAATTTAGTATCACAAATTAACCTAACCGCATGCCTGACTTTGGACTGTGGGAGGAAGCCAGAGAATCTGAAGAGAACCCACACAGACACAGGAGAACCTCCACACGCCAAGGCCCCACGCTGGATTTAAATCCAGGACCTTCTTGCTGTGAGGCAAAAGTGCTTAGCTCCGCACTGCCTTGTCGCATAACCAAAATAGTCAAGCTTATTTTGGTGCTGCAGTGACAGAAAAATGCCTGCTACTAGACAATGTATGTGCAATATGACAAGTTAATTAGCTAAAGTACCTATAGTTAATATTTATGAAACCAAACCCAAACTGGAATGTCTTACTAGGTTTGCACATATTTATCTGCCAAGCATTAGTATCTCAGTTCATTTTTGTATTTTTATTTTTTTTCTCATTGGACTGATGAACTAGTTGAATGACCTTTCCAGTTCTACCTAGTTTGAAAAATATCAACCTATGGTATAAGGAAGCTGCCCTGTCTTTGCGGTAGCCTTACATAAAACTACTTCCCTGATAGCTGATGCACCAAGCGTTGAGACCTAGTACCGTCTAAAGTTATCTCTAAATGGCTGGGAGGATATCCCACCCATTTACAACCTGCACTGTCTGCTCCAATCCAGCATCAGTGTTCCCGCCTCGCCTCTCTCTCTTTCTCTCTCTGGGTGGTTTAGCCAGTCACATATTTAGTGGCAGACAGTGAAATCCTTTCATGGTTCATAATTCATACAGACAGCATACATTATTTATGGACTTTCTGAACTGTTGGCTGTGTGACCTTCTTGAGCAATCACTCCTTATCCTTACAGTGTGACGGGAAAACTCATAAATATACTCCCTTTAAAGACTAAAACCGTATCATTTAATTTTGGCTTTTTACTAGATATATTTACATGTTTAACTAAATACATATGGGGGGAAATCTCAGGTTACCTGATTGGTAGAACTATAAAAAAGAAAAAGAAAAAAAAAACTAAAACAAAAAAACAAAACAAATAAAACAGCTTCACTTTTAAACAAATTATGACGGTCTAATAGCTGGCACATATGTATACAGACTAGGCATGCCACAACCCTGACACTCATCTCAACACAACGCAACACAGATACCGGTTAACCCAAGGTAATTTCAAGTAATAACCTCACCCCAGATGGACAACTGGAGTTAACGCTTGAATGCATGAACTAAAAGACGTTTTTTTCTGGTGAAAACAAATGACTCGCACACAACTATAAAATCTGTCCCAGCCCACAAGACTGCATACTGAAGCCAAATAAAGCTTGTGGTAAAGTTACGCAATTGTGCCTACACACAGACAATAACAATACGTTCGGGCCTGCGCGTTACCAACCTTTCACTTGGGTCTCATATTCGGCAATAATCTCTTTGTCCTTCTTGACTTTCGCCTGAGATGACATTTTTGGGGAGAACAGATTGTGCAATCCTCAGGCAGGAATCTCAGTAGCCACGATGCAGCGTTAGCCCTTGTGCAGTCCTCTCCATATAGTACAGCAACAATCAGACGTGAATCATCGCCCGCTTGACACACACAACTTC
This sequence comes from Astatotilapia calliptera, assembly GCF_964374335.1. NCBI lineage: Eukaryota > Metazoa > Chordata > Actinopteri > Cichliformes > Cichlidae > Astatotilapia > Astatotilapia calliptera. The sequence goes on along the minus strand of NC_137426.1, from coordinate 15,695,803 downwards.
GGAGATTAAACGCACTTGAGGTTCTGCGATGTTGCTGCGCTGCGTTCAGGGCGACGTCGATCTAAAAGTGCATAATTATTCTCTTGGTCCCCAGCCCCTCCTCTTCAGCAACACTCCTCAGTGAATCGCAAAGCGGTCCCCTTTTTTATTTACATTTCATAAAGCCTCGGCTAGGAAACCTACTAGTCCCAGTGATAATAGCACAGAGCGCCTTCTGCACGTCCAGACTGCCCTTTTTCACCCTTTCTCGCTCTCTCTGCAAGTTCAATGCTGCAGCAAAAAAGGCTGAATGGATGTGAAAGTCAACGCGAGGCTCCTCCTCCTCCAGCTCCCTCCCTTCTTCCCTCACCACTTTTCTTTTCATGGATGATTTAAGATTCCCCCTGTGTGTGAACCGAAAAGCCTTTGCCAATAACAGAGAAGATGTCTGGAGCTGAGGGGAATATTGTTTGTGGATGATCGGGATTTAGCTGATCTGTTTCGAGAACATCAGCGGCGTAAACCTGGCAGAGCACAGGAACAGAGGGAGTAGCGTGGATTAATCAGATGCGATTATATTTAAACCAATTTACTTATAGCTCCGGTGATGAACAAAGATTTGTCATTGCAAATATTCTTAGTCTAAACATTAAGGAAAATACACGTTATATACACAATGTATGCAGAGGACCAGTAGGATTGTAACCGAGTACATTTACTCGACCGGTTTACTTAAGTACAGGTTTAAAGTACTTTTGTTTTATTGAAGTATTTCTTATACTACTTCTTGCTTGTAATTCCCTATATTTTAGAAGCGCTTATTGCATTATTATTAGCATCTATTTTAACCCTTTCGCGTCTTATTATTTAGCAGATTAATGACATTGTTGCACTTCACACACAGGCTGCAGGCTGAAACATGTCTTTTTGATAAAGTTTATGGTTAGAGCTGGAATCAGGTGACCCTGAATCCTTCCTTCATTGTGCTGCAATAGCCTTAGGCTGCTGGGATGCTTCCCATGATGCACTGTGCATTTCTTCTCTACCCAACTCTCATGTTTATATACCACTATTACAAATGTTTAAAACAGTTTTCGTATTTATTAAGCTCTGTTTTCTCTTCCATAGTGTCCCTTTGGTCCTGTCCTCCTCTGCACTCTTTTTTTTCCCTTCACACCTAACCGGTCACAGGAGATGGCTCCCAGAGCCATGGGGGTTCTGGGAGGTTTCTTCCTGTGGGAGAGGAGTTTTTCCTTCCCACTTTCCCCATGTTTTTTGTTTATAGGGAGTTGCCCGATAGTTTGAGTTTTCTTTCATATTTTGTAAGGTCTTTACCCTACAGTGTAAGATGCCTTGTGAATTGACACTATTTAAATATAAATTGAACTGAAGTGAAAAATTTAATTAGTATACATTAGGCTACCCATTTACATATAAGCAATTAAAATAATCAACAACTAAAAAAACTAAAGACAATATAATATAATACAATGCACTTGATTCTGAAAGGTGGTATTCTATAAGGTATCTTTACTTTTGGCAATTCAGAGATATTGTGATTATACAACTTGTGCACTACTTAAGCTGCTCGAGTACAATTATACATTTTAGCTAAGTAAAAGTATTTATTCTACTTTGCAAAACAATTATCCAACACAAAATTATATTTAGTCTTGTGCACCACTTTTATAACTGATGTAATAGAACATGTTGTGCAGCCTGAAAATCACACCCAGTGTTTGCTACATGTGTGAAAATGTTCTTATGAAATATTCCGACTTCCTGCAACCACAGCCTTTAAAAAAAACCAGGTTCATAGCACTATAATCTCTGAATCTCAGTAAAAAGAAAAACGAAAGAAAGAAAAAAAAGAAAAGCAAAGCCCTGGAGCAGCTGCAATAAACGTGTCTTTGTTATGAGAAAAACTATATAGAAACAACTATGATAGGATTTCATCAGTTTGAGGGAACTTGGAAATGACAGAGTTAAAAATGTAATGTTGCAAAAGTTCCAACATTTTGCCAAAATACTGACTTTCTACTCGTGCAGCACAACAATATTCTTCTGTTTGGACACATCTCAGTATTAGGAATACTGTTCACTCAGCTCACTGGTTTCTGTTGTGTGGGAGCCACAGTGAGCTCATTGCAATATTTTTGTCATTAGTGTGCACCCATGACATCCATTCGTAGTTATGTAGATACAAGTGTGGGTGTTTTTGACATAAAATATTTGGAGGAGCAAATTTTTGATCTTCTTTCAAACAGTGCCTACAGACTCTGTCACTCAAAATGAAAAAAAATGTCAACAGATTTTCCGTTTTTATTTAATTCTATCATTTGAGCCAATAAAAACACAACTGCCATGTGAAAAAGTATATTCATACCTCAATATTTTATCACACCTTTAAATCCATAGAATTAGAACCGTGGATCCTTCATTTGGTGCCAGTGACTACAGGCTTCTTAAAGATTGACAGGTGAAACAAGTCTCATAAAATCTTTGACATATAAGGGTTGGTGTTCGTTTTGAAACTGAAGTGTGTAGAATCACCGTGGCACTATCTAAAGAGCTTCAGAGAAAAAATTGGTAACATATAGTTCTGACAAAGTAATAAAAAAAGTCCAAATGATTTTAAATAAACTGTGCTCTACAATTAAAATAAAACATCTACAAGTAGTGTTCACAGTGGTGTTTCCACCCCAGCAAATTCAACCACAAGAGTGGAGTGTTTGATGCAGAAACCAATTTACAATAACAAGAAAATTCATCACAGGATCAGCAGGTGACTCTTGCAACTGTTGGTGTCAAAGTGATTTTGGCTACAATCAGAAAGCGACTGCAGAAATGTGACCTGCATGGGAGGTGTGCTTGGAAAAATCCTTTGCTGGCTAAAAATATCATCAGAGACCAGCTACAGTTTGCCAATAAACATATCTGTAAAGACCAGGTCTGTTGGAATAATATGCTCAGGACAGACACATCAAAGATAGTGTTGTTTGGCTACAGTAACAGCAAACATGTTTGGGCAACAACCAAAGGCAGATTTTTAGGAGAAGAAGCTCAGTTCACTTGTGAAGCATGGCAGTGACTATGTAACAGTCTGGGTTTGTTCCCCTGCCTCAAAGATTGAGGAGTTGCGGCGCTTGATTCGTATGTCTGAATCACAGCAAAGAGTGCTTAAAGATAATGTGAGGCCATCTGTCCAAAAGATGACGTGGAGCCTTCAATGAGACACTAGTGAATCCACCAAAGAATTGCTCAAAAAGAAGAAGAAATGCTGGATTATGTGGCGAGACTAGTGGCCTAGTCAAAGCCCACATTTGACTCCAGCTGAGATGTTGTGGGAGGAATTGGAAATAAGCTTTAAATGCAAGTAAACCCCCAAACATTTTGCATGTGACAGAATTTAGCATAGAAGAGCTTTCAAAAATTTTAGAACTGATGTCAGAGTATGTGAAATTATGCATACCAGTACAAGCAGTTGTTGTTGCCCAAGGAAATAATACTGTAGTTTCTGAGACCAAGCAGATCTCGTGTTTTCCACTTGAATTCTACACCTATTGTTCCTTATGGTTGTGTTCAAGTGCAACATCTCTATCAGACTCAGAATTTTTATTTATCTGAGTTTAATCAACTCCATCATCTCCATGTGTTGAGCTTTTTTATTTCTTTCTTTCTTTCTTTCTTTCTTTCTTTCTTTCTTTCTTTCTTTCTTTCTTTCTTTCTTTCTTTCTTTCTTTCTTTCTTTCTTTTTGCATTATCAGTCTTGAAGTGTCAACAAAACAAGCTGATTCTTACTTTGTTTGTAATTGGTGAAAGTTGGGCTATAAGAAAAGCCTTCTGGTGTAACTAAACATGGTGTGCACTGCTGCGTTAACAGTGATAAAACACTTCCCCAGAGAAAGTGTGTTGCTCTGCTCTGCATTTCCCCTATGAGAAGTGCATTTCACACAATTTGCTGACACCTTCTGTCAAATGACTTCCTGTATGATCTCAAGTGCAAATGTGTGCAACGTCTTTCATCTTTAGTTCTCCCAAAATGTGTTTTTGTCTCAGAGCAATGTAAAGTGGTGTGTAGGACAGGGATAATCGAGCCTGTGAAAAAATTGCATTTTGGTATGTGACAAGAGATCCCCATCTTCCTTTGCCCTAAATTTTGGGGGAAATCTCTCAGCGAGCTCTTGGTGGAAAGCCCCTGAGAAATCTGCAGTCCCTATCATGCAATCTTAACAATCGCAATTTCTAATTTTTTCTGTGGAAAAGTTACTCACCAACTAACTGTGTACCTGTTAAAAGTTGGGTGGGTTTGAAAATAATGTGGAAAAACTTGTGTGTAACTTTGCTAAGGAAACTTTAATGACATCCAGGTCTTTATGGGCAAAATAATCATCCAGGTCTCCACCAAGGAAAGATTAGGGTCCTTCAGGAAGCTAATAAAGATGCCTAACTTAAATCATTATATGATTAATGCTTAATTAATGCTAAAGTTTCCCCAATCATCCCCCAAAGCAGTTCATAGTATTGGTCATTACAGCTCTGGTACTTTGGTATTACCAAAATCATGTTTTATGTTTCTATAATAGCTAATCCACCAGTATGTGGAAGCTCTTTAACTAAAATGACTATTTTAACGCTCAGCTATAATGTTTGTTTTTATAAATGAATTTCCACATTATTTTTTTTATTAGATTGTCAAACTACACTTGTTTACCTGCACTCCTGAACAGAAAAAAATATTTTTAGTGGCTAAACAATACATGAGATTTGCTCAAATTTGGGGAAAAACAAAAAGTTGAATTCAATTCAGTGAATTCACTATTTTTGTTTTTGTTTGTTTTAAATGTGGTTTTGACAGATTTGTAAAATATTAGTGTTTTCTTGTTATCACTTTAGTTATTACATTGCATCACAGCATTAAGAATCCAATGGCAAGTGTATGCCCACTGTGGGTTTTAATCAAGTTGTAATAGTTAGACCTTTTTACATGGACAAGAGTATTTTGTTGTTTGTTTTTTTGTTTTGTTTTTTTTGTTTCCCTTAATACATTTTGTTGAACATAACTTTATTTTGGTGTATGATAAGGTATTCTGCTGAGGTCATTATGGAAACCTTGATACATTTCGTTCATACATGTTTCTGAAAGGCAAGCAACACGAATGCATATTTGTTTTCATAGCTTAATTCACAGTGATTCAGATCTGCTCATTCGTGGACATTATACTTAAATGTTTGCCAACAGGAACTGAAGCTTTGTGTTGATTCTCCTCCCCTGTATGAGAAGGACGCGCACAATGCTACTGAGGAACGGTAAAGCTATGACTCCCTCTGCTGGTAAACAGTTTAATAAGCAAGCAACAAATTACCAGCTACCAGTGCCATAATTTCTTCATAATTAATTAGGTTCACCAGTTCAAAAATGTCGTGTTTCTTGCTGATTTTATTTTTATTTAATTTGTCATTTAGTAGTAAAATGATAATAACATGATGTCACCGAGAAAAGAAAAAAGAAGAAAAAACATACCTGAGCCATCTAACTCCAAAACAGGTCATCAATTAGTTTCGGTACACAAACACGTCATCAACAAAAACCACATGTTTCTATGACTCTTCATAAGTCATCTAAAGGACGCTAAAAATAAACGTTTCTCAATACCAAAGGGAAACTGAACTATGTCGTTGCTGACCTTAACTTTATGACATCCTCTTTAAAGTATGCTTCCTTTGAACCACGACCTGCTTTTTCTCGGTGATGCCACGGCTTCGAAATGTACGGACAAGCTGCTTTTCTTTGAAAGCGACACTGTCACGCTGCAGTCTCTGCGAGGTATAACTACATTTGAGCCGAGGTGCTCAGAGTAAACATGGTTAATTGTCAGGCTAAATCATTTCTGTCTGTGTGGAGTCGGTGATGTGTGGTTTTTGCAGTGTCTGACACCGCTTATTGTGAGGTAGGCCATTGCGCAAAACTGTTTGTCACCGGCCACACCTTTTCCACACTGGTGTCAAGCCAGCCTCCAATTCGAGACTTGCAGTCAAGCCAGCCTCCAGTTTGTTTTACGTTCCCTGTGTATTCAAAGTATTACGGGAATGGATGTGGAAACCGGATTTCAAAATAAAAGCCAACTTCGAGTGAATTAACAGATATGTTAAGAACATAATAACATATAATTTAGGCTTTTTTTTTTTATACAAACTCTAATGTTAGATCTATATGACACAGCCTTGTACCCTAATTGTGCCCTGTCACTATCAAGGCCATCTTATTTTGGATTTCAAAGTAAAAGCCCTGTGAATCTTCATTTTTGAACTACTCTTTCAATGACTTAATAATGCTCTTAAAAGCAAAAGTCGTATTTCCAAATACTATTTGAACTTTATATCAACACTTTCCAACCACAGTCTTTTTACAGTGATACCATATCAATATCAAGTCAGTCTGATTTTGCCTTTCATAGTAATGGCCCTTTGAAATTGTCCATAATTGACTTAATCTTCTAACGATTCAAAATGCTCTAAAATGAAAAATTCTTGTTTCCACAGGGTAATTCCACCTTAGATCAACAGTATACAGCCCCACAGTGATACCATATCAATATCAAGTCATTCTGATTATGCCTTCCAAAATAAAAGCCTTTTTAAATTGTCCATAATTGACCTAACTTTCAGTGATTTCAAAATGTTTTAAAATGGAAATTTCCTGTTTCCACAGGGTAATTCCACTCCAGATCAACAGTATACAACCTCACGATGTTACCATATCAATATCAAAACATTCTGATATTGCTTTAAAAAATAAAAGCATTTTCAAACTGCCCATATCTGAGTTGCTCCTGGAACAATTTCAAAATGCTCTAAAATGGCACATTCCTGTTTCCACAGGGTAATTCCACTTTAGATCAACAGTATACAGCCCCACAGTGATACCATATCAATATCAAGTCATTCTGATTTTGCTCTCAAAAATAAAAGCCTTTTCAAATTGTCCATAATTGACCTAACTTTCAGTGATTTCAAAATGCTCTAAAAAGGAAAATTCCTGTTTCCACAGGGTAATTCCACCTTAGATCAACAGTATACAGCCCCACAGTGATACCATATCAATATCAAGTCATTCTGATTATGCCTTCCAAAATAAAAGCCTTTTTAAATTGTCCATAATTGACCTAACTTTCAGTGATTTCAAAATGCTCTAAGATGGAAAATTGCTGTTTCCACAGCATAATTCCACTTTAGATCAATAGTATCCAACCCCACAGTGATACCATATCAATATCAAATCAGTCTGATGTTGCCTTCCAAAATAAAAGACTTTTCAAATTGCCAATATACGACCTACTCTTTTAAAGAATTCAGAACGCTCTAAAAATGAAACTTGCTCTTTCCACAGGATGAATCCATGTTAGATCAAAAGTGTACATCCACACCATGGTACTACTTCAATTTCAAGTCATTCTGATTTTGCCTTCCAAAATAATGGCCTGTTGAAAATGTCAATAACTTACCTAACTTTCAGTGATTTCGGAATGCTCTATTTTAAGTCTGTGGAAAGATGTCATTCTAAATAAAGAAATTACAAAACAGCTTGCAAACCAACCATGACATCTTTCCACAGACTTAAAATATAAACGTACTATCAATTACAACCTAGTGGCAATTTCAGCTTCCTTTTACATCATCTTTATGATTCAATTCTGTCATAATCAATTGAGTCTGATTTTGCTTTTCAAAATGAAAACCCAATATGTGTTGAAACAGCAATTTTCATTTTTAAAACATTCTGAAATAATTGAAAGAGTATATCACATATGGACAAATTCGACGGGCCATTAATTTGAAAGGCGAAATCAGACCAACATGAAATTTACATGGTTTTACTGTCGGGTTGGATACTGTTGATCTAAAGTGGAATTATCCTGTGGAAACAGCATCTTTCAATTTAAGAGCATTTTGAAATCGTTAAACGAGTAGGTCGTCTACGGGCAATTTGAAAATACTTTTATTTTGGAAGGCAAAATCAGAGTGACTTGATCTTAACATCGTATCTCTGTGGGGTTGTATACTGTTGATTTAAAGTGAAATTATTCTGTGGAAACAGAAAATTTCCATTTTAGAGCATTTTGAAATCACTGAAAGTTAGGTCAATTATGGACAATTTAAAAAGTCTTTTATTTTGGAAGGCATAATCAGAATGACTTGATATTGATATGGTATCACTGTGGGGCTGTATACTGTTGATCTAAGGTGGAATTACCCTGTGGAAACAGGAATTTTCCATTTTAGAGCATTTTGAAATTGTTCCAGGAGCAACTCAGATATGGGCATTTTGAAAATGCTTTTATTTTTGAAAGCAAAATCAGAATGACTTGATATTGATGTGGTAACATCGTCAGGTTGTATACTGTTGACCTAAAGTGAAATTATCCTGTGGAAACAGGAATTTTCCATTTTAGAGCATTTTGAAATTGTTCCAGGATCAAGTCAGATATGGGCATTTTGAAAATGCTTTTATTTTTGAAAGCAAAATCAGAATGACTTGATATTGATGTGGTAACATCGTGAGGTTGTATACTGTTGACCTAAAGTGAAATTATCCTGTGGAAACAGCAATTTTCACTTTTAGAGCATTTTGAAATCTTTAAAAGAGTAGGTCGTATCTTGGCAATTTGAAAAGTCTTTTATTTTGGAAGGCATAATCAGAATGACTTGATATTGATATGGTAACATCGTGAGGTTGTATACTGTTGACCTAAAGTGAAATTATCCTGTGGAAACAGCAAAATTCTTTTTAAGAACATTTTGAAATCGTTAAAAAAGTAGGTCGTATATGCTCAATTTGAAAGGGCATTTATTTTGGAAGGCATAATCAGAATGACTTGATATTGATATGGTATCACTGTGGGGCTGTATACTGTTGATCTAAGGTGGAATTACCCTGTGGAAACAGGAAATTTCCATTTTAGAGCATTTTGAAATCACTGAAAGTTAGGTCAATTGTGGACAATTTGAAAAGGCTTTTACTTTGGAAGGCAAAATCAGAATGACTTGACATTGATATGGTATCACTGTGGGGCTGTATACTGTTGATCTAAAGTGGAATTACCCTGTGGAAACAGGAAATTTCCATTTTAGAGCATTTTGAAATCACTGAAAGTTAGGTCAATTGTGGACAATTTGAAAAGGCTTTTACTTTGGAAGGCAAAATCAGAATGACTTGACATTGATATGGTATCACTGTGGGGCTGTATACTGTTGATCTAAAGTGGAATTACCCTGTGGAAACAGGAAATTTCCATTTTAGAGCATTTTGAAATCACTGAAAGTTAGGTCAATTATGGACAATTTAAAAAGGCTTTTATTTTGGAAGGCATAATCAGAATGACTTGATATTGATATGGTATCACTGTGGGGCTGTATACTGTTGATCTAAGGTGGAATTACCCTGTGGAAACAGGAATTTTCCTTTTTAGAGCATTTTGAAATCACTGAAAGTTAGGTCAATTATGGACAATTTGAAAAGGCTTTTATTTTTGAGAGCAAAATCAGAATGACTTGATATTGATATGGTATCACTGTGGGGCTGTATACTGTTGATCTAAAGTGGAATTACCCTGTGGAAACAGGAATGTGCCATTTTAGAGCATTTTGAAATTGTTCCAGGAGCAACTCAGATATGGGCAGTTTGAAAATGCTTTTATTTTTTAAAGCAATATCAGAATGTTTTGATATTGATATGGTAACATCGTGAGGTTGTATACTGTTGATCTGGAGTGGAATTACCCTGTGGAAACAGGAAATTTCCATTTTAAAACATTTTGAAATCACTGAAAGTTAGGTCAATTATGGACAATTTAAAAAGGCTTTTATTTTGGAAGGCATAATCAGAATGACTTGATATTGATATGGTATCACTGTGGGGCTGTATACTGTTGATCTAAGGTGGAATTACCCTGTGGAAACAAGAATTTTTCATTTTAGAGCATTTTGAATCGTTAGAAGATTAAGTCAATTATGGACAATTTCAAAGGGCCATTACTATGAAAGGCAAAATCAGACTGACTTGATATTGATATGGTATCACTGTAAAAAGACTGTGGTTGGAAAGTGTTGATATAAAGTTCAAATAGTATTTGGAAATACGACTTTTGCTTTTAAGAGCATTATTAAGTCATTGAAAGAGTAGTTCAAAAATGAAGATTCACAGGGCTTTTACTTTGAAATCCAAAATAAGATGGCCTTGATAGTGACAGGGCACAATTAGGGTACAAGGCTGTGTCATATAGATCTAACATTAGAGTTTGTAAAAAAAAAAAAAGCCTAAATTATATGTTATTATGTTCTTAACATATCTGTTAATTCACTCGAAGTTGGCTTTTATTTTGAAATCCGGTTTCCACATCCATTCCCGTAATACTTTGAATACACAGGGAACGTAAAACAAACTGGAGGCTGGCTTGACTGCAAGTCTCGAATTGGAGGCTGGCTTGACACAAGTTTTTCCACGCCTTCCTAAAAAGTGGTAATTACAGTTAAGCCGAGCTTAAACATATAAGCGAGACGCCAGGGGCTATGGACTGCATTGTTCACGGAGCAGCTCGAGTGCCAGACTTTACAGAACCATGTGGTGGACACTATTGTCAGTCATTGCTGGAGTGCTTATACTAGTTCTCCGTTTCTCCACTCGCAGAAGGTAAGATAAGTGTTACAGCATGTTGATTTTGCAGATAATAAATTAGTACTAAGGCTTGTTTACTGTGTAAATGCATATTTTGCAAATGTTATAGCTTTACCGATTACTTATTTATTTTGTTTGGCGCATTTAATCCTAATCAAAATTCATTAAAATAAAGGAAAAGTAGTTGATATTAGATCACTACTTTAACGCTGTATCACTAATTGAATATTTAGCAGTTGGGGTTGCTTTTAACGGCAAAATATAGTGTGATTTATACTGAAGACGACTTGCCAATTGCCTTTTTAACTAAAGAAATCCTCCTTTTGGCATTGCTTAATGCGAATGCAAACCTGTTGTGTCAGATTCATGTAAAGTGAAAGGAAGCAAACGCTAATGCTTTTGCGATATGAATTTCCGTGTATGACAGGCGGAGAAATGAGCCTCCTCTGGACGAAGGTTGGATTCCATGGCTGGGACATGCCATTGAGTTTGGGAAAGATGCCGCAAAGTTTTTGGCCCGGATGAAAGAAAAACATGGAGATATATTCACAGTAAGTTCTGATTAATTAATTTAATACTTACTCTTTGAATCCAAAAGCTTGAATGCAGTTTATTTTTTAATCGTAAAAAATATTATACTGAACATTTCGGGGATAGGTGAGGTGAGCAAACTAACAATCTGTCCTCACAGGTGCGTGTTGCCGGTCTTCGTGTGACAGTGCTGTTGGACCCACACTCATTTGATAGTGTGCTGAATGACAGAGATTCCTTTGACTTTACCCGGATCAGAAGCCAGGTCATACAAAAAGTGTTCAGGCTGCAGCCGACAAACATCGAGCCTACCTTGGAGAGGAAATGGATGGAACAGTAATAAATATGTCTTTATCGATTTTATAAGCAACAAAATTATATGACTGAAATCAGTGTTGCAAATCTTAATGCTATCTTTAATTTGCATTTCTTAGGCATTTTCAAGGTTGCAGCCTTCCCAAGCTCAGCAGCTCCATGAACACTCACCTTCAGACCCTGCTCCTGCATTGCCACAATGGGTCCGCCCCTTCAGAGTGGAAACAAGAAGGACTTTTTGACCTCTGCTATAGTCTTCTTTTTAGGTAAGGCATAATATTTTAACCTAGCAAAAAATACTCTAACATTTTAAAAAAGAACATGATAAACATGGTGGTATTCTTATGCTTTTACCTGTGACAAGCAAAAAGAGAGTTTTTACCGTTTTTGTTGTTGTTATCAGGGCTGGATATCTTACATTCTTTGAGAGGACAGACAACGCGGCTGTTGCTTACCAAGAGTTCCGCAAATTTGACAATCTTCTCACCAAACTGGCTCGTGGCTCACTCAGGCGCGGTAAGTTGCACTGCAGCTTAACAAAAATAAAACAGATGTTCGATGGACATATAAACTAAACTTGCATCTGCGCAGCACCATAATGCAAATGTCTGATGGTTTCATTACAGAAGAACGCAGAACAGTCAGCCACTCGCAGAAGCGACTGTGGGAACTGCTTTCCCCGTGCGGGCTGAGGGGAGGGTCAGAGTCAAGCACCTGGCAACAAAGTTACTGTGACTTCCTACAACAGGAGGGGATAAATGCAGATATGCAGAAAAAAGCACTGCTGTTACAGTTGTGGACCACACAGGTAAGAACGGTTTAATTGTCTGTATTGTTTCCCGTTCACACACAAACCATAAACATCCACAAATTCCTTACAGTGGCATCAATGCATAAAAACTCCTCCGCACCCATCGCTTGAATACCATTTCACACAACAGTGTTCAGCTTGCCAACATGAAATCATAGATGCTAGATTCCCCGTGGCTAAGTCACTCAGAGCTACCTGCTTCAACATGTAACTTGAACTGGAGTTCCCATGAATCAGTTTTCCACGTCACTCTGTATTCCTTGAGTGTGAAGAATTACACATGCAAACACTGAGAATGAGAACAGTGTTAGTCAGTTGAAGTTGCTTCCTCTTTTTCTGACAGTTTCAGGCATCATACCAGGCAGTTGTGCTGTCAGTCTTTTGTTTTTGTTTTTTTCTTTTGTTTTTATGGCTAGAGTCCAATTCCTCTGATAATGTTGTTTAACCGGTGTGCATGGATGAAAATCATTTTAAAAAGACTCACATTGATACTCCCATGGATACTTCCTCTAGTGCAGAACTCTCTTTTACACTATCCAGTAACACCAGTATCTTCCATGAAACCTTGCTGAAATATTATTAATTTTGTTTTATTGGGCTTTAATATAAAGTGTTTCCATTGTTAGCAATATTTACACAGGTGTGACTGTGGGATTTAAGGTTTTTCACTAGTTCAGACAGGTCTCAGTGGTGGAGCAATGAGGTCACTACTCATGCTGCCAGGTGGGGGGGATAGTGAGCTGTATTTGGTCTTTGTTTCTGCTGTTGCTCTATGCTACATTTTAGCTCTAATAGTTTTACATCATCGTTAACCTGTTATTCTCCCTGGAGAAAGCTTTGTTCACCCTTAAACACAGATGTATGTAATTCTAACAATGATGAACCTATCCACACTGCAGGCTCTCACACCTGCTGTGCATGTTTGGGAAAGCCCGCCAGTCCCCACGTATATTTCTGCATTATCATGTCTGCTGGGATATTGGAGCACACAGTCTCTGTCTTGAATGGAAACTGGAGCACCACTGCAGTGAATAGAAGGATTAAATGTGAGACTGGCGAGAGGTGCCAGAGTGAAGCTTATACATGTGTTACAGGCAGATTGATGGGTTTTTTTTTTTTTTTCCAGTGTAAAGTGTAAATGCTAGGATTTCACTGAAGTCGCCTACATCGTCATGAGTCTTGCACAAGCTGGAGGTTGCTGTTCTTTTTCCATTTGCAAGGAATCAATATTATTGACTGAAACATACACCGATCAGCCGCAACATTAAGACCATTGACAAGCGAAGGGAATAACGTCCAGCTTCTCATCACATCGAAATGTTCTGCTGGGAAACCTTGGATCATGTCTTTATCACATACAGTGCACACAAACACTGATGCTGAACAAGCACACCCTATCAACACTCCCAGTCAGTCACTACCTTCTTCTGCCAGGACATTGAATGCAGCAGTAGTGAAAAATTGGGCATGAATAGGTGACGGAACTGTTAGGCGTGGCTGTGTGCAGGCAGGAATAGGACCCAAGGTGCAGACTCCGGAGACAGACGTGAACTCAAAAAAGGCTTTAATTCTGAACGCAACATGACATAACTTGAAAAACTCAAAATAAACTTACACCGGTGGACAGACAAAACACACAGCAAAATAAACAGTAGATCGCGACACGGACACAGAGAAACACAGGGCTTAAATACACAGAGGGAGCAATCAGGGAATGAGTAACAGGAGGGAAACACAGCTGGGACAAATCAGAACTGACGAGACCAAAGAAGCGTAAACTGAACACACTGAGAAAAGACACAGACCTTCAAAGTAAAACAGGAAACACATAACACAGACTGAACAAAGACACAGCCTCACATGTAGGCACTACAGAGGGAACAGAGACGTGGGACCAGGGCAGACACAAACACTGAGTGGACACGGGGATATAGGAACTAAGGATACACATAGACGCGAACTAGACAAGGGGATGCAGGTGATAGGGGAGACAGAGCAACTAAAGAAGACAGAGACATAAACCATGAGACAGAACTCAAAGAAACCAAAAAACTAGAAAATATGAATAATATCATACACTCAAAAACCCTGGGTCAACGACCCAGGCATCCTAACAGGAACATGGCAAAGAACCCAAGAAGCTGAATGAAATTTGCCAGATCCTAACGTGATCACGCATTTATGGGCTGCAGTGAACAAACCTGATCGGTCGCAGCAGATGGCCCCGCCCCTCCCTGAGCCTGGTTCTGCCGGAGGTTTCTTCCTGTTAAAAGGGAGTTTTTCCTTCCCACTGTCGCCAAAGTGCTTGCTCATAGGGAGTCATATGATTGTTGGGTTTTTCTCTGTATCTATGAAGCGCCTTGAGGCGACTTTTGTTGTGATTTGGCGCTATATAAATAAAATTGAATTGAATTGAATTGAATCAATGGCAACCTCACCTCCCCACCAACATCCGTAAAACATACCTCAAGGTCCAGTGTTTATAACCTGGCATGGGTCAGACCTATTTTTGCTGCACAAGTTGGGCCTAAACATTATAGCAACTGTGGTTTTAATGCTGCAGGTTATTCAACACCGCTTTCACATTTAGTCATATAGTCAAAGCCAATAGCTGGCCAGCAAAGCATTTTGGACCGTGAATAGTTGGGAAATGAGTGGTATGGGGGTCATGCTGGTGAGCACTATTACCTCACAGTTAGAAGGCTCCTAGTTGGAATTTCCTGGGTTGTTGGGCCTTCCTGTGTGAAGTTTGTCTCCAGTAGTTTTCTCTGGATTTCAGTTTCTTCCTATAGTCCAAATCATGTTGATTTTGTATATTCGTTTTCTGCCTTTTCCACTATGTTAGCTGGGGTCTGCTTGAATTCCCTTGCAACCCTATAAGTGGGATAAGTGGTTGAAAAGATTGATGGATAGATTAATGGGAATAGCTATATAACTAAAATGACCTTCTATAACCTTTAATGCAAATTTCCATTTAAAAACTGCACTGTTATACCTGCTTTGTGTGCAAATGGAAATGTTTTTTTTCTTCTCTCTCTTCAGTTATAATTCCCAAAATGACAGGTATTTTTCCTCTAAGAATCTGCAGCTGTTGGGATAGACTCATATTACAACCTGAGGCATTATATAAGGTGATCTGAAGATCTAAGAGGGCAGAAAGACAGTGTGATGTACTTCTAGTCACTTTTGCTCATTTGCCCTGCCTGTCAATGGAAAGTTGACCTGAGATGAGCAGCAGTAAGAACAGCTCCCCTAACCCACAGCAATTACTGTCTGACAGGCTCAGGTGTCTCCCACAGTGGTTGACAGAGGTGCCTACAAAGCATGGGGTGACTTATTGGCTTCTCCTCACATCAGTCATATTCACACAGCAGCAGTACAGAGAAATTAGAGGAAAGCAAATAATAGCCATCATCAGAAGTATCTCTATTTTAGGTATATATTAGCTTTATACGTACAAAATGAATTCTGTTGTTTTTTTTCATCTGAAACTCGTGTAAAGGTTTGTGTGCGTGCAATGTTTGTTTCAGTGTAATGCTGGACCTGCTGCCTTTTGGCTCCTTGGCTTCCTGCTCACTCACCCAGAGGCCATGGAGGCTGTTAAGTCAGAGATCAGAGGCCTTTCCACTCGGCGGGATACTTCCTTTCAGCAGCCCCAGAACAACCCGCTGGAAGCGCACAGCACACCTGTATTTGGTACGTAACAGCTGCTAGCAGCCTTTTCTGTTATTCACTTGAGCCCTTCTACCTTGGGGTTTAATTGCTCCAGTGGGATGGAAACAAAAGCTCATTTTGAGCTGTTAGAAATAACTGCAGTGTATTGAAACAGTGACAGCAGCCATGGCAGTTTGAACTTTGAACCAATTAAATGTTGATTGCCTTTTTCATATAATCGTATCTGTGCAATGTTTGTTCGTCGCCAAATTACGCCTGAGGGCACCGCTGACTTAACTCACACTGACACCCCTCTGACATCATCCACTCTGCTGTCCTTTCAATTCTACAGATAGCATTTTGAGTGAGACCCTACGGCTCACTGCTGCAGTAATGATCAGAAGAGAGGTGGTGCAGGATAAGATCCTGGACATGGCCAATGGAAAGAGGTACCACCTCAGACGAGGGGACAGAGTGTGTCTGTTCCCTTTCCTCAGCCCTCAAATGGACCCACAGATACACCAAGAGCCACAGGTATTTAGTGTGTACATATGAAGTGCATTAATCTAGAATAGGATATATGCATTAACAGCACCAACATGGGCCCCTCTATACTAATTATATTATGGCAAATAAGCTGGCCTCGAGGTGGCATGATTAAACACTGTGATTTAAAACACAGGCATAATACTTCCCCTGGCATAAGCTGGTAAATGCCTACAAATTCTTTGTCAAGGACTAGGGCTTGGTTATTTATTAATGTTCATTCTTATTATTTGTCTTAATTCGTTAGAGGTGAAATGTTATTTTATAGCCAAAAAGTCAAGCTTGTTTTCATGATATCATAACACACACAGCTAACGAAGCCCACATGTTTTGCTCTTGACAGACTTTCAAGTACGACCGCTTCCTAAATGATGATATGACAGTGAAGGATGAATTCTACAAGGATGGAAAAAAGCTGAAGTATTGCAGCATGCCTTGGGGTGCAGGGAAAAACAGCTGCGTTGGGAAAGAGTTTGCTATTTCAACTATTAAACAGTGAGTGTTAAAATCATTTGTAACATATTTCCATTATTTATCTGAAGTTGAAAAATAAATAATACTTTCATCATCAAAGAGTTCCATGCAATTTCAACCTGATTACTCGTTCTGGCCATCTTCACATAATATCCCCCCTTTTTATCATTTCAGTCCTGCTTTTATGTTCTCAATCATAAAGTAAGAAGCTGTTATACAGCCATTGCTTATTCTCTGTACGGACCTGTATGACAGAGGTGAAGGATATTAGAGAACAGTCACTCGTAACAGCCAATGTCAGACGTCCTGTACAAATGTTAAAACAGCCTCAGGTGCACTAATATGTGTGAAAAGATGTAAACAGTTTTTACCTCTTTTTTCTTTAGATTTGTCTTTTTGGCCTTGACCCATCTTGATCTGGAGCCGTGTGACCCTGAGGCTAAACTGCCTCCTGTTAATCCCAGTCGTTATGGGTTTGGGATGCTCCAGCCAGACGGAGACCTGCAGGTCCGATACAGACTGAAGAGAACATAGCACCTTACTGTACAAACTACTTACTGACATACTGTAATATTATTTATTGTATCTTATATTTGATCAGTCCACCTTAAATCCTATTTAACTTTTTGAATTTTGTAATTTTGTATGTTAATAAAAAACTAAAGGAAACACTAACCAGCTGATTTTGTCTCATTTTTAATGACTCCGATTTCTTATCTGTGTTCAGAAGTTATTTTCTAAAGGAAATGCAAATACAGAAGATGCAACATTAAAGATCAGTGCAACAGCTCGATTATATTGATTTTGTAATGGGTCAGGATTGATATCAGCTTTGAAATTATTTAAATGCTTGCACTGTAGTGCCGTGTAATATAAAATATTTCACCACACTCTTCATTGGAGGCCTGACCCCCGCCCGCTCCCCACAGGTTATGGTGGACTGCAAAGCAGACTAGTGAAACTGATCAATCTAGAAGTGATCACATCAGTCACACACCATACAACGATGCATCACTAGTGCCTAATAACGTAATAAATAGAGCTACAGTGTGTCTCTCCAGTCAGGTGGGAGCTGCGGGTGTGTTTTCAGATGCTAGGCTTTTGTGCACATGCACATTTACGCGTCTTTTTCTGGAGACATCATAGTCTGACGTACACGTAGCTGTGTGTTTTTGATGATAGATTTGCAGGAGGCGGTGGTGAAAGAGTTAAACAGATGTGAAAGAGAGCGCCGAGCTGCCATGGATCCACCTTCACAGAGATGCGGCGCCTCCTCACACAGCTGACTGGGAACACAGGTAGTCTGTCCGAACGAGCTTGTCGGCGTACTTGTTGATCTTCAGGGTGAATCAGGGAAGCAAGATGCGGAGCAGGAAACCGGCGGGTAGACAGTAGATCGTGCAGAAGATATCTCTGCCATGTCGGAGGCAGAGGAGGGGGAAATGGATTGGTTTAGACCCTGGCAATAGTAAACCAATAACGGCGCCTCAATTTTTTTTATTTTTTTTTAAATGCTACTGCTTCCTTTTTGTTTGTGGCAGCGGATTGATTGTTCACAAGGCGGTACGTGCTGGTTTGATTCAGTGTAGGATGACAACTCACGAAGGTATTTTTGAGCTAATTTTCCATTTCTGGACTTTGTGTAATGTGCAACCTATCAATTGTAATAGCTTTCCAGTTGCATGGGGGGGGGAACACTGTGCGTTTAAGCTTGCACCATTATGGAGCAGGGAGCCTTTGAAAAACACGGGAAAAGATGGAAGATTTGCATTCACTACATTGCACTTTTAGATGGCTAGTACCATTCCCAATGTAGCTACGCAGATTGCCAGTGTGTACAAAGGTGGGGCTGATGTTTGTTTTGTGGTTTGTTTAATCTGTTTTGTCGAAGCTTTGACTTGGATAAAGCAGGAGGAGGGTGGAGGCGGCTTCAAATGAATATTTATTATTATTATTATTATTGTTATTGTTTTATTTATTCCAGCAATATCCACAACACAGATATAACAATATCTACATTTTGAATTCAGCAGTAGACTTTTGTGTTCAGTTTTTTCATTCTTTCTTTTTTCAAAATTTTTTTGCATGCGCATTTTGAAACTAGTCCTCAGGCCTATTCGTGCTTGTGAAAGATTACAAACTTTGTGAGACAGTGATCACATCTGCAGGCCCGATGTGTTGTGGACTTTTCCGTGCCCTCATCACACAACACACAAGCTCAATATATACGTTTCAATGTGAAGCTTGTGCCACGTGTACTGTCATAAATGGTCCATAAAAATATTGGCCTCTTCGTCACAAGAGGATGTAACGTAGGCTATATTTTCTTGTCAGATAGCCTGCCCTCCCAAGGGAGCTCGCCGTGATTCAGGGAGTGAACATTTGCTTCCTGGTGTTTCAGCACCATTGGACTGGACAGCGCTCACTTTGTACGACATTCATCACTGCGTGGTGTTCTGCGTCTCACCCACCCACAGCACTGCATGGGCGTCATACGGGCACAGATCGACCTCTGTGGAGGCAAAATAATAATAATAATATTAATAGTAAGAAAAAATGGGCACGATGACCTCTTTTGCCACCTTGTGCAGCCATCTAAGCCATCACAGCAGAAATAGTTGTTGTCATAAAGATAAATATTTCATCTGTTACCACAGAGGAGAGCTCTCTTCAGAATTGGTCAGCACAAATAGGTTGTGTAAAGTTTTGGGAACTTGTTATCATCAGCATTTTTCCCCCACACTGGCTTAAATTGATGATAGAACAGCATGGATGCATTTTGGTAAAGTTTCCCAAAATATCTTTTAACCCCCCAAAAGAAATGCATGACAGTGTGTGCTGGCTTTAGCCTTTTATCTTTCTGAGCATTTTTTTCTACTATTGGATGAGGAAACAATTTTAAAAAAGAAGATTGGACTGTTTTATTCATTTAAGTCACAACAGCTTTTTAGGTAGATTAGGATGATTTCATTTCTTTATTCTAAATGTATCTGATCTATAGCATCTGAGGCAGTTTTTCTTCTGTTCCTGTTGTTAGAAGTGTCAAAAGTGTTTTGTAAGATTTTAGAACATGAGGCTTTTTGCAGTATCAGTTTTAGATGATTGCAGCACTGGGATTCTGTTTTTTTTTTTTTTGCCTTGTTTATATGTGAATGAGTCATCTTAATAACCCCCATCTGTTCACCAAGAGATTCTTGTGGTTTTAGGAAGAAATTAAAAAAAAAAATAGAATAATGCTGAAGACAACAAGAACAGCAGTAACTGATTGGGAAATATCATTAGAAATAACTTAATTTTATTGATTTCCAGTATTTTTGCATGAGCAGTTCAACCAGTGAACAGTTAAGAAAGCATTTTATGATTGTTGAACGACATTTTCAGAAGAAATATGGAAGAATTAATGTGAGTGAAATAATTTTGTTTTACTTTTATCATCATTTTAACAATAGTCAGGTTTGCCTTTCTGGGGTAATGTATCCCAGAGCCAGAGCAGCAAGGTGTTACGACTGTTACAACAGAAATCAATGGGCCTCTGACATTTGTATTAAGCTCTGTAACACTAATGGTTTGTTTTTATTTTGTGATTCCTTCAGATACGATAATGAATGAAGAGACAATCAAGTGTAGTCCATAGCCTCAGCGGTCCTCATGCTCTCTTTACCTAAAGTTATCATGGAGAAATCCTTGGCCGAGTTAAATAAAGCCGGCTCTCGGTCAACATCATCGCTGCCACCTGAACCAGTGGACATCGTTCGCAGCAAGTCATGTTTCCGCAGAGTCAGGCTAAACGTTGGAGGGCTCCCGCATGAGGTCTTGTGGCGAACGTTAGACAGGCTACCACGAACGCGTTTGGGAAAGTTAAGAGATTGCAACTCGCACGAATCACTGATGGAAGTGTGCGATGATTACAGTCTGGAGGAGAATGAGTACTTTTTCGACCGGCATCCAGGGGCGTTTACATCTATTCTGAACTTTTACCGCACGGGTAAGCTGCACATGATGGAGGAAATGTGCGCCCTTTCATTTAGTCAAGAACTAGACTACTGGGGCATCGATGAGATCTACCTGGAGTCGTGTTGCCAAGCAAGATATCACCAGAAAAAGGAGCAAATGAATGAAGAACTCAAAAGGGAGGCAGACAACTTAAAAGACAGAGAGGGAGAAGAATTTGACAACACCTGCTGTGCCGAAAAAAGAAAGAAACTTTGGGACCTCCTGGAGAAGCCCAGCTCATCTGTTGCAGCAAAGGTAATGCCACGGGATTTTGGGTGTGAGTTGATCATGGTTATGTTCACTTTGACCCCTGTCGCAGAAATACCTGCGGTGTTGTGCTTGAAATTTCAGTTTATTCAAGAAAAATCAAATAATAGGAAGTGCTCCTGTACCAAATATCAACACAGCCAGGTGACCTTAGATTACTGCCATTGCACGGAGAGGAAACAGCTTATGATTACACAAAATGTATCAGTCATTACATTTTGATTGTTCAAAAGTTGGAACATGGAGTAAATGCTGGAAATCATAGAAAAAGCCTGTCAATGCCATTTGTTCACATGGGATTTGTGTGCTGTTGTCTGCAGTTATTGTGATTTGAAACCTGGGAACAAAACAGGAAGACGAATTTGGTAACAACATAAATGGCTGCCTTTATTTATCGCTATAAAACATCTTTAAAACGTGACATTGGGCTCATTAGCCTTGTGTCCTGTAATGCTGCAGTTACAAAGGACCGTTGCTGTATTATTGCCATCATCATTATCATCAAAACCAAAAACAGACCTTCAAACAAACAGACCAGTGGACCAAATGGACCAGTTGGTAATAACTTGTTATTTCCACAATATTACTTAATTTTTTTCCACCTTATTATCTCACTGTTACCAAGCTGTAATATAAAGTGCAACTACATTAAAATAACTAAAGCACTTGCTTTTTTGTGACCCCCCCCCCCCCCCCCAAAAAAGTCATTTTGAGATTAAGAGGTTTGAGATATTGAATTTTAGCTCTGTGCACATGAACAAGAAGCTGGAAATGACATGGAATTCTTTCAACCATAACCCTAACCCGCACCGTTAGTCAATGCATGTTATGCCATCAGCAGGTCTTTCACAGAGCCACACCTGCAACTGCAACCTGGGAGACCACAGCAGTGTTAAACATGAGCAACCTTTGATCACACTCTTCTCAGTTGGATTGGAAGGATCAAAGAGGGGGGCTGTTTCTTTCCAGCTCAGTTTTAAGGGGAGCAGCGTGCCTTGTTTGTCTTGCAGCTATTATTGCATGGGAAATGGAAATGAAACTATTAGCAATTTGTGCCGGCTGATGCTTTGCAGCGAGGATTTGTTAGAACTGTCAGCTCTAATCCACAAACAGAGTGAGATGAGTGCTGTGAGTCTGTCAGTGAAATGTCTTCTTCACAGGAATCAAAGAGATGTAAAATCGATGCTTATTGGGTTAGCGCTAAGAAAGTGCTGTAGCCTACAAAAAGGAGATGACCACTCGGAGTCGACCATAAGTTCTTGTCTCCGTTATCACGCCCCGATACCTGCAATTTATCAAAATATCAGCGACAAACTGTTGTGAAGTGCTCGACGAAGATGGGTACAGCGATTCACTTTGAATAATAACACAGAAAATTGCTTATGCAAAGTGGTTTCGGCGAATCTCTAGCTCTCAATGTCTATATATATCTATTATTCATGTTAAAAGAATTTAACTGAGCTGCTAATTCACATCACCTCCTGGCTTGGCATCATTATATCTTGATAGTGGAGGGTAGGGATAGACAGAAAAAGGAGCAAACTTGACATAGCAAGCAGCAGAGTTTATTAATTCCTAATTAGTTAAAAAAGGACCACATTAAACCACAGACCAAGCTACCAAAACCATTCAAGGGGTTCATGTATTGTCTTAGTTCTTTTATTTATTTATTTAACTGTGGGCTTGTTGAGCAATCCAACTTGAACCACAGACTGATCAGCTGTGCTCTCCTATCCTGGACCAAAAATGTGCAGCAGCCCATAAAAAGATGGTGAATGGTAGCGATTAGCACAAAACAAATGGTTACCAGGCAACAAAAGTACGATTTTATCATCGCCGAAGGAGTGGGTATTGAACAGGAGTGGGCCTGTTTGTGTTTCTGTGTAATTGCACTTCTGTTTAGTTCCTGTTTTAATGTTTGTACAAAACAAAACAAGAAGCTACAATTTTTAGATGTTCAGGGGGAAAATGTTTAAAAACAAAATCTCAGTGTTGCTGCCTGTGTTTTCTCTGCCCTGCCATCCTTCCTGGCTTTCTTTTCTCTGCATTGGCTCATATCTCTCCTCCCTTCCTTCCTTCTTGAGGCTCCTCTGGTATATACTTCTGACTAAATGTCAGGGAAATGTCACATTAATTATTCTCCAGGAGACTCTAGGCCCAATTTGAAGCTTCCCTCTCTCTGTTTACATTCTTTGTCAATGGAAAGTTGACAAAGCATTGTCTGTCTCGCACTCAGATCCCAGATCAGATTCCAGTCACCATAAAATGAGATTGTGTCTGACCGCTGGCAAAGCAGTGCCTAACACCAAGAAAAGCCTTTTTCACCTGCAGTAGCATTTATGTAACATCATGTTAGATCCTGCTGGTTTCTGCTATTCATAATATCACAAATATCTGTTTACAGATTAGGACTTTGACAATATTCTTAAAAATCACAATACTTATATAAATGTTTCAAGTTATAGTTTGAATCCCATAGTATATAAGTTTATATTCAGAGTAAAATTTGTAAGCATTTTCTTTTGTTCATTGCTCAAAACCAATTGTGTCCCACTTCCTCTGAAACCATTACTAAATAATAAAATCTTAAATAGATTTTATTTTGAAGGTTTTATTTAAAATCTGCTATTAATATGGGCTCGCCTTCAGACAATTTACAGAAGAAACCAAAGCCAAACGTGAGTATTGCTGTCATCTTTGTCCTCCATGCATTAATAAATGTGGAATTACCAGTTCCTTCTCCGTCAGTGGGTATTGTGCATCAGATGGCAGGCAACAAATTCCAATAATGCTACTCTCATGTCACAGTTAACATGACAAATAAATGTGGCTTGGCGATATTCCTACTCATAAATCAGTCTGCAGCAGAATCCAATACAAGCACCCAGACTAGAATCGGTCACTGTTTCTGACATCTGGACAGTCACAGCTGGTTAGATGATGTATAAGAAGCCATAAAAAAACAAGACTAGAATTCCTGTCATCAATCATGGGCTGGATCATCCAGAGCCTGCACTAAATATTTCATAGAAGACCAACGAAGGCTGTACAATATCTGTACTTGCCTATGATTGTATACATATGTAGAAATCTCACAAATTTGGAGCATTGTCCATCCTTCTCTATTTCTAGCTGTCGACTGGACAGACAGGGATATCTGAAGAGGGTGAACAAGTTTAGACTGGCCTTTTTGTCCATTTTAAGATGTAGCTTTCGAGTTTTTAACAGTTATTAGATGAGATTCATGAGCTTCCTATGTGACTATAACAGTCCAGGCCAAGATTGCCAATGTCCTTTTGACATCTGGGACTGAATCAACCTTTAAGATTTAATCCTGCTTTTGACAGGATTGATCAGTGTGAATGCTCATGTCATCTAGAAACTTGCGTAAATATAGAGTAGATGTTTTAAACCTGTGAAGTGTTTTTTGTGGTTTCCACTATATGTCCATTGTGAGTATGCTGTTGTTTTCAGTTTATATAATGTTCCCCAGTCAGCAGACAATTTTCCTTATATAATTTTCCTTACTCATTAGATAACAACTATATCCTCATCCTCTAGCTAATGAAATGACTCATGGTTATATGTTCCAGCATGCCTACTAATATAAATTATTCTACTTGCCTCTAATTAAACTCTGTCTATCCCTAAACCTTTTAAAACTTGATGAAGTTAAATTATTTAAACTGAAAGCTGGGCTCTCTGTCTATTCATTTTACATTTGGCAAGATGAAGCAATGCAAGTTTATTTGTAATAATTATGTCATAGATAACTCGTATCAAATAAGTATTTTGATACAAGGCAACCTAAGTTGTGAAAATAATGCATTAAATGAACAGAAGAAAAGCTGAAATATAAAAAAGGGTAAACTAAAATGACTAAAGACAGTTTTAAATCAGAATCTATTGAATAAGTATGAGTGTCAGGATCTTCTTTTCAGTTTCCTGACAGTCTGCTTATTAATCTCCAGTGAGTTTGCGTAGAAATTTGACTGTAGTTGCTCACACAGTATATTTATTGAATCAACTGCTAATGCAATGTTAATGTTACACATATAAATGGACATTTTGATTAAAGGCACTTGAGTAAAGGAGGTATAAATGTTGGGTCTGTGTTTCCACAAGCCCTGCTAGTTTAGAGACTTATTCATCATGAAGAAAACAAGACATAACAGAAGATCTTCAACCCGCTAGCGAGGGAAGTCTTTGGTCAAGAACCAGCTCTTGAAGCTCACGCTCCTAACCTGTCTCCAGCCCAAAGTCCTTCAAAGAGCAGCTCGCTGGCAGCTATTTATTGACAACTGTTACAATACACAATACAACACAAGCACCTCCCCAGCACAAAGTGGCTGGAGAGGTGGTCAGAGACAAAGGAATGTCTTGATCCTATAGATGGAAGAGTTTACAAATTTAAGAAGCACAATGACAACATTCAACAATTAGACTTAACAGTACCTTTGTGAATATTTCCTTCTATGATGTTCATTAATATCTTAGAAAGATCGCCATCTCAACAGCAATTATACGTTTATCCGTTAAACTGTGTCGTTACTTTGCAAAAGACAAAAACAAAAACAAAACACATTCATACACAGACTGTGAGGCATTTTCCTATTCTCTAAATGCCTCATAACAGTTGCACAGGGCACTGATGAATATTTTAAAGCCCTTTGTCAAATTTGTTTTTATCCAACTTTGAGGAGAGAGTGCTTTGGTGTCTACTTTGAAGTTGCTGCTAGCGGATTGTTAACATCAGAGCACGCGTGGTACAGTCCTAGTGAGAAGTAATGGGCGAGTACCTCCAAACCTTTGATTGGCACTGTATGTGTTGATGAAGCAGCTGTAGAAAGAGAGAAGTAAATGAGAATCACACGCTTCACTGACAGAAAGCTGTTGAGTAACCATGCAGCACTAAAGTTACTAACTGTACTTGAGGAGTAACATCCTTTTCTTGGGTTATTTGTCCATCTTATCTTGGTCTGTTCGGTGCAGAGATTTAGGCTGGGATCATGTGTGCTAGGAGCTTGAGCGCTCCAGAGATTGCTTTCACGGCAGTCGCTCTCTGCCTGTCACACTGTCTCCTCGTCAACATCTTCTGAGTGTCCCTTCTAACTTGCCCTCAAGTCAAAGTCAAAGGCAGCCATTCAAAGTCTACTGCAGCCTCTAAAGGTTAAAGTTGAAATAAACTGAAAACCTCAACCACAGTGCTTAAAATATGGACTTACTAACTACAGGAATTGATTAACCACGCTCACCTATCATCGATTTTGTCATCACTATTTCCTACACAAGCAAATACACACTCATGCTCACATATGACTGTATTTGCATGGTTTCATGTTTAGAATGCAGTAAAACCGTATCTCCAGTGTTCATTATGAATTTTAGAATAAATTTATTTAAATGTAAGAAAACTGACATTTTACTTCCTTTTACTCAAGCTCCACCCTCCCCCATTTTTACACACCTACACACACATCACACACTCACACATATATATATATATTTATATTGAGACAGACAGAAAGCTTCAGGAGGTTAATGCTGACATTTAGAGAAAAATGTTCCTTAGACTATTATAATTAATGGTGTTGCTCTATTTCATTATTGAATGTGTCAGATATGTAGAATGGAAGAACAGAGACAGTAAAAATAACTAACAGATCATGTAAAGGTACACCGAAAGGCCTGAAGGGCAGGAATTGAAGCAACCAATTAAATCATAAGTGAATTGTTTTGACAAAATTCACAAAAACATATTTTTGGCGTTGTTTTTGTTTTGGGCTTTTTTTTTCATCCAGTAAATGGATGATCTTTAATGATTACAGCTGTCAACAGACCATCATGCCATAACTAAGTAATCACAGCTCCATGTGGAAGAAACTGCAGTACAAGATTATATGAATTATATGAACCAGTTTATATGAATCCTGGTATAATTTTATTGGTTTTAAGGAAACTTACACTCATTTGCTACTTTTTTTTAGCTATACCTGTTTAGCTGCTTATTAATGCAAACATGGTGAAGACAGCATGCTGAATTCAAACCAAGCATCAGAATGGGGAAGAAGATTGTTCATTTCAGATGTCAGAGGACAATGGCAAAGCTGTTTTGAACTGATAGGAAGGCAACAGTAACTCAAGTACCCACCTATAGATCCACAGTATGCAGAAGAACATCTTTGAATGTGCAGTATGTTGAACCTTGGCGTAGATGGGTTATAGCAGCTGAAGGCCAAACCTGGTCCCACTTAAGTAAACTAAGAACAGAACACTGATGTTACAAAATACAAGATTGGAAAAATATTGCCTGGTCTGAGAAGCCTCAATGTCTGCTGCAGGGTTAGAATAGGGGTTTCAAACATTTGGCCTGCAGGCCACATCCGGCCGCGATACAATTATATCCGGCCCACGAGATAATTTCATATGTCAATCAATAATGACCCGTCGATATGTCGGAGCCCAGTCTTCAGCCTTTTTGCTGAGAATCCATGCAGGCAGGTGTGGGACTTTAGCGAAAACGTAAAACGAGGAGCATCTGGCTGCACTTCAGTGATATTGGAGACTGAAACGCTGAATGCAGAATTTATACAATTAGGAGCTGGATATTTTCAGCCATTTTCCATTATGGAGGACAAAAGGTTTCTAACTTGTTCAGGCCCTAAACCTCATGTGTGTTCTTCCTAGTAGTAGCTAATGCATAAAAATACGGCTTTTATGAAAACACTGAATAAAAATTGTTTTATTGAAAAAGGCTAGATTTACAGTTCAGTGTTGAATATTATGTAAACTATATGCAAAGTGTCTTTGAATGGTAGAGGTGCAGAAACGTCTGCATGTACCACAGAGCCATGGCTCAGTGCCTGAGTGTCTAAATGAGTCTCACAGGCCTGAGTTTGCGCTTGAAGCCATTTATAATTCTTAACTTGTTTGATCTGCTCACCACAAACAAGCACAAGCATACATTTTGGACTTTTAACTGTATTTTCATAAATTTTACAGCTTTTCCTACTCATAAAAACCTCCCTTATGAACATTCATACTACACAAAGTAATTTAGCAATAAACAATTAACCTCTTGAACCCCAATGCCCGCGGTACCGGACGCAAGAGAGGGAGAACATCTGGTTTAACAGGATGTACTCCCAGATCTTTTATTTAAATGTAGACATGCATCATACCCACAGACACGCCAGAATCTCAGCGAAGTGTTCACAAAACCCTTTCAACAGTCACCCAACAGCTAGAGCAGGTAAACAGATTCCACAAAATGATGTAAACACAACACACAACAACAAAAAAGTGGACAGCCTGGCCAATGAGCTACCAGAAGAGTTTCTGTAATTTTACACATAATTGGTTTACGTCCAAAGAGTTTTGTTGCCACATTTCTTTCTTTGTCACAGCAGCTTTTTCTTTGTCAGGTACAAAAACAGTTGAATACGTCACTTCTTTACACAGACAGTTTCACCGGTCCGGGGCTGTATTCGACCCGCGATGTAAAATGAGTTTGACACCCCTGGGTAGAATTTGGTTAAAACAAAAAAAAAGCAGGGACCAAAGCTGCCGTGTATCAGTGGTTCAGGCTGCTGATGGTGTAATGTAGTATGGGATGTTTTCTTGGCACACCTTAGTACCGATTAAG
Source organism: Astatotilapia calliptera (assembly GCF_964374335.1). NCBI lineage: Eukaryota > Metazoa > Chordata > Actinopteri > Cichliformes > Cichlidae > Astatotilapia > Astatotilapia calliptera. Next base: position 15,666,913 of record NC_137426.1, on the reverse strand, counting down.
CTTTATTTAAATGCCCCAGCCTACTTGAATATTGTTAATGATCATGAATGTGGCAGTCGGTTCATGATTCTCAAATGTCCCCCACAATCACCAGATCTCAATCCAGTAGTGGGCCTGTGGGAGATTGTGCAAACTGACACCATTGATGTGCGGCGATCTGCAGCAACTGTGCGATGCTATCATGTCAACATAGTCCGAAATATCTGAGAAATGTTTTCAGCATCTCATTGAATCTGTGCCACGAAGAATGAAGACTGTTCTGAAGGCAAAAAGAATTCCAGCTCTGAACTAGCTACACGTAGAAGTGTCCTGTGGGCGTATATATATATATATATATATATATATATATATATATATATATATATATATATATATATATATATATATATATATATATATATATATATATAAATAAAAATGGTGGGATTCTATCTTTTTGCATCTTATTTGGGCTGATGAAAAGAATAGAAGGAAAGGTCAGTCCTGTTTGGAGACTGAATGTTCTTTGCAAATTTCCTTACATAGTCAGTGGTAAGTGCAGTAGAAATCATTATATAATTATCATGGCATTGGTTGTTTTAATTTTGTGCATTACGGATACATTAGGTTATCTAATTGCTGACCACACAACAAACAAAAGAAAGATAAAGCCGTGCTAAAGATTTTTGAAATTGTAATATATTGATCAGTATTATTAGTTAACAATGAGTATTATTACCGGTAGTTAACTTCTGCAGTAGCTGTTTCAACAATGTGCTGCATATTTCATGTTCATTCACTGTTAATGTGCAGAGGGTCTGGCAGAGTTGTGTTTGTGAGTATTTCATAAGTCATGTCATGCATTTTGTAGTGGATAGATCTGAACTGGTGGTGTCATTTCAGTTCCTCAGGTTTACACCGGGGCATAACAAGTTTTAGTGAAGGTGGTTTGTTGGTTTACTAATTTCAGTGGACATGTTCTGTCTGTTTCTGTGATATAAATTATGTAACTATGGTCATCAGAGTAACAGTTGTGGACCTTATTCTAAATTTTTAATTGTTGTGCAAGGATATGTTTAGAAAAAGTCGATTTTTGTTTTGTTTTGTCAGAAGTGTATTTTTACTGATGAAGAAAAATCATGACTTTCGTAGAATAGTAGAGTGTGAGGAGGTGGTCAGCTGCAAGCGCCTTTCATTCAATTTGGAGTTAAGCTGTTACATGAGCTAGGGAAAGACATTAAGACATCACATTTCCAAAGAGGAATGAAGCCTCAGGGCCAATGGCTGTAAGGGGAAACAAATTAGAGATCAGGAGATCTGGAAAACTGAAGACTGAAACTATGAAAATTATTTGTGTGACATGTAGAAATCGAGTCAGGAAAACAGAATAATAAAGAAGCAGATTTCTCACTTAGGGTAAAAAGAAATCAAGTGCTTCTCTTAGCCTGGGGAAAGAACACTTCAAATTCTGGGTTGTCTCTATATGGCGATGTATTCGTTTAATATCTGCCTCTTACAGATATGGAAATCATGTGGTCATAGCATTGTGTCTGTAGGGCCTCAGATGACAGCAATCTTTCACTTCACAATATAAACAAAACTTCTCTTAACTGAATACGTATAATTAGGGTTAGACCTTCACAACCTTCCCACCACAGATGAAAATTGCTCTATTTATGAAAAGACACCACCTGTCTCTCCTGATGTGGTTGGTGTTCAGTGGGTTAAGCAAACAACTTTCACCTATTAAATGCTGAAATGCTGTGTGAAACCCAGAAGTATCTCTGGTTTATTCTTTAGCCCACCTGTATATGTCTGTGCTTTGTGTCTCCCTTTTTTCTATTCAGGTCAATTTTATTTTATTTGTATAACTCCAGTTCACAACGACAGTTGCCTCTTACAGTCATGCTTTATATTGTAAGGTAAAGACCCTACAATAATACAAAGAAGACAGAGACCCAACAATTATATAACCCCACTTGAGCAAGCACTTTGGCAAAAGTGGGAAGAAAAAAACAGTGGCAAGTTTGAATACAAAAATTTCAGCTACAATGCTCATGCTCAAACATCAAGGTAAGGAGATCTCAGAAAGCTGATCTTTTATCTGGAGTAGGAACCTTCAGGGATATACTCCAAGTAATTTTAAGTAGTGGATAATTTCTGGCAATTTCCATGTTAAACTATAAATATGATGTACTTTTAAGTGAGTGATGGCTGCATTATGTGGTGGTTTAACCTTGCCTTTTTTAATTATTCTGCATAATATTGGCGTGGATCGTACATATTCTACTATTCATTTGTCCTGTTGGAAAATGGGGTATGTCTACAAAGACATATGTATTTACATAGACAGTAAAGACTCAGTTCTTTAACTATTAAGGTAAACCTGGATAACATTACTTGAAAAGCTTCTGATAATCACTTTTATGGAGAGAATTTTATTTTATTATTATTTTTTCCTTTACATTAGATTAGGTTCGAAAGGATGGGGCTTATCCTTTAAAACAAAGCAAAAAATCACAGGAAAATTAGTCAACAATTAACTCTCGTCTAACAGTTCCTCCGTAGATGTAGTTTCCAGAAAAAGTCATTCTGGGACACAGCGGCTCTGGAGAAAACACGTGTGTGGTTGCATTAATCATAAAATATTTAGCACAGCTAGGAAGGAAAAGCATCAACGATTGGCTTCACTCTTTAACATGAAGACATATACACTATAATATGTGTTCCCTACTCTTTAATCTATAAAAAACAAAAAACAGTCTGGTTTATGGTAAATTGAAAGACATTTTTGATTTGGTACTTTCATTATTGCAGTTGGTGTCAAAAAGAGAGTGTACTGTGCACTAAAGTTTTGTCTCACATGTAGATGTAACAGTATGTGTAGTGATTAATATTGAAACTCCTATGTAAGTTATTCCAAGTAAGTACTAGCCCTGAAGGAGCGAGCCCATCAAGGACTGGCACAACTGCTGAATCATGATATTAGTGTGTACGACATGCTGCTTAAGCAACATTGAAAATTTGAAACCTCTGAGCAACAATGTTCCCTTTTCGGAAAAGTGGTGAGAAATTTAAGAAGAATATGCAAGATGTAAAGATTTTGCAACTCTGGAGAGTTAGTGTGGCAGTAGTAGTTTTCTCTGTTGTGTAAGTTACCGTGTGTGTAACTTCCAGGTTATACTTGAAGTTGTGCTGGGAAATCCTATTTTTTGCTAGGGCTCCTTTTCCTAGAGGTTTGAAGAATAAAAAGCGTCAAAACGAAGCTGAAGGACTAAAACAAATTGAGCTTATCAAATCCTGAACATACCAGTCATTCATCTGTACATTTTTTTTTTACCATCCAACATGGGGTCGTAGGCAGGCCATCACTGAGATTTATGCCTGAACTTCAAATAAAATACATTTAGTTGCTTTTACTCTTACCATTTACTAATATCTGAGCAATGTCTGAAAGTCTGAAATAAATCCTAAGAGAATCACTGGTAAATAATAAATTCATACTTGCATATCATATGCTCATATGTATTTAATGTGGAAACTGTCAGTGTCATCTTTCTACACTGCTCACTGTCCAGTGAATGAGGAGCTAATTAATTGGTCAGCTAGCCCTAATGGATTAGATTTATTTCACATTAATACAGATAATATGTACCCTAAGCAGTCCTCACAAGCCTACAAAAAGCCTACAAAACGGGCTGGGATGGTTAAGAGGTGTCAGTAATAAACTTTTCTAGAGTCATTTAGATTTACCCTGCAGATGGAGACAGATTGAGCAGCAGCAAGAGTAGCAAGTGTTTGCATCACTGTTACAGGAGCACAGCAGAGCAGATGAGTTGATGTTGTGGGGCATTGGCAGTGAGATTTAGTTATTGCAAGGGGGCATTAGATATACAGCATCTTGCATCAGGTACAGTTTGTCATGTGCCTTATGCATCAGAACAACTCGGCATGTTTTCCCTGAACTAACTCACAGGCTTTGATCCATTAAATAAAATATGCAGTAAACAGTATTATGTGTTTGCTTAAAAGCTGATGTATACAGCATATCAGCATATCATTGTATGATGGCATTCAGTAATTTATACAAACATTTATTATTACAGATAATATAGAACTGTTTGTTCATTTCCTGTCTTCTTCATTTCTTACACACAATACAGAAAAAAGTAGCATGGCGTCATAGTCTGCTCACGGTCCTTCAGTGAGGCTATTTCTCTATTACCTTTGAATGCAACCTCCCTGCACTTCATATCCAATTCTCAACATAACATATATGTGCTCAGATCAACAGAATCACTATAAAGGTTTCACAGGAACAAGCTGATCTGATTCTGGTGGCTTTTGCTGCTTTCTTCATTGGTGGATTTCACTTCACTGTGCAGGTTATTTTGAAAGGCAACTGAATAGAGTGAAGGCCACTCTACTGTGGTAAAGGAGACATATTTATCAAGGGAATATGGAAAGGAGACTTGACTATTAGTGCAAGAGGCTTTTCACCGAAAATAACACTTTCACTTAAACTTTGTTCTGGTTCCAGGTTACAACATGTAAATCCAAATGAAGAGACACACCGTTTTGTGCAGAAAAAACACAAGTAGTCAGTTTACAGTACTGCTTTTTTCTTCTTCGCAGGCTATGTCTTTTAGACTGTTTGCTTACCCCAAACAGGGATTAACCAGTCACAGTGAATGTAAACAGGCTGTTGCCTTTGTTCAAAATCAAAAGTACAATTTTAAAAAGTGCTATGTAGTGCTATGAAAAAACTTATCACGTTTTGAAATGAAAGCATACTCACTTCCAATGCTAAGGCTTAACATATTAGGATATGGTACTTAGCACATCTTAAAATATGGTAAATAAAACCTGTGCCATTAATTATCTTACAAAGACTTAAATCAAAACACAGAAGCCCTGCACACTTTAAATTAAGAGAGTATATGTTAGTCATTAATTGTTCATCCACAAGTGTGAGCACATCTATAAAAACAGACGTTTTGGCAATTTTCAGGTCTGAAGCATTCAGTGTCATGTGGAGAAATGTGACAAGTGAGGACCTAAAATGCAGGGCACAAAAGGCAGGCAAGGCTCCATGAAATTTTGATTGGGACAAAAGAAATAGCAACAGGGAGAAGGAGAGTTCAAAAAAAGCAATTCTGGGAATTGGCTGGCCATGAGGCTAAACAGAGGAGATGTAGCAGTTTTGGGGGCAGGCCAAGCCACAGAGCTAGATATAGGAGCTGAAGCCAGCAGTGAAGCTGATGCGGCCAGGGATGCAGGCTCAGGCTGAGGGCCATTGTGGACTGTGGCGAGGAATGCCTGCTTCCTCCTGGAGGAAGGACCAGGGAGTGCGCCGCTGGAAGGCCTCTCATCCTCAGACCACCGTTCCAACAAAAAGAAGCACTCGGGTGCTGGGCAGCTGGACTCCCAACAGGCTGGGCTAGTTAGGCTAACGAGGCGTAAGAAGTGAGGACCCAAAATGCCAGCGCGAAGGCAAGCAGAGTTCAGCGAATATCAAGCTGTTTCTTTAGGCTGATGGCCGGTAATCCAAAAAAGACAAAACATAAAGTTAAAAAAGGGAAAACTGAAAACTATAAACTACCAGAAAATACAGTGTGAGCTAAAAAATAAAAACACTAAAGCAAGAGGAAGAGACACTCAAAGAACTAGTGGGAGGACATACAGAAGGACAGTTGGGGAAGTGAACACAGCTGGGGAGAACGAGACACAGGAAACGACTGAAAGTACAAGACTGGACAAGTATGGCTTATTTGAAAGTGTTGTTGGAAGAAAGTCTCCTCTCTCTGAACAAAATATGGCAGCACAAATTAGGAAAACAGGTTAGAGATGTTTAGCCATGCTGCACAGCAACATATTTGGTGGATCACGAAGAAATCTCAACAGAAACACCTCATACCAATGATCAAGGACAGCTGTGGAGGGTGGTAAATTGCTGCTTCTTATATAGCGCTTTTCTACTCATACCACTCTTTATACAGCTTGCATGATTCACACATTCAAAGCTGAAGTGCTTTCTACCTAACATTCACACACATTCATAATCCAAAGTATGCATCGGAGAGCAATTTAGGATACCTGGCATGCAGACTGGAGTACCCAGGGATTGAACCATAAAACTAAATGACTAGTAGATAACCTGCTCTGCCTCTTGAGCTATAGCCACTTAATTACAGCCACCCTTTGGGATTGTTTCTAGCCACAGGACCTGTCACGTTGCAACCATTAAGTCAACCACAGAGTTTTCTGTGTACCAAAGTATTTTAAAGGCATATGTGAGGCTATCTGTCCAAGGTTTTCTGGCACTGGGTCATGCAACAGGACGATGATCCCAAGCAGTAGATCTACAATAGAATGGCTAAATAAAAAAAGAATTAGTCATGTTGTAGTGGTTCAGTCAAAGTCCAGGTCTCAACTAAATTGAAATGCTGTGGTGGGATCTCTTCAATGCCTAATGAACTGAAGCAACCTTGTAAAGAAGAGTGGGCCACAATTCCTCCAAAACTTTGAGACTGATAAAGTCATACAGAATGATTACTTCAAGTTACTTCTACTGAAGGTGTATCTGCAAGCTGCTGATGGGGTACACTTAGTTTTTAACACACTGCTTCTGCATTTTGGCTTAATTCGTTTTTATTACATAAATAAGGGCACAGTCTAATGTGTCATGTTCTTCTTCATCTGAGAAGTGTATTTACCTAATTTCAAGTCTGGCTAAGGACCTTTTTTTTTTTATTATATCCTAATATGTACTAAAGAGTGTGATTTTTTTTCCACCTGAGCTAGTTTGTTAGAACAGGGTGAGTGGTTTGATGTTAATTTAGCAGGTAACCAGTTACACATGTGAATAAATGATTAGATACGGCTACAAAATGTTTTAGGATTTTTTTTGTTTACTATTTTGCCCTGTTGATTGATTCCACAGACTAATGTTTATTCTCTGTTCCAATAAAGTAGTTTGATTAAGATTTGCTGAGGAAATTTGGTTTAATGTTCTATAATAGATCTACTGTAAAAGGATGCATAAAAGCTATTAAACTATTATAATTTAATATGAAATTATGGAAGACATTATTATTGGTGTCCCTTTTATAAACATATTTTTTAATGCAATAACAATATAATAATTGTCAGCTGAATTATGCTAATAGAAACCCTAGGTTGGGTACAGTGTGTATGTATACTGTAAAGATTTACATATTGCAAAGTGTCTTGTTTGGAGGTTAATGAATGGAGCTGACTTCTGTTTTATTAGGTTAAAAAACAAAAGAGTAGGCTATTTATTTCATTTTTTACCATTACTGTATTGTTTTACTGCTACTGTTAAATTAGATTAGTCTGTCTGATGCTGTCCTCAACTCCACTGAGCTAACTGAAATCCAGATAAATGGGTGAGGGCGTGCAGATTTTAGAGTAGGAACACTAAAATAAAAGCATTTTAGACAACAGCTAACAGTAGTGTCCTGTAAAGCTTGTACAGCAAAAAAAAAAAAAAGCTATTGTTGTGGATTATAGCCCATGCACTGTTAAATTAGAGTTTTGTGCTCTGCCAGTACTTTTTTTTCACTAAACCAAAACATTTGATATTGTGCTCATCCTGGTGGAATGATACATTATTTTACTGGAAATGACACGTGGTTTCGTCACGGTCTGACACTGAGTTGTTGGGACAAATCAAAAGAGATTTTTTTAAGAGCAAAATCAAGTGCTCATAGCTGTCCAATTACCAAAAACTTTAAGGATTTGCATGTTAATTTGAGGGTAACACTCAATGGGATTAACAGCACTCAGACTGAATGGCCGCTGATTTTGGTGCTCTCAAACTGTGAAATAAGGACCGTTATGCTGTTAGCAAGTTGAATATCTGCAGTAAGCGTGTTTGAGTGTAGGATTAAGAGCGATCTTGCTTTATATTGCTCTCGCTCTGCGAATAGAATACATGGCATCCACATCTTGCAGGCTAGGTCATGCATAACTTGCCTTTGTGTCTGTGTTTTTGAGCTTCTTTATTTCACTCTTTCACTACCAGCGCTGAAATGTTTAAGAGTTCACTGTCACTATCACCATGGTAACTGTCATTTCTGTGAAACATGCAGCTGCCTTCTATTCAAGCATCATTGTTGATTGACAATGTGTGTGTGTGTGTGTGTGTGTGTGTGTGTGTGTGTGTGTGTGTGTATGTGTGTGTGTGTGTGTGTGTGTGTGTGTGTGTGTGTGTGTGTGTGTGTGTGTGTGTGTGTGTGTGTGTGTGTGTGTGTGTGTTGTTGTGTGCATTTCTGTAAGGGAGTTATGTGTGGGTCTTTTGCTGCCTACATCTATCTTTGCGTTTCAAATCAGTGTTTCACTCGCTTTTAACTTTTCCTTCTGTTCTGATGTGTGCGGAGTACTTCATGATGTTCTCTGATTTGGTAATAAATAAATCATTGTAGAATGGCACACTGTGTGAACTGCATTCTATTAGACAATATAGCAGCGAAATATCTCTGAACGATGTAATAACCTTGCCTCTTTGTTTTGTTTTTGTTTTTGATGAGAGAAGTTCTTAAGGTGTTATTTTTATGCATTTCATAGACAGAAGGAACAGGTGAAGCTTCACCACACATTGCATTAATTACCCTTAACTGTCTTGTAAAATCATCAGTCTACACCCATACCCACTGATTAATCTTTTAATTCCCTGTGAATGTTTTAAATGCTTTGTAGTTCACGTTACACTGTTATTTCTGATGAGAACAGCTTTCTTTGGTGTATCAAACCAGACTGTATACTGTTTCTATTTATATAACCACCATGGACCAGTCAGAGTTTAAATATAGATGCTGAGTCTGGATTCTCTTCTTCATCTGAAATGCATGAATAATTGAGAGGGAGAGGCGATGAGGTGGGATTCATTCAGGAGATGGATGGGGCAAGCATAGATTTCCTACCTACTTTAGTGGTTTACTGAATTGGGTTCTGGTGCACTTTGTGCATGTAAGCACTGCATGAGTTGGGGAAAAGTTTGCTGAAGATCCCAAAAATGGCCTGTTTCAGACTTTTCTATTCCCTCAAAGCACATATTTTTAAAAGGCGAAATTATAAAACGGAGAAATAAATACAAGCTCATCACATATACAACCACTCAAAAGTTTGGGGTTGCTCAACAATGATGAGGATTAATGAAATCTTTCACCATCTATAATTTATATGCATACTGTTGTATGGCTTTTTGGGGTATTTCCCACTTAGATAAGTTGTCGTGTACTGCAAATGAGCCTTTCTTAGTCTGAGAATATGCTGATAAATTTCTGAAGAAAGTGCTTTATTTGAAGAGGATTAAGACATTGTAATCAAACATTGGCAAGCTGTGGACCCATTAATAGCCAAATGTATGTGTCTTTAATCAACAGCACAGTTTTTAGCTGTGCTATCATATTAGGTATCAACATTAGGTAACAAGATGCACCACTGGACAAATGGCTGCTTTTATGGTTGCTTATGTAAATATTTTATTAAAAACTATAAATGATGAATGAAAATGATGAATTTCCATTTATAGCATTTCTTAACTTATCTACTAAAAACAACTGTGCTTTTCTTTCAAAAACAAAAGGTTTTTTTGAGTGGTATAGTATAAAGGCGCACAACTGCTATTAAACATAGAGAATCACATAATTACATTCCTACATCTAATCTCGAATCAGTTCAAAAAGGTTACAGTTTGAGCATGAGATGTGATTTCACTACATTTTTTAAAATTAAGTGGTCTGAAGGAAAAATAAATCGCGTGCATGTGATATCCAAACATTCAATAATGTGCTATTCACCTTTGCCTCACTAAGCCACATACAAGAAGGCTAAGAGTACAGTAGAATGAATGTCACGGAAGCAAGGTCACGATACTGGCAGGATCTCCCACGAAGGGCCATGAGATATAAGTTATTCATTTTGGCAAGATGTGGGAGGTTAAGATAAATGAGGCTGTGCTGTTCAAAGTTAAGAAGCGATGTCTGCTGGGGAGACTACAGCTGAGCCACTGCAAATTGTGTGTGCGTATTTCAAGCTATCATGCTGGGGGAAAATGTGGAAGACACAGTCTCCTCCCGTCTCCATGGAAACCCCATCTCTTTCACAGGCAGCGAGGAGGCAGAGCCATTCTATTCGAAACAGGAGTGTGAATTATTCCACATTATTTAGCGCTCACATTATTACTCACATACTACTGACCACTGATAATAACATCCTGAAGAAAACGAAGAACGATGGCTTGGTTTTATGATTCCTGTTCATCCAGTCAAATAGTAGAAGACCTAGCATGTGGCACGTGGTGCAAACATCTGCAAGTAAAGGTGGTGTCTGGCACACTCATGTCTGTTTCCTTTTTAAATAATGATGGGGGCTTTTAGTTTTATTTAAATATTGAGCCACAGTGCCATAGAAAAATATTAACCAACTGCCTATGCTACTGCAGTTGAAGCTCTGCTAAAACGCAAAAAGCGATGTGACACAAATACCAGAGAAACCTGGACACAGAATAGAGACAGAAGCAGATGGTTTAAAGCTTGGTGAGCTCTCAGAAAGGTACAAATCAGGGACAGAGGGAAAGAGAGAGGAAGAGACAGAGAAGGAGACTCTGTCAGACTTGCTTTTCACAAGCAGGTCCACGTAGCCACCTCCTGTCGAGCTTCAAGGGGGTTGTCATGGTGACAGTGGCTGGCAGTCAAGGCTGGGAGAGTGTTGCATGGTTTCCCAGTGGCCTCCAATGTGGCTCATGGGATGATGGGAAAGCAAGTCAGTTGTGAGTGGATCTTAGTGAGCAAGCAAGACCTGAATTTACTCAGCCAAAAATAGAGCCCGCTCACCTACGCTTCAGACCATGCTTGTTCAGGTGTTTAAGTTTAAGGAGATCGTGTCATTATAATGTAGGTCTAACGTGTTTCCCTGGGTGAGTGCTGGCAAAGGTAACAGACAGGGATGCTGGGACTCACAGGCACACTGTTAAAGCAGAAGAGTCTGTTGCTCCTGTTGCTGCTAATGAGACAAGGTGCCAGCCAGAGCACTGGGAGTCAGGGAGTTCCTTAACTGTCACTTGGGATGCCACCAGACTTAGTGCGGAGTGAGAATACTAACCTGAATTCAGTTGCGTTTAACAGTAATACTATTAGTGCAGTAATACATTTCCTCTGCATAATTGCATAGGAGCACCTTTGTAGTAAGAACACAGCTGGAAAGTATGCTTAACTCTTTCTCCCATAAAGATGAAATTTAATGACCTCTCATGTACCTTTGATGAAAAGTTTTGAAACCTCACTAATTTCTGACACACACCCAGTAAATTTGTTTCTGGAAGCAGACCTGAACTGCTCAATTCAGAAAAGACAAACAACAGTTCCTCCTATTTGGTGTCCAAGGGAAAAAGAGTTAAAGAACACAGTTTAACCTTTTTATATATCCTGTAAACAGACTTGTTGGGGTTGGGTAGGTTTCGTTTCCAGTTGCTCTATAAAAAGCTTTACTCCACCTGTTTGAAACCTCTTGATACTTTAGTTTCAGGCAATGAGGGAATTGGAAATACAGTAATTTAAAATCATGAATAACAACCTGTTTTTTGTAGCTGTTCATATTCTCTAAGGAAAAAAAGAGGTATGAAATAAAACTACAGTTTTAGAGAATTACTATAACTGTAATTTCAATGTTGCCATGGTTTGTTTCCAGAGCTTTACACATATATATGTATATATATACACATATATATGTGTAAAGTTCAAGGTTCTCTCCTTGCTGTATGAGAACTGGGTTGATAGATGAATGAGCCTGACCCTGGCAAAGCCAATGCAGCGCAAAGAAATGAATCACAGCTGCTGCGACACAGCCAGCATAAAAGCAGGCTGTTGTATCTGAAAGAGAGTGGGTAGTGAAGCACGCCCAGGTACAAGCACAAGAAGATGGGCAAAAATAATTTGACAAGGAGTTTGCCCTGTTTCGAGTCCCAAGTGCTAAGGATAGTGTATGAGACAGTATTCCCTCTGCAGAGAATTCCATTTATAAAAACTTACTCTTTTGGATGACATTTGAGGGCATCCTTCATACCAGTTATGTCCAGGACTTCTTTTTCAAGCACACTAATGAGGGCTGGTGTCACCTTGTCCAAAAAGATGGTGTTGCTGCAGACTATTGTGTCTGCACAAGTGTGCCATGAGGGACCAGTGTGATCTGGCTTTGTTTAGTGTCACGGTGGGATTTCCTGTCACTCTGCACTTGCTCACATGTAGTCTTCTCCTCTCCTCTAGATATTAATATCTCCCTCCCTTTGTCCTTTATCCCCTTTATTAGACCATGGCGCATTCATCGGTAGTTGCTGTCATTTTTTATTTTGGTTAATATAATGAAATCAATTATACAGTATCCACCACAGAAAAATTGCAGGGTAGGATCTCGGGTGTGGCTGCTATTTACATCCGTTTTGTCATGTGGACAACTGAGAGTCTAAAAATAGTCGGTTATGTTTGAGCTCCATTTAACATTTTCCTAACATGCATATGCTTGCGGTCTCTTTTTTCTAGTAAGCTGAAAGGTTTTATCACAGATTTGGGGTTCAGTAATCTTATGAAATTAGCACCCCATGACACTGAACAATTTAAGGAAGTAAGAGATAAAGACAAGTCAGGCAGGGATAGAGAGCGAGCACAGTTTGTAGAGGCAAGGCCATCAGGGACAGAGGCTACTGGGAAATGTTCAGGGTTTCCTAGTGGAACTTAACCTCATAACCATAAGACACAGCAGCACCAGTGTGCCTTCATTAGCGACCTTTTTATAGCTTCTCAATCTATTACCTTCTGCCCGTTTTTGTCCTCCTGTTTCTGTATCTTTCCTGACTCGTTACGATTCTACTGTATCGAGTAATAAGTGGGCGAACTTTAATATGTTGTGTTATACTTGTAACACACCCTGTTACAAGTATAACATGTCGAAGTTTTCTCTTTAACGGCATCGTGTTTTTTCACTGCATCATCTCCACCCCTTTACTTTCGTGCTGGCTTTGTCAGCTCCACCCTCACTCTCCAGTCCCAGCACCTCTCTTCTCTTCAAGTGTTTGATTCAAACAGATTTCCTCCAGGGCAGGAGGGAGAGGAGCACAGAGGGAAGAAAATAAACAGATAGGGTCATTATTCATGTCTGCCACGATGCTATGGCAACAGTCTCCTCCTGCTCTGATTGGTCGTAGATAAGGTTGTTTTTTGAGCCGTCACTTTTACTCTTGGGAGTCCGAATTGTTAGACCATGTCAAGGCCCTCGCTGTCAATCATTGCTGTCAGTCACCTTCTAACAACCTTTGTTTTGTTAAAACCCTTCCTTTTTTTGCCTGTAAGTTGTGATTTCTTCTAGATGATTTATACAAAAAACAATATATCAAGTGCTCCATGTGAGGCTTTGGTTCTTTTGTTGATGCATGTATTACCCGCAGATTCAGTTTATCACTGAGGTTTTGATCAAGGAAGGAAGTCACAGTGAAATATTTCACTTTTTACTGTTAGCTATGTTAAACTGCTGGACTGAATAGTATATCTCACCCCCTATGCGGCATTTTGGTCCAACACTGCACTCATTTTTGGAGTATTTTAACTATCCTATGATTGATTTCATCATATAACATCCTAACCTCTTTTGTGTGGGCTATTGCCAAAACAGGCTCAGTGTTCTAGCTGCAGCCTCCTACTCATCCTCCAAGTTGTGCTGTTTGGAGCTGGAGTCATTTAGGGTTAATATAACAAATGCGGACTGAAGTTCATGAAGTAAGGAACTAAAGGAATCAGATGTAACATTACATTCATCTTGAAGCCTCAAATCATTTAATATAGTAATAGACAAAGATGTAAGTCATCAGTAAACAGTATGTGATACAGTCCTGTGCAAAAGTCCTGAGCCACACCTTAATTTTTCATATTTTGCCCAGGAAAGTAGGAAATTGGTTTAGCAATTTATTGAAATGTTTATGTTTTATTGCAATGGCAGTGTGTTTTGGAACCTTTTTTTTTTTTTTGCATATTTTCTGTTTGCCGAGTCTTTGATTTATGATTATAGCCAGCAGATTATTTATTACCAGTTATCGGGCCTGGGAATATTTTGGAGGAAGCATGTCAGCTGCAAACTAGCTTGCAGGTTACCAGGGTAAAGGAGCTGGTGATTTCATGGTCTCCCCATGTTTGTGTGGGTCATTGTTTGTGTTCTCACAGGGCACTCCAGCTTCCACCCACATTCCAAAAACACCCAGTTAGTGGGGTCGGGTTACTTGGTGATTCTAAACTGTCCATAGGTGCAAAAGGATGTCTGTCTGAGTTACCCCACCTCTTGCCCTGTGGCAGCTGGGATAAGCTCCACACCATGGATGGATGGTCTGGCTCCTTGGAAGCAAAATATAAAGAAATGAGGATTGGCTGAAGACCTCTGCACAGTACCGTATATAGTATGTGACATTTTGTATCAGTCACTGTAAACTAAAAAAAAGCAGCATACAGTATATTAGTTTATGATAAATACACAAAATATACACCACTGGATTATGTTGACTCTGTGATTCATCCTCACTCAAGTCAGACAGGGACAGGAGCCCCTCTCTTTTACCTCAGCATTAAGATCACGAGAGACCTGCTGGATTTGTTCCCTTTATTCCCAGTTATAAAGGAAAGCTGGAGAGTTTTTTAAGCTGTTATCACTGAAATGCACACAGGGATAGTCAGTGTCTGACTTGGATATTTTTTTTCATAACAGGTATGAAGTAGAACCATAAAAAAGAATGAGTATATTTTACACATATTCTAAGTCAGTGGTTTTCAAAGTGTTTTGCCTTAGGCAACCAAAGTGTGAGCCAAAATTTCAAAGCATATTTATTTATATCTGTAAAAGATAGCCTCTGTAATTAGATCTTCGTTTGAATTTTATTTTGGATAGTCTATTTGCAGCTTCTAAAACTAGTTTACCACCAGCAATTATACATGTACTGAGTTGCAAAGACCTTGTTAGACACTTTCACATAATCCAGGTCTTTCTGCTTCTGGTTCAGAATAGGTTATCTTCTGCGGAAGGCCAAGTTTCTTTTACAAACGTTTACATGCACCCATTTAGCTTGTTGCATCAAAAACTAAAGCATTAAGATAAGATAAGATAAGATAAGATAAGATAAGATAAGATAAGATAAGATAGAACTTTATTAATCCCTCGGGTGGGTTCCTCTGGGAAATTCGACTTCCAAAAAGCACAGCAACGACCGAAGTTACAGTTACAGAATTGTTATATATATATATATATATATATATATATATATATATATATATATATATATATATATATATATATATATACACACACACACATATATATAAATACAGAGACAAATATAAATAAAATATACAAAGGGGATAAATAGAATAAATAGGAATAAAAAATAAAAATACAAGTGAATTGCACATTTCAAGTATTGAGTCTATTGCACTGTTGACTATTTACAAAAAGTATTGCACAAGGTATTGTACAGTGAGGTGAAGAGGCACTACAGCTTAGTTGTTCCCCCCTCCTTTGTCCTCCTGTTTCCCCTCCCTCTCCCCTCCAGAGAGGAGTTAAACAGTTTGATGGCGTGTGGGACAAAGGAGTTTTTAAGTCTGTTAGTTCTTGTCTTGGGGAGAAGCAACCTGTCACTGAACAGACTCTTCTGATTGTTTATGGCCGTGTGCAGAGGATGCCCAGCATTGTTCATAATGTCCAGCAGTTTCTTTAATGTCCTTTTCTCTGCCACTGTCACCAGAGTGTCCAGCTTCATGCCGACCACAGAGCTAGCCCTCCTGATCAGTTTCTCCAGCCTGGATGAGTCCTTCTTTGCTGTGCTGCTCCCCCAGCACACCACAGCATAGAAAAGTACTCCAGCAACCACCGACTGGTAAAACATCCTCAGGAGCTTCCTGCAGATGTTAAAAGACCTCAGCCTCCTGAGGAAGTACAGTCGGCTTTGGGCTTTTTTATACAGGTGCTCTGTGTTGCATGACCAGTCCAGTTTATTGTCCACCCACAGCCCGAGGTACTTGTACTTGTTGACCACCTCCACCTCCTCCCCCTCTATCTGAACCGGCAGTGGACCTTCTCTGGACCTCCCGAAGTCCACAACCAGTTCCTTAGTCTTTGAGGTGTTGAGTTGCAGGTGGTTTGTGTGACTCCATGCGACAAAGTTCCTCACCAGACTTCTGTACTCCTCTTCCTGATCATCCCAGATACACCCCATGATGGCCGTGTCATCTGCAAACTTCTGAATATGGCATAATTCAGAGTTGTAGCAGAAGTCAGAGGTGTACAGGGTGAAGAGAAGAGGGGACAACACAGTTCCCTGTGGTGCTCCTGTGCTGCTGACCGCTGTGTCAGACGTGATGTCCTTCAGCCTGACGTACTGTGGTCTGTCGGTGAGGTAGTCGGAGATCCAAGCCACCAGGCAGGGGTCCACCTCCATCCTGTTCAGTTTTTCCTGAAGCATACAGGGCCGGATGGTATTAAAGGCACTGGAAAAGTCAAGAAACAGGATCCTGACCGTGCCTTTTCCCTCATCCAGGTGTGAGTGGGCTCTGTGTAGGAGGTACAGGATGGCATCCTCTACTCCGACACCCGCCTTGTATGCAAACTGTAGTGGGTCCTGGGCATGTTGTACCTGTGGTCGGAGGAAGTTGAGGAAGAGCCGCTCTAGAGTCTTCATAAGATGTGACGTCAGTGCCACCGGTCGGAAGTCATTCAGCTCATTGGGCCGGTTCCTTTTAGGCAAAAATATTCATCTACAGTCCTGTTTTATTTCCTGTGCCTCTCACTTGACACCATAGCTTTGTTACAGATCAGCTGGTAAGCTATGCAGCTGCCATTTTGGTATAGTTTCCTCAGCTTCACTGTTTGCCCTTAAGAGAAAAATGTCAGACACAAATAATCGTGTTATCATCATACAAATGGGCATATTAATGTTATCATTTTATAATTAGCCATAGCTGTTAGCCACTATCTTGTGACAATAACCAAACAAACAGCTAATGTAGATAACTGATTATAGCTAAATGGTTATGTCAATGTGTGCACTGGCCAGGTTAATGCTTATGGTAATTAATACTTAAATTTTGTTGAAACAGGAGTTTTACTGACCTCACAAAATGTTCCATAAAGGCTAAGGTGTCCGTGTTCATCAAGTTTGTTCTGCTGCTCTTCACGTGTTCAGCTGCTAGTGAGGGGAGGGGCGGTGTGTCTGTCTGTCTGTGTGTAAATGTGTGTGCGCTGAAGGAAGTGAAGATGACACTGTTGCAAAAGAGTTTCTAATCTGACAGTAATTTTTAGAATCCATTGGTAGTAGATTATAATTTGTGACAAATCTTTTAGGTTTTTTATGCTGATACATTATTGAAAACCCAAAAACAACGGCCACTGTGTGTGTCAAATGGTACTATAAGTATCAGTTCTGGTGACAACCCTAATCAGCTCTGTACAGTGTCCTTGGGTGTTTTGAAAGGCGCTTTTAAATAAATTGTATTACTATTATTATTAAAAGTTTTTCTTTTTAGACTAGTTAGCAACTAAAGTTCTTTGTGCAACAGATAAATTTAGACATCTGTCTAACTTAGTAGGAAATGAGGTAAAAAAGAGAAAAACTCTTTGCTTTATTTACATCATAGTCCATCTGTCTTTGTTTATCTAACCCCGATATTATTTTTCGGCACAGTGTTCCTTATTAGACCATTTCGGGAGCTACTGTTCCACATGACAGCTCGAGGACTAAAATTTTAAAGTGTCATACTAAATCAAATCAAACCTCAAGATTTCATTCAAGTGATTTTTGTAAACTAACCTTTAATATGAGGCATAACTAAGTTTTTTGTCTTCTACAAAGTTAGATGTAAAATCATTCTAGCTATTTTTGTTTTGTGTGTGTGTGTGTGTGTGTGTGTGTGTGTGTGAGAGCTGGACTTGATGGTATATCGCAAGCTGGATGGCACTGCAACATTTTCTCAAGTATTTTTCATACAATATTACGCAGTCATTTACTCAGATCAAACAAACTCAAGAATAACATTCTTCAAAGCAAACGCAACCATTTTTTTGTTTACACAATGAATCCTGGTTGATGGGGGTGCTGTCAGTGCTCAGAGAGGTGTAGTCTGCCACCACGTACGTGCTTGTTAGCATGATTGGTGGAGAGTGGGTGGGGTAGCGTGTGTGTGTGGGTCAGGGTGCTGTTTTTTGACAGACTTCCCAGTTCTGTGTACTGCGTAAAGTGAATCATCAGCATCATCAAGTGCAGTAGATTCTGGGGACATTCTGCTCCTATGTGGTTATTGCAGGTTCATTTTCATTACATGATGGTGTCAAGTGACGGCGAGTGAGAGGTCTCTCCTCAGTAATTCTAGAGAGACCATAATGGGAGAAAACAGTGTAAAACTACATGTGGATTATGTTTTACCTTTATCCTACTTTTAAATAGAGAGCACCGAAGCCTTTCAATTAGTCACTGATTTCGTGGCTAGCAAGTAGGTTCAGCACTCTGTGATAATGGTAGGCTCATCTTAATTATCTTAACATGACAATTTCAGCGCAGGGGTAAGTGCTCAAGAGCCCATTTGAGCTCTCGAGGGCTCTGTCCAACCTCCAGTTTGGAAAATGTCATAAAATATCATTTAAAAAAAACTTTCTACACCAAAAATAAGCATTTACTGTTTTACCCAGTTCCCAGTTTTATGTTTTAGAAAATTATTCAGTGAGTCTGATATGTGTTGCTGTGATACTTTTGTTTTTGTTGATTGGTGCTAAACATAATTGTCCACTCAAGCACACTCACTCATGTGGATCAGCCTGATAAGTGAGTTATGAATAAATAAGTGGTCCAAGTTTGTCTAATCCATTACCTCTCAGGCAGTCACACTGTCAGTCAAGCATTTATAGAAGGTTTATTTAAACTGTTATAGTTTAATTACTTGCATATAGCTTAATTGTGTGATCAGGTAATAAAAGTATGCTAAAGTGCACACTTGACGATGATTTCAATTTCATAGTTTCCACTTAATGCAGCTTTCAACTTCAAGTTTAAGTCATTAAGGCGAAAAAATGTTTTTCATGCAATATCGTACACAAAGCTGTAAATAGAAAAAGGTAAATTATACCAAATTTGTTTTGTCTTTAAAATAGTACCATTTCTTCTAAATACACCTGAGTGCAGTTTTCAAGGTTTTTAGCAGGTTTGCTGTTCCCAACACCTTGAGCTCGCTGAGTGTCTTCAATGTCTGCAACAAAACCTCTCAAGTGACCAAAGTTTTAATTACTGTAAGCCATTCTCTGATGCATAAAATCTCATATTGACTAATTTTGTCTTTCAGATACTTGCCATCATCTCCATCCTCTTCATCGTGCTTTCCACCATTGCCCTGTCTCTGAACACCCTACCAGAGCTACAGGATACAGATGAGTTTGGCCAATCCACAGACAACCCTCAACTTGCCCATGTGGAGGCTGTCTGCATTGCCTGGTTTACCATGGAATACCTGCTCCGTTTCCTCTCCTCCCCGAATAAATGGAAGTTCTTTAAGGGTCCTCTAAATGTTATTGACTTGTTGGCCATCCTGCCCTACTACGTCACCATTTTCCTGACAGAATCCAACAAGAGTGTATTACAGTTTCAAAATGTTCGGCGTGTGGTTCAGATTTTTAGGATCATGCGTATTCTACGTATCTTGAAACTGGCTCGTCACTCTACAGGTCTTCAGTCTCTGGGTTTTACCCTTAGGAGGAGTTACAATGAGTTGGGCCTACTTATTCTTTTCCTTGCCATGGGTATCATGATTTTCTCCAGTCTGGTATTTTTTGCTGAGAAGGATGAAGAGGATACAAAGTTTAAAAGCATTCCAGCTTCTTTCTGGTGGGCTACAATTACTATGACCACAGTGGGCTATGGTGACATCTACCCCAAAACTCTCTTGGGAAAGATTGTCGGGGGGTTATGCTGCATAGCTGGAGTACTTGTGATCGCTCTACCTATTCCTATTATTGTAAATAACTTTTCTGAATTCTATAAGGAACAGAAGAGGCAAGAAAAGGCCCTTAAAAGAAGAGAAGCCTTAGAAAGGGCAAAGAGAAATGGCAGCATTGTCTCAATGAACTTGAAAGAAGCATTTGCACGTAGTGCAGAGCTGATGGATGTGGTGGTGGAGAAGAGTGAGAGGCCTCATGACAACCACCTCTCACCCAGCCGCTGGAAATGGACTCCCAAGAGGGCTGCATCAGAGACAAGCTCAAACCGTTCTTTCAATGCCCAGGAGTTAGGCTCTCCCAGCAAGGCCCGAGCCACCAGTCCCCAGAGGTTAAATGTTCAGAAACTAGAAGAGATGTACAACCAGATGGCAAAGACACAGTCACAACCCAACCTCAATGCTAAAGAAAGGGCCTCCAGAGTTGGTAAACAGAGGGATGAGATAGAGCTGGGGGCTATACATGACCATGGTCAACAAGCCCTAGGAACCAGGGATGGAGTTGGAGACATGAAAAGCTTATCCAGCATTGACAGCTACATTAGTTGTGCAACAGACTTCCAGGAGAATCCACGCTTCTCCCACAGTCCTGCAATAGATCTTGGTCTTCAGGAAAGCAACCGCTTCTCATACAGTCCAGCGACAGCATTGTCCCAGCACACCAATACAAAAACCGGCCAGCAAACAACAGGGGACCGTGAGCCCATGCTGACCCCTGTGTCTGTCACAAAGACGGACAGCACAAGGAAATTTTTCTTTTCTGGAATCTCCTCAAAAAGCCTTATTCCCAAAGGAGGCTGCCGCAGTGACGGGGAATCAGGACTTTCCCCACTTTCAGACAGCTCAGTTGTGTCAGATCACTCTCTGTTAAGCCCCGAAACCTCTGCGTACACTACTGCCAGCAGCAGGACCCCACCAAAGTCTCCAGAAGGCACTCCCCTGGCCCCAACTGTCTTCACCTTCCATGACTCCTCCATCAGCAAGTACATTGATGCCGATACAGACGATGATGAGCACCTCCGTGACATGTCTGACACCAGTCCCTCTGAGCGTCTCCTGGCTGATGCAAGCCCGAAACGCAGCATTAATATAAATTACCAGAGGGGCACTAACCATTTAGAAGCAGCCCAGAAAATGCTGGGTCAGAATTGTCTGTTCCCGCTAGAAGGGATTCGTGGGCTAGCTCATGAAAATCACATAGGACCAGAGATGACACGTAGACCAAAGGCTGAGAGGGGACGTCAAAATACTTTGGATAAAGGCCTCTGAGGTGCAAGTGAAGCAAAAACTAACAGCAAGTTTGGGACAGAGTGTTTTTGGTAGAGACACCTTAAAGGCTAAAACACTCCAAGCCAGAGACAAAGGAAGGCGAGACAACCGGTCTCGCTAAAACATTTCACAAATTACCTGAGCATGCCACTGGGCAATAAGCCTTGGGTGAACATGTGTAGTGAATACTCTGGGAGAAAAACATTTCTTAATTGAAGAATGTCACTGCCCCTCCTTCAGCTCATTCCTATAAGGAGATATTCCACACACACAACAAAAGAGCAATCCCAAGTAGCCAATGGGTCTGTTCAGAGATGTAGAGTCATCAGAGAAATAAAGCTGTAGTTATAAGTGCGAAACCCAGCTAAATGATGGTTTTAGTCGCAGGGGGTTATCTCTAAAAAATCCCCGCAGCCACTTTCCAGAACTAAGTCCCGATTGATTTTGTAGTCTTGAAGATACAGGAGAGGACCTAGAAGCCTATAAGCTACTTACTTGTGCCCTCCATTCCCAAACCTGGCCTTAGTCATTTACATTCGTAGGGGTGTGTATGTCTGCTTATATGTGTGCCTGTGTCTATAAGAGACAGAGCAAGAGAGAGTGAACAGTAATGAATGGCCAAATGATAATTCATGTACACACACTCTTGAGATTGTCTAGCCTGATTTATTTTTCTATAGATAAGAGAAAGTTCCTATTAGAAATAAGTACATTTCTGGTCTGCTGTGTCATAATCACATGTGAAGAGTTATCTCGTATGAGGTTCAGTGTTTTGGCACAGACGCTGCTCCAGCTCATCATGCATTATAATGACCACTTTTCCTGTTAACAGTGTTTTGCTAACTCATGTTAACCTGTCTTGGTGAGAGTGAATGATCGAATGACGGATAGATTTCCTAGCACATTAGAATCTTTTTTTTGGATCAAGAGGTTTCTTTTTGACATGGGCTAACAAAAGAAAGAATTATGCGGATTGCTGCATAAAATGCACATTATGAAAGCATGCGTGTACCCAGTCTCATAACATAAAATAACATGATGATTTGCTTGTCCATCATCTCTAAATAAAAAAAAACATATATAAGGAAATCCTCCTAGCCTACTGACATGATGTTTAGAGCAGTTGTTCAGCATGCATCAGCCTTCGTTTGACCAACATAAAAGCAGCCAAATTGTTCACAAATGCATGAACGATATGTGTATAAAACAGCAAAAGCAGGGGAGTTATCCAACCCCTATTTTGTTTCTTAAATGATAAAAAAATATATATATATATATAAAACAGTCCGCAATCTACCCAGCTTACCATTAATCGGGTGCAAATGCCAGAATTGATAAAACTCATGCATGAGTGCACACACACACACACCGGCAAAATATACATCCAGGTACTGGAGACAATTTTCAGGATACCATAGATACGTTTAGTTTCCATGGTGATAGCTGTTTCCCTCAAATGTTGGCAACAGCTAAGCAGTGATTTGTTAATTGGAGTGGCGAAGGTCGACTTACATGTAACATATGCTCACACACTTTTACGAATCACACACGGAGACACGTGAACCCATAAAGCGACAGTAGTTGCATGTTAGCTGAGCCACTCCTCACTGTGCATATTCATGAGTACTGTGTAAATCTAACATTATAATATAAGGACTTTGTACTTTATTATTTATGTTCATGAATTCAGTTTTAATATATGTTCTGTTATCCCCTGGATTGGCAGACACAATTCTCCGTATGCCTGTGTGATTACACTGCTACATAGTATAGTGAGGACCAGTTGCTTAACAAGAATTGCTGCACTCTTCATACAGATTGTAGATGGTGAGAGAGGCAAAACAGAAGTGGTCCTCGTGATCTTAAAAATATATTAAGTGCTGCTTTACACGCCAGATTGTATATGAAACATGGACTTAGCCAATGTGAAATCAGCCACTGGTGCCTGGAGCATTTTAGCCTCTGTTCCACTAGTACCTAGTTAGTTTGACTCGACTCAGTGGTTCCTGTTATCAGGTACTTTTTACCCTTCAACCGTAAAAGGCTGATATGGTATTGATGTCACTGGCGGGCGAGCAGTGTGGTCACCTAAGTTGTGAATGCGACCACTCAAAACGAGGCGATGTTGACATTCATACCGTAGGTGCACCTAGCAAAAATCTCAGACGAGTTGGAATGTCATGACCTCAATGTCAAGGTCAAGTTTAGAGATTAAGTTTTCTGAAAATCTTATGAATGTGATAACTCCAGACAGACCCCACCTAAGATATTCCAGTTTATACCATATCTGGATCTACTGGCTGAGGGGTGTCCACCAGTATTTTTAGTACGTTCCCAAGTGAGCTGAGTTGAGCTGAAAATCTGACGTCAACAGACTGCATGCCACTGATTAGGCAGGTAGTGATGTCACTGGATGAGTCATGAGAGCGACTCCTTCACGAGAATCAACCAAGAGTCCACCACAGGATTATCACCCTGTCCCTAGCATTCTTTTCTGCCACGCCAACTCTTCTCATGTCCTTCTTTACTACATCTATGAATCTTCTCTGTGGTCTTCTTCATTTTTCCTCCTGCCTGACCTGTCCATCCTGGTCACTCCCAATGCTTCCACACTTCTCTTTCACATTTTGCTGTCACAAATCACCCATGTTACTCACCTTCACCCTGCCTGCACTCTTCTCTTCTTCACCATCCATTGCTGTGAATGGTTGACGCCAGGTATTAGAACTCATCCACCTTCACTGCTTCTGCTCGTTGTACCTTCACTGTTACGCCTGTCTCCATCGCATTCACACACATGTATTTTGTCTTGCTTCTACTGATTTTCATTCCTCTTCTCTCCAGCGCATACCTCCACCTCTCCAGGCTCTCTTTCACCTGCTTCCTATAAAAAGAAAAAAACATGATTAATAAGACTTAGAAGACGGGATTGCAAACATGAACTCAACAGAAAAGTATTTACCATGGTCCTAAACTAAGAGAGCAATGGAATAACTTTCTGAAAGACTTTCTCTTTTGCAGCCATTGGACATCAGAAATATTAAATGTTTCAGCACTTATGTAAGGGATTTACTTTAAAGCTAAGTCCATCTTTTATATACAAGATTTCCACTCATTAACATAAGCTGAGTTACAGTATCAAGAGTCCTTCCACAATCTCTTGAAATCTAATTTCTAGTGCAAAAGTACAAGGTTTTTGTAACGTCTTTAAAAGTCTTTTGAGTAGGTACAGTACGCCTTCTGTCATCACATCTTTCACAAATGTTAACAAGATGAGCAAAGAACCTCAGTGCCAACAAAATATACTGTCAAAAGAAAAAAGAATAACTTTAAAATCTTTCTCAGTCTTTTCCTGACACAAATATACTGGCAAATGATGCACGCAAATAAGAGCATTGCACTATTATAAATCTATTTTTTCAGAATTTATCCAACCTAAGTTGATTGACACATATCGTTTTAGTGTTGTAGTTTAGAGTCTAATCACAAATCCTGATTTCACTTCCTGTTTTAATCACAGAGTTGGACCATTTCATATTGCTCTCCCATAGTGAGAGGAGCTGAGGTGTGAAAGGAATACCAACGACTGCGAGAAGCAGAGGGAACTGTGTGTATGTGTGTGTGTGTGAGAGAGAGAAAGGGAGACTGCTGTAAAGCTGGGGCATTATAGCAGTGTGGCTGCTGCTTAATGGAAAAGAATGAACTGTTTCCAATATGAATGTGCGGGCTGGGGGAATCCTGCCTTTTGTTTTCTCTCTATTCCATCTACAGTCCTGACTGTAACATGCAGCAGTAATGCAGATTGCAACACAAAGAAAATATTAGAGTTGTGTGAGAAAATAGGATTATTTTTAGTTGATGTTTTTGAAGTGCAGCTTTATTTATAGCTGGGAAACGAGATACGGGAGGAGCATTTTATGAATCATGTTTAGTATAATTAAGCAGATAACTGTACTGAGAATAGCTTCATCTCATTGACTCACGTTGTATTACACCTTTACATTTTTCCTGTGTGTGTAGATATTTTTTTTTATTTAATGTCTTTCTTTATTTGAAGTACCAAAAAAACAAAAACAAAAAAATCCCCCACAATGATAAAAAATTACAATAATTACCCACAAACAGCTGTTAAATAGATTTTTGTTATAAGAAAATATCCTGTTGCACAACAGTTGACTGTGGGTATTGAAAACGATCCAGATGGTCTCTGGTAATGTTCTTTGGTTACGTTCCTACATGTATACTGTCCAGTAAATGTCTGTAATTCTTCACATTTTCCTGAGGTTGAAGTCACAGGTTAAATCCCAAAGGAATTCATGACAAATTTAGTCAAACAGATTTTATTTTCTTCAGTTTCAACAAGAAAAAATACAGTTCAACTTATTTCACCTGATTATACCTTACTGTCCATTTTGATTTTGTTACTTGAGTCAAGAAAAAACAAAAAGCAGCCAGACAAATATTTTAGGGTGAACTAAGAGATAAATATGAAATATGAAGGGCATTGAGCTCACACAACCCCTCCTTAAGCACCACGTGAGCTTCTGTCCTATCATTTCGGTTTTCTATATTATTGTAGTCAGGGACCATTTTTCACTGAAATATCTCTCAACAATGATGACAATCAATATATCACGAATGGGCAGCAAGCACTAGTGTAGAGACCTGAGATTTATCTTGGAAAAATATTACGCAAATGCACAACCATGTGCGCACACACTTACAAGTACTGAAATCCTGACACTAGCATTCTTAGAATTAAGCTTTTAGAAAGGAGAGAGCAAAGAAACATCAAGTATGATGTTTGATTTCATATTTAGACTGTGATACTGTGACACAATACCACCATAATAATAATAGTAAAAAAAAAGTGTCTTTCATTTCTACATTTAGCTTCATTTCATTTTATTTGGACGCTTAAATCCACTCCATTTTCAAGGGAGCCATTCAAATTAATTGAATCTAATAGTATAGCAGACCTTTTAATTTCACCGAGGTTCCCTGTGGAGCAATCCGATGTGAATCAAAGGACTAAACCATGACTCTTTATCAAGACAACACAATCTAGTGACTTCTTTCACCTCTTCTTTATTGATACCAATTAAAATTAAGAGCACAAGTTCTCTAAGATTTTTATAAATACAATTCCTAATCATCCCATATGACTCCCAGCTGTACAGTATTAGGCATTTAGTTAAAATCTAAAAGAGAATTGAATTGTTTAGCTAGCTGCTAAATTTAAAAAAGAGGTTAAAGGAGTTTCCGTTCTTTTGTTTTCTTATTTCTTTAATTTATTCTTCAAACCCCACAGGACTTTTTCAAGGACGTGATAGTTTCCAAAACCTGGTGAGAACTACTGCTTTAGCAAGTAGTCCAATTCCACATTCTTTGAATCTAACACTGTATTACAGGGTTGGGGTCGATTCAAGGTGGTGCACAAGACACATCACACGTGGCGCTATAATAAAAAGCAGTATTAAAGCATGAGAAACGGACAAATTCAAACATAAACTATTTTTTCCCTATATTTTAACCTCTCAGTGGAATTGACCCCAACCTTGCCTAAGCCATCAGTCTTTGTAAAGTACACTGTTTCCAGGGAATTGAAAAAAGATATTTGAATGACCTTAGCCAGCTCTTATACAATGTTGTTTGTAGGTCCCGAGGCTGTCTGTTTTGTAAAACAAAAACAAAAAGAGAAAAACATTTTTACCTGTTGACTTTCTATGCTGTTGTTTCTGTATAAATGTTCTATTGTTCAGTGCATGTTGTAACTTTGGCGTTGTAACTGGTTGTGATTCACACAGAGCCAGTACTTTACATGTTAAAAGAAAGTGTCTCAATGTCCCAAGATATTTTTATTTCTTAATAAAAAGCAACGTTTCCCTTAAATGAATCAAAAATGAAATAAATCAGATCACTTTACATTTTGATTAAGAATTGTTGGCTTTGATTTCACTGTTTCCAGCACATAATAGTTCAACTAATGTTATTTTCTGACATATCGAAATTTATACTAAGCTGTTTGAGAAAGCTACAGTTGTGCATTGATCAGCACTATTCATATAAACAGGTTTAGTAACCATTATTCTGGCTGGGTGGATCAGGTGACCTCTTTTAGTCACGCTGCAGTAGACTGCTAGGGGCTTCCCATGATGCACTGAGTGCTTCTTCTTCACTCACTCACTCTTTCACTGTGTGTTTATACAGGCTCAGGCCCCTCCCTGAGCCTGCTGGAGGTTTCTTCCTGTTAAAAGGGAGTTTTTCCTTCCCAATGTCGCCAAGTGCTTGTTCAAAAGGGGTCGTTTGATTGTAGGGTCTTTACCTTACAATATAAAGAGCCTTGAGGCAATTACTGTTGTAATTTGGTGCTATGTGAATAAAACTGTAAATTTATGTAAGTAAAAATCACATGAAAAGTGATCATTGTATGTACAGAATGCAGGCCATCAGAAGAAAGCAGGACGAGGTTAGATGAAGAGGAAGCTGTTGACTGTTGAGCTGGAACAAGCTTCCAGCCTCCCCACACGTCTCCACACTCCCCTGCATCTAGGGTTTCCCACTGCCTGCCACTGGAGAGACTGCCTTCTGCAGGGGGGGAAGGGAGAAATTATTTAGTGGTCACAGGTCTTTGCCTTAAACTCAAGTGATAAGCAATGTTGCCATCTAGTGGCAGTGGTCACTGTTAACCAATTAGGCTGAAACGATAAGTTTCAGATCAGAAATCTGAGATGAAAAACAAAACAAAGAAACAAAAAACCTGTGTTATTACAGTACAGCTGCACTTAAGCTAACCCTGAACCTCTCAAAATGCAGACGTGCAGATCAGCAGATGCACACGTATTGGCTCAGATACATGTATAACTATGTGCTCCAGCAGGTATGGACAGGATCCTGTATGCACAATAACTGTTAGCCAGGTTTACAGTAAGTATGTTCACTGGTATGTTAAATTAAGGAATATTTGTGTTTTTGGAAGACTTTTTAAAATTATGTTTTATGCAATATACCAATATTTGTATTGTCTTGTCTTTATGTTATTAGGGCTGATCCTAAATAAGATTTGAAAACATTTACCGGGTTCTTAAATCATAATTTTAGTTAATGTATTTTAATTACTTTTTAAAATTACTTTTGGCATTAGTAAACTGCCCCCTCATTCCCCACAGCAGATTAATCTCCTTATTTGTTTTCACACCAGATGCAACCCTCCCATCTATCCAGCTTTGGGACCAGCAGTGGTTGTTCACTAGCAACAAATGGACCAAATAAAAATAGATATGGACTAGTGCAGTGTGACTCAAATAGAAATTAGATCAGGGGTATTTAAGATAACTCTGCAGTGGCAGAAAGGTCACATTGGTGTAGTGAACTTAAATTTTTCTCCTTCACATCAAAATGATTAGTTTCTGTGCTGCATCAACCAGAAGGTAGCCACGATTCATCAATTCATCAATTTGACCCTACACCGGATCTTAGTTTAGAGATTAACTATCATGCTGTATTCAGTCAAATTTGAAATGCAGGTTTAGGGCACCTAATAGCTTTATCTGGAACCTGTAAGTCCATCTCTTATATACAGTCTATGGGTCAAGGTATGCTTGAATACCTTACCTATCTCACTTGATTATTGATATTTTCTGAACAACTCAAATCTAAATTCAGTGTTGCTGACTGTCAAGCACATCCTGGTGAAACAAAGCAGATAATTAGCTTTGATGTTTCCATGCAAAATACTTAAACTGTCTTCAGCCTATCCGTGTTGTTTTCCTCTTCGTGTTTCGTCCGGCAGCACCAGCAGGTGGCTGGCACACGACACACACAGTGCCCCTCCTTCAAGTGCTACATCCACCTGGTATGTGGGCCCTTACTCTGCTGGCAGCCTTCTGTTAGAAAGGTCAACCGAAAGTGGACACATTGCCTATTTTATACAAACAGACATAGACATGCACACAGGTCCGCACATGTGCACGCAGTTAACAAAAAAATATACAGTGAAAAAGCTAAAGAGTATAATTTCACATTTTTCTAGGTTGTCTCTAAGTGTTAACCTATCACATTGCTGCTGTGAGGGACACCTCTCTCTTGCCAGCGTTGCCATAGTCACACAGGGTAATAACTGCTGGAACTACAGCAAAAGCATTTATGATAAGAACATTAGTAGCACCATATGTTCAAATACGCTTTTAACCCTTTTACATTGTGCTAGGAAATTTTACATGAGTGGACCTGCAAATGAAGTAATTTCTGTTTCATTGTTTTGACTTGTACACGCCATTGTCTGTCATTTATACTACATGCAGTATACTGAAACTAGGCTATAAAACAAATCTTGCACTATGTAGTAGCTTCTTCCCACTTTTCCTTTCCAATATGATGATAACCAAAAATGTTTCTCATATGAGTGCTTTAATGCTATGTAGCATATATAAAATGACTACAGTCTGTAATTTGCAAGACTTTTACTGATACATATGAAATGACAATATACATAATAATAAACATATAGATCATACCTTACGTTTGATGTGTTAGGTATTATCTTGGTCAGATATAATTCTTCAAAGGGAACTGGTGATATTTTGTTTTTCATTACAGACACTACAGAATGGTTGTCACAAACACCAGCTGTTGCAGTTTACCCCTGAAAACGTCTTTATTTTGGCAAATTTCAAAAATTGCCTTTTTTTCACCCTACATCCAGATAAGTGTTAACTCTGTACAGAGTGTACCATGAAATAATTACAGGAATTTGACATTTGTTTTTAAAAAGAAAGTAAAAATGAACATTTGACTTTAAAGGGTTAAGTAGCACACCCTCAATTTGGGTATTAACTTTGGGATAATGGAGATGGGTTGTTCCACATCAAATGCATATGTTTTTATTCAAAATACGTACATGCTGTGGAGAACAAGAAGAAAACATTATTTGTAAAGCACTTTAAAACGTTACAAAGTGCTACATGTTCAAGCATGAAGTCAAACATATGGTCATACATTAATTCCAACATGCACACTTTGAATTTTAAAGCATGGCCAAAAATAATGGGAGTGAGATCAAGGAAGACCTATCCTATAAAAATGAACAAGCTTCCAGCCAAACTTGTAGTCTGAGGAAACCCAAGTTTATGTGTTACAACCTCAAAAGTGTTGTCATTTCTGGATGTAAGATAAGAGACAGTAACAGTTAGAAGACCCAGTCTGAAGGCCAAAGCAAGCCATCAAAGATTTCCTAAAAACAGGTAGCTTGTTATGGTCTTAGCAGTATCAGCCCCCTTATCCATCTGTCAGGATCCCCTCTTTCTGTCTTTTCCCTCCATACTTCTCTTTCCTCTCAGGTGGGTAAGTCCCGCTGTTCCTCTGGGACTGGCAATCTCCTCAGTCAAACGCCAACTGAGCTTCATGAAGCACACCTAACCATTTCCTCATCAAGCTTGCTGTGTATTTAACAATCCATTCTTCCACCGATTCCTTTCCAGGCTGTACAGCTACTCAGTGGCAACACAATGATCTAGGTAGACAAGATTTTTTTTTATGCAATGTGTTCTTGCTTACCTTTTTGACTCACCTCTTCTCCTAGTTTTGCTCTCAGTGTGTTGTTTCTATATATCGCACTCATTTCCCCGTGTCTCAGTAGGTGGGTTGGAAAAATTATCTTGTCAAAATATCTCTGCTCAGTACAATTAAAATTATGTCTGCAATAAAGCTTCTAAACCCGCCAACTGTCTCTGAGTCAAAATTTGCTAATTTGGGAATTTATGACACAACTTCTCAAATTTTGCCTGTTGTGAGATTATTAGATATGAATCAAAAGGAGGCCTCACACTTACAGATGCTCCTTTTTTCTTAAGAAGTAAATTAAAAAATGTATGACCCCCCCCCCCCCCCCCCCCCCCCACACACACACACACTTGTACTAAGTAGGTTTTTACAGTGTCCTTGCTTGGAACAGCACTCTGCACAGAAAGTGCCCTTCTCAAAACTGGGACAGGGATTGCATAAACTGAGTGGCTCCTACAGGATTGTCCTGCTCCTGCTGCAGACCTCAGCACAGCCTGACCACTCTGTCTACTCACTCGGCACACGGGACACTGCTGAGGTAAAGAGTATATTGCTGAAAGCGGCAAAGACCAAAACGAGTGTATTTAGAGAATCGTGCATCTGCAGGTCAAGTTGCAATTTGAGTGTCATAAAATCCAAACATTATAAATGAAACAGGCACATAAAGGTGATTTTTGGATACACAGTACTATGTACTGCACACCATAATGTACTGGGGTCAGACACTTCATTGCCTTCTGGCTTTGTAATAATGTAAAACATTCACAAACCCTAAAATTTAGACATTAGTCTCATAAATACTGAGAAAATAATATTCCTCTTTTGAAAAATACCTACCTGGAGATGCAGTTTGAAAGTCCTGGCAACAGTCTGCAGTGATCACAGTAGTATAATCGGTCAGATCTCCACCCTGTACTAATTCATGATGGATCCTGGCCGATGCATCTCAGACCTCCATTAGGACAACCCACTTGGCATACGAGAAATAAATACGCTTGAAGAGAAAAATCAGTGACACACAGTGTTTATGGGAAATGACATCACAACTCCACCCAACACAGCAACAAATTTAAAAAGTTTAATGTACTATGCAATACTTTGAATGACTTTGAAAAAAGGCCAGTCGCTGTTATTCACTCGGGTAGCGTAAAGTAGGACTATTGTCCTGTCAGACTTCTTATCGTTAAACTCAGATTTCCAATTTGCTGCTACAGCGAGAGAAGAAGGAAGGGGTAATGTGTGGACATGAAATATTGGTTATAATCACAACCCCACAACTTTAAGACTCGCCCTGCACTGAAACAGGAAACGTAATGAAAAACAAAGACATGACAGCGTGGCTCATTTTTCTTCTTTTCTTGACTCTAACTTCCTCTATATGTATCCATAAAACTCCAGAGCTCTCAGAGGTATGACCTCATTTATTTGCTGCTCGAGTAAACAGAGAGACAACTCTCGCAGAGTACAGCACCAGGCCAAATAAGTATTATTATCGTTGCAATGCATGTCATAAAAAACACACATTACAGAACTAAAAGATTTTCAAAAGAATATGTTTTATTTTCTAAAGAATGCTTCTCAGACCAAAAGGTCAGATTCACAATGAAATAAGAGGAAATGATATCCATTTGGGAACAAGAGCAGATTTCAGTCAGTTACAATTTCTCCAGTTAGTTTATGATTTTATTGACACAGTGCTGTGAAAAAGCGTTTGCTCCCTTCTTGATTTTTTTCACTTTTTTTGGCTTAGTTATCACATTTAGATGTTTCGAGTAATCAAACAATTAATAATATGAGACGAAGATAACATGAGTGAAAACAAAATGCAGTTTTTAAATGATTATTTTATTTGTTATAGGGGAAAAAGCTATTCAAACCTACCTGGCTCTATGTGGAAAACCATTTGCTCCCTAAACCTATTAAATGGTCATTGCAGCAAGAACTACAGTCAAGTGTTTCCGATAGCTGTCAATGAGTCTTTTACATCACTGTGAGGGAATTTTGGCCCACTCTTCTTTGCAGAATTGTTTTAATTCTTACACATTGGAGATTTTTTTAGCATAAAAAATCCATTTAAAATTAAACTAATGTGCTCTTGGAGGTCATTTTTTGTAGGTCGGCCACAATCCAGGTAGGCTTGGATATCTTTTTTCTCATAAGAAATTAAATCATCATTTAAAAACAGCATTTTGTGTTTATTCCGGTTATCTTTGTCTAATATTAAATTGGTTTGGTGTGAAAGATCTAAGTGTGATAAATATGCAAAAAAAATAAGAAATCACAAAGGAGGAAAGTACTTTGCTCTGATCATTTTAATAAATTATTGATAAATTATTTTCATAGTGATTTTTATATTACTCTACTTATTAGGATAGTAATTATGAAATAAACAACATCTCAATGTTGCCACCCTGTAAAAACCCGACTGGTCATCATTTCCGGTTTTGACATGTGCTCTGTAAATATACTGACTTGACTCAACCTGTCTAACGTCTGCATGGAGAAACCCATGAAACAGGTTTTGCTTGTTATGGTCATTCATCCTGTCCATGCCAACCGGTTATTACTTCATTATATTTGTCTCCATTTCACAACAGGGAACAAAATCTGCTTTACTCAGTTTGTGCTAAAATATATTATATTCAAAGGTTTATTTGCAGTTCACAAAATATTGAAACAGCCCAGTTTTAAATGGCTCACAACAGTAAGGATGCTGAATACTGTTAGAAAATGTATCGTTATCCATGCATGTCCACCAGAGGAAGCAAGCAATGATACACAGCTCTGTACTGGATTGCTAAACCAGCACACTTGACAGAATTTAACATGTTAAATGCTTGTTAGACACAAACTAGTACCAGCTTAAAAAGCAGATTTGCTGTTTAAAAAAGAATTTGATGTAGAAACACATGCACATGGATTTTATCTTACCTTAATTTTGTTTCATAATTTACCCCCCACCACCTCTTTAATTCACATTTCAATATGAGAGCAAATTATGCATAGATTCAAACTGGGGCCATCCATCACAACTAAAGCACTGCTGTGGGATATGCATTGCCTCATGGTAAGTAAATGTTCTTTGTAAATCCTATAAAAATACATATATTAACATTACCTATAAAAAAATGACAAGAAATGGGTTAAAATGGCTATTGGTTGATAAAAGTGGCTCACATGCCAATGCTGAAAGTAAACAAGGCTTGCACTGCTCACCTAGAAAACAAGAACGTGATACACAGCAAGCAGGCTTCATGGGATATAAGTAAGAGTGCAGAGATTTATAGTTCATAGACATTATCTCCTTATGTTCACATTTAATATGATTCTTGCTGCTCTACTGAGCAGCTGTAGAGCTGGGACCAAATCTTATCACTGAATCGTATCCCTTCACTGAACCAAATTAAGATCTATCTTGCGAGGTAACTGTAACTAACCCTCAGAGCCACTGCTGTCCTTTTGTCTAAGATCTGTGGGAGTTTAGAGGGTTTAGAATATGTTCCTGGACTTTCAGTAAGCTCTTCTTTCTTGTTTGACTAAATCTGTATTATTTCAAAAATGCTAACTACGCCGCACTAATCTTTCGGGTTGCTTGACTCGGGTACAGGTGGAACTGAAAAGTTTATTAACCGAGCTTCTTGTTTCCCCATCACAAATATTTATTAGGATACAATTTAATTACTGATCACTTTGCCTGAAAGCTATATTAATGGAGCTCTGTATTAATGTGAACTAATGATGAAAAATCACCTGTCTCTATTATCCATTTAATAATTTGTCTCCATCATTTAAAGCAGTGCCTCACCACCTCTCACTTTCAGCCAATGTTACTGTATGCATACATAAAAAAAAGATATTTTACATAAAGTATTCAAAGTATTTACTGAGGTGCATCTGTTAGTATTTGTCAGCTGTGAACTTTAAAAGGTTAAACCTGAACTCGCTGCAAAGCTGTTGGTCCACATTTTTCATCTATAATAATTCATACATTTACAGCTTAGGAGCTCAAGTTATTTCCTCTAATCTGGGAGGAGAGTATTTAGCCACAGTTGAAGACTGAGGGTCACAGGAGGAGGAAAGCACCAACTTGGTTGTAGGACAGGTAGGAAAATACACCTTTTCAGGTAACAGGGGTAAAGTCTGAGCTTCTGTAGGGTAAAAAAACAACAAAAAAACAAACAAACCAAAATGATCTTTCTAATGGACCTCCAGATGATGCTGCTGGATGTCATTTACTTCATCCTGAGAAATTCTTTGCGGGTTATCTTGCCTCCATGCACCAAGCCCATTGATGGCGAGCTGGTGCTCATAACCGGATCAGGCAGTGGCCTGGGCCATCTCTTTGCTCTGGAATTCACCAAGCAAGGGGCAGAAGTGGTGCTGTGGGACATTAATAGCAATTCCAATGAGCAGACAGCCAAGCTGGTGCATGAGATGGGGGGAAAGGCGTACACCTACGCAGTGGACTTAACCAGCCGGGAAGATGTGTACCGCAACGCAGAGCTTATGAGAAAGGACCTTGGCCGGGACGTTACAATACTAGTGAACAATGCTGGAGTGGTGGCTGGGAAGCGCATCCTAGACTGTCCTGATGAGCTGATTGAGAGGACTATGAAAGTCAACTGTCATGCTCTGTTCTAGGTGAGAACTCAATGTTTAAAATCAAATGTATAGAAGACATTTCCCCAGTCACATCTGAAGCAATGAAGCTTCTTATTTGAGTGGTTTAACAGTCCAGATTTACTTCATCTTTCCAACTTTCTTGTTAGCTGGATATACTTGTAGATGCCAGTGTATCACAAAATTTTAGATGCTAAGCTTTGGGGCTTATCATAGCTTCTTTTCTTTTCTTTTTTCTAACTTGATTATCCAGAGCAATACTGTGTTTTTTATGAGTATGGTCAAAAGAAAATGTGTTCCTGTCTAAATATGCAACTATCATTGCAAACTACTGATCAGAAATCAATCAAGGTCACTAACCATGCACATCCAGAAGATAAATGCTGAAAGTTAATCAGCTGTGAAAATGCCAAACGCTGGAACAAAAGGCAGAATGGTTTAGCAGCACATCACAGACAATACGCATTACACAATCAAATCATAGCACATCTTTGGCCAGTAACTTTTACCGACTAAGAATCAGAGAGCTGGAATTCTTTCTTTTGGATTTCATACTGGATAATCTTTTTACAGTCGGCTGTACACAGAGCATGTTATTGAGGGACACTTGAAATGTAAAATTGCTTTGCGTCAAGAGCATTATCCCATTCACCCTATGGACTAGCAAGTTTGACGTCAATCCTCTTATTAACAAGGTGCTTGTGCAACGTAAGCTACACATAACCTACACATCGAACAGTATTTAAGTCACATTTAACAACACTGCACAGTTTGTTGCCTCATTCCATTTTGCTGCTATGACAATGCATGTTTGTCTGGTTGTTCCTATGTGTGGGCCTCAGACAGTGAAGGCTTTCCTCCCCCAAATGAAGGCCCTGAATCACGGACACATCGTGACCATTGCCAGCGTCCTCTGTCTCTTCAGCACAGCTTGTGTGGAGATGAGCCAATGCAGGAGAAATACCGCTACAATAAGTCTATATGAGAATATAACTAATAAGAATATGGCAGCTTTATTATTGTGTTTTACACTGTTCTCTCACAAAGTCCCAAAATCAAGTAACACATTAAAATGCATATAACGGCACTGGCAGTCAAAGCAGGGCTGGCAAATCACAAATAATGAATATTCAGCATCTTTAAAAGCAGCGTGAATAAGCTCTGATGGATAGATTTTCTTTGTGGTAGGATTACTGTGCCAGCAAGTTTGCTGCAGTGGGCTTCCATGAGTCTCTGGCCCACGAGCTGCTGTCTGAGGAGGTAGAAGGAGTGAAGACAACCCTTGTGTGTCCCTACATCGTGGACACGGGCATGTTTGAAGGCTGCAAGATAAGGTATGCCAACATAATAATCATATACAGTTAAGGTCCAAAAACTATGGTGAGTGAAACAATTTTCATAAATTTGGCTCTCTTTCATGAAACAGTGACGATGTGACAAGAGTGCAGACTCAACCTTAAATCAAGGCATTTAACTAAAACATTGCATTAACTGTTGAGGAATTACTGCCATTTTTATCCAGAGTCCCCTATTTTCTGTTAATTGGAAATATCACTGAAGACAACAAGGCTATTTTTCTGTAATTCTTTATTTCTTTTCCTTTTTTCCCATTAATTAGATGGTAAAAGGTCTAGCGTTGACTCTCGAGGTAGTATTTTGAATCTAGAAGCTATATATGTGAACAAGTAAAAGAGAAATTAAAAACAAAACAAAAATCCATCACAGGCCAACTCAACAGTTTGGTACACTCAGGAACATTAAAATAAGATAAAACACACACAGGTTTATTTTTTAGGTTTATCTCTATCCATCTATGTAGAAGACTACAGCAAAGAGAAAATATAGAGTTCCCTAGAAAGTATGAACAATTCATCACCCTCAGCAAGAGCTAAATTTTGATCTAATTATTAGTTACTGTTAATCTCAAAGCATGTCTGTGTACTGTCTTCATCCACTCACCCCCAACCGGCCGCGGCACTCGCTGATCCTGGTTCTGCTGGAGGTTTCTTCCTGTTAAAAGGGAGTTTTTACTTCCCATTGTTGCCAAAGCGCTTGCTCATAGGAGACCATATGATTGTTGGGGTTTTCCCTGTTTTCTTTGTATTACTGTAAGGTCTTTACCTTAGAATATAAAAGTAAAGGGTGTTGTGATTTGGTGCTATATAAATAAAACGGGACTCATTTGAACTGAAAATTGAATTGAACTGAGAATTTAATTGGTTATTAAAAATTAAAGGTCTGTATTTCAGTTGTAGCTTGCCATGTGAAAAATTATGAAAACTGTGTCACTGACAATCCTAACATGTTTACTCCTAACTCTAAATTTATTTTGAGTGTCATAGTTTAGACACAAACAAGGAGAGTTTAGTCTGTAGACCTGAATATACCTCACTCACATACACATACAGACTGATCATTCTTTGAGGGTCCATCATACAGGAAGTGCAGAATTATTAGGCAAATGAGTATTTTGTCCACATCATCCTCTTCATGCATGTTGTCTTACTCCAAGCTGTATAGGCTCGAAAGCCTACTACCAATTAAACATATTAGGTGATGTGCATCTCTGTAATGAGAAGGGGTGTGGTCTAATGACATCAACACCCTATATCAGGTGTGCATAATTATTAGGCAACGTCCTTTCTTTTGGCAAAATGGGTCAAAAGAAGGACTTGACAGGCTCAGAAAAGTCAAAAATAGTGAGATATCTTGCAGAGGGATGCAGCAGTCTCAAAATTGCAAAGCTTCTGAAGCGTGATCATCGAACAATCAAGCGTTTCATTCAAAATAGTCAACAGGGTCGCAAGAAGCGTGTGGAAAAACCAAGGCGCAAAATAACTGCCCATGAACTGAGAAAAGTCAAGCGTGCAGCTGCCAAGATGCCACTTGCCACCAGTTTGGCCATATTTCAGAGCTGCAACATCACTGGAGTGCCCAAAAGCACAAGGTGTGCAATACTCAGAGACATGGCCAAGGTAAGAAAGGCTGAAAGACGACCACCACTGAACAAGACACACAAGCTGAAACGTCAAGACTGGGCCAAGAAATATCTCAAGACTGGTTTTTCTAAGGTTTTATGGACTGATGAAATGAGAGTGAGTCTTGATGGGCCAGATGGATGGGTCCGTGGCTGGATTGGTAAAGGGCAGAGAGCTCCAGTCTGACTCAGACGCCAGCAAGGTGGAGGTGGAGTACTGGTTTGGGCTGGTATCATCAAAGATGAGCTTGTGGGGCCTTTTCGGGTCGAGGATGGAGTCAAGCTCAACTCCCAGTCCTACTGCCAGTTTCTGGAAGACACCTTCTTCAAGCAGTGGTACAGGAAGAAGTCTGCATCCTTCAAGAAAAACATGATTTTCATGCAGGACAATGCTCCATCACACGCGTCCAAGTACTCCACAGCGTGGCTGGCAAGAAAGGGTTTAACAGAAGAAAAACTAATGACATGGCCTCCTTGTTCACCTGATCTGAACCCCATTGAGAACCTGTGGTCCATCATCAAATGTGAGATTTACAAGGAGGGAAAACAGTACACCTCTCTGAACAGTGTCTGGGAGGCTGTGGTTGCTGCTGCACGCAATGTTGATGATGAACAGATCAAAACACTGACAGAATCCATGGATGGCAGGCTTTTGAGTGTCCTTGCAAAGAAAGGTGGCTATATTGGTCGCTGATTTGTTTTTGTTTTGTTTTTGAATGTCAGAAATGTATATTTGTGAATGTGGAGATGTTATATTGGTTTCACTGGTAAAAATAAATAATTGAAATGGGTATATATTTGTTTTTTGTTAAGTTGTCTAATAATTATGCACAGTAATAGTCACCTGCACACACAGATATCCCCCTAAAATAGCTAAAACTAAAAACAAACTAAAAACTACTTCCAAAAACATTCAGCTTTGATATTAATGAGTTTTTTGGGTTCATTGAGAACATGGTTGTTGTTCAATAATAAAATTATTCCTCAAAAATACAACTTGCCTAATAATTCTGCACTCCCTGTAGAAGGCTAAATCCAATTTTGCTCTTAAACGGACAAAAAAATGTCCTCAAATACTCAATGACACAACTATGAGTCTATTGCTAATGTTTCATGTTGCTTGATATTTTAAATGTTCCTTGATGTTAGGGAGGAAGTGGAACTGCTCCTGCCCCCTCTGGAGCCCCAGTATTGTGTTGAGCAGGCTATGAACGCTATCCTGGTAAACCAGCCATTAGTGTGTATCCCTCGCCTCACCTACCTGCCTGTTCTTTTCAGAGCGTGAGTCTCACAACCTTCACATTTTCCAGATACTAAATAAAGATGAATGCTTTTCGAAAATGTCCTTTTCTATCCATTTTCAACAGCTGATTACGGTATTTAAGCTTCTACTGTCTTTGTTCTTTTTCAGGTTGTTGCCATGGGAATCTAACGTGACCACTTATCGCTTCATGGGTTCTGACAAGTGCATGTACCCCTTTATTGAAACCACGAAAAAACAAGTGACAAATGGCTCTGTTGCAGTCGCCTAGTCATACATTTTTACACAAAGAAACAACTTTAGGAGTACAAATGTTAACAATACCTTCAAAGGTATTTCAAAGGGTCCACAATACATCAGACAGGACAAAAAAAAAAGAAAGAAAAAAATGTGGGTTTTGTGAACAACAGGCCAAATTGTCCATCTGCAGCCATGACTCAGTCAAATGGATATAATAAAACAGACTTTACATTTTCAGGCTGATCATTTGGAAGTCTGTACTGGATGACAACTCAGCCAAGTAGTCATCAGCCTCCAAGAAGATTTCAATAATGCTCATATGAAATGTAAAGTGCCCTTGAAATGTTTTCACCATAAATCTGTGAAATGCCCAAACAGTGATTAAATCCTACACTGATCCAAATGGGAAAGCTTCTTTAATAGCTGTTATGCAATCCTCTATACTCTGTTATATTCACATATAATAAAATGACCTAAAACAACACCTACAAATGCTGTTAGAACACAGCAAGCGACGCGTCTGGTGCATTGTTTTCCTGTAAAGATCATAAACTGTAAGCAAGAAAAAGTAAGTAACACTGCAAAAGGGGAATTTTATTAATCTTTCTCTATGTAGACCAAGAATAATAACTTTAATAATAATGTGTCTAGTATTTATGACGTATGACTTACATATAAAAATATGTAATCAGAATCAGAATTGTCAGAATAAGAACTGTCCCTTCTAGAAAAAAGATGCTTAGCTCCACTGACTGAATGCTAATATGGACTTTTGAGTGGAAAATTCTGGACAAACTGCACTTGCAGATCATGCATGTATGAGTGCACGTGTAGTTTACGTAGCAGAAGAAGGCTAAAAAGTATTGCTAATCTCACAAGACAGAAGTGTCACTTCTGTCTTGTGAGATTAGCAATACTAATCACAGTCACTGGACAAACATTCTCTAATTTTATGCAAGTGAACGAGTATGACTAACGATGAAACATTTCCTGCAGCACAATGTGGTGTTGTAAATGTCTCTGGTCATAATTCCCAGAATGAGCTCTTGTTTGTGCACTCAAGGAAGAACAACTGAAAAGTCTTGGATGAGAAGATTCAGATCATACACGTTTGTTTTTATGAAGCAAATATTTGGTTATAACGCAACAAACGATTGCGTACGATACTGTAAAACTAACCCTGAATTCAATTAGCAGAATCAATATTTATTCAGATATAGATTTACTGTAATGATACCTTCAACCACTGAATGGGACATTAAAGGTGCAATAAAAGCAATTTTAAGTATTTTCTATAAAAATGTTAGCAAGCTATAGCCATGTTTATTGTAACCTCAGTTTCCTGCTCATAGTGTCTTAGTCTTCTGTTGTCGTAGCCCATCTGCTTCAGTGCTCCATGTGCTGTGTATTCAGAGGTGTCTTTGACGCATGCAGAGCGATCCAGCGTTTTCAATGGAGCAAATGTTTCATCAGTCATCCAAGTGACTTCTTCAGTCTCAGCAGCGTACAGGTTGCCGAGAACTTATTTGCACAAGCTTAGTTTCTTGATTTGCATATTAACAATCATGAAACTAAGCCCATGGCTCATTGTTATGCAATGGTGCTAGTTTTGGTCATTATGCAAATGCACTGTTTATAAGGTTTGGGAAACCTGCAGTCAGCTGGGACTCAAGATGTCATTTGGATGAGTGATTAAACGCTCCTCTGACTGAAAACGCTCTGTTGTCATGAACAGAATCAACTTTCAGGCAATATGTTCAGACGTGATCATCTGCATGTGGTTATTTGAGTTACTTCCGCTGGCCTATCAGCTCCGAGAAGTCTGGCCATTTTCACCTGACCTCTGGTATCAAAAAGGCTTTTTCACCCAGAAAACTGCCCCTTACTGGATATTTTCTCTTTTTCAGTAAACAACTTGCTACGAAATAGTTATTTGCTGCAGATGATGTTGACAGTATCATAAACAGTTGAATATTGAGTCAATTTTATGTTCTACCTAAATAAACTGTCCAATCAGGGCATATTAGACAATATATACCCCCTTGATACCAGTTTATGAAATGTTCACTCCGTGCGTGCTTGCTGCAGGGGCTTTATTTACATTTTTTTAAACATCAAAAAAAATGAATCACCAAAATATGCAATCTGCCCAGAGATTCACAAGATTTAGCATATGTGAAGGATATTAAAGAGTTAGTATATCTGTAACAACTCTTAAATTGGCCAACATCAGTGCAAAATCATAATCGAGCACACCTCTATACATTACAAAGAAAGAGACAAAATGGCAAATCTTAGTTTTGTGCATGTAAGCACATTTAATTACCATGGGGAGCAGAAAGAGTAGGGAGAGTTTGACATAAGGGAGGAAAAGGGATTTTCAAGGAAACTGGTGCAACAGGGAAACATCCCTGCCACACACAGATTCGACAAGATCACATTACAACACGCTACATTTAGTCACAGATTCTTCCCAGCCCTACATGGTAATGTTGATAACACTTCACTTGTGGTTGTTGATATAAAGCACTCTAGGAAAATCAGAGGTTCGCCAGCTGCACCCTAGACAAAGATCTAAACCATATTGAGAATATTCTTTAATGAACTACCTCTGCAGGGGACAAAACGTAAAACACTTAAAAACAAGAGTTAGCAGTTCTCACAAAGAGTAAACAAGTTCTATGCAAAATAAAGAGTTCACAGTAAATCACTTCTTCCTTTTTCTCCTCCCCTTATCAAGCACCCCTCCTCCCAATTGATTGGCTAGGATGCAGCTACTTTTTTTTCCCTACAAAGCAACAGAAAAATAATGTGTACAATTAAACAACATCAAGGAGGATAGTCTATTTTTCCTATTAATCTTGTTTAACTGTGAACATTTTGTAACGGTGAATATGAACAGTGATGGTTTAGAGTCTACAGAGTCCAAAGTTTCCTGTAGCCTTCTAAATCTGACTAAGAACACAGTGTCTGAGTTTTCTCTAGTGCTTTTACAACCAAACCTCATAATCTAAACAGTGCCATCCAGGGTCTGTGCCAATGTGCTTGAGTTAGCCTGTTTGATGTGCAAGTCCCCTTCAATTTCTTGTTTGCCACACCTGCGGAAAATAAAAAATTATTAACTTAGCTGAGCTCTCACATAACACTCTTTTTTTTGTCTCCATACACAAGTGTTTATTGAAGTGGAATATATTCACTTCATTTTTAAAAATAACATGGAAGAATTTACATGTGACAATTCTGTTGTGTTTACAGAGCCCCGCATCATTTAACATCTAACAAGATGTGGCGTTTACTTCTTTCTACACCCCTTATAAGCTCAGTAACACAATAAAAGACAGAAACCTCTTTGTGACTTGCATTTGCTGCACAACTAGCAGTTGCGGCACCACTTTCGATCAGAGGGTATCGGCACAGGTTGCCTGATGAGAGGCAACCTGTCT
Organism: Astatotilapia calliptera; assembly: GCF_964374335.1. Lineage (NCBI taxonomy): Eukaryota > Metazoa > Chordata > Actinopteri > Cichliformes > Cichlidae > Astatotilapia > Astatotilapia calliptera. Next base: position 15,623,536 of record NC_137426.1, on the reverse strand, counting down.
CCAAAAATTTGTGGTGTGATTTTGACTGTGGTCACTCTCAGAGAGATGTATTATTTGTTATTTGTCACCAAAGCCTAATTTAAAAACATAGAAAGATTGCTAACATGTTGCAATCAGAGTCAGTCTGCACCGACTGGACTTAACTACTTGCCAGTTGGTGTATTCTGGTTATACTCTGATCTAAAAGCAAAGTTGCTGAGCGTCTATGTAAGTTTGCATTTAAATCCCCATCCAAGTTATTTCTGCATTTCTATTTCAAATTTATAAGGTTCGGGCTGAATATAGACAGTTAATGTCAATTTCTATGCATGTATAAAGGGATAGAGTTGCAAACATTTTCCATTTTCACCAATTTATCACAGTTAATATTGTATTATCACAGACAGATTGCACGTAATTGCCAGCTTGACCCTGTTCAACTGAAAACTGATCGCAGACTGACTCCATACTCACACACCAAAATTGCTTTGAAGACCGCAGCTGACTAACAAGTGGCTCAAACCTGGTCCTGGGTTTCAAACCAATCATTTCCAAGGTAACAAGGTCACAAGTTCATCACACATAATCTTTGGTTGCATCTCCAACCACTGTTTAGTGTCACTATTAGCATAAAAAAAGCATCAGACGTCCAGATTTTCTTCTTCTTTTTTTTTGAACCATCCCACACACACTCTTCCTCCTTGAACAATCTAAATACACGAACCCCAAGGATGTATTCTCGTGCCATCTCAAACTTCAACCTCACATCATCTACAATGCAACTCAACTTAATCAGAGAATCAGGTGTGTTATATTGTTAGTCCAATATGTAGATATAGGTAAAGTTCCCTTCTCTATAACACTACACCACCAAAACCTCTTTTCACTCTCATTTTTACTTTTCAGATCTAACAGACATCTATGCAAACTGACATCACTGTATGTGATTCATCAGATTTTGGACAGCTGCATTTGTCTGAAGGTTTTATTTAACTCTTTCCTGACTGGAACAAGAGAAAATGAGGTTTTTAAAGACGTAACAGCAATGAAAATGTAAATGTTTTACAAGTTGAAAGGCAGTGTTTCTCATAGCTTACCCAGAAACTGGTCCATTTCCTGTCCTTTCGTTTGACTGCTGGTCCAACTCTGAGAGCAACTTCAATATGTTCAGTGCAGCCTAAAAAAATAAGCAACAGTATGCGTTATCTGAGCTGTAACCTGAAAAGTATGAGTCTTGGAAGTCTTACTGTCTTGGAAGAAGCAACAAAAAGGAATGGGAGTGCATGAAGCAGCTGGCTTATACAGCCCCTATTTTGGAAACGGCTGGCCTAAAGCCTTTGTAATGTGTCATCATGACATTAACAGCAATCGTGTGCCTTTTGGTCACACTTGCACGACTCCACACAAGATTTATTCCAAATCCTCTTCATGGAAAGTTGCTGGGATAAAGTTAGGAATTATTAAACGTGTTTTTCTGTTAGTAGCAAGGGCTCGGGACTTGCACACTGAGAAAGAAACCCGTATTACCTTTGAAAGCTCCCTCTTCCACTCACGAAATAAATATTTAACAAATGATTATTATACATCAACAGCTGACTATACCCCCCATCACTGAAAATATATTTCCCTGATCACTATTGTGGCTCACTCACAAAGGGCGTCAATGAGTGTTAAATCTGTAGTTTCTGAAATAAATACTCACCATATCATGACAGGATTCTACATCTTTCCCAATCCCATGACTGATGAGCGGTGGCTGGGAGGAGCAGTTAATCAGTGACACAAACTCATTCTTATTGTTTTTGGGAAAATCCTTGTATTCCACCTGCAAGCAGATGATACATTTTAAATTATTTATACTAATTTGTACCATAAAAAACAATTTATACAATTCAAACTGAATAATTAAGCTCATGAAAGTCAAACCCATTGTTTACCTGTAGACCCTGCACAGATGCCAGATAGCCGAGCTGTTCCGAGGGCCTGGTTAGGGGGCCGTGGGGCAGTTGATTCATGTTATTTTTAGTCTTCAGGATAGTCTCTGCAGTCAGTGATGTCCCAGCATAAAGCAGCTCGTTGGCAATCATGGCAGTGATCGTGGTCTTGCCTGGGTTGGGTATACTTCGACTGTAGTCCTTGGCCTGGGATCCTTGGCAGGCCCCAACTGCTTGTGCCACCTCAGGCATCATGGGCAGGATCCCTGCAGGCAGCTGCTGGTGGCTCAGGTAAGGCAGGCGGAAGTCCTCCTCCTTGGAACCTTTTGAACAAAAGGCTCCAAGGTTAATGATTTTCTTCATGATTGTTAATAGTTTTTTATTTTCCCATCAAGTCTTACCCAGTGTCCCCTCCTCTACAGAACCAGGTTCGTAGAAGGTCACTTTGCGCCCATCACCTGGCTTTTTCACTGGGGTCTAAATATAACAACAATTTTACTATATAAATATAATATAAACATTGGCCACCTAACTTATTTATGAGACTTTCCTGAGAAGGTCTAAGCAGTACCTTTTCATCAGTTTTGAGTGCCGGTTTTGGGGGTTGAGGCTGAGGCACTTTATACCCCAAGAGCTCCAGCATTTTCTCTGCTGCGTTCCTCTTGGCCACCTTCTTGCTGGGTCCCATTCCCTCTGCAGACTGCCCACACACAGTAACCTGGACCAGAATAAACAGATGGAAAAGATGAACGAAATGAGAAATTAACAAGCGGAGACAGAGGAAAGCAGAGACAGATGTTGCATAAGTGCTGCTGCCAGCATGCCTCGGCTGCAGCTGACTCACCTGCATGACAAACTCCCTGCGCCGTGGCAGCCCTCTCTCTGTCACCATGCTATACTCCGGCTCCTTCTCCTTCTTGGCCTGCTGGATCTGAGCCAAGCGGCTGATGGGATTCATTCCCTGTCCATATTCTGGACTGGTCTGCAGCTGTTGGCACGACAGGTTAATGATTGCTTAAGGAAGCCGTTAGGTGTGTAATCACTATCCCAACTCTAGTATAAAACTTGCACTACCTTGATGATAGATTTGGTTTTCTTTTTGATGCGGGGCTGCGTCTTTTCTACACTGGGTATATGGGGTAGTCTCTTCAACTCTCCCAGCACAGCTGCTGCTGCTAGCTTCTTTGCAATCTTTTTACTTTTTCCCTCGCCCTCTCCTGTGAACTCGCCAACTGTAACACGCACTACAAAAGTCTTCATGTGTGGAGGGCCCTCTTCTTTTAAAACCTGAAAAGCAAAAGTGGAAACACCTGATGTAGGGGAGCATTTATTCTATTAAACTCAATAGATTATGGGCAGAAGGAACATGCAGTGGAGTACAAATTGGTGAATGACATAAATCCCCCCCTAAATGATAAATAAAATCCATTTAAACCTCAAAGCTGACAGGTAAGTTGCGTTTAAGTGCAATTTCAAAGACTTGACTGATTTCTGATTTGTTCAGGTTCTCCTCCTCGGGCTCTCCATTCACCTGTCAAAAAAGAGGACATGTTTTAAAAAAAAAACAAAACAAACAACAACGACAAAAAAAACCCAGAAGCAATAAATATCACAGATGCCGAGTGTGGGCTTCTTTCCTCACCACTGGCAACTGTTGCAGTATTGGCTCCTTCTGCAGTACTTTCAAGGCCTTGGCAGCAGCATCGTGTTTGGCTAACTGCCGCGTTCGTCCTTTCCCAAAAAACTGCTGGCCTCCAATAGAAAGCTCCACATGATATATCATTGGTCCCACAGGAGGAAATGGGTAGTAGTACCTGGATGACAATTGAAGTTAAATACAACCCATTTCCCCCCCATTTCCTCAAAAAAGAGAGAGAGACAATAAGATTTCTGCTCAGATTTCTAAATGATGCAAACTCACTGTTGCATAGAGCGCTGGTAAGGCCCTGGAGCCCGCACATTGTAGTTGAAGTTTGGTGGTCTCATCCCCGTATATGCGTCGATGGGTTTATAGAGAGGCTTTTTACCAAGTTTGATGCATAGTGCACTCAGCTCTGTAATATGCGTCATGCCATCTGCTTTGAGATAAACAAAAAAAACCAAAAATGAATTCACTGCTTCTATTTTACAAGGTGTTAGCAACAATTAGAAAAGAGAATACAATAAAACCAGTGGGAAGAGCGTACCTTGGTGCTTTCCTGTGCTGCGGGGTGTCCTCACAGTGGGTTTAGGGAGTGTAGTCTCAGCGAGGGCTGATGCAGCAGCGGAATGCTGAGCTTTCTTGATACTGGTCCCCTCTGCCTCCCAATGCTGATCTCCCAGCGTGAGCCTCACTGAGAAAATCTAAAATTGATTCTCCATCATTAGCACAAAGTTGCAGCAGAACAGGACAACCGTAATAATAAAATGATGTGAGCAACTCGTACCTTTGAGTGAGCTGGCCCTTGCTCACAAAGCAGCTTATATTCAGGTTGAATCTTGTTAAAACGGGCTAACTCATTCACCAAACACATAGGGGTCTTCTCTTTAGGGTTTGCCATGTTAGATACTGTTTATGGAAAAGAAAGATCCAAAATTCTCTTTATAACTATCTACAGGAACCATCATAAAGTCTCACAATCTCATACACATACTATCTGGCAAAAGCATTCCAGGTTCTAACAAATTTTTTAACAAAACATTGCAATAAAAGGGGTGTGAGATGCATAATGTGATCATAAAAACTAAACAATAAATCCCAAACTAATTAATTTAAATGCCATCACCGATAAGTAAGCTTTTTGACCAAACAAAATCAGAAAACCTACCTGTGGTGCTATTGTAGGGAGTGGCTGACCCTGCGGGGAGAGCGGAGCTCCTGATGGGCTGGCTGGCGCTCTCTGACGGTAGGGTGCCTGAGGCACAAGGGATGCTGTAGCTAGGCTGTGGCTGCAGGGGGGCAGAAGCAGCGGGCATGGGGCTAGCTGGACACTGAAACTGGAGCTGAGACATCCTCGCTGCTATAGCTAAGTTAACAGTAAGATGAGGTCAAGAATATAAATTTACAGTGGGGGAGGACTGCTGATTGAGGTGATCTGAATGTAGGGTCTACCTGGAAAAAGAGGACATAAGTTTTCAAATAATAAATAACTAGAATATAAGAAAATCTTCATTTTGAAAAAATAAAGCAGCATCAAAACCTTCACAAGAGCAGAAATCCTAGAAGTCAAAGATAAAAGGTGTCAATTGCAGGACTGTTAAACAAAGACTTAAACACCTGAACAATTTACTTACAAGTGCAACAAAAACAGATAAGGGAACCAAGAGTAGCACCGTCCAGCAGTCAATCAGCACTGCTGTACACTAAGCTTAAGTCAACCTAATATTATCAGCTACACTAAAAAAGTAAACAGCACTATGTGAATTTACTATTTATTTTTCTGCATTTTGAAGTTGCCAAAAACAAAATGTTCTTTCTAGCACATTCAATCAGTCAGGAATGCAATGAAGAAAGCCTGGCTTTTTTACAAAACAATTTTTCTTTTTATTCAAGATGTAGAAGAATGTGTTTTCTTTTGATTCAAACTAATGTTTCAATACAGTCCACAGATCTCAAATGTAATGGTAGTGCATTCCATAGTTTGAAGCTGCAACTTTGAAAGCACAGTCTCTCTTTTTTTTAGTCTGGCAATAGGTGTCGAGCAGAAAGACTTGAATTATCTGCACGTTATATAAGGACGAAAGAGTTCACGAATGTAAGCAGGCATTTGATAATGCACATCTCTGAAAGTGATCGCCAAGATTAAAAAAGCAGGATCGCACAAGACTATTAATACTTTCCCCATAAAGACATCATTTGAAAACTTTCCCTGTACCATTAATGACAAGTTTTGAATCTCTGTATATATCAATAAAGATGTGATCTTGGGGCCTTAAGAATAGTTTCGGTAGCTGCCCAGGTAGAGACCACCTGCACCGACTTCTGCCAAACACGCACAGTCATTTTGTTCCATAAGTACGCCTGAAATATGACACAAACTGCTCAGTTCAGAAGAGCTTCAATGGTTACTTCCAGTAATAACTAAAATGTAATCAGCAGCCATGCAGTGCTTTGTGGCATCATTAAAGTCATGAAGGATAGATATTTTTGGAACATTGTGAGGTGAAGAAAAAGAAATTTACAATCAAATATCATCTGCATAACAATATGAAACCCATTTAAGGTGGTTTAAGGGTATAAATACATTTCATTGTAAGTAACAGACATTTGACAGCATAGCATGAAAAAAAAAAATCACTCTGGTAGTTAAATACAAATTTTGTGTTCATTTGAGCACTACAGACAATTTGCCAATTTAAAGAAAAGCAGGACAGAAACAGTAATATGTGTTGGTCCCAGCACAGGTCACCCAGTTTGTCTATACTGGGGAGATAACTTTATCAATCAGCCTATAAGAACAGTGTTGTGCCCAAAACGGATTAACAGCCTTTGCCAAAAAGCGATTGGCTGTATTTAAACTGCTAAAAATAACTTGTTGGCCTATACTGTGTAAAACATATGTCAAATGTATCCCTCATGAATGATATCAAGTTATCTTGAGCCACAAACAACATTCCTATCACATGGTAGAATCAGTTTATGGCTATTATATATCCATTTTTAACAAGTTAAAAAGTTTCATTGACAAAACAAAAATGGCTTTTTAAGAGTAATCTGGCCAAGAGGACACCAGAAACTTCAAGAAATATAAAAATAGTTATTTAAAGGTATTTTAAATGGCCAAAAAGGACTGGAAACATGGGAAACAAAAACGCATGGAATCACTGGAAATCACTTTTTGTGCCAAAAAGTGATAATCTGCCAAGTGACCAAGGGAACACTGTAGCCATATAGTGCCTATAATAATACAGCACAGTAATGTTTATTAACAGCATTTTCGCTGCCTTGATCTCACAGTAAGGATGCTGCTGATAAAAACTCAAATCACTTTTTGTTCTCATTCAAACCACAGCTGGGAGGGTCCGTGCTGTCAAAGGGGCCCTGGGAGCCTTCACTAACTGTGATAGAGCAGAACCACCATTTACATGCAACGACTGTAACCTGCATCTCATGCTAAGCATGGTTAAATACAAAAATAATACTAATAATAACTAATTTGTTTAAGAAAAAATGTTTACTATTAGCTCGATTTACAACACGAAAAACTGAGGCTAGGTGGTTAGCTGATACAGCCGCTTGCAAACAACCACGATTACTAACTGGTAGGCTTTCTGGACCTGTATATTCGTCAATGATTTGACTAGCTGTGAGCAGCACAAGCTACTGGCAGATAATTCCTAATTAAAATCAGGCCGCCGGGTGGATGTACAAGCTTTACAGGGGAAACATGCTCGCTAACTAGCATATTCGCTACGAAAGGCAGGGGTGGACATGATAGGACAATCTTTGCAAAAAAACAAGACTCGTTGCTGAACAGGTGCTGAGAACAGCAAGACAACGCCCACAACTCACTGACAACAGCACTTGACATGTGTTTATTAAATTAATACATCAGAAAAAAGGGGAGGAAACATCTTGTGTTTAATTCAAAGCGAGTCTGGGAGCACCCGGTGTCACCGCTAGCTAGCTAACGCCGACAAAGTCTGAGCACAAAGTAAAGCTCACCTCGTCGCTCCTTCTGTGCGGTTTTTAGTTACTCCATATGACACGCTGATTTACGGTCGTTTGCTTTTGTTAATGGCCAGTTTGGAGAATCACAGTGCGTTATTTTGATATCGAAATGCGAGCGGTGAGGAGGTGGACATTGGGAAGACAGGGCAAACACTAAAGAGAATGGCACTATCTCGCTTCACTCTGCAGGAAGTGACATCGACTAGGAGGAAGTACTTCCACGATCTCAAATATTATCATTCAGGACCGAGAGGCTTGTGAAGCACAAAGGAGTAAAACAAACATGTTGAGGTCAATCACATTTAAAAAAAAACCAAAACAAACACCATCAACAAAAAGAGGACACAGTCTATTTGGGGTATTGACAAATTTATTTGCACCAATAAGCCAAAAATCACAGGTTTAGCAGAACTATTCATCCAAATGGTATAAAAAAAAATGAAATGCAGCACACAATTAACTGTTAGCTAATAAATATAAAATTGCTCATGATTCACTATAAAATATTACTTCTAGGGTCTACAAGCTAAACTCTGTGACTTGAGGATAAGAGCAGTGACTGAGCAGAGCGGTCTGTAAGTTCAACAGGTTACAGGTTGTGAGCCTGACAGATGTTCAGAGAGTCTCTTAACATCAGGTCACGCAGACGCCACAGTGCATCCACCATGGTGGTGTGGGCTCCTTTGCTCTTCAGCCAGTGAGCTGGCAGCCGACTCTCTTGTTCTTTGGTCAGGTGAGAATCTCGCCTTTGCGCTGTTAATGGAAACGCATATTTCTCCTTAAGTGTGATTATTCAAAAGGCAAATAATGTTCACTATTGCCTTTGAAAGCAAACAAAAACAAAGATATGCACACACTCAAACTGGTAAACATGCTGGGAAATGACAATTTGGGCTTAATGCAAAAATTAAGGCAACACAGTCAACATTTTAGAAATATATTCCTATCATGTAAGGCCAGCATCACATATGGGGGGAAAAAAGTATTGTGTAAGCTCCTGCTTGAATGCCTCAGAGCTAATTAGGCTGATTGGAAGGAGGTCAGCAACATGACTGGCTCTAAAATAAGCTCCCCATAGAGGTCAAATCTTTGAAAGGTGGAACAATTCATAATATCATCAATGTAAAATGTAAAAAAAAAAAAAAAGGATTTGTGGATTTCATCATCTACAGTGCATCAGAAGCTATCATTTAGCTATTTCCCCTAAATGTACCCATGAAAGGGTTGATACTGGTAGCATGTAATCATTTACAATTACTGATAAGCAGAAATATCACTTATCAGTAAATAGCACTGGAGAGTAGCTGATTTTTTTTTCTTGGTTGAAAGAACTTTATAAAAGTTATACTATAGTAAAAATATGAATAGGTTAAACATACAATACAAAATGAAAGCATTTGTATGAGAGTATTAACATATTAAAAGTGTGCCATTTAAGTGTGTTGGTCAATAAGACAGGAAAAAAAACTGCTCGGTTAATTAAATGTTGCCCATTTGAACCCATATGAAGGAAAGCTGGCAGCAATGTAGGACTGAGAGAAGTTACCATACTTATAATCACAACTCTTCTCATTAAGACATGACTGAGTCTGATAATTATAATTGAACTTTTAATTTAAATATTGTTTTTACTGCGTGTCTTTCCCCACTCTCTCTCCCCTCTTGATTTCATACATGTTGACCTCTAATCAGGAACCTAACCTAAGTTACCATGGCGCTCTACCCCGGTAGGAGGTGATCCACCTTCGTTGCACTGAAAACCCAGTGTCAACCCTCAAGTTTCTCAGACAAGCCGAAATCCTGCTTTGTATTACAGGAATCTGGTCCTCTCAGTTTTCCAACCTCTTACAGAGGGGTGTTATTATGTTGCTTTAATTTTTGTGACAATGACTTAGACATAATTTTAACATAAGAAAAAAAAAAAACTTCAGAGCAAAATGCAGTCTTTACAGTTGTTGCAATAACTCTTCAGAGCTTAAAAATACAAAAATGTTAAAAAAAAAAAAAAAAAAAAAAAGACAAAGCAACTGAAAAAAAAAAAAAGCAGTGATGGAGAGTTTTCTAGAAATAAAAGTAAAAACAAAGAACCTACCTTTGAGTGCTTGGTCCCACTTGCTAACAGTGCTGGAGTCTGAATTTAAGCCCTCTATGTACTTCAGGTAGGCCTCTGAGTGAAGCACTCTCTGAGTCTTTGGTGGTGGAGCCACAAACATGGGAGTGGTGGGCTGCAAATGTGAGGGTTGGCCTAACTGTCCTTGTCCAGGGTAGGGTGGAGGAGCATGCTGTCCTGGGCTAAACATCCCAGGCTAAGGTCACACAATGACAACATTTTGTTAGTATGTAGATGATACATAGAATGCATAATTTAAATTATCATTTTGATTATCATTATTTGCAAACAAAAAAAAAAAAAAAAAAATAGGCCTATATATACACTTGCTAGTAAAACTGAAGCAGGTGATGTCTGATTATGCAGGAAACAAAACAAAATCCATATTTTCTTGAACAGTTAAAAACACCAATATAAACTATATAGAAATATGAAATAACACCTATACAGCCAGGGTTTTTCTGCACTCAGGCTCACCTGCTGAATAAAGTTTCCTTGTGCAGGACTTCCCGCCATGCCATTCATACCAGTGCCCATCATCCCTGTTGTAAATGAAAATATTTAGCTTGTGTGCATTTTGTAACTGTGGTAAACTCTTGTTTTTGTTCATTTTATGTTAAGCTTTATAATGACTCATGGAAATGTTAGTTTTTTTAACTACCAGTTGAACGTTAGTGGTTTGGTATCAGTTTTGCATGCATTCCATGTGTGAATTTCATATATTTGTTTGTATATTTTAAGTGTGAAATGTGAGAGCACTTTAGAAGAGACTGCTTTGACTGCTCAGTGTGTAGATCAGGCTTTGCAGCCTGTGGACCAGGTAAACCCCCTCCAGCAGGAGAGACACGACTGGATGTGACTGAGCAGGTGCGGCTAGGACAGTGGCCCTTACCCTGATGAGGCATGCCAGGGTACCCGGGCATACCTTGCTGGAGATGGTGAGGAGGCAGGTGAGGACCCCCTGTAGGGTGAGGTGGCATTGGGGCCACACTCAGCAAACCCTCATGGGGGCCCTGCATTGGCATGTAAGGTGGACCGTAAGCTCCCATCATGCCTTTGGGAAAAGTGTGAGGAGAGGACAACATATCCATGCATAAGTGACATGCAGCTGACACCAAAATAACATGCACTACTACTGCACACAGTGGCCCCTTTCACACAAGTACCTTAAACCACAAGGGCTGTTAATTTAAAAGTTTTCGCATGTCTGCAGACTTTCTACCATTCATGCAACTACATTTTTTCCTCATTTGTGAGCTCCAAACGGCAAAGATGACCGTATGGGAGATAAAATTCCACCACTGTGTGAAATGTTGTTGTTAGCATGGGAATTCCTGAGATAAGATCACAGTGACCTTAGACCACTGAAATCTAGTCAGCTCATTCTTGCACTGATTACATTTCCAAAAAAAGAAATGTTGGCCTCCAGCCACACATGGTCATCGGCAAAGATAAATAGACACAGTTGATGGTTGATATTGAAGGTTTCGTGTGAAAGGGGCAGACAATACATATGGGTTTGAGAATGTTAGCAAAACAAGCATGAATGGGAAATGAAATATTAACAAAAGGCATTCATAGTTAAAAAAAATAATATTCATGCAATTCACGTCATGCAATATAAAATATGAAGGTTGATGACAAAACTACAAACAAATAGCAGCAAATAAAGAGGAAAAACTGCAATAACAACATCGTTTTGAGATAAACTTCTTTTCAAGTGTTAGAAAATTACAGGATTACTGTCTTTAATTCAGTCCAGCCTCATTTTTCCTGCTGTCAAACACTCGTGCTGTCTCTGAGAGGGGTTACCTGACACAGGTGTCATGGTCTGGTTTATCATTCCCATAGTGCTAGGCGAAGGTACCACCCCCATCAGTGCCCCTACAGGGGTACCTGCTCTTGGGGAAGCTTGCTTCTGAGGTGGCCTCTCACGCTCTTGCTGTTCCACTATTTTGGCTGCACGCTCTGAAACATCCAAAGATGTGATTTTATTTTTTTTTGGTTTTGCTAGCACAAGTTCAAATAGATTCATATTTGTATTCATTTAATTATTTTATCTGACCTTCATACTCTGCCTTCTTGGAAGCTTCGAGGTTCCTCCACTCGGTGCCTACCAGTCGACTCAGCTCCCCGAAGGAAAAGTCTGGGTGACGAGCTTTTATCACTGCTCTCATTTCACTGCTGAAGAGGATATAACCACTCATGTTGATCTTTCTCTTGGCCCCTTCCTTCTTTGACAAGCCTTTAACCTTAGGAGTGGTCTAAATGGAAAAGCAAAGACACAAGTTTATATATATAAAAAAAAACATCAACATTTTCAAACAAGGAACAGATGGTTTAAAAAAATTAGACCTGCGAGGGTGTGTATGGCATGACATCCATGTCGTTTGTAAGTGGGGTTTGCATCTGAGGCAAAGAAGGTGTCTCTGGAGCTTCCTCATCCTCATCCATGTCTTCCATGTCATCATCTGCATCCTCCATATCTGCCAGTTTAACCTCAAGCTCATCTATCTTCTTGTCCAAAATTGGTGATGCTTCCTTCTGTGGCACTATTAATTTTCTACATGGAATAAAATAAGCAGACATCATAGCACCTCAGTGCTAATCGTTAAATTTAAATCAGAATCATAGAGAGCATAAAAGATGGCTGTGGCTTCAGGTCTGAAAAGAGAAGCCCATGTGCCTCAAAGCTAACGTTCTACTCAATTCCCAGCAGGGGGCAACTTCACCAGTGCAGTTTCAGGTCATCCTGAGTAAAACATAAAGTCCATTATGATCGTTATTCGTGTCAGAAACGAGAATCAGCCAATGAGATCAGACCGCCCCTCACTCATCAGCTCCAGTTTTACAAGAACAGCTTTACTGAATGGGGCAAAATAGAGTAAGTTCAATCCCCACACAGTGCTCAGAGGTTTGGTTAGTTTTAAAGTTGATCCAAAAGGTTGGACTGTTTTCTAACTATAGGTGTAGTCAGTTAATTTCAATATCAAGCACAAAAAAAAGCTTATTGGCAACTTCCTGTTGGCTACATCCATCCTTTATACCATCTATGATCCTAATAAGTGCTCTGTTTAACCAACAGACCTGAAGTAGAAGATCTCATCCTCGACCACTTTGGAAGAGTACGAGAAGCGTTTCAGACCCTTGAACTTTTTCATCATCTTCTCACTCTCAATGTAACGGCTCTCGCACAGCAGTACATCGTCTTCTGAAAGCTCGGTGGGTCTGCATGACAGGTAGTCCTTAAAGGAAGACACTACACATTTGCCTGGAGAGCAGACAGGCAGAATAAAAGATTAGAAAAGACTGCTGATGAAAAACTTGTTCTGAGGTGACTCAAATGTTTAAAATTATAGCTTTAATGTTCATTTAAACATTAATACACGAAATGGCCTTCTGGGAAATGCACTTTTGTCTGTCTTATCTAAACCTATTTCTCAAGTCCATTTAACCAATTTGTTTTCTGCTAGAAAAACAAAATTATTTTTTTCTTTAGTGCACAATTCATTTAAATGCATTACACGAGGAGTAAATGAGCTGACTCAAGAAATCTTTGGTAAGTTTTCAAAATCATACCTATGACACAAGTCATGGGCAGCGTCTCCTCCAAATGACTCAGAAACACCTCCCTCTTGTAAAACATCTTCGTGGGCTCGTGCTCCGTTTCCTCAGGGTGAATGAAGATGGGTCCAAAGAAGAATGTAGTTCCATTCTGTAGCCACAGCTTCTCTATCCTATAGCCCAGCACAGGAAGTCATGTTACTAACAGCTAATAACTCCATCTTATCTAAACACCCCCAATCAACACATAAGGCCCTATTTCAAAAGGTGTCAATGTAGCATAATATATGTCAACCAACCTGGCAACCCTAGGTTTTGATAATCCATGAGACTGAATGTAAACACAGTCTCCCACTTTAAACCACATGTTTTTGTAGCATAACTGTTCATAGTACTGGCAGCCGGGCTCAGCTCCACTCATCTCCGTAGGGACATCCTCTCTCTCCTAAACAAACACAGACAGAGGATTCAGGTGTTTATTATATGGAAAACAATCAACAGGCTCCTTATCAGTGTGCTAATAGTTTATGAGTTCATGCTTTCAAATTAACGCCAACTGTTTCGTTTTTTTGGAGTAGTGAACATAGGGCGGGGCGGGTAAAGCTGGGCTGGCTTCCTCCGAGGACTAAGTTTTTATATCTATTATCCGTTATTATTATTATATATAATAATAACGGATTGCATTTATATAGTGCCTTTCGAGACCCTCAAAGCACTTAACAATTCCACTATTCATTCACTCTCACATTCACACAATGGTGGAGGGAAGCTACAGTTGTAGCCACAGCTGCCTTGGAGCAGACTGACAGAAGCAAGGCTGCCATATCGCTCCATCGGCCATCGGTGTCTTGCCCAAGGACACAACGACCAAGATAGACAGAGCTGGGGATCGAACCGGCAACCTTCTGGTTACAAGATGAGCTTCCCAACCCCCTGAACCACGGTCACCCTGATAAATATATCTATATAGATATATTTGAAATATATCTATATAGATATATCTATAGAGATATATCTCTATAGATATATATTCTTCTAAAAGCAACATTATATATGTTCAAAGCCTAGAATATACAATCTCACCTTACCTTCTCTACAAAGCCATTGACTGTATATGCCACCGGTTTTTCCTGGTCAGGCTTCACAAACATTGAGGCTACACGAACAACAGGAAGAGGCGCCTCCCGAGGGACTAATTTAAAGGAACTCTCCGGCATGGCCCAAATCTTGATCTTTTTGAAAAACTTGTTCCTGGCAGTGTAGCGGGATTCACACACATAAACGTCCTCAGGTCTGAAGCCCTCGGGTTGCATTCTGAAATAATCCTACAGAAAGATTCGTAATTAGACAATGGACTTTTGGCGGCTTAAATTAAACCATTTTCAATATGTGGTTCACTTTCTCACCTTCACAAAAATGACCACACATTTGCCCAAAACCTTACTGATGGACACTTTGTTGTAGTAGTCACTCTTGAAGACTTCTTTTTCCAGAAACTTGCGTGTGGCCAAGTGAAAGGTTTCACTGGGTCTGTAGAACCAGCAGCCATAGAGCCACTTCTCACCTGCATATATAAAACACAATCTATTTTTAGCAAAATATACTGACTAAATGGAAACAAAATCAAGATGTTGAATCAGCTAACTTGCAGAAACAGAAGTATTTAAAATCATGATGTAATTCTATAATTCTTCCTATAATTTTCAAGTTAGGCTACCTGCTTCATCCTCCCAAAGACGTTCTATACAGACAATGTGGGGCTGGAGGTTTGGTTCTGACGGCTCCACATAGACGAAGTCCCCCACGTGGTAGGTACTGTTTTCAAATCTGCAGTCTTGACTGTACACATGCTCTGGCTTTGACTGCCACGCCTCTCCCGCCAGGTCCTCGGGCTTCTCGTCTTCTTATGGTGAGAAACATGTCATGATTCAATGCCACAACCACATTTAATATTCTTCACACCTCCTGCATGTCTTCTATAAGTTTACACACCTTGGTTTTCATCCTCATCCTTCTTTTGTTTGTCCTCTTCAATCTCTTTGGGAATTTTCTCCCTCTTTTCCTGGTCTACGTCACTGTGGAGGTGTTTTAACGTGTAGTTGAGTGCAACGGACAGTAAAATCTCGCCATTCTTGCACAGCTCATCCCTGATTTTGATGAAAAACTGTTGTAGCTCCACTGCATCCTCAAATATCTCAGAGTCAGTCCTGTCAACATGAAAAACATTCATCATAAGAAAACACTGGCACACATTTGAGTTGTATCACCTAGTGTAGCAAAGCAAGTAAAAACAGGACTCATTTATTAGGAAGAGCCACATATTTAACAATAAACATTGATTTGCTTACAATAAAATTGATTACATTTAATGCATATACATTTTTTTTATTTCTCCTGAAGAGCAGCACACAAACAAAATGTTTGATCTTTACAAAATGGAAAATATAACAAAGGCAATGTTTCAAGGTAAAAATGTTCTAACCACTTAGCATTGTCAGACATTTATTTATGTTGTGAACACCCATTTTCATTTGCCATTTCTCTGGTTTTTGAAGCCTTGGTGAACCGCTCAAAGCAAATGCACTTTACTTTAATGGATAAACAATTAAAGAAAAAAAAAAAATACACCAAGCTCATAATAATTTCCCATACCTGTGTAACCTTCTTGCCTTCTCTAGCACTTCAAACGTGTGTTCCTGGAAGACATCGAGTCTCCTGTAGCGACCGCGCTCCACATTCATTCTGATGACATCAAAATTAAGCGGCGGCTTTTCAGGGGCAGCTGGATCAACAGCAGGAATCTCAGCCAGTGAGTCACTATAGCAGCGACCCTCTTCATCCTGGTGACCCATCACGGATACAAACAGGTTCCTGATCAGTTCTCGCACCAGAAGACCCACAGCTGGAGGGCCAAACTCCTCCCCTCCCTCTTGCTGTTTCCGTGTCTCCAACAACACTCGGTGCAACACTAAAGCATCCCGATAAATCAGAGACTCAGGCTCGTTGTATATGCAGGCATTATTGAACATCAAAGCAAAGTCCTCCACCAGGGCGTCGACATCTTGGTAACGGCCTGCAGCCATGTGGCTTCGCACACGTTCCATGTCGATTGGTCTCTTGATTGTAGCGTAGTAGTCAGGCAACTCGGCACGAGAGGGTAGACGGAGGAAGATTGTGCTTAGGCGCCGACCTCGGCGGTCAGTGAAGTTTCGCACAGCATCATACAGCTCATTTAACCTCTGCTGAAGAGGGGTGAGGTATTTGGACTTCTTTGGAGAAACACCACTCTTTCCTTATCATAAAAAATGTATGTTAGTTTTAAAAAGCTTTTAAAAGAAGAAAAAAAATGTGAAACAGAAGCTAAAAAGAGCCAGAAAACAAAAGAGCAATACAGCTCAAACTGTCCGAAATACTTAAAAATGCCTTTCTTGTTCTTTTTTTTTAAGTTGATTTTTGAACATTTTTGCGCTATTAGATAGTCACAGCAGATACAGACAAGATGCAGGAGAATAATATGCAGCTACAGTCCGACTGGCTGGGAAATGAAACAACTCGTTACTAATGGCATTTGTTCACATACTGTGCAAGTCCAACCACTAAGCCATGTAACTTTCCAGCCAGCCCTGATTTCCACAGCTGCTGTTTTAAGCGAGACAGGCAGCGCTTTGGCTGATAATAATTTAAGAGGAACAACTATATAGTAGGTTTAGTAGGTTACACCCCCCCCCCCCAAAAAAAGTGCAAAGAAGTAGTTCAACAAATTAATTAATTTTTGAAAATTAAAGACTAACCAATTAGTGAAAAACGGGTCAAGGACACACAGACCTCAGTGTTATTACATGGTAATATTTTACAAGTGCAGAAGTATTTTCAACCAACATGCACAAGCATTCCCACTTACTTAGTTTCAGTTTGGGAGATCCCACATCCTCCTCCTCAGGTGGAGGACCCATCTCCTTGCGCTTATCTTTCAGTATCTTTTCCAAAATGTCAGCATCATTATATACCTACATAAACCAGAAATTGGGGAGTCAGAAGACTTAAAATCGTTATAAATTTGACTATAAGAAAAATTTAAGTTTTATCACAGAAGGAGTCAAAGTCCCAACCTGAGATCCCTCTTCGTTGTAATGCCGGGCATTGCGGAACATTAGCTTCATGTCTTCCATCAGAGCTTCCTCTGTGGCATAGCGCTCATTGCGAATGTTATGTTCAATTGTTTTCAGGTCCATCGGTTCAAGGATGACGTTATAGTAGTCAGGGTAATCCTTCTTGGATGGTTTAACCATAAAGAGATCACACAGACGTCGATTTGTGCCTGCCTCCCTGGCCTCGGTCACGGCAGCATAAAAGGCTTTCATTCGGTTCTTTTTCACATTTTTTTTGTGGCTGGACAAAAATTAAAAATAGATAAAAGTATGACAACACTGAGACATTGAGAAAACATAAACAAATTATAAACAACGTTTGCAATTTTAATACTTTATATTTCAAAAGCATTAGTATCAATAGAAATAATAATACCTTTTTCTCTTAACGCTCCCTGCATCAGAAGACAGAATGCTGTCCCCATCTTCGTCATCTCTCCTTAGAAGTTCCCTCTTTTTTGCCTACACAGAACAGGCAGATGGGTACATTGCCTTGCCTATTATTATCCATTATCTACAGTCTGCTTCAAATATTGTGCTTTTATAATGTGCTCTTTGACTTTTAAATGTACAGGTAAAACTGTTTTAAGCACAACCTGACAGAATGATTGACAAGGTGCTACCTGCATGATCTGCTGAAGCCTGAAAGCCCGTTTATAGATGCTTGAGTTAGGCATGTTGTAGCGCTTTGCATTCTCAAACATCAGATTGAGGTCAGCCTCAATTTGTTCCACGCTTTCATACTCGCCATTCTTCATCTTTGCCCTAAGAAGGAGAAAGAAAAAACTTTTTTTAAACTCCCCCCAGGAATGTAATTTGGTGGGAAAAGGGTTCATTTTTAAATACCATATGGTATGAATATCTGGTTCTTGCCTGATTTGCTGGAGAGAAGTGGGTTGTTTTATCTGCTGATAATAGTCAGGGTATTCCCTGCGAGAGGGCAGCTGCTGAAAGGGTTCAGAGAACATCTGGCCCTGGTTATTTCTGGCACCCCTCACAGCTTCGTACAGTTGGAAGATTGGGTTGCTCATCTCCATACTTGAACTCTGACTCTCAGCTTCTGACTCTCCCTCATCATAGCATACAGAACCTGCAAACATCGACAACACAAAGTGTTACTTTTTTCTGCACAGCCACAAAGTAAATTTGTCTGCTACATGAATTGATAAGAATTACCTGAGAGCACAGGATCGTCCTCACTCTCAGAGCCATACTGTAGAGCTACGCTGACACCAGAAATTCGATCTCCCTGACCAGACCTGCGATTTCTAAATAGTAACACAAGATACACAATTCACCATATATATCTTAAAGGTATGAGATTTTTCTGTTGGTATAACAAGCATATTTAATTTGACACAAAGACAACGCTAAGAGCAATGTTATACTGTTGTTTAATACCTGATACGAAGACTAGATTTAGTAGGTTCTGCGTGCTCAAGCTCTGTCTTACGTTGGATGAAGACTTTCTTTATGGTGTTGGCGTCCTATAGAATAAAAGAGCAATTGTTAATATTCAGAGTATTAAAACTCATAAAGAAGAAAACTGAGAAAAGGACTTTTACCTTAAAAACCTGAGATCCTGGCTCATTGTAAGTTTTAGCATTTTTGGTCATCAGTTCAACATCCTTGGCCATAGCATTGACATTTTTATAGTATCCAATCTATGCAAATTAAATTACATTTTGATGGTTAGAAATGCAACACACTGAAGCTGTAAAATTAACAAATGGTTAAAGGTCAGGAAGCAAAATGACTACCTGTATTCTTTGAGCGATTGTTCTCAGATCTATCGGCTCCTTTATAATGGCATAGTAGTCTGGGTAATGCTAAAAAAGAAAGAACAATTCTATAACGGACTGGAGTTGGTACACAAAACCACAAACACAGGAAAACAACTGGACTTTACACTCCTAAAGTGGCTTGAATAAAAAAAACCTATATGTAAGAAAATCGCAAAGTGAAGCTTTGTTCAACCTGTCTTATATTATTATGCTTTGTGTGAAGAACAGTTAATCAATTTCAAGTGCAACTTACCACTTTGGAAGGCAATTTCTGGAACAGTTCACTGACCAGACGCCCTGAGGGATCAGCATGTGAGACTATAGCCTCCAAAAGTTGCTCCAGCACTTCCTTCAAACTTCCAGCTGAAGTCTAAAAGACAAATATGTATAAATAAGTTCTGACCCCACACAGTGGTGCTATTTCTTCATAATACAAAGGCAATATCCTGAAACAGATTTTAATATTTTTAAATTCAATAAAGAAATATGAACCCTTTCTTATTATTGAGCTAATAATAATTGACAAAACAAATTTCCCACGTGTGGGACTAATAAAGGTTATCTTATCTTATCTTATCTTATCTTAATAACTGGCAATCATACACACAGGGCAACTCAGTCTTACATGTAATGAGGACTTACCTCCTCTTCAGTTGCCATTCCTGGGTTATCCATATCATCACCATCTTCATCATCCTCATCTCTGTCTCCAGGTTGCACAAACTCATTCCTTGTTTGAAAATACACTTCCCAAAGCTTGCATGCAGCTTGATACTCCTCACTGTCCCTCTGAATCATTAAACATGAGGCAAAATAAACAATCACATAAGGTTTACATTAGGAGATGCATACCTAAGTAAAAGCTTATATAATGAAGCTGAAGTAATAGTGTATTTATTATAACCTTAGAGGCTACCTGTAGGAAAAAAGAAAGCACTGTCGTTCTCCAAAACCTACCTTGTAGAATGATCTGGCATTGTTGAACAGGAGCTGAAAATCTGCAGTAAGCTGCTCAACATCATTATAATCCTCAGACTTCAGTTTATACTGAATCTTCGTCATATCAATTGGCTGGGACACCACTTCATAATAATCAGGCTGATTCCTGAAAAAGAAAAAAAACAGGCTAATTGAAACACTTTCACATTATCCAACATTATTGAGTATGTTCAATAAACATTATTCATTCATTTTACAAAAGTGTGAAAACATTTCTTTTTTTTCCTGCATATTTGTCACATTAACACATTTCACATCAATTTAATTTTAAAAATAGGCATAATAACATAAAATAAATATATAATAATCAGAGTAAATACAAAATTCAGTTTTTACATGAAAATGTCATTTATTAGGGGAAAAAACTGTCCAAACCCATCTCTGGCCCTGTGTGTGAATCAAGAAATTATGGGGAGAAATTTGGCTCAAAAGGGTTGCAAATGCCAATCAAATAATCCACAAGCATAACTAATTCTTGCAAATGTGCACAACGAGTACAATGATCAGTATTTATTCAGGTTTGAATGTATGAATGTGTATAATTGTTTTACATGTGGTCAGAGTGCTTTGTATTTGTGTGTGGATTAAAACACATGTTTGTGAGTCCTCAAACGTTACACACAAATCATTGTACACATTTGTAAATCTTAGTTTATGCTTGTGGATCATATTTTAGGCACTTTTGAGGTAAATTTCTCTCCATAAGTAGTCAATCAAACTGAACCAAATTGAGTAGGAAAAGATGTCAAAAACCAACATTTCATGCCACAAACTAAACAAACAGATGAAAAACAAAGTCATTGACATCTATCAGTCTGAAAAGAGTTACAAAAGCATTTCTAAGGTTTTGATAATCTAGCAAACAACAGTGAGAGTCATTATCCACAAATGGCAGAAACTTGGAAGAGCATTGAACCTTCCCCGGAGTTGCTGACCTACCAATATTACTTAGAGAAACAACTCGTCCAGGAAGTCACAAGTTCATGATGACTTCATGATTCAACAATAAAAAAGAGACTACAAAAATGGGAGAATTCCAAGCTGGAAACCATTGCTGTATAAAAAGAACATAAAGGCTCACATTTACCAAAAAACATCTTGACAATCCCCGAGACGTTTGGGAACACTTGATTGCGTTTCCCACAGCTTGCAGCTAACCGTTGCTGCCAAGGGTGGCACAACCAGGTTTTAATTTTTTTTTTTTACAATATTAAAAGTTTAATTCGTGTTTTAACAAAGGGTGACCAGTTATTTTTTTCTAACCTTCTTCCCCATAATAAATGAAATCTTCATTTTTTTATTTACTCAGGCTTTCTTTACCTAATATTAAATATCAAACAATGTAATTGTGACAGATATTTAAAAAGAATAAAACAACAAAGGGGTAAATACTTTTTTCATAGCAACGTCCATTATTCCATATATTCAGTACACATTTTGTGTGTTTGTCTTTTGCAGCTTCTAAACATTACTATGTAGGGAAGCTTTAGCTTTTCTGCAAAGATTACCTTAACTCCTCTTCAGTATTGTAATATCAAACAGATACAGTACCTCCTCTTTGGCACCCTTTGGAAGACTTCACTAAGCTGCCTCCCTTGATCATCCTTGTAGTCTCTGATAGTGTTGAACAATTCATGGCATACAGCAATCTAAGAGGGGGTGGGAAAGCATTTAAAACTCCAATATACTTTTACTATGGTTTCAAAGGCACGTACAGATCACATCGGCCTTGCTAAAGTCAGGTCATGTAAAATATACACACACACACACACACACACACACACACACACACACACACACACACACACACACACACACACACACACAGGCGCATTTACCGTATCCACAGGAGGGACATTGGAGACTCTTTTTCTTTTTCTGCCACTTCCAGGAGTAGAGGAAGAGACATCATCGAGGTCTCCCCCTCCGCTCACACTGCTGGAGGGAGAAGTAGCTCGTCTCCGCTTGGAGCTCGCTGACATCGCTGGCTGGTTAAACAACAGGCTAGCCCACGGCTACAAAAACAGAGAAAGAAATAATAACGCCACTGTAAATTTATTTTCAATCAACTTAGTATAAAGAGGACAGTCGGTTTTTTATTCATTTATAAAGTCTAAAATGGAAAGTAGTACTTAATCAGATAACGTTAGCGTCGCTTGGATGTATGAAACAAAGCAAACAAACGAGCGGCAGTTAGCATGCTACTGCAACACGAGTAAATTAAAAACGATAAAGTTCTCCCCCAATAAAATACGCGCAAGCTGGGGGAAAATAACAAATAATTTAAATTTCAAAAACAAGTCTTACCAAAATCTCAGAAAAGTTAGCCGTAATTCCCTGAGCAAAAATGTTTAGCGGCTAACCGGCTAGCCAGTGTTGTTTGAAAACTCCTGCCCGGATGTTGAGGTTGTGTTTGGAAGGCAGAGGCAAAAGTGCCAACCGATGCAGTGCTGACCCCTAGAGTCCAGCTGTAATACTGCACCGTGTACTATATTCAACGAACATTTTTACACGAATATGATTCATTGATTGACTGATTTCTAGTTCACGCCGATTTAAATCACAAGCCATACATTTATATGAATCAACACTGAAATACTAAAAGAAATTTCATATGGATCAAGTGGTTTTTCATAGTGGAGCTTCTGGAAGCATTACATAACAAGAAGCACATTCATGGGAAACAAATAACATTTAAAACAATCACAGAATTTATATTAAAAAAAATTGAATAAGAAATCACAATTGACCCAGGTGGGGGGTACACCCAGGACAGGTCACCAGTCTTTCACGGAGACAGACAACCATTTACACTTAGAATCATAAATTAACCTAACTCATGTCTTTGGACCGTGGGAGAAAGCCAGAGTACCCAGAAGCAACCCATGCAAACAGGCCCCAGCCAGTTAGGGATTCGAACTCAGTACTTTCTTGGTGTCAGGCAACAATGGTATCCACACCACTTCTTTGTGTTTTGACCTAAAGATTTGGTCAGGTTGAACCTTTTTCATGACTTTTTTTTTGGGGGGGGGGGGGGGGGTGTCAGAGACTGCAAACCCACCCAGTTGTGTTTCATCACAAACTTGGCAACCAAAAAAATTAAAGAAGATTAAAGAAATGCACAGAAATAAAACCAGGCAATGTGGTGATTTATGTGGAGAGGACACCTCCACTCCAATCAAAGTCACCTGAATCACCAGAGTACAAACATCATAACATGGAGTGGTAATGAGAACTAATATCTCAGAAGTCCCAAGCCCAAGAACCAGTGGACACAATGCATTCTGAGCTAGAACCATTGAGCAGAGTCTTCACCCTGTATGTTGTCCCTGTATTTTAACAAACATATGACATCAACTACAGAGGGATCAAGTTGATGAGCCATACTGTGGAGACAGAAGGGAAAGAGTTGTTAAAGCTAGGTTAGGAAGAGAGGTGATGATCAGCATGCATATATATATATATATATATATATATATATATATATATATATATATATATATATATATATATATATATATATATATATATACATATATGCTTGCTTATATGCTTCATGCTAAGAAAGAGCAATCCAATGTTTGCTTTGAGAGTGTTGATACAGAAGAATAGAGAACGTCAGAACGTCAGAGGAGAGTCTTGATAGGTGGAGGTATCCTCTGGTGAGAAGAAGAATGAAAATCCATAGAAGAAAAACAGAAAATGTGTGTGAATAAGAAGGAGACAGGCTTAACAGTAAAGCTGTAAAAAGCAGATGTAGCGAAGGTAGATCATTTAAATACATGGGGAGAATGATCCAAAGCAAAGGGCAGTCCACAAGAGAGGTGAAGAAGAGAGTGCAAGTAGGTTGGAGTAGGTGAAGACAAGTCTCAGGGGTGATCTGTGACTGAAGGATAGCAACAAGAGTGAAAAGAAAGGTTTATATGTTTGATTGCAAAACCTGCTATGATGTTTGGTTTGGAGATGGTGGGATGTGAAAGAGCTAAAGATGCTAAGATTTTCATTAGGAGTGACCAGAGTGGACAAGCTTAAATATGAGAACACCAGAGGGACAGCTCGGGTTCAGACAAAGTTAGGGAGGGAAGGCTGAGATGTTTGGACATGTGCAGGGAAGGGAGAATGGATTTATGGGGTAAAGGATGTTGAAGATGGAGCTGCCAGATTCATGGATGTAGTGAAGGAGGACATGAAGAGGGCTGGTGTGACAGAGGAGGATGCGGGGGATACAGTGAGATGGAGTCAGATAATCTGCTGTGGTGAAGAGCTGAAAGAAGAAGCGTAACATATGACAAATCACATCTATGGTTACTGTATCCACAAGAAACTGAAAAAAAAAACTGTACAAAAGTATAATGTAGTAGTTTGTTGTGAAAATTATAAATGGGAGTTAAAGAAGAGTTTTTTTCATTATGGTAATTATGATTACTATAAGAAGTTGTGGTAATGGCATATTACTTGTACTTCAGCATCACTTTGTTTGAAAAGCACATTTAAACAAGTGCTTAAGACAAAAGAAAGGAAATAAAAAACACATAAAGGAACGGCACTCAGTGATGGTTTTTATAGTATTGGAGTAAGTGTTCAGACACTAGAGCTTTTTATGAGAGAGAATTTCACTTAGCTTTTCTGTGTTATTAAGGACATTTGTATTATAATGTATTGTGCTTGGATTTACAATGTTGGCTATGCAGTACGCCCAACCAACATTTATTTACAATGATACACTGAGAAGGACAACTCCCTGCCTTTTCCCAGAAATGGCGGGCTGTGTGCTACCATCCCTGTGGAGCTTTTTCTCCCTGTGATGTTCCATGGAGACTGGTTGGTGGAGTTCTCCGTATACGTTTACCAAGAATATACATTTAGATACTCAGTGATTGTCTTCTTAGTATGTGGACAGTATCCTGCAAGTGGTGATAAAAATAAAGGAATAACAAGCACTGAATTACGACATAAATATTAAACTAAAAAAGAAACAATAATCAAACTTCATTCAAGGGGGAACGATAAACTTTTAATGAGTGAGTGAGACATTTTATTTCTTCCCGGATCTTCTCACCTGCTTTTTGTTTGTCCACACCTTTGCATGTCACTTGGCTGCCAGGAAATGGTTTAAGTGTGAGAGTGCACAGAGCTGCAAAAGAAAGATGCTTGGTGCGGAAGGGAGATTTAATCCTCTGATAATTCATGCGTAAAATAATAATTCATCCTGGGGCCATTTTGCGTTTAAAATGTTTAGTCTGCTGTAGCTAAACCGGCTTCTCTGGCTGTGATTGATAATTTATTCAAACTGGGTTGTTATGACTTTCAAAAACTCTTGAAAATTTGCCTGAATCTAACTCGCACAGTGCTTAAGGAGGAGAATTATCTGCGCTATAGTATCGCCAAAAATAAAAACTCTTCAGCTGTAACAGACAGTCGCTCGACAGTCATAAGGTGAATCGCAGATCGCGTTGTTGAGGGAACAGATAGTGATTTTATGGTGCACTACGTCCATAGACGTCTGGCTTTCTTGACGTCAGGAGAAGTCGGAGCGGACCCAGCGCTGCGCACAAGCACAGCAAGCACACTCGCTCCCAGAGGGAAGAAGAACGCATCACAGCCACAGATCGCCATTTAGGTACGTTCCCTTTTCAGTTCAACATTCATTGCAGGCTTGTTTGCGTTGTGTTATTTTTATCTGTGAGACAAAGTGCCTTTGCTCCACTTCCTTGTCGCATGTCCGCAGCCTCCTGCTTAAACCTTAAGATGCTGTCTTGATTTGACTGCCGTACCCTTGAGCACTGCAGTATGGTTCGCACACCCACATCGTCTATTCTTCCTGTAGTCTATGATAGTTGCATGTTCACCACGACCCACGAAAAACGAGCTCGCTGTGGCATTAGAAGCATATCGCATCGTTTTTAATTTCCATTCAAACTCCTTGCTTGCTTGCCATTCACGCCCTGCAGCCCTGCAGCCTCTATTGTCAAACCCTAATCACTGGAATAGCCTACACTTTCCACTTCAAAGATCTCCAAGGATTTGTATATTTGTAGATACTCATTCTTCAGAGAAACCCAATTGTTTCAAGCGAAGTGTTAAATATAGCACAGGTCCCCCAGCTAGTGTCTGCCTACAACCTACTGACCATGCGTTTGTTTTTGCCACGGTATATGGTCGCTTTCTTGTGACAGCCTCTGCTGCACTGTTTGCCCTACTTTATTAGTGGTTTTTAGAACTGGAGAACTGTCATTTTTAGTGGTTTGTGGTTTCTGTTTGTAAACTTGTCCTAGGTTTGTTGCTAAAGGTTTGTTTTGTCGTGATTTATTTCTATTTCTTATCTCATTAATGTCTACATCTTAATAAGACATACCTTGGTCATCTAATTTGTCCTGTTTAATAAATTCAAACACAAGAGCTGTTGTAATTTTGTATTTTGTCATCATGCGCTTACTTCCAGCTTTTTTTCTTGTCATTCAGTGCAGCACACCATATAACCAGAGTGTAATCTAAAACAATTAAAAAACACTGAATATTTTTGTTTAATTTTCAATATTAAACACTGTAGGAATGCACAGATTGTATACAAATTCCTAAACATGTATATCTCCACTTTGCATTTAAATCTTTGCAAACATAAAAGTAGAAGAGAAAAAGTGGATGTTTTTTCCTTAAGAATTAAAAAAAAAAAGTCTTAGAATGTAACCAAGTCACTAATTCCCCGAATTGATCATTTAATTTGTTTCTCTATTGAAAATCAATGCAGTTGATCTGAACTTAATTGTGTATACTCTGAGTCTTTTCCTTGATTATTTTTTTCCACAGCTGTAGTGTGGCGTTTCCCATCAGCATTGTAGGATGCCTCTTGGAGAGGATGGAAATGGATGGAAAAAGAAGACATCAGACATCAAAGAACATTACGACTTCAAAGAAGTGCTGGGAACGTAAGTAGTACTTACTGTTTAGTTGACAGATTTCGACTCGATGGCTGACTGGCCGAAACTTGCAAAGGCACTTCCACACCTTTTGGGAATATTTGGATGTCACGCTCCTTTTTGCTGTGTCTGCATTACACCAATACTGCTGAAATCTCAGCAACGGGAATGCCTCTATAACACTATGGATAACTAGATACAAAAACAACCATGTATGTTTAGAATTTGAATTAAATTTCCCTTCATTATTGGAGAGTCTATCATCACAAAGATAAAACCCATACAAGTACTGGTAGGTTTGTAAAGTCTGAGACATCATATAGTGAAGCTGGCATTTGTTGTCCATGCGCATTGTAACTTATGAGTACTTGCAGGTGACAGAGTGCATACGCATGTTGCATGATTTAATGTGGTGAAAGCAAAATAATGAGGATTAACACAGCCTGACATAGCCATTCTACCATATATTTCCACACCATTTAACGACTGTGTAGCACCTATCACTGATCTAAACCATGCTCTCAGGAAGGCAGCTACCATGGCATCACCAACTGATTTGCAACTGCAAGCTTCAGTGTTTTTACTATCCTCATTTTTTGCTGTTGTTGTTGTTGTTATTTGTTTGTTTTGTTTAGGTAGCAATGACCATATTTCAGCAAGAGGGTGGAGTTGTCATGGTAACAAGTAAACCATGTTAGTGCATTTGTTAGTTGTCAGATAATTCAATTAAAATGCTTCAAAAGGTATCAAAAGCAGAAGCACAGTGTAGTGGTCCAGTTCAGTGACTCCAACTAGTGGAGAAAGGGACCAGCAGATACCAATCGACTGCAGCTGCCTGTGTAAAAAATACAATTAAATGCAATAAAAAAAGCAAAAAGCAAATGTACTCTCTCGAATTGTTATGAAGGGAGAAACTATCCATAGAGATGAAAACACTTTTCGTACCAGAATGTAAAACAGACTGTTTAGTGCTTTAAATTTTGTCATTTTAACATGGAGTCTAATGGGACTGATTTGTTTTGGGAACTTGCCTCCAGTGGTCAGCAGAAGAACTGCAGTTTTCAACACAAACGTAAAAAAAACTTTTGGCTCCAGAGGTTAGTGCTTGAGGAGGATGTGAAATACTTGTAGGCTGTTTGTTCTGGGTTTCCTCTTTCCTACAGTATACATAATACATTTTCTCCTTTTATGAAAACTCTAAAGTAAAAAAAAGAAAGAATAAGAACACATTTCATACTAACATAAAATCAATGTAACTGGATAGATCCCTTTTATTTAAACCAGTTATGAAATTGTAATTTTCAGTATGACTTGTTACTCTTTATCCTTTTCATATGTGTCTGTGGAAGCTACTCCATCATGGCTGACAGGAGGATATAAGACTGTTGTATGAACTCCAAACTTGGGTAATCAGGAGAAGTTGGCTGTAACTGCTGACTGCAGTTTGCCAGAAAATCTGTTGAAGCTTGAGTCCAACCAGTCATGTAAAATCTGGCGGTGAATCATATTTCCCGCTGCCCTCATATTGACCCTGATTACATTTTGTTATTGCCTCATAGTCTGGAATTTGAAATACATTTTAAATCTTGATTTAATAAGTCTACCAAATTAATCTTCAACCAGCTGGGTTCAGGTTGCCTTGCAGTCTGTGATGGTGAAGCATGGGTTCATGCAGACCTGCATCTGCACCCTCCAGGGGGACAGGACTGAGCCCAGATGGTCAGGTGGGCACCTCTCCACCCCTAAACTGAGTACAAGTGACCTAGCACACATCCACCTGTGATGACACGGGTGTGCCATATGTAGTGTGGCTGTTTTCTCTCCTCTTGGAATCACACCTGCTTCCCCAGAGAGGCAACACAGAATCAGATATTAATGACTGCACAACTCTGGTCCCCATCCAAAACTGTGAGATAGCAGTGGGTAGATGACACTGTCTCGTTATCTAAAACACTGTAAGAGACAGAAAATCTGTCTCTCAGAGCTGTGCATGCTGTCTGTAATGCACTTTGACTGTATGTTTCAGATTTCATGACTGCTGCTTAATGCTCATAACTCCTGAAATGATTCTACCAGGACTCCACAGCAACTTAAAACAGTGACTGTTAAAGTATGATATTAAAGGTTATATAACTTGGATTGAAGTGAGTAAAATGCCAGGATGCCATGCTCTCTTATTCCAGAAAAAAACGAGAAAAAGAAAATGCTGTAGTAATATTCTTTCCCTCCTGTCACTATAGCTGGACCTAGCAGAGGGTAGAATTAATGTGTTGACGGAAAGCTCCTTATGCTCAGAGAAAAGATTACTGGGGAGCTTTATCCAGGAATTCAGTGTGTGAAGTTAATTGATTTATGTTGAAATATTATATTCAGATCCGAATAATCCTCACAGTTCTACCTCTGTTTGAAGTCCACTGGAGAACAAATTGTCCTCATGGTAGTGTTAGCAGATGGGGGAAAAGAAATCCCCCCTCTACAATTAATATACCTGCCTTGCTTTGGAGACTGTTTTTCACTTTTGTTATTGTCATGCTTTTCTCCTTCAACACTGTGAATTACCAAGAATGAAATGAATGAGACAGAGTTGTAGGGCACTATAGAGTCTTGGGATTCTGTTAGTGTAATGAAATTGTACACAAAATTGTACTTTTCCCAAAACAGAATATTTGGGTGTCATGCTCTTAAAAATTTGCCACTTTTTAGCCTCTTGGTGTGTTAAACTATTCATCGGTTTATTTAGGACACCTCCTGAAAACAGACAACTTGTTTCTGTCCAGAGGTAATGCGTTCAATCTACCAGTTTCTCCAGAGCACATTCACTCTAATCCTCAACACACTTTTTTTTTCATTTATTGACAAAACCCAAGTGTCATCGGATGATTAGATAAATTGTGTCAGGCAACCAAGTGAGACTCCATCAAGATACAGTTTTTAACACCTACTTAATCGGGGCTGGTTGGGGCTCATGTGGTGGCACGCTCTATCCCCCTCCCTGTTCCTAATGTATGACTGTGAGCCTAATTTATTTATGGGTCAATATTATCAGCTATTATTAGATATTTGATGATCTATTGGAATGTGTATTCATAACAGTTGATAAATTAAAATGTAAAAAGTGAGAAGAGACATGAGAAACAACTTTCAACCCTGTGATGAATGCTGACGTTGTGTTCTCATTGGCTCCATTTTTAGTCACCACCATGATTTGTATATGCACCAGCATATACAAAGACACTACATTTGTGCAAATTAATTGCATGCTGTGTGTTCAAATGTTTGTGCATGTTGGATGTTTTTCCCCCAGAGTTGGGGTCATTACTCAAAAAAGTAATGTATTACACATATCACACAGAATATTTTTAAATAAAGCAGTATGTTACTTAATTACTCCAACATGAACAGGTAAAAACGAAGCCTGCTGCCTGACTGCTCAGCAGTTTGTTTCCTGTTGAAGTTCAGGGTCTGGCTGCTGGGGTGGGATCAGCATTCACTCAGCTTTAACATCACTCTGGGGTCTTCGCTAGCTTACCGTTAGCATGCTGTCTGTGCAGGTGATTTCTAAGAGCAAAAGGTGCGTTAGCAGCATAATGTAGTTGTTTGCAATTTATACTTTACCATTGCACTCTTCTCCTTTTGTGCAGTCAAAACAAAATGTCCATAGCTCCACTTTAGACTGCACAACAACGTCCCTCCTCCAGCACACAAACTGAAATCAACTGATTGTAGCGTATTTGCTAGTAGGACAGATAGAAAAGCCGACAATGCATTCCAAGGAATCAAACTACTCAAACTGGTTCTTCATTCCCATCTCTAGATATATCAGAGTATCACATTTATAAATCATAAAGTGTCATGAAGTATCGATATCCATCTTAAAGAGCTTATATCAGTCAACCTTTACTTTGTGGAACTACTAATGTTAAAAGGAAGTACATGAATGCAGAACGTGTTACCAAAGGGTCAAGGGTCAATCTCAAAGGGTCAAGGGTAAATCTTTCATCATGAAAAATGCAGTAAACAAATACAGATAGAATCTTTTTTGTTTGTTTGTTTGTTCCTGGAATTAATAGTCATAACTAGTAGACAAAAGTTCAGATTATATTTTGATACTTGTTATGGAGGTGTAACATGCGATGACAGTCTAGCTGACTCAAGTTTCTTCTGTGTTGGCCCTCTTTACCGAGAGTGTTTGTTTAAGACTTTAAGATGGAAGGAGAGTCCAGGGACCGAGGCATTGCTGTAGTTACTGTGGTTTATTACTGCCATTAATACTGAAAGCCTTCGCTTTTCTGTATCTCAGTTGTCCAAATAGATGTCTTTTTGTTTTACAGTGTGGATAAATGTCCTCTGAAATCACTTAATTTACTGTGTTTATTTACAAAACAGAACGCTGCAGCTTGACTTTAATCATGAACAGTGATAGTGTGCAGGAACATAAGTTCAGTTTATGAGTGCTGTGGACAGGGATTATACCCATGAGCTGGTAGCTTGTCTAACAGAAATGAGCTACACAGAGGCTACTTAACAAATCATTTAAACCACAAAACAGTAGTAAAATCAGTCTTAAGCTTCCACAGCAGAGTGATTCTGAAGTTTACTGCTGATGCCTGATTCTTCTTTTAGAGCCCCCGGTTAAGGAACAAGGTAATTACATGATACAGGTTTTAGAGGAATAATGCAATAAGTTCACAATCATAGTTTACACCTAAGCGATGGTATCTGACTCACTTTTGGAATACCCTTTGTTTCAATTAGTTTTAACATCAAGACCTAACTGACATTTTAAAAGGGAAGCTATTTGGCATAAAGTATGACTCATAAAGACAGGATAACAATAAAATGAGCCTTAATTTCAAATAAAACAAAGAGATGAGGCAGGTCAGCTTTAAGAACTACTTGTGCTGTAAAGGTGGATGATGAGTATAAATATTGTGACTGTGCAGTACTCAGAATCACTGGAAAGCACTTGTGCTGGTTAGTTTGTTTGAAGAGAATAGGAGAGGAGTGAAGAGGTTCGACTTACACATAACTCTAGCAGTGTGAAGGGAGAACGTACAGTTGTACAATTGTTGGTGAATAGTCCACTCCACTCCCAAGCTTTGGTGGTGTGAATGTATAAAGATATTTTTGCAATGCGAAAAATGGATCTAGAGATAATTTTGAATTGGATTGTACTATATATCCACAGAGATGCAGTCTTCTTTTACACTCTCTCAAGCCCACACACACACACACACACACACACACACACACACACACACACACACACACACACACACACACACACACACACACACACACACACACACACACACATTATGGATTGGACTAAAACGGGAATGGTTTTTTTGGGACTTGGAGGCGTGTTGGGTTTGAAGTGAGTATTTTGTATCAGGTGAGATCGATAGGCTTACGGGTCCTTGTAGATGTTTTCAAAAAGGGCAACAGTTTTTACTGATTGTGAAGCTATCACCTAAAATAAAAAAAGAACCTGATAAAAGTAATTGCCACAAAAAATTATATTTTTGAACTAAGGAACTCTCAGAACTTAGAAAAAGTATTCATTCTTAAGTAGCAAATACTTAGACCCTTATGTGACAACCTGTGTTCAGTGAATATATAGTGTTAGTGTACAGTTAGGGTTACCATCTATGATACTTAGAACCCAGGGGGTTAAGGCTGCAACTTTATGTTGCAACTGTATGAAGTCACTGGCTTAAGACTAAAACGGTGCAAATACACTCACTGGCCACTTCATTAGATACAGCTTGTTAGAAGCCTTGGTTTTAACAAGGGATTATTTGAGTTATAGTTACCTGCATATCAGTTCTGCCCATTGTCCTCTGACCTCTGGAAACAACAAGGCATTTTCACACAGAGAACTGAGGGTCACTGGATATTTTATTTTTCCTGACCAGTCTCTGGAAACTCTGTTTTCAGATTGTTGTGTGAGAAAATCCAACTAGATCAGAAGTTTTTGAAATATTCAGATCAATCAATCACCATCAATTAGACCATGTTCAAAGACACCTTTCTCCTCCTTTCTGATGCTCGATTTGAACTCCTGCAGGTCTATATGCTGCCTATGACATTTGTGTTAACAAAGTATTGAAAAGGTGTACCTAATGAAGTGGCCAATGGGTGTATATATGTGCAAAAGCCTTCTCTTGAAACCTGTGTAAAAATACATAGAAATAGCATGTAAGGCAATGACAGAGTTTGTACCGTGTTAATGCCTCTACAGATGGCTACAGACATTCACTGTGCTTCCTCTCTTATTATCTGCAACCAATCACCAACGGAAAATTTTGATCCGACCACTTTAAAAAATTAACAAAAAAATGAGGGGTGGCTCAAGACTTTTGCACAGTACTGTATATGTACAAAAATGAAAGCATGTGTGTGTGTGTGTGTTGTACAGTACAGTGATACCACTAATTAGAGTGAAAGCAATGCGAGACATTGATATGAGAATGTGTGAATCAATATTTGTCCATTTAGACAGCTGGGCTGATAGTGTCATCACCAACTTGTGTTTTTTTTTGTGTGTGTGTCTATCTATCTATCTATCTATCTATCTATCTATCTATCTATCTATCTATCTATCTATCTATCTATCTATCTATCTATCTATCTATCTATCTATCTATCTTCTGTTACAAGATGTCTTATTCTAACTGCCAAGATGACAGATGCATCAGTTATGAGTCTTGAGTCCAGTGACTCATGTGAAATGTATTTATTTTAGTTTCTTAACAGCGAGTTGATGCACATGCCAGGATTATTTACTGGCATTAAATACATTTCCATTGTATGTTACCAATTGCTGGTTAGATACAGAAACAATGTTTTAATCAGAGACTGAAAAAAAGAAAACCTTACAGCTGGATGAGAACATACAGCCCCATTTTTGCGCCTGTCCAGGGTTAAAATACACAGCACTCCACATATTCTCATTAGTTTAGAGCAACAGCTACAGTAGCTTCCTCTGTGTTCCTCTCCAAAACCCATTGAGAGTCCACCCCTACTATGTCTCCAAGGAGAAATGAGCAACTGGATGGTTAATTACAGTGTGTCTCATGGCAACAGTGGGGAAGTGTGTACATGTGTGTGTATGTGCGTGTTTATATGTACATCTATGATGATCCTTTTCTGGCTCTGTCGTCTGCTCTGTCATTCTGTCACTCACAGATCTGTGCTGAAATCACGCAGTCATATTGTTTTAAGAACACTTTCGACCATTATACAGCCTCATAGTTCTGTTACAGCTAATGATATTTTATGTTTACACATGTTAAATTACATTTTGGATAATATATTTTTATATTCTTTTATGTATATTCTTTTTCCATTCTTGTCTCAGCCTTTACTGTAGTACTAAGAGACTGACTTTTTTCAGTCACATGACATTGTTTAGAGCAAAGTGAATAAACTGTGGGATTGAACTCTCAATTAGGCAATAGTGATGAGAGGTGGGCGATACAGCTTGAAAATTATATCATTATATATCAAGGAAATCTGTGACTATGAAATCTATGATAATATAGAAAAAAACCTCAACAATGTTTCATCAGTAATTGCAGCTTGCAGGCAGCAGTATTTATCAGTGCAAACACAATGAAGAGCACTTCCCATCCTTCTTTTCCAATGAGGTACTGTCACTGATGACAGACTACCTAATTCAAAATGTGAATCTATTCCCACAAGGTGCTTGCAGTAGATGCACCATTATAGTACAATAGTGGTGACACAGCATTATTTCCAGTGACACAGCATAAATCCCATGTAAGCACAAAAAGTAGCCTAGGTCATGTTTTTCACTGAAATTTTAAAGTAAACGTACTAAAAAAAACTGCTTGACAGAATACCTAGCAACCTAGCATTGTAACTGTTTAGCAGTCAGTAAAATATTGTTACATAATAAAGCTGAAATCGAAAAATATTTTCTACTGGAGATGATAGTTAGGTTGACATTGTTGCTATCTGCTAGAATCACCTCCTCATGAATCTTTAAAGCTTGTTTTTTTTTTTTTTTTCCGCCTCAAATGGTGGAACAAGTTTTTTTCCGCTTTTAGTGGGAACAGTTGTTTTTGTTTTGTTTGTTTGCATATTTTGCAAAGCATTGCATTTTATGTACTTAGTCTTCACTGGGGACTGACTCCATGCTCTCACTCTCGGACATGCCTGTGCTAGTGCCATTGTTGTTTGCTCCCTACTGTGAGAGGGTGTTTTTAAATGTACTCCAGTAATATTGTATGATAAGGCACAGCCCTAATGGTCCAGATGGTAGCTATAACTGCTAAAAAAAACTGATAACATTTTAAACCCAAACCTGAGCTGGCACGTTTTTCTGTTCAGGAAAGTAAAACTTCAAACTTAAAAAGTAAAATTTTAATTTGCAAAGTAATAAAAAATATCGATCTTCTTTACTGTTTTTTCCTTTCCTTTTTTGTAAAACAGTAAATGAGAAAATTCATAGATAATAACAATAATTACATTTTTCCATTAAAATGTTTCACATAAAAACGTGAAAAAATATATTTTTGTAATTACCAGTAACTTTAATTTACAGCGGCTGTGGCATTAACCTTACCTTTGGTGGGATCTAATAATTTGTTAAGCACTATATGTATTTATGTCTTTTAATCTTCATTTGTTGTTTATTGTTTTTTATGGCTATTGTATTGTGCTGATATTTTGCTGTCTGATATTATAGCATTTTGAACAGTACAGATTTGCACTCTGCACCTATAAAAAGTGATGATTTTTCTTTCTTGTTGTTTCACTGTTTTGTCAGTCACTTTGGTGCATATCTCAAATCACTGCAGAACAATTACTGGTGGTGTTTCTTATCAAAAACACACAGTAGTCTGCACACTCAAAATCTTTATCAGTACAAAGTAAACAGACTTTAGCTGTCAGTGTAACAGTGAATTCTGTGTTTTGTGACGTAAACTGCACTGTGGGTTTAAAGGCAATGATTGAAAATCCACAAGGTCACACTTTTCCAGTACAACAGTACACATTACAGCATATGGGTGACTGGACAAGATTCACATTTATACCTGTGTAATTTGTACTGCAATTTGCTAACAGATCCTATTATTTTGATATGGAAAATAAAAAGATAAGACTCTTTCACAGCCCTTTATCAGAATCGGTCACAATGAAATTCTGTTATTTCGGCATGTTTTAACTTGTTCAAAAGGATTGACACCTGGGTGCTTTAGAGTTAGTATAGAAGGAGCTGTTCTATACAATTTGAGCTGCATTACACAAGCATTTAATAATGTGGGCAGTTAGTATTAATGTCCACAAATGTGCCAAAGCTTTAAAAGGAATGAGCCCTATGATGTGTGCGGTAATGTGGAAGTTGAACAGGTAGTTCTAAGAATTTCAGAGAAATGTATCAAAGCAAGGAAGTGTGTAAATGCCATTTATAAAGTTGATGAGGCAGTTCTTATACAATGTAACAGTACATTTCAGACACATGTTAAAATGAGATAATACTGCCTACATTTCCATGAGAAAGACACGTGATCAAATTAGGATTTCCATAGGTCTCTCTCCCCCCTGAGGTGTTGATTGCCTTACTTTCAATAATCCCCATAAAGTTAGACAGAGTTTTACTGACCGATAGTGTAAGTTTAGCACTCTTGACCCTCTGATGAAAGCCTATGTAGCTACAAATGCTGCAGGCTTAAACATATTAAAATGCTTTCAGGGGTCGATGAGAAATGGACGTTTATGCAATTTTGCTCTGAGACTATTTTAAGGACGTTTTAAAAATGAAACCAGAGATGTGTGTTAGAATCGGTTGCTTTCTTGTGCATCAGCTTCACTATGCAAATGTTTCCAGTGCTTTGGTTCGCTGAGCACAAGATGGCCACGGTGCAAAGCCATCTCAAGGATTACCACGGATTCAGGCAGAGCATTTATTATGGAGAGATGACAGAAAAAATAGAAGAAGAAGAACATTACATCAGCTTTGTAATTACATATTAATTAACTTTAAAAGCAGAAGGAATATAAAGCGAGCAATTATTATTTAAGATTTTTATTAAAATCCAAACATTTTCAGTTTTGGCTCAAAAGATGACGTATTCTAAAACTTGAACATCAAACATCCGTTTGTGTTTTGAGTGACAGTGTTGCTTCGCACACATGGAAAGGATCCCTGTGGTTGCTAACAATGTTGGTGCATTCAGGTCTCCTCCTGAGCTCCCTCCCACGCTCCTGTGGGGAGACTGTGTAAATACAAACTATTCTGCCTCTCATCATCACCAGACCGTAATCTATAATGCAGTCTAGTCTCCCTCAGATACAGCTACACTACATTTACTCTATCTATTATTGAACATCGTTTCCTTTTTTAAAACAACTTCTCTTCCCATCTTTCTACGTGACTGTTGCATCACCTCCCGAGCCTTTTCTCGGCCCCCCAAAATCCTCTTGGTAATGCCACCGTTGTGAATTATTCATCTAAACATCGCTCTCTCACGCGCACACCTTTGCAACACAAACACAAACCCTGATGGTTTGAATGCAGTGTATGAGGTCTGGTGTGGTTAAGTGGTAAATTAAACATTGGTGTTTTCATAGCACTTTTCCAGGCCTATTGACCGCTCATGCATTAATGCACAAATACAGTGCCTCATTCAGTGCGTGCAGCCCTTTATCAATCACACTCTCAGAGAGGGAAATTCATTTTCATTATTTTGCACAAGGACGGAACAACATGCACACCAGAGGAGCTGGGGTTCAAACCACCAACCTTCCAGTTAGCAGAACATATAAGAAGAAATAAGAAGATTGCACCAAAAACCTGTATATTCAAACATATATAGTTATTTTTTATTTATTAGAGCTTATAAGCATGAATGTTTTGTTAAAAAAACAAAACAAAAAACAACTCTTCATGTGTTATTCTTTCATGTCACACTCTCTAGGCATCGTGGCACAAAGCTTTCTGATTTTGTCCGTTTCAGTCCACACGTCTCTCAATTACTGTCTGATTGGTGCATGTACGCTTGTGTGTGTTTTAGGGGTGCTTTCTCCGAGGTGGTTCTAGCAGAGGAAAAGAGGACTCAGAGGCTCGTGGCCATTAAGTGCATTCCCAAGAAAGCGTTGGAAGGCAAAGAGAACAATATCGAAAATGAGATCGCAGTACTACACAGGTGAGGCCGCTGGAGTTGCTCGCGATGCATCGGCTGCTGCTTTGTGTCCAGCTGGAAGGATCAATCAGTGCAGCCTGGTACTACAGTGCATATACATCACTCCAAAATATATGCAAGGGGTCAATTGAATGGGTGACTAAATGCATGGTGTCAGTTGAAACAGTAGGATTGTGCACCGGAAATGTCAGGAGTAAAGAAGATAGACCTATTTTTAGTGTCCCTGTTGCCAGGGCAACAGCACACAGAGGCGGAGATGGTGTGGAGTTCCCCGCAGCAGTGTACTGAAGAAAGAGAAAGAGACATAGAGGGAGGAGAAGTGGAGAGGGTGGGGTGGGGGGAGTATTATAGAGGGAGAATGATATGAAAGAATGGGAGGAGTGGACAGAATATTTAAGTCAGAATGAAATAAATAAGAGAGACATGAGAGTGAGGGAGATGAGGGAAGTTTGAAAAAAATGATCTGAGAAAAGACAGAGGGATTCTCTCACCCTACGAAAAGTCACATTAGCCCTTCTCAGCTGCTGTTGTGTTAGTGATGCCTCATATGCTTTCAACTTGACTCAGCAGCCGAGAGAGATGCTCAACCTTCTGTTGGCTGGTTCATAACAATAAGCAATCCAAATCAATGTTTTAAGAGACTAACATTTGTTATAACCATGCTATTAGGCCCTATAAGTGTTTTTCGTTCATTTCTGCAGGTGCAGAAAAGAGTCAAGAGGTAATCTGTCTAAAACTTAGCTGTGATTTTTCTGGGAGGCTGTCACATTTTCTATTTTTAGGGAGCAGTGTAAATACCTTGTTTTGACCTGAGTTCACCATTGTACACATCAGGGAAAAGAGAGAGCAGCGCTCACTAAAATGGGAATTATGCAGCAAGAATGCCATCTGGTGACCAATTAAATATAAACGTTTGGTGTTTGGTGAAATGTGACTTGTTTAAAAAAGAAAATGAATGAATAAAAAAAAAACAGATTTCTGATGATTTCTGTTTGTGAATTTTCAGAATCAAGCACCCCAATATTGTTTCGCTGGAGGACATCTTTGAAAGTACATCCCACCTTTATCTTGTCATGCAGCTGTGAGTTCTCCTTCCTCATTGCTTTCACACTGCCAACTGCACAACACAAGATACACATGTCTCTCATATTTTTCTTTAAAATAGCCTGGAAACATTTGATTTTGTTCTGTTAATTTAGAGAAAACAAATCAGGAAAAAGCTTCTTTTTAAAAAAAATCTGTTACATATGGCATTATGTAACACCTCAAATTTGACAGTGTATCATATTCGTATTAATATATGTCATTTCAAATGTTCAAACTCATGAAATCACTAGCAGGATGAAGCAGTCTTACGTAATTCGGACAATTTGCTAAAATTCAGTAAACCGTTGGAAACGACAGTAATAATCATAAAAGAATAAGATAATAGATTTTTTTTAATTTAAACAAATTTAAGCTCATGTTGAAGAGAAAATCACTTCTAATATTTGCAGTACTGTAGAGACTCTTTTCCCTGATTTTGTTTTACTGACAGGGTGTCTGGAGGTGAGCTTTTTGACAGAATTGTGGAGAAAGGTTTCTACACGGAGAGAGATGCCAGCCAGCTCATCCATCAAATCTTGGATGCAGTCAAATACCTCCATGATATGGGGATAGTCCACAGAGACTTGAAGGTATCTTAATTCAGCAAAAGACAGAGATATAAAAGCTCAACCTGTCTTGCAGTTGGCTTGTTTTTCTTTCTTTTCTCTTTTTTTTCTAACCTTCCTCTTTGATCTTTCTTCTTGTCTCTGCAGCCGGAGAATTTGCTGTATTACAGTATGGATGAAGACTCGAAGATTATGATCAGTGACTTTGGACTGTCAAAAATTGAGGGGGCGGGCAGCGTCATGTCCACAGCCTGTGGTACTCCTGGATATGTGGGTGAGGCATTCAATTTTCTGGTCTTCTCACGTCCCCCCTTCTCTTTCATGTGAGCTTAGCACTAGCTGTTTCAGCTGATATCCCCTCTTTATACTCTGCATTGTGAGAGGCTCTTTCATCCACTATTGAGTCAACTGCAAGTGTTTCAGAAGTGCTCTCTACCTGTTTAACATGACCTGGCAGATCACATAGTATTACTGAAAGGTCAAGATTACTTGAATTCATCCTCACCGCTGCTCTGTCTCTATACTTTCTCACTCTGTGAATGTTGACTGCAGCTCCTGAGGTGCTCGCTCAGAAGCCATACAGTAAAGCAGTGGATTGCTGGTCCATAGGAGTAATTTCTTATATTCTGTAAGTCACAGTTTATTTATCCCTGAGAAGTATAGAGAGCGTTTGGAGGGGGTTTCTTGCATTAAATAAAATCCAATGTCGTTTCTACAGCTTATGTGGCTATCCTCCGTTTTACGATGAGAATGACGCCAAGTTGTTTGAGCAGATTCTGAAAGCAGAATATGAATTTGACTCTCCATACTGGGATGACATCTCAGATTCAGGTAACCATGAAATGTCTACTACAAATACAGATTAAAAAAATACATAAATAGCAACAAATGAGATTATTATTTGTACATGAACTTAAATTTCGTTGGCAGCCAAAGACTTCATCTGTCACCTGATGGAAAAAGACCCTTTGAAAAGATACACATGTGAGCAGGCGCTCCAGCATCCATGGTAGGAAAGCTAAAATACTGGATCTATATGTAGCTGCTATAATGTCATAAGCAGCAGTCTGAAAATGTTTTCAAGTTTTTATTTATATATTTGTTATATTTTATTTTTTACATTTTTCTGGTTTCTCAGGGGTGACATTTCGGCTTTTTTAATATCGCAAGATACAACAATCAATCAGTTATTGACTGCAATATTGTTTATTGTTTTTTCTTACTGTCAGTGTGCATATAACTGATTGCTTTAGCTGACTCATCTCTTTGATTGTGCATTGTCAGATGTTTGGGAAAAGCCCAAAGAAACATTTCTACATTGCAGATCAGCAGATCAGTGTTCTACAGATTGGCTTATGCTTCAGTGAAGTAATGCTTAGCCATGAATGATGCTAATTGTTTACAATATGATGTCTCAGTCATGTGCCTAAAATTCCTGTAATTTCTCCAATTCTTGGTGACTTTCAGGATATGTGGTGACACAGCTCTGGATAAGAATATCCACGAATCTGTCAGCGCACAAATCAAGAAGAACTTTGCCAAAAGTAAATGGAAGGTCAGTTCCTCGGCTGAATCACGCAGCACCCTGTGGGAAGAGGTGTATTAAGATTGCCAGGAGTTTCATTTTGTACGGCTTAACTGTTTTCCTCCTTCAGTAGCTGTCAGACACAGAAGGTTCTTACTATTTTTTTTCCCCTTCCACTCTTCCCTCTCTCCATGTAGCAAGCATTTAATGCCACAGCAGTGGTGCGCCACATGCGGAAGTTGCAGCTGGGCACTAGTCTCGAGGGACCCAGTCAGATTACTCCCACCAGCCCCTGCCATGGACATCTGCTCCCAGAGGAAGAGGAGGAGGAGGATGACGATTTGGGGAATGGCGAGGAGGAGAGCTGTAAGTTAGCAGTTCACAGTGAATGAACATATGGAAATTCAATTTTTTCCCAGGAAAATTTAGGTGATTCAAGGTGTATGTTTTTAGAAATTGTGTGAATTTTCATGTCAAAGGAGATGAGTTTAACATGTATATAATAATATCATAGTTACTGTAATTATCAGCTGCAATTAAACCAAAAACAAACTATTTTATTTTAGACAAAATTTCTTCCTTATTTAGGATAGCCCTAAAATGTAAGTTCACAATAATTTATGATGTTTGCGGTAAGGTTTTCAGTCATACAACCACACTGATTTGTCATGAGATGTGAATCTGGTACAATTGGAAATCTTGCCTATTTCTATCATCAGCCCAATATGATGTGGGTGTAGAATTAGGAAGAGGAGCTAGCTGGATTAGGCCAATTTACACTTACTTTGAACAGACAGACTCAAGCTCTTACACCAACCATGGATAATCTCAGACCCCAGAATAATCCGTGCTCTGCTCTAACATCCAGTGTCTAACTACGAGGATGGCCGTCGTGGAAGCAATGAGGGCAGCACGGATCGGGACAGCCTGAGAAGCTGCACCTACTGCTGCAGGCCAACTAGTCGGATCTGAGCACAACCTAATAGTGTTGTCATGTCACATCGAATCCCTGGAGCGCCCAGAGCCCGCCGACCCGCTGACCCGCCGACCCGCCCAGTCTGGCCAGGAATGCAGAGCAGCTATCAGGCACGGTCTACCAGAGTACATCCACAGCCAGCAGGTCACTGTTACAGTGCAGACAAAACATACATTTCCTTTGCCTGGGAAAAAAAAGAAAAAGAAAAGATAAATAATAATTTTTAAAAAAGAAAAAACTTCATGAGTGAAGATTTACAAGTTTTAACTGCATTGCATTAATGGTAAACAAAGCTGCTTCAAGTAGGCATGGCTCTTTTAAAGGATCTTGCAATATGTTGGTCCAGAAACCCTCCGCCAATACTCCTCCACCACCACCATTAAAGCACGCTGCTGAAAAAATCTAGGTGAATGTGGCCATTGACATTTTGCTAGTACTATAAGTGGTTGGCTTCAGGAAGGGCCTAGAGTTTTAATCTGTGATGAGATAAAGGTATTCTCTTTGATTACGTATCTCTTATATTATCTGTCATCTGCAGTACCTCTAATCGCAGTTACAATGGGCGTCCATCTGGACCACATGCTAGACATTTCTCGCAGCCTTCTCCAAAAATCTGGCCAGACAGGGGGGAAAAAAGCTAATGAAAAGAGTACTGAAAGCTCCTTCTGCATGTCTTTATACTCTTCACCCATCAATATGACTCAGTCTAGTCATCGACCAAGTAGCTGTTTAGTTAAATCTCAAGCTGTGTCTTCACTGCTGATTTCACCTGCCTATCTATTTCTGTTTGGTTAACCCCTTTTTCCCCCTCACATTGTCACTATTTAGTGTTTCTGTCTTTAAAAAAAAAGAAGTATTCACTTCTTTTGTTTAAAGCCTATTTGCAAAGGAGATAATTGAAAGTGAAGGGTGATTCTGGGGTTCTGGACTCTATTCTGGCTCAGACTGGGTTTGTGAAGGGTCATTCTGACCTGAAGTGTCTGCATGCTTTTTGTTAGGGAAAACACTGAAATGTACGAATATCAAAAGGAGACTTCTTTGTTTTTTTTTTCTTTGTTTGTTTGTTTGTTTTATGGCTGTTCTGTTATCTGAGGCTCAAACTGAGATCCCCAAAAGTCTGGA
This sequence comes from Astatotilapia calliptera, assembly GCF_964374335.1. NCBI lineage: Eukaryota > Metazoa > Chordata > Actinopteri > Cichliformes > Cichlidae > Astatotilapia > Astatotilapia calliptera. The sequence continues at coordinate 15,580,002 of NC_137426.1, read as the reverse complement.
AATCACAGTAATCTCACCTTCCTCCATTGGCATTCGTCATGTTAGAAAAAGCATACAGAGAATCCACAACAAGTGGGAAGAAAACAAACATAACCATATCATGTTCATCCTCCCTGTTTTGTTTCTGACAAAGTGTCTAAATGTCCGCCGGCTGTCAGTCTCGAGGTCTGGCTCCAGAGGGATCTCAGTCTGCGCGCTCCGCCTGCTTTGTGCTGTGCACCTCTAGTGGAAGAAGTTTTGGTCTACTGTTTGCATGACCTGGTTCAATATGTTTACATGAATGATGATCAATTAGTATAAACACACATGATTATTATTACTCTGTTGTACTGAAAAAAAAAAGATGTAATACTGTAATTTTGAGATATATAATGTGAAGTGAGTAACACCAGAAGTAATGTTGTTAACAGAATACAACACAGCACAGTGGACTTATCATTTGCATTGACTGTGATGGTCAAGTCTCTACCTGAGTGACAATTCTCCTGTACTATGTTTATTTCCATCTGGACTCTCTTTTAATCGTTCTGGTTTTTTTTTGCTTTTATTACTTATGTTGAATCTCTCCAACAAATCATTACTAGCTGATATCTAGACAGTGATAGGGGAAAAAACACATCAGTGCCATTGTGTGCATCACCTGTCTGCCAGTGTACAAGCTTTGTTCCTCCAGAGCAAAAGGCCCAAAATACTAAAGCCATACAGGGAAATTGGAATGCTTTACTAAAGATACAGATCAAGCATGTCATCATTTTTTAAATGTATGACTCAGGTGAAGGACGGCCTTCGAGAGATTTAAAACAGAAAAGGAGTGTGACAAAGCATTTTCCCTCCAACAGCTTGCTAGAATTACTTAAATCCTGACACTTGTTGTGTTGTGTTACATTAGTACGCAAGCAGTCCACTTTAGTTGAATTTAAACCTGTTTATTTCCCCCACTCGTATTATTATTTCCCCTCATTTTGTTATTGATACATATAGTACAGTAAAAGAAGGCTATCACTCTGGATTTACATGACTGTAATTGTGGAAAATATGCAAACTGTGTTTGAAGGGCTTAATGTTAACTGTAAGATAGCCAGTGTTGATGACTTTGAGAAACTGGCTATTATATGTTTGGTAATGACCTTCTGTTCAACCTTTCCTGGGATTTGTTTCCACTTGGCTGTGTTTTTTAAAGCTTATATTACCCATTACAAACACATCTAAATTCATAAAGAAACACGTGTATATTATATATATAAATATAAATATAAGTATATATTGTATATCCTTTTTTGTAAAAGCTGTTTTGAGCTACAAATGTATGGATGCAATGCATCATGGGTTATTGAACAAGATGTAAGAAAATAAGATTTGTACCCACAGAGATATGATTGCTGAAACTGAAATAAAACTTCCTTGTCTATGCATTGTGTGTTCTGTCATAATATAATAACCAGGTTTCTGAAAGATTTCAGGTGAAACTGTAGAAATGTAAAGTGTGCTGATTCCAAATAGTCTGCAAAAGGCAATGCATTCACTTTTTTAAATGCGGTGCTTCTTAACTCGCCAATCTCAATACTACAAAATTACAACTTTTAAAATAACCACGATCAAATTCGTTTGATTAAAAAGTATTTAAAGTATATTTCATATCTACAGATCTAGAGTAATTGTCAGTGGTAACATTAATCACAAATGTACATGTTTGCTCGTCTAGTATACAGTATGTATGGTATGAGGTTCTTCTTTCAGATAATAATATGAATGTCAAAAATTCTGCACACAGTAAGAATGTAGATAGAAAGCATGTAAAAAATGTTTTATTATGGATTAAATGGACAAAATAAACACCTAATAAATTGTGCTGCTGGAGAAAAAAGAATCAACAATGTCTGTATACAATACAATTTTTTATAGTTTTCTTTTTTTACTGAACGTTTTGCTCTAAGTCACATTTAACCAAAGTATTGAGAAGAAAAACAAAAACACAAAAGACACTATTCACAGTGATGACGTGTCTCCACTTGACCAGAAGGTGTCGCCTCGATCATGAGCATTGAGCTGTATTATCTATCTATTCTATTTATAGCAGAAGAATCCTTCACCAGGTCAGTTATTCCCAACAGTCAATTGCACCGACTGTGAATACAAAACACACACGTAGTTATAAAACGGTCACACTTCTTTTGCCCTTGTACAGGGCACTGCAGTCTTCCTCAGTCTCTCTTTGACTTGGATGAACTCTGGTTCTTCTTGTTTAACTTTCTGATCTTTTTCCAGCTGTGGAGAAAAGAGAAAACAACTTAGAAATGACACAAATCATATAAACTGTAGTGAATTACCTAAATACATTCATGGAATTAAGCTTAAGTACATTTAACTGAGTGCAGACATAATGTACACAGTGTATGTGCTCTCATTGTTTCCTTCTTATGCATGAATTTAGTAGAATTCAGAGGCGAAGCCTTTACTCAGTATGTTGACTTTACACAATTACATTTATTTGACAGGCAGAGATTCTATATATTTTACAGATTTCATGAACTGTACTGAAAAATAACCTCCATCTCTTCTGGCTGAAAGAATTACATTTACACATTTAAAAGTGCCTCGTTATTGTAACACCAAGACTATAATACACCCACTGTGTCTATTTCTTTTTTCTTATTTTCCTTTTGCAACTGAGTCCTTTGTTTAAACCTTTTGCAGGATCTTTTATTTGTGACAAAATATTTAAAAAAGGTCATATTGATATTTATATTGCATAACATTGCATAGATATGACATATTTGAAATCATCAGTGATTACTGATTCACTGTTAGGCCATGTAGCTAGAAGCTAATGCTAAACAAAGGTAAACTGTCCAGCAGAGAAACAGATTTGTTGCGCTATTGGACTCCAGAGTGGACTAGACTGCCCTCAACTGGCTGTATGCAGAACAACTTAATGTTCTGTTTCTTTATATTTCCATGATTACAGAAAACATTATTGTTAGGTACACCTTGCTAGCACTGGGTTGGACCCTCTTTTGCCTTCTGAACTACCTTAGTCCATCATGGCACAGACTCAACAAGGTGCTGTAAACATTCCTCAGAGATTTGGCTTCCTATTGACATGATAGCATCACACAGTAGCTGCAGATTTGTCACATCCATGATATGACTTTTTCCATTCCACCACATCCCAAAGGTGCTATATTGGACTGAGATATGGTGACTGTGGAGGTCATTTGAGTACAGTGAAGTCGATGTCAATGTTCAAGAAACCAGTTTGTGATGATTTGAGTTTTATGACATGGTGTGTTATCCTGTTGGAATTAGGGCATCAGAAGATGAGCACACTGTGGTCATAAAAGAATGATTATGGTCAGTAACAGCACTCAGATAGTCTGTGTTGCTTAAATGATGCTCAAAGTGTGCCGAGAAAATCATCTGCACTCCATTACACCACCATCAGCGGGCTGAATCATTGATACAAGGCAGGATGGATCCCTGCTATCATGTTGTTTATGCCAAATCTGACCCTATGACCAAAATGTTGTAGCAGAAACCAAGATTTTCTGTTGAGTACATGGAAATTGTAGCCTCAGTTTCCTGTTCTTTGCTTGATAGGAGTGGCACCCACCATGGTCTTCTGCTGCTGAAGCCCACCTGCTCCAAGGTTTGATGCATTCAGTTATGCTCTTCTCCATACCTTGGTTGTTTGAGTAACTGTTGCCCACTCTAAGCTCGAAGCAGTCCACCCATTCTCCCCTGACCTCTCTTTTTCATTCTCTGCAAACCTTAGAGTTGTGCAAGAACATCTGAGCAGATTAGCAGTTTCTGAAATACTCAGACCACTCTGCCTGGCACCACCCACCACACCACATTCAACGTCACTTGAATCAGCCTTCTTCCCTGTGCTGATGCACGTCATCAGGTTGTCTTGATATCTACATGCCTAAATGTACTGAGTAGCTGCAATAAGAAGGTGTACCTAACAAAGTAGCTGGTGAGTGTGATATACCTGTGTATGTGTACCTGTTTAGACATCTTTGTGAGGACCAAAAATTGGAGTGTTGCCATAGTTGTGGGGACCAACAGTAACGTGAGGACAAAAGTGGCTGTCCTCACAAGGTTGAAGCCATTTTTGAGACTCAAAATGTGGTTTTAGTGTCAGGGTTACAATTAGGTTATGTTTAGCTTTAGGCTAAGGGTTAGGTTTAGGCATTCATTTTTGATGGTTAGGGTTAGGGTAAGTGGCAGCTAGGGAGAGCATTATGTCAATGGGATGTCCCCACGAGGATAGCAAAGCAGACATGCTTGTGTGTGTGTATGTGTAACAAGAATATTCATGAGTAAATGTATAAAAGAAAAAATGCTGTGTGTCCTGTGCTCACATTTTCAAGCCTCTGTTGTCTTTTCAGCAGCTCTTGGTGTAGCTCTGATGTCTTCTTCTTTGCCTCCTCTTGATCCCTGCTCGCTTTCAATCTTTGTTCCCATTTCCTTTTTTCCAGAACTCGCTGGAGTTCAGTCTTTCCTTCTTGAGACACTCTCTTCCTTTCAGGCACACAGACACACTTAATGGTTTATGCACGCAATGACACTGGAGTATGAGCATTTCTGACCTTTAATCTCTCTGCCCAACCTCTTGTGGGTCATCTGCAGTTCCTTATGCAGCTCCCGGTGGCTCTCCAGGGCAGTTATCGCACTAGTAGCTTTTAGGGGTCTGATTAGATTACTGCTCTCCTCCTCACTCTGCATTTGGGATGGAAAAGCCTGAAGCTCTGAAAATCGGCCTTCAAGTTTGGTTTGATGAGTCTGCATCATGGAGGCTAAAGGGAACAAACAGTTTACATAAATATGTTTTCCTATCAAGATGATTTCTGGGTGGAATTCTGCCTCAGATTTGTAAGATTCAGTTTTACATACCAAACTCACTCTAAGGTTTGCCAGACACATTTACAACAAGCTTTAATGAGGTAAAAATGTTTTACTGTTAAAACAACAAATTTATAATCTATATATTACAACAGTATTTCAACTAGACAGGATATACAACATCACTCTGATATTTCCTCACCATACAAATGAAACTGTGTCTCATCTCTACCTGGAAAATGCTGAAGATCTCTCTGTCAACAGAAAAAGGTGGGGGGGAAAGGAAATAATACATCCTAGAGATACCAACATCCCCCAGACAAATATTGCTGTTTTATAGATACGTACATGCAAAAATAAAAGCAGCACAGAGAAAAGGAAACAAATAGAAATCTCCAAGTCGAGTCAACACTGCATCTTATTGGAAATAGCACAAACACAAAGCTGCATTATGATGCTGACAGACAAATGAAGTGTCAGCTCCTTACACATGTCCAGTGAAGCGAGAACCCTTACTGTTGAGGTGGAAGGCTGCCACCTCATTAATGACAGGATCAAACAAAACACAGTTAATTCCCACTGAGTTATTTGCTTGCTGGAATTTAAGCAGAATTAATAGCTGGGACAAGAATCATTATCCTCTGTGAATCAGTCTGGACAGCTGAATAAACAGTTCTTTCAGCTCTGAACTGTTTTTGTTGCTTACTGAAGTATTTCATAAATATGCAGGAAAAGCATGCATGGTAGCATAAAACCTTTTTTGTTTGAAAACTGTCTGCTACTTCGGAGCTTTCCAGCTTGCCATAGTGACATTTGAGCTACATTTAAACAGGCAAAAAAAAAAAAGAATTTGAATGCTCAATGTGATCAAATTCCAGCAACAATATCCAAATAAATGGAAAAAATACAAGATGACAGTAAATTGTCAGAATGAGAGGGAATCTAGATGAGGAATGAATACATTTTAATGACAAATTGCTGCTAGCCACTGTTTTTTTCAGGGGGGGGGGGGGGTCTTGTTTTGTAAAGCTCACACAGTGGATATTGTAGGGAGAAGAATTAATAGGACATGACAGGATAAACAGTCTCCAAGGGCAGCTTCTCAGAGTGCATTTTTCAGAGTGCATTTTTTCAGTTGGATATAAAAACCAATATTTGTTTAAGCATTCACTGCCTTTGAGCAATGGGTAACAAAAACGAGAGATGTCAGTAAGAGAAAAATCTGCCACAGGAAAAATGGTACTGTAGGACAAAAGCTGTGAGCACTTCATGTCAAGCTCAGTAATAACACAATGATACCAAAGTACAGTGACGAGGTAATAACTAAGCAAAACAAAGTTATAACCAGGTAATAGCAAAGTATATATCGAGTATTACAGACGGAACTTTATTTTAAAAGCAAAAGGAAAACCAATTTAAGGATAGCAGTAAAGTTATACTTTGGTAAATATAAATAACTTACAGTATTGTAAGTGACAGGTTGTGTCACTTACAACATTTGAATTCTGAAAATACCACTTACACACACAAACACACACACACACATGCACGCGCGCACACCTCCTGATGCTCCCAAAGTACTTTAAATGAAAATTAGGACGATAACGACAAACTTACCTTCTTCCCATGAGTGACTCCCATGTCTTCAGAGTGAGTCCAGATTTGGTGCTTGCACAGATTCCGTTAGTTCACACTTTACGGGGTTTCAGCAATAATTTGAGGTTACCCCCTCTCTCTCTGCTCCAGCAGCCAAGAATGCCACAGAGGGAGGAAAGTGCCCTGTGTTTGGACCAGAGGGAAGCCTCTACCGAGAAAAGCTCCTGTTGAGCAGACTAAAGGTGTTCAGCAAAAAAAGCCAAAACATTTAACTCTATACCTACTCATTAAGTGCTGTATTTAAGTAAATTTGTATACACGCATTTTATTGGACTGTTTATTTTAAAGCACTGCCATAGGCCGGCTAAATGGATGAATGGATGGCTGGATGGATTTAGCTAAAAAGATTTAAGATTTTAAATTAACCACACAAGGCTCGGGGAAAAGTCTATAAAATTACAAGAGAACAGAACTACTTCTTCTCTGTCCCATTAATCATTTTCTAATCTGTCACATTTAAACTTGTGACCCCCTTACAGGAGCCGTCGCTGTATGCTTTGAACCACTGGACCAAAGTAATTAGTCTAGTGGTAAAGCAGCTTTGTTGTAAAGGAACAAAAGTGTTTCAAGGCCATTAGTAAGAGATATGTGCACAGTACTCAGTAACTTGACTTCTACTATTTGAACATTTACTATACAGCCCACAATCACTAATCTATACTTGGAGCTTTCATTAGGATAAAAATATCAAGGAATATCAACGGGGGAAGAAATACTAATCCTTGAAGGATTGGACTGGCAGGCCATTATAGTACAGTGAACTTACTGTCAAGGTCAAAAAACCATGACAGTGAGTTCTGAGCTTTGTGACATGGTGCGTTATTCTGCTGGAAGCAGCCATCAGAAGATGGAGGCACCGCGGTCATAAAGGGATGGACACGGTCGACAATTCTTAGGTGGGCTGTGGTGTTTAAGGAGCCCAAAGTGTGACAACAAAATAAACACCATTACACCAGCAGCAGCCTGAGCCACTGAAACAAAACAGGATGGACCCATGCTTTCATGTTATTTAGGTCAAATTCTCACGCTCCCATCTGCAGGTTTCAGCAGAAATTGATACTCATGCATAGTATTACATAAGCAAACTGCAGCTTCAGTTTCCAGGTCTTAGTTGACAGCAGCTGGTGTGGTCTTCTTCTGCTGCTGCAGCCCATCTGTTTCTGGATTCAATGCACTGTGTATTTTTGTGCATATCTTGACTATAATGGATGGTTATTTGAGCTCCTATCACCTCAAAGCAGTTTGGCCATTCATAATTTTTCTTTTTTGGAGCATTCTCTGGATCAACGCCAGATCAACGCCAGTAAAACCAAGGAGCTGGTGGTAGACTTCCGCAGGCACAAGCATTCTCCACTGCAACCACTGAACATCCAGGGTATGGACATTGAGGCTGTGGACAGCTACAGGTACCTTGGTGTTCATCTGAACAACAGACTGGACTGGACTCATAACTCAGACGCCCTCTACAGGAAAGGGCAGAGCAGGCTGTACCTGCTGCGGAGACTCAGGTCGTTTGGGGTGGAGGGCCCACTCCTGAAGACCTTCTATGACTCTGTGGTGGCTTCTGCTATCTTTTATGGTGTGGTCTGCTGGGGCGGCAGCATCTCTGCTGGGGACAGGAAGAGACTGAACAGGGTGATCCGAAGGGCCAGCTCTGTTCTAGGATGCCCTCTGGACCCAGTGGAGGTGGTGAGTGACAGGAGAATGGCGGCTAAGCTGTCATCCCTGATGGACAACATCTCCCACCCCATGCAGCAGACTGTGACAGCACTGAGCAGCTCCTTCAGTGGGAGACTGCGGCACCCACGGTGTGGGACGGAGAGATTTCGCAGGTCTTTCCTCCCCACTGCTGTCAGACTCCACAACAAAGACTTTAACTGAACAAACACACACATCCACACATGTGCAATAACACTAAGTGCAATAATCTTTTCTGGCATCGTTGTATTTTTACTCAGTTGTATATAGCATTCGTATTCTATTTTTATCTTATTGTATATTTTTATTCTATTTTATTCTACTGTATATAGTATATTATTTTATTCTATTCTGTACAGCTGTGTACTGTATTTATTCTTATTGTATTCTAATTTTTGCGTCATAACTTTTGCACTGTCCACTTCCTGCTGTGACAAAACAAATTTCCCACGTGTGGGACTAATAAAGGTTATCTTATCTTATCTTATCTTAAACCCTAGAGATGGTTGTGTGGGAAAATCCCAGTAGATCAGCAGTTTCTGAAATAGACCAACAACCATGCCATCTTCAAAGTCACGTAATCATCTTTCCTCGCCGATGATCCACAGGTGATCTCTACCATGTGATGTAAGGAAAATATTAATATGTGCTTTTGCTGAAATTATAGACAGGTATGTTTTGCCATTAAAAAAAATGCAGTCACTTTTTACAGTTCATGTTAATTAATGTTTATGTAAGTCAGTCAGTCAGTCAGTCGCTGAAGACTCTTGGGAAACAGCCGCCCACCTCCACCATCTCTGGCCATCCTCCATAAATGTTGTTTTTTTCATCATTAACAGCTTGCTGACAGATGAACAGAGGAGAAGAGAACGGTTGTTTTTATCATTTTTCCCCTTCCAGGCAGCAGATTTTAAAATAGATGGTCTTTTCTGACACAAATAGAACAAATGAAACTGCACTTAACAGGTTCACTAACCTTCTCAAAGAGGCTTTTGATTTTTGTGCCTGCTCTTCCAGCAAACACCCAGCTGTCTCTGCGCTTCACAGACCTGATCAAAGTGCTTCCCATTTCACTGAATATCTCCCTCATTTCATTTGTCATTCTGCCACAAAGTAGTAGAGCGGGTCACATTTTGTGACATTAAATTTGTTTTAAATGTTGAATAACTTAGATATGGACTTACTTTTGTGTGACATCATCAAAGGAGGCCACCAAAACGATCATTCCACGTTTTATCTTCTTCAGGTGTGCAAGGATGTCTTTTGGGTCTTTTGTCAGAGTATAAAATTGAAAAAAAAAAAAAAAAAAAAGAAAGTCAAAGCTCCCTTACAAGATTAAATCAAAAACTTGATTAGAAGATTTAAAGAAAGAAAAGCGCTTACCTCCTGTTTTCATGTTAAGACAGACAGATTTTTCTACAACTCCAGTTTCACCTATGATTAAAAAATTGCATTGATCAAAATAATTATAATAATAACAGACAGAAGAATATTATGCATGCAGTTCTGCACAAAATCTAGAGTCACAATGCAATTCTTCCTATTTTGCAAGGAAGAATGGAAATAGATGCAGTGATGTGTTGAGTTCTGTGAAAAAAAACAGATGGCCAGTCCATGACTGATAGTGTTTTTCTATCCAGGTATGCTTTTTATGTATCGCCAGTGTGTTTGGGATCATTGTCACTGTGGGACACTTTTCAGACAGTATTGCGCAGTAGATCGCTTTTTTTCTGGGTTAAGAATTCCACAAATCTTGACATGATCTCTCCAACGCCATTGACCGAAACGCAGCTCCAAATCAAAACAGAGCCTCCGTCTTGTTTTAAAAATGGCTGTTGGCATTCACTATTGTACCTCTCTCCTGACCTCCTCTGTACTTACTGACAAGGATTTGAATCACATATTTCAAATTTGGATTCATCTCCACAGCCACACATTCAGATCTGTCTGATGAAGGCGTAGATGCATCTATCAGGTCCTGTGTCAGATTTTTATCTCTTATAAAATCTCTTTCTTCCTTTCTCCTCCACTTGTCCAAAAACCCTTAAAGCACACGCTGCACACTATGCCAAGATATGCCAGAGTTTCTACTAATAGTGTTTTGCTAATGACTTTGCAGATGCAAAAATACAGGTTTTTTTGTGGGTGTTTTTTCATTATTGACTGATTTTTTTGCAACAGGCTGCTAGTAACAAAGTCCCCAAAGTTATCATTTAAAATTGTTTCCTCGCTAAGTTGTCTGTTATGTTAGGTGCCTTTTTTTATGCTTGAATGAATCATAGGTCGGTGCTTAACAAACAAACATTCCTCTGAAAATGCTCAGGTACAAAGTCTAGACTGTTGATAAATGATAAACTTTGAAAAATCTTCAGAAATCCTGGAAAACTATTGCTCAAGAGCACTTTTAAAAGTTTAAAGAATGTTTGATTCGCTGGAAGATATAAAGAAATAAGAGAATGTGCAAGACTTTTGCATGGCACATAAAAACACTAAGACTCCAGACCAGCTATTTCCAAGTTAGAATTATGGTATTATTATTAATATTATTATTAAGCTACTATTATTGGTTATTACGAATCTTTAAAAGACTATTTTACCAGTTCATTTTTTCAATGTTTATGCATGTTTATGAGAGGTCTGAGTATTATACTCACCATTTATCACTGCAATGTTTAGCCCTGGTCCCACGTTATTCAGTGCATGACTCATTATGCTGTTGAAGCACTGACAGGGTTCAGTTTCACTGCAGAATCTTGTTGTTTTTTTTTAAAGTACTCTGTTAATTCAGGTGTTACCAAATGAATACATACATTTTGCCATCAAAACAGACTGTTGGCCCGACAATATCAGCGGCGCCGCTCCTGATACGTAAAGCAATATGGTTGGGTGGACACACTCTTGAGAGGCTGCACTTTGGCACAGACGTAGGTGGAGCTAAAAAGGCACAGAAAAGATTTTACAGCAGGAATACTGTGATTTTACCATATTTAAACTCAGATAATGACATGTGAGAAATAAATACTTTGTACAATGTTGCTAAAAAGACATTGTTTGAGATTCGCTTTGACTTGATCTGCGTTATAAAACCCTAAGTTGAAAGAAATGAGACAGTATGGTGGAGACAGCAGGCATAAACTGTCACTAAAAAGCTGTAGCTCCGGATTTAATAAGCAAAACATCTCACCGAGAGTATTCCTTTCTCTCTCCTGTGCTACGGATGAATTGATGGATATTCCCCATGTGATTAGGAGGACAATAATTACAGCAGCAAGGGGCAAAACAGCTGTCAACAGTAAAAAGATAGTAGATCAAATCTGCAGTCACACAACTAAAAGCAGCTGTTGCGAAATGAAGGAAAAGCTTACCTCGATATTTCATATCTGCAACAGATCAGAGAGCTTTTTTTTCAGTCCTGAGGGGAAGAGTTGAGACCTTTCAAACTCACCCGAAGAACTGAGAAAAGAAAGACATGCTAGCAGAGCTTTGGTGTCATCTCATCTGTGAAAACGCATCCTGATAATTCCTATAACCCATCACTTGTGGGGAAAACCCTTCTTTCTGTGATACATGTATATAGCTACTGAAAACTAGATGATTAAGTTTCTCCTTTTCACAATGTCAAACAAAGGAAGGTGTCCACAAGTAACAGATACTATTTGTAGTCAACAACAAGGCTTGCAAACAGCCGATTGTGTGTTGCAGGTGTATAAACGAGCCTCTGAAACCTAGAGAGAGAAAAGACACTGAGGATGGCCCAAAAGCCTCATATTTCAAATGGGATGAGTAAGAGAAAAAGGGATTTAAAGAATCATTGTACCAGCTGTCAGAGTTTTCCATTTGTATGTAAATTTGGGTAAAAACCCATATGATGTGTGGAAGGATCTGCATAAAGCAGCTCATACACAGAAAAAAAACATGCTAGAAACTAGAAAAGAAAAAAAAATCAAAAGATTTTACTCAGAACTAAAAAATAACTATGGGAAAGGGCAAAGACAGCGTTGCTGAAAAGAAACATAGCAGAATCAAATGGGAAAGTAACTCACAAAACCTGGAAAGCTGACCACGGCGGAGAACGAGAAGTCAATTATCTAGAATAAAAAACACAACGACAGGGCAATAGAGCTGGTGTTTTTTAAGGCATTTAAGACAAACGCGTTGTTGGCACAGGAATAAGCCATTAGTCACATTTAGATGGTGAAAGACGTGGTAATCCCCAAGGAGGAGGTCAAGCCTGTCTGTCACAAAGCATCTGCCCTGCTGATCCTTCAGCAGTAGCTGAGCTCAAGCCTTTCCTGCCTGGAGAGCTCGTAAACAAAAACAGCATCTCCTTGTATCATATTCTGGCAAATCGAGCGCACAGATGAACACAATGATCATTTTCTCTAACAGACTGATTTCGCTCTGCTGCCACGTGGATGGATACAGATCTTTACAACCTCGTCCAATAACAACAACCGGCACATCTATCATGGAGATAATACTATAGTCTCATTTTATGGGCTTTATTTCAAACTGCACTGTTTGCTACACTTTTATCTCGCCGTTTATTTCCTATTACACGTAGTGATCTGTTTTTATTTTTTGTTTAATTTTATTGAGCTCTTACACTCATCGAGCCATTTTATTTTATTGCCTTTAGTTTTTTTTCTAGCTACTCAATTTTGTTTTATTTTGTTGAGCTCTTTTCTGCTTGAGCTGTTTCCCCCTCATCAAGCTATTGTACCAATTTATCTAAAATGTTGCAAAGGTGTTGTTTTCCTCCAGGACAGCATCAGCATCAGATCTTCCCGGCATAAATTCCTCAAAACAGTATGAAGGGATGTACTCTTTTCTTCTAAATTTGTGTTTCGTTTTCTTCTTATGACAACAGTGTGAAGCACTTCTACAGATTCAGCAAAACAACCAAACAGACTTGTTGAGCTGAAAAATTACCAATTATTTTTCCATATTTGTAGCCAAATGAAGTTTAACAGATTTACTACTTAACTTTACATGATTTTACCACAGAATCATCAACTAAACTCCAATAAATGGATTTTGACTCCCTTGTACAAAGCATGGCTTTTGGATTAAAATCGTCTTGCCTTAACACCCTTGAATAAGACAGAAGGTATCACACAAGGAGCCTGGGATGTTGAAGAGTGCTGTTGTGTTTCTGCTTTGTTTGAACTCACCAACTGAATTCCTATCAGAACTTTTAAGATTGTTTAAAACCTTGAAAGGCTGAAGAATTACAAACAAAGCACAAAACTATTTAGTATCAAGGATTTCACATTATGTTCACACCAATTTCAGGTGACGATGGTGTATTACTAAAGGTGACCAGCAGGTGGTATTTGTGTACTGCCGTTTACTGATCAGCGGTAACACAAAGCACACAGTGAGGGAATCGCTTTCCTTTTGTATGATTATCGACATTCTGCAGACAGCAATCAAATGAACGCCGGCAATATTTTTCAACATTTGACTCCATAGCTCCTGGATTTTTTATTCCAGAGCTACATTTAATAAAACATTCCCTTTATATAAGGACACAAATCATCAAGGTAACAAACTGGGGGGAAAATAAGTACATACAGAGCACACTTAACCAGTCCACATGATTAATATGTTTAATAACCAGCAGATTTAGATCCCAGATGTCCACAAAATAAATAAAAAGATACAGTAGGTTTTATAAATACTGATCCACATCAACATCAGTAACTACACAGCAAAAGATGATTGGAAAACACAAGAATCGGGTCTCGGTGTCTGATTTGTTGATCACACGAATAACCTAAAATGAACCAGTCGTTAGTTTGAGCTGTGACACTGACGTTCACGTCAGAATGTTCACTTGCAGCTCCCAACCAGGTAAGTGGCTTTTTTTCTATCTGTGACAAGTATGGCTGTCAGAGAGATCAGGGTACATCATTCAGCCCAGCGCTACATTAAAGACCCAGTGGACTAAACTGCAAATTGCCTTTAAGTGGAACGATGAAACAGCAAATCCTTTCAAAGGGAAACTGCCCAACTGGCAGACAGCTGAAGTCGTATTTTGACTACCTTTGCACATCATTTGGGGTGTGCGAAACATCACATCTCCATGTGCGACTTTGTAACAACCGCTTAATTCATAGCATTGCACATTTACATGTTCTGTGGCAGACAGACAAACATTGAGCGAATGTGAGAGCGTCTGCCCTTTCAATGTCCCACTGACATTTATTGCACTGCCAGTAAATAATACAGGAAATAATGTTCCGCTTTAGATTTTATATTTCAGGTATAAATTTAAATTTAAAGTTAAATAGTGGAAATAATGGAGTAAATAGTGGAGTGTTGACTCTCCATATGATCAGCAGCATTAGCATCCAAATCACATACCCACAAGTCTTATCAAACGCATAGGTCTCAGAGCTCCATTCGTCCAAAAAACAACAACAAAATAAATGCAGCTGAAAGATGTGCAGATAGCTCAGTAGTTATCAGGCTTTCCAAAATAAAAGAATAATTTAAAAAGGCTGCATGAATTGCTGCTTTAATACACTGACCGTATCGCCAAATAACACATTCAATTTTGTTGACAATTCATTACGACTCTTATCTACCACAGCTAACACTGAATGTTTTGTTGGTTGTTTTATTGTAGCATATTTTAGCAGAATATTGATTGTGAGAAATAAGGATTAAATGAGTTTTATGCTGGAAAAAAAGAACACCTTTTTTAAGCCCTGAGCTGTGCCTGCGGGAACAACCTCCACCCATCAGAGGGTTGGGTAGTAGCCAAAGACATCAAATGTCATGTGTTATGTGTAAAAAAGGAAAAAAAAGAAAAGAAAATGTCAGTGATGATTCAAATGAAGGTCATTATTTCACATCTAAGAGTATGAAGCTGCACAAATAGAAATCACATTTAATCTCAGAATTACAGTTTAAGATATAACTGCAAATATGGAATACTATTTCCTCACTTATTTTATCTGTAATTGTATATTTTTGGTTTTCACATTCTTGGCTCACTTTTTATCCCCGCTACGAAAACAATCCTCCATTTCATTCGTACACCACACAGTTTATAGAATAAACTCCATTGCAGTCAGTCCAGCAGCTTCCCAGTTGGAGATTTATTCCAAAAGATCCTGTAAGGGGAGAGAAAAGGAAGTTGAAATTGACTTGTGATGTGATTAGGAAGGATACAGTGGTGCTGGCTTGTACTGGAAGAGAGATGACAGCGAAAGCTACAATCAGAGAAGCCACGATGCACTGACCTCGTCTGAATCCTCTCCCACTGTGCGCGACCTCCTGTCGCCATCCTCCTCTGCCGCTGCTGAATGCCCCTCCTCCATCTGTCTCAGCACTGAGTATCTGTAAGTTGCCTCACTGATAAGAAAGTTATGTGGCAAAACCAGGGTGAGTTGTTTTTACTGCAATCTAAGTGTTTAAAATAAACACGTTAAGGCTCATTAATAAATTTTCATTACTTGACTGGGAAGCAGTATTTTCGGATGATCAATACGGCAGCAGCTACCGCCACCGCAGACACCAAGATCACTGATGCAATAATCCCGGGGTGAAGCCTTAACCCGGCCTAAAAAGACAAATGAATCCAATAAGATCTAACAGTGGGGTAGTTAAAGAGCCCATAAACCTAACAGCTCAGTTCATGAAGTGTGGCAAAGATAAAAAGGAAATACAGCAGGAGATATGACAGCTGAACAGCGGTGCATTATAAATCATAGTGGTGGGGTACATCCCAAAAGCTCAGCAGCAGGGCTGCAAGTCTCTGGCCAAGAGGAGAAACTGATGCAATCCGGATGACATTTCGTCACATCGTACTGCAGATCACTATAATATCTTTAAGTCGGGCCTGTCCATTACATGATTTGGAACAAAGTATGACAAAATTAATCTCTGTAGCAATAATTCAGATGGAGCGTGACCAAAATGTGACATTGAACACGAACAATTTTGTTTGGTGGTGCCAAACAAAATCACAATCAACCAAACAGAGATGGGTGGGGTTTGATGGTTATGAAGCTCATTTTTTCTCTTTTGTTTACTACTGGCAGCATTTACACATGGAGACATGATAAAGGTATTGAAGTGCAAACTAAGCATTAGAACAGAGAAGATGATTTAAGCGACTTTGAATGTGGCGTGGTTGTTGGTGCCAGATGGGCCGGTCTGAGTATTTCACAAACTTCACCTACTGGGATTTTCCTACACCATCTCTAGAGTTTACAGAAAATGGTCTGAAAAAGAGAACATATCCAGTGAGTGGCAGTTCTCTGGGAGAAAATGTCTTGTTGATGCCAGAGGTCAGAGGAGAATGGCCAGACTGCTTCGAGCTATTAGAAAGGCAGCAGTAACTCAAATAACCACTTGTTACGTTATGCAGAAGAGCCAGGTACCACTCCTGTCAGCTAAGAACAGGAAACCGAAGCTACAATTTTCACAGGTTACCCAAAAATGAACAATAGGAGATCTGAAAAATAATGCCTGCTCTGATGAGTCTTGATTTCTGCAGCAACATTCAGATCAGTATTTGATGTAAACATGAAAGCACGGCTCCATCCCGCCTTGCATCAACGGTTCAGGCTGGTGGCGGTGCTGTTGTAATGATGTGGGGGATACTTTCTCGGCACAGTTGTTGCTGACCATGCCCCTTCCTTTATGACTAAAGTGTACCAATGTTCTTATGGCTGCTTCCAGCAGGATAATGCAACATGTCACAAAGCTCAAATTATCTCAAATTCATGACAGTGACCAGATCACAATCCAACAAGCATCTTTGGGATGTGGTAGAATAGGATGAATCATAGATGTGCAGCAACTCTGTGATGATATCTTTTCAATAAGAACTACAATCTCTGAGGAACGGTTCCAGCTCTTTGTTGAATCTATGCAACAAAGAATTAAAGCAGCGGTGAAGGCAAAAATGGGGTTCAAGTCAGTACTGGCAATGTCTACATAATAAAACGCATGTGTAGATATGCAGTAATACACACACACTGGAACAGGAACCCTAACCCATCTGTGGTTCCAGATAAATTTGAAAAACAGCAACGTCTGCAACACAAAGATGACGAGGTGCACAGTAACACTGAGTGAATTCAGAGGGGTATAAATATGCTTTAGGAAATGGAGTACTGTTCCTCCAAAATGCATCAGTCTCAGTCATATATCAGCTTGTGCTTTTAGACTTCCAAGAAGTGCTTCAGGCTATTTCACTACAAGTCAACAAGCTGAGACCAGAGATACGAAAACTTAATCTCCATCTAAATTAAAGTAAGTCCACTGCACTATGGGTATAAATGGTTACATCGCCATAAATTAGGGACCGTGTTTGTAAACTAATTTAACTTTTACCTCGAGTTTATCGGATCTCATTACTCATGCGGCCTTACATACCTGTTCAGACATCCTTGTTACCTTTAAAGCCCGGCTAACTTATTTTCATTATGCAGCCTCGAACTGTGAACATTATAGCCTGCAAGGATCCAAACTGAAGCGATTTAAAAGCATTTAAACGTTGTTGTTTTTTTTGGTCCGAGTATAGTCGTAAGATCTACAGCTGTTTACTTCCTGCTTCTGCTTTTTTCACCTGTTTCCCCGCCCCTGTTAAAGCACACCATGTGACATAAAGTTATGTGTCACGTGACCTTCCGATGGCCTATTTAAAACTTATTTTCAGACCTGTCGTTTTTGCTGCAAACGATCCGCTCTTAAAGTGTGATAGTACTTACAAATGGTGACGTATGTGTCTGATTACTTTAGAGAGGAAGTCAGTTTTAACTAATGATCCTTTGGCATGTTTTTTATTGGGTCCTGTACTATATAAAGCACTGAGATCATGCTTGAAATGCGAGACAGTTCCTTATGTAACATTCAGTGCCTTTTCGAGGCTGTCACACAGTTCCTAGGACCAGTTTTGTGAGTCATAAGCGCATTAAAATTCAGAAATGTTGATTTTTCTCTGTCCAAGGTCTTGTTTTGGCAGCTTGTAACTGTTAATTGGAAACAATACATTGTGAAATTGAACATTTGTCACTCTGCTATTGTTTCCTGAATTTCTACAAATAATAAAGCATTTCCCAGGATGTGATTTTCTTTTCTGCCATTTTTTTCTTCATGGTTAGGCAACAGTTTATATCAGGCTGAAAATAATGATTCAAGCTGGTATCAGGCGCTCATCAGGTGTGATGAGTGATTTGGCGAGACTGACGAAAAGACTTGCCAGCCTCATGAGCAACCCGCCTGTTGTACTCCCAGTTACAGTTGCAGGCCATGAGATCCTAATTTTGAAGATTTTTACATGCATTGAGTATATTAAAAAACAATCATCTTCCTTTATCCTTGTCCCAATTCTGTCAAATTACTCATTTTAAATCCAGATAAACACAAGAAATTCAAACCACTGCTATTTCAAATTTAATTTAATTCACATTACACATACGCACAGCATGGTTTTATGATTTTGTGACACCATAAATTATCTGTATTGTAACATGTAAAACTGAAATATCACAGATTCAGTACGTTCTTTCAGGAAGCCCGATAAGAGTTTGCCAGCCAAGCTTCATGAACAGACTCTTTTTAGCATCACATGTGCGAATGAATAAGCAAGAACTTTCAAAAAGCAAGTATCTGTATTACATTCCCAGGCTCTTACAGGCTTACATGACACTACATATGGTGACACAAAGCTCCTGTTAGCTTCCACAAACGAACGGATAGACAGAAAGTGATTTTTTTCTGAATTGGGAATTCAATACCGATCAATAAGCTCAGCTGATAAATCCTGAAGCCATTCATCCACTTTCAATTTGATTTATTATTTTTGGCTCTAATTGACTTCAAGTTATGCCAGTTCATAGTACTTTCCTGTCTTTGGATCAAAATAGCAGTTCAGGCAAGGATCATAGAGCAGATTCAAATACTCATCCTCGTTCTCCTCTTCCTTCACTGACTCATCTCCTCCTGCAATAAAGCCAGAGAACCATTAAGCGGCACTGGGTATAGCTGTTCAAAAAGTACATAACTAACAGTACAACAGCGATCCATAATGGAATTTGCACAAATAAAATGTATAAGTGTAAGACATCATGTTTTTAATGCACACCGGAATAGCCATAGCAGATATGAATAAGAGCCTACTCTGTCAGCTGTTACTGGAATAAAATGAGAAGTCTGGATGGTGGGGTGACCTTCAGACTCAGGTGGATTTAAGTTTTCTGCCGCTGCCATTTTTTTCTTCATCAATCAAGACCCAAGACACCCAGGCCCAGTACCACATTATGAAGCTGTAAAGAGATTCCCTGTAATCCCCACGACTTTAAAGCATGAGAATTTAGCTGTTAAATTGACGGGCAGTTAAACACTAAAAAGGTTATGGAATGCTCCGGGACGAACATTTTATCTTATCAGAACTCGGGCAACAATAATGAAAACTAATTATAAGACACATTGTGTAAGAGCTTTAAAAATGATGTTGTAAACTGGAAAGGTTTCATCAATTAACCTTGTCCATGTGTCTAGGGGGTACAGACCTGTAATGAGCCTGTCTCTTGTGACCTTTGGCATAATGTGGAGGACACAGACCTTCACTCTTTTTTTTTTTATTCTTAATTAGATACAGTTTCACCTGCTTTCCCACCATGTTGTGTGTAGTCTTTGGTGGATTTCTGTACCCTAACATTTCTGCAAGCTCTGACATCAGTGAATGTTTCCATTAGCTGTATCCATTTATGCCATTAGTGTTAATGCTACAGCACTGGATTGTTTTCTGTCTTCCTGACTTTCACATACAAAAAGGCAGTCTGCAGGCAAAGGGACTAATATGAAGGTTTCTGTACCTCTGACTAGACTTCCCCCATTGTTCCATGTGTTGCCTGACCTTCTCTGCTGGCTGGGAGGCATAATAGGAGGGCTGAGCACATCCATCCATTCCCTAGGGAAAAGACCATAAAAGCAGACAGACATGACAACACATACCATTACACTTACCAACCTACTCTATGACATTTTAACAATGAAGTCCCATCATCGTGGGTTCTGAGAAGCCCATCTAAGCTCCCACTGTCCTTGAGCCACTTCTCCTGCAGCTCCACAGTTTTACTTGAAGGATCACTTATTAGATTTTGACTCAAGCTGTGACTTCCAAGTGTCCACATTCGGGCACGGAGTAGGGGTCTTAACCTTGCCTGCTTCAGAGAGAGCATGACTTCATTTCTCTCTAAATGAGTTTATCCTCCCTGTCTGCGATGTACTCAGGCTACAACTATACATCAGTCATTTTCCACTAAATGAAAACACTGCTCTGTTTTAGTATGGCGTAACAGATTACAGCCAGAGGAGAAAATATCACAAGATGAATTCTTTTACTTGGAGGCAATGCAACATTCATTTGTTAAACAGCATCCATAATCATTTTTGGCTATACATCAGTTGTGCAATTATGCATTAACATCTTCTGCCTTTGGACAAAACCTCTCATGAGAACACATCATAGCATATTTAATGAGGAATTACAGTATAATCGTCTTATGCACAATATTCTCTGCTAAGCCCGCCTCACCATCATCAAGTGCAGCGATTGATAATGTCACTCTTTCTCAAAACAAAGTATTTTACCTAAACTAGAAAACCATTCATGCTATCTCTACAGTGTGATCCTTTACACCATGGTGTACTTAATACTACTACTTTTTATTTTCACTGGCTCTACTCTTGTGTCCATGTTTTTAATGGGAAATCTTTACTGGGAAATATTAAAATACAGAAATTACTTATGAGCAGTCCTCTTTAGTGATGTGGTCTTCTGATAATAGCTAATAAAAAAACCCTCCTATGATCAAGAGTAAATTATATGATACATTAAACCTACAGAAAGAAGGTTTCCTTTTTTATCTGATCTTCCCATACATTTAAGCGTACATTCATTTCATATTCTTTATGTCTTTAAGTGATAAAGTGCATTATCTCTGTTGAGGCTCTGATTTTTCTTTCTAACAAAAGCATCCGCCTCTTCTTTTCAACACCCATTTGACTGCGTGATAGGCAGGAACATTGTACAAAAGTTAATGGAAGCAATTTTCAAGGACAAAAGCCTCTGCTACTGAACTGTAAATTGAACTTCAAATTGTTAAGTGGGACTTGGCAAGAGTGATTAAACTCTTAGATTTTCAAGTCATTATAATCCAAATATAGACCAGAGATAAAGGGAATAAATTGGTTTTATTCAATTAGAGAAAGCACACTGCTTTTGCACAGTGGTTGAGTGTACTGAAAATGAGCTTTCTAAATATCTCGAAAAGAAACAGTATCAAGAAACTCTGTTTGTCTCACACGGTGGTAACAAAAGTTCACAATAGTATGTAATGTACAACTGTATTTCTAGTCAAAGTCTCACTGACAGCCTTATTTGCTGTTTCAACTTTAGCATTCTAGCCAAAGGCAGACACAATTATTACGTGCAAAGAAGCATGTTAAAATGCCAGAAAAGCCCTGGCAACATTAAGCACAGCAATCGGGGCATTTTAGCTGTCAGGGAAGCTGTTGCTCTCAACAGCAAGAAAGCCTTGCAGTGGTGCCAGGATGCTCAAAAAACACCATGATAGAATTCTCTGTAAGGGTGTCTCAGAATGCAATGCCTAAAAGAAATGAAAGAAAACAACGACAAATCCTGTGCAGCTGCTATTCAGTATGTAAATCGAGGCTTACTTCGAAGTCTCATTTCAGGACTACAGCTGTGGAAGCTGCAGAGCTCCGTCAGTGTTTGTGAACAGTAATATTAATTTCAGTGGTTATTCAATCAAACAGCATCGCTTAACTAGATATTTGCCAGTCGGCTGGATGGATAAATTTGAAATCTTTAAATCTGCATGATACAGTAATGCAAATACAAAGATTTCAGCTCAAGGAAGTCTACACATGTCCACACCATGCTACCTTGGTTTTCATCAACAAATCAAATGTGTTTGAGAGATGGGGGTTGCGTAATTTCAGTAGTGAAACCGTGATGCAATTCTTTTGTCTTCTTTTGTAACCTACAACATGGTTGTGTAACAGACCACATGGTTGTCTATATTCACAAAGAGATGGAGGTGTGCAGGGACGCGGCTCTATAACTGCCAGCTGTGGGGCTACAGGATTTCTCCAGAACCTTCCAAGGTGAACTGGATCTATTCGTACCCTGCCGCAGTTTGTTTTTTTGTGTTTTTTAGATGCATAAAAACACCTGAAAGCGAGTTTGAAATAATGGTATTCAGTGTTGTGAAGTGGGCAGTAATATCCTCCTAGTGTTAATCTGTTAAATTGAAAGTATTTGAGCTGTATTTCTGAGACTCTTTCACCTTGTGCTCTAAATCAACACACTGAATCTGTTCCAAGAGGTGTTTGACTCAAGCCTTAATTCTGAGCTATTTTCCCCTTCAAGGAACATTAGAAGAAAACACACACACACACACACACTTACACACACAAAAATGATGGTTATAGAAAACATTTTACTTCATCTTGCCTTGACAATGACAAATCCTATTTAACTTACGAGTACGAGAGGGGCCGGGGGGAGGGGGGGGGGATCTAGTCATTCTCCTTTCACTGCTACATAATGACAATCTGTAATTCTCAACACATGTCAAAGAATGTTTTCAGAAGTCTTTGAAAGCTTGCAAAATTTCTTTACCTTTACTTGATAAACCTCTGGTGGTTATTTACTTTTTTTGGGGGAGGGATGCGTTTCTCCAACTTCTAAAATATCTTTTCTGTTATTCTGTTTCACACTTCATAAGCCTTAAGTTGATACTGGATATAACACTTTTTTTTCTTTCGCCCTCAGCAATACAAAGCCATCCATCAATATTCTTTCTTTTTGAAGAGAATTTTATTTGGTTTTAAGCTGTAGGTAGGCAAAGCAAGGTGGAATGTGTCTTATGGCTGTTTTGCATTATGAATTACTGAACCGAAGCCCCTGCTGTGCAGAAAATCTAACACGTGCATTTTGAATTCAGGTGAATCTGAAAGCTGATGTCTACTGTATAGCAAACAAACAAATGCTTTAACAACTTCTGACAAGTCTGACAAGCACAATGACACATCTTCGGACTGCTTTCTTTTACCTTTGCTCTGGGCAGCTAATCAGAGGCACCACTATCAGAAGGAAATGAACACGATCAAACTCTGAAAGCCCCACAGATGTATATCTTGTATATGAAATAATACCTTGAAGCCTCTATTTGGAGGGTGGGGATGGAACAGTACTATTCTCCTCTATTAGCTTCTCTATTACTATTACCCTTATCAATTTTGTGTTACGAGAATAAAAGAACTGTACCTACCACACCTCCAGGTTATTTGCACTCATGTGAGTAAGGTTAGCCCCATTCAGAAAATCTACCTGACAGCTGACATTTAGCAACAAATATTGCACTGACTCATAACCATCCAATCTAGATGATGGAGCCAATTATAAATAGAGGCTTGAAGGTACACACCAGCAGGACTTTAAAAATTATATTCTACTTGCCGAAGTTATCAACAATTTAAAATATGTGTCCATTCATTTTAAATAAAGGGTCTCTTAACCCTCTCAAGGCAGGCGTTGCCGATTTGCAACAGTTAAAAACTAACAACCTGATTACCCCACATACATATTTTATGAGTTTTTTTTACTCAGAAGTACCACTGCAGAACTTGGTTGTGCATTAGCAACAAAAAGTTTAATTTGAGCCTGAGAGGGTTAATAGTCAGACTTCCATGTATAATACACTGGAATGCTAAAAAATAATGTGTAAAAAAAAAAATAGTGTGTGTAATAACACACACTTCTTACCTGGGGTTTGATTGCAGGAAGGGGTTCATTTCCGTCTGATAGTGGTGTCCCTGATTAGTTGGCTAGAGCAGAAGTAGAGGAAAGCTGTGTTAAAATGTCACCAGATGCTCCAATGCAAATCATTTTTCCCAAGAATTCTCATTAGGTTCAGTTGAAAAGACCACCAAGTACTCGATTAAGGCGCAAAAAGGAAAAAGATTTACTTGTGCAGCACATCAAAATCGAAAATATTTTTTGGTTCAGAGTGACCTGTTTCATTCAGTAAGGCAGTAATGAAGGTCGCCGCCATTTGACTCCTTTTTAAGCCCAGTCGCCCTGTCTCTCTATGAAAATTGTGCCACAACACTTACCTGTAACTGATAAGTGTCACTGGGCCTTTTGCTACTGTTGTGCACATCGTGTCGTTGAGTCAAAGGCAACTGCTGCAATGTGCTTTGATATTTCACTACTTTTGCAATACAGGTTGAGTCCTTCAGGATCAAGAGATAAATTTATAATTTTTCCTGTGCAGATTCATGAATTAATGCATTTAATGCAGTCTTGCCAGAGAATTAAACTGTGCCATGTCGTGCTGTGAGGTGTCACTCAGATATAAATAAAGCATGAGGAGCAACATTTTGTGGAGACACAGCTGTTCAGGACATCCACAAAGTTGCCCGTTCAAGGCTCCCTGAAATTACACATAAAGAACATCACCTGAGAAAATTAAGCTAAGTGAACATTTTTCTTTGTTAACAAAAGCTTTAGTCCAACCACAAATTAGCCTTTACTCTTCTTCTTCTTTTTCTTCTTTACAAATTAACAGTTGATGAAAATCTTTGTACTGCAAAAACCTAATTCTATGTTTTGTGCCTTGGCATAAAAATCAAGTATGACAAATCTGAGCAGCAAGGAACAGGAGGGATGGGTGAGCAATAAAGGGTGAACAAACCGTGATCAAGTAATCCGTGGAATCTAATAATGTGTTCAAAACTTTAGATGTCCCTATACTCTGTAAGTATGAAGGACCTAAAGCATAGGTAGAATTACAGGTAGAAGACAGCAATGATTTCCTTTTTAATATATACTCATTTTCAGCTGCATGAAACACAAGCACATTACCCTCTCCATCTTGTCAAAGTTAAAGACCATATTATAGCCTCAGGAGGATTTTTAAGCGTAGTGGCTGTTAAAGGCTATTACATTACATGACTTTGATGAAGAAGCACTCATGTTGAAGCTGCAGTCCTTACAGTTCTTGAGTTTATTTTAGCTATCTGTATGCTTCCGTACCTTCTTTATCTAATCACCTTCTTAGAATAAGACAGGACCTAAAATTGCAGCCTGTGGAATTCTGCTGGTAATATGGACCGAGGATGATGATGATGATGATGAGTTACTTGCCTGTCAAGGGATGGAGAAACTCTGGGGATCTAGGAAATAGCAACCATTTCTATATTCCAACTGTAACATTAAACCCAGTACCTCACATGGTCGATCGCACCTGCATGAACTCCAGTTTCAAAGAGAGCACTAAGTACATCTGCTGCCAACAGAAGTGCATCACTTATTTTGAACAAACATCACCTCGTGACCAAACAGCAAAATGTGGTGAGGATGTTCAATATAGCAGCGCTGGCTGTCAGTAGCTTGGGAGTCAATGTGATGACTTGCCTGGCACACTATCTGCTGTGTGTCTGCGAAGCCCACACACTTCTCATTTGCTCTTGGAGCTGACATCTATAATGTTTGTATTGTCTCCCTGGTGGAAACACCTTGGACTTTATTGACTCTTCCCTTTATATATCAACCATTATACATCCTTTATTCCCCTGTATGCCGGATCAAACAATCAGAAATCTAAAGAGCTTCACATGTATCTGATCGACATAGTCTTAGGTTCTGATTTCTGTTTCTGCAACTATCTATTAGGAAAATATTAAAACAGAGCAGTGCATGTAAAGTGTTTGTTTGGAAACTTATGCTGCACAAACCTATTTGGCAGAGAGGTCGAGTCAACAAATGATAGATAATTTATTTCCATAGCTTTCTGCTTTTTTTAACCAGGTATTTTCTTTGAGACAAATGAATGGTGGCTGAATTCCCCTCAAGTGGCTATTTTCTATTATTTATTTCCACTTTACATCTGCCCATGAAAAATTACAGACTGGGTTGTATTAGAAAACTAAATCTCAGACCTCTCACTCTTCATTCCAATATAATTTTTGTAATAACACATATAATAATAATAAACTCCATTAAATTTAAAGACCCCGTCCTAAGAAAATCAAATATTTAGGCCTAGACTTGTGTCCATAATGTATTTTTTATTTGGTAGAAGACACATCATGAGAAAAACAAGCAGTTTTTCTCACGATGAAGGTTTTTACCAGTGTTGTTCCAACATTCAGATAGTCAGGATTTTTGTATGTAACAATGCTAAGAAACCAAACCCATCAACTACGAGGTGGAAGTAGCTGGTCAGAGATGAGAGAGATCAACAGTGTTTATGTGTCATTAACAAAGCATTATTATCTGTTTGCCAAAGCAGAGCAGTCAAATTTACAAATTAATCCCAGCGGCTTCCTCTCCTGCTTAACAAAGCACACACTTTGACAGCGTGATGCACCGCTGAGTCTCCCTCAGTGCAGCAGGAGAACTTGTGAGTGAGTGGCACTCTGAGACGCTGAGTGAGGGGTGGCTGCAGGACTGTGGCGGGGTCTGGATAATAATCCAACATATAACTGCAGATTGATCGTTTGATTTAGTAAAATCATTAAAAAGAAAACATTTGGCACTTCGATTTATTGTAGATTTCACAGTCACATAATCATTAAATCACTTTAACTTTTTAATTACCAACTTCCCATTAATTAAAGTGATATGGCTAAATGTTTTTTAAATCTTTAATTCCATCGTGAGATGTGTTTGACAGGGTAACTTTATGTTGAAGACAATTTTGATGCCAGAATTTCAAATTAGTCAATTTTCTTTATCAAATAAAAAAAAAAAAATCACTCTTCAGGTTAAATTACTAAAAACACTGCTTACATTTTTTTTTGTCTCAGTCTCCCACTTGTACAGCAATTATCAGATTTGCAAATGTATCATTTTTATTCTAAAATGACACTGCTGTAGCCATGTGTCCACAAAGAATATGTTTCACATCTAGGACAACATGCCACTGTGTCAGAAATCTAATTCGTCACATTTAATCTATAATGTACATTTTTTTATGGAGATTATACAATTTTATATGCCACTGGCTCTTCCCTTGATGTAACCTTTGCAAATCTACAGCCTCTTTTGATGCATTTCCAAAATCTCTCATCAAAAGTAAGCTTAGTTTAAAGTGATAAAACTAAGTGCATGCTATTCACGAGGTCACCACAAAGTAACCAGCGTACTCCCCCCATGGTCATAAAACTGAATCTGTTAGTGTTTCTAAATACGTAGGATGCTTACTGGATCCCAGACAACTTAGAAAATGAAAGAGAAATTTATTTTACTTTTTTTATACAGAAAAAACTATTTTTTATGAGATTATTTTACAGTGGCTCATATGCATGTTTGCTTAACCACAGTGTGTTGTGATCTATCACAGGTCATTCTTTGTGGGATACTCATCCTTAACAAACAGGGAGAGAGCAAGACTGTATGCCGTTTATTTACAAGGCTCTTCTACAAAGATTGCCTTGTTCAGAGCTTAAATTTAAATACAGTACTTAGAATATCAGGTCATAGGACATTCTAACAGCTGTACTTGGATTTAAATACTGTGCTGCCTACAAATAGGAATGAGCTACCAAAAAAATATGAAACTACAATTATTTATCTGCCATTATTCTTGCACCCTTTTCTTTATTTCTTTACATGTAAGACTCTTTATTGAAGAATTAAATAATAACACTTTTTTATATAATATATTTTTTTTGTAGTGTTTTGTTTTCAACATTGTAATGGAAGCTTAGCACACGTTTGTCTGGAGGTTAAGTTTAGTCTGCACTGCCATAAATCACAGCAGCAGAAACCACTTGAATCACAACATCCAGGGTCCAGAGATGGATTATCATTGCCAATGGAGGAGTCCCAGCCCCAGACAATGACTATTTAGGTCTTGAAATCACTTAGTGTCTTTTTTTTTAGAGAAATCTATCCTTTTGATGGAAGTTTTAGGTGTTAGATTCACTAAAATGTTATATCTCTATTTCTCTTCATTTGTGGTCTGTTTAATGTGTGGTATCTTTCTTTATCTTCCTCACTTTCACGTTATCAGCAAAGTGTTTTCTTACAATACTGTTGGTGGTGCTGTTGCCATACATTACAATTATAAACACAACAGCTAATTGAAAAAAAAGAAAGATAGAAAGAAAAAAAAAACATAACTTCAGGGCATGATAGAGTAAAATGTAAATCCTAAAGTGGGGTCTAAAGATACATGTCTTTATTGGTGGCCACATAATTGTGTCCTCAATAGAAACAATGAGGTGGTAATCCCTGAGGTAATAGCACTATTCATTGTGTCCTTAAATCTTAGGACATTAATGGATACCTGAATATACAGAAATGGTAACAGGCGTATAACTCAAGAATTTGTAATGATTTTATTCACTGGGGATCCTACAGTGGACTCAGCAGAGCCAGGCATGATAGTGTTATCTCTCCATAAGTGAAACATACTTTTGTTAATGGACCATAGATCTAAATGACCTTCAATAGCCGAGAGAAAACTGCACCATCTTTAAATTCTAAAAAGATCTCTGGGGAAATTTTCAAATGACCTAAATAATTTTTAGTCACTGAGGGACCTGTGGATATTGCGCCAGTGTATATTTAAAAACTGGAAGAGGCCAATTAATGTATTTCTATCTCAATAACCTTTTATAATGCAAAAACATACTGGTGGAAGAGGTGCATTAGCACTTCATGGTGGTGTAAGTTGGGGTTTGAAATGGAAATGAGCAAGAATGAGGATCAACCCGGGTCAAACAAAATATTCGAGACAGGAGGACAAAAAGAGGAACAACGTGCTAATGATTGTAAGTGGTAGATGAGCTGCACATGTGCTGCTTGTTAGTGAAGAGTCAATAAAATATGAAGAGTAGCAAAGCTGGACAATACAGACCAGAGAGATGTGGGTCCATGTAGAAGTATCGTCACTGCTCATGCTGATGCTGACATTACACCGGTGGATCTGAGATGCACTGAGGCCCGAGGCTTTACATTCATCTTCCTCTTGCTCTCTTTTTAGGCTAGCCAGCATTCGAAGCTCCTCATCATCTTGTGTCTGTGGACTGCCGAGCAGGTCCGAGTCGCAATGACTGGAATCAACAGGCTTTAGTGTCTCATCTTCTTCTTCCTCCTTCAAATTTATCACCAATAAAACGGAGATTACCTTTTTGGGAGCAATCCACAATACAATACCTTGCACTTAGTCACAGTCAGATATACACACTGATATAATGTTTTGTGCAGACAAATAAAGTACTGAAAGTCTTAACAATAAGCTTTAGTCCCAGATAGAGCTCAAGGCAATTCTGGACATACGCCATTGTTTTGACCCACTGAGGAAATGTCTTTTAACTGTGGATCTATTGATTTAGCAGACTATGGTAACAGGATTTTTCTGACAAAGTGTAAGGAAGTCTTGTGATACCCTGGTGACGAATCAATAGCAGTCAATAAACCAAGGCTGCAGGGAGGGAAACAAACTCCTTGTCATATTCATCAGACAATCTTTCAGTCAAAGCCTTCACTGCATGTTGCCTGCTGTAGTTGGCACAAATCAGCAGTCAGGAGCTACACTGATGAAGGAAACTGGGATATCACTCAGCAGCAAGTTGTGTAAATGCAGAAAGCAACCATCAAGTGACAGATCTCCCTTCAGGCCTTGTGATCGCTTCAGTTGACTATCCTCTGATCCTGGATCGTTTCAACTGGTGCTGGGGCCTACCTCAATT
Source organism: Astatotilapia calliptera (assembly GCF_964374335.1). Classification (NCBI taxonomy): domain Eukaryota; kingdom Metazoa; phylum Chordata; class Actinopteri; order Cichliformes; family Cichlidae; genus Astatotilapia; species Astatotilapia calliptera. Next base: position 15,550,044 of record NC_137426.1, on the reverse strand, counting down.
TGTAACAGACCATAGACTGATCCGGCAAACCTTTTCCCCAGCTCTTTTTAGCTGTCCAAATCAGCAGTGATCACACATTATTATGAGTAAAGAGAGACAGCTGGGTGTACGAACATCAAAGTTTTTAATAAGCTGCACATTTGCCACAAGGACTCCAAACCCCCACTTGCACATCACAGTTAGAGCTCAGCACCTTTATGACTGCATACTAAAAGAATTGAGTTAACCCATCTACCAAAGATGGAATTTAATCAAAATAATTTTCATTAAACCATGCTGCATTAATCAATTTTCAAGGGGGTAAAACATATAAACATTAGCCCTCATTTCTATTCTGCTGTGGACTCCAACAACTTCAGACAAACATGTCTGGTTGTTTGAGCTAGCCTGCTCAGTCTCAACTTTTTTTCTTTTTTGCCACTTGATAACTTTGTGTTTTTGATGTTTGGTCCTAGACAAATATTGTGTAGTGGACTCATCAAAGCTTTTTTAGTGGAAACAGTTGCCTACGGGGCTTGTTGTGAGTGACTCAGACTCAGGCTCAGACAATAAGACTGCAAATTTGCAGTGCATGAAACCAAAAAATGTGCTTGAATGAGTCCAAAAGCTCTGTAATGCTACAATTTTAATTCTCTAATTTTGAGCTATGGGCATCCCCTTACCCCACTCATTTTCAGCAAATAATTGAATTGAAACAATAAAATTAAAGATCTTAAAGTAAATATAAAAAATATGAATAAAACAAATATTAACTTTTTCTTTTCAATGCAAATGAACACGATTTTTCATGGGTTGTAAAGTGTGTCTTCACTGGTCAGTGTGACATCTTAATGAGCATGCCATCCTGGGTGTTGACACAATAAGAGGTGATCTGAATCTCTTTTTTTTTCAGCAATAAATTTGAGCACTATTCAGCTATGAGTAACTATCACAAAAATACTGAGCCATGATACCGGGTGAGAGCTGATGGTTGTTAAAATTGTAACCCCTACCTTGTGCTGTTTTGAATCATCCAATTTGACTTCTTGCAGGAGTCTTCTACAAACTGATATGCTGCTGCTCACATCAAGAACCCGGTTTACTTTCTCTGAAACTCTTGGACCACGCTTCTGTTCCAGTCCATTAGGTGAGAAGCACCGTGTGGGAAACAGCCCAGGTTCAGCTTTCCCACTGGAATGAGGCTGCATACTGGTGTTACGTGGAGGTGTTAGGTTCACATTATGAGATCCAGGGTGACCTTCAAGTTGTGTTCTGGGAGATGTAAGATTGGACCCACTTGTTTGTTGATGTTGGAACATGGTGAAGTTGTTATCCTGAAAGAAATACAAGGACACCATTGGGAAATAAAATTATTCAATTCTATCCATTAGTTGATTAATGTTTCTGTCGTGCTCTCTTTTGGTGTTTGAGCTTTAAATTAACCTCACATTTATAATAGCATTTTCTTCTTATCTGCTAATCTCTCACACCTTCAGATTTAGCGCTGCAACTCGGTATTGTAGTTTCAAACCCACATCCTACTGTACCAAAGAGATTATATAAGATACTGCATATGCAAGAACTACACTGGTCGTCTCAGCATTAAAAGGAATACTCAACACAAAGAGATCTGCATATCACACATTTAAGTCTGTATTCTTGAAAGAGACCTGATCCTTTGCAGTTCGTTTCCACATTGAGATTACAATCTGGATTCATACCAGCAAAAATGAAGGAAAAAAAAAACCTTGGTGCTGCAGTGGTTAGCACTGTTGCCTCACCATAAGAAGGTTGTAGCGCGTGGCGAACACTAAAGCGGTCGCGCCAGAATGTCACGCTAAAAAGAAAGATTCTTTAAAATACAAGGGGGAGCAAGCAAGTCAGATACCACGGGCACAGAGAGGAATGCAGGTCTGATCAGAAACAGTTTATTACGCATTATTATTATGCATCAACACTACAATGAGCGGGTGGAGGGAGGTTTGGAGTCTTCTCCCACCCCCATTCTCTGCGGCCTGCTGGAGCGGGAGGGCTAGTAGGAGGAGTTGGCCGTCCGACTGCGGTCTGGGGTGTGGGGCCTCCCTGCTGCTGCGGAGTCGGGGTGGTCTGCCTCTCCCCACCGCAGGGAAAAGGGTAACACCACCTGGGTCTGGGTGCAATTCCCCCCTCCAGGGGCAAGGGTACCTAGACCCGGTTTGTAGAGTACGCTTGGGGAGTGTGATTGTGTGTACAGCGTCTCTTTATGTCTGTCTCCACGTTGGTTGAGTGTGGAGTGAGTGCATATGAGAGCATGAGGGTGGGAATGGATGTTTGTGTCTGTGTGTGCCTGTATGTCTGTGTCTATATGTCAGGTTGGGTATCAGACGCCACCTCTCTGGGGACACCTCAGGCCCTCCAAGGTTTGGAGGCCTATCTCCACCCACCACCACTTCCCCTGCCGGTGGCGGACTCCCTCAGGTGTCGGTGTGTTGGTGGTTCTTTGTGTCTGGGGGTGGGCGTCCGGGTACACACCGGCTCACTCCTTGGCGGCCGCTTGTCGGGGCCTGGGGCTCGCTCGGGCCCCTTTGGAGGTGGGGTGCCCCCGGCCTCTCGGCCTGGGGCTCGGTCACTCAGGTACAGCTGGGGGCCGGCGGAGCTCACGGGCGCGTCACTGCAACTCCCCCTGACTTCTGCTCCGCGGCTGCTGGGCGAGCCCTCATCTGGGACTCTCCTCAGCTCTTACTGGAACAGTGGCGCGGCTGCCCCTCTTCCATGGTCTCTTGTGTTCTGGGGGCCTCTGGATGTCTGGAGTTTTGATCTCCTCCATACCTGCTTCACACCCTGGAGGACGGGGCTGTGGCCCCCCCACACTCCCTAGCAGATCATTACATGGAGAAACCTTTGGAATGCAAGCATGCTGATCCACACAGGTATGCACACATGGGTATTCACAGACGCGGACTAAAGCTTTCTTGGCTGCTGCCTCAAAGCACACTGTGCGCTGTCTATCTTGCGTGCTGCACAATATCGTTTATTATTTAGTAAATATTGATATCTATGACTAGCTAGTTTATTGTGATGGTGCTTTGTTTTCTCTATTATTATGTTGCTCTTTGTTGTTTGCTGCCTCCTCTGTTTGTTTTTTTTGTTTGTTTTTTTTTTTTTCCATACAGGTGACCCAGGAGTTCTTTTTTTTTTTTTCTCTCTCTTCCCCCCCCTTCTCACCGTCTCTTCTCCCCTTTGGTTTTCTTTCTTTCTCTCCCCCTCTTTCTCTCATTCATTCCCCCTGTCCTATTTATTAAAAAAAAAAAAAAAAAAAAAAATGACAAAGGATGAACTGAAGCTCTGCCATCACGTAATGTCGCATACTGCTGTTTCTGATGTCATTTAGAAAAAAAAAAAAAAAAGAAACAGTTTATTACTAGGCCAGGGAGCACAAATAAAACACCCTTAAAATGTACATAATAAAATGTTCGCTCTCTACTAAAAACAATTCTAAAACCCGTAAAACTACCATTTTCTACATAAAACACTAAAAACCATGCAATAGAAACAGAATAAAACCATGCAAACAAAACAACACTCATAAATAAACACTAAAAATCTGAATAAAAACAATATACAAGATAAATACAAATTTCCACTGTGTGACAAGGTCCTAGGTCAGGGGTGGGCAATTCCAGGCCTCGAGGGCCGGTGTCCCTGCAGGTTTTAGATCTCACCTTGGGTCAACACACCTGAATCACATGATTAGTTCGTTACCAGGCCTCTGGAGAATTTCAGGACATGTTGAGGAGCTAATTTAGCCATTTCAATCAGCTGTGTTGGTTCAAGGACACATATAAAACCTGCAGGGACACCAGCCCTCGAGGCCTCGAGTTGCCCACCCCTGTCCTAGGTTAATACTGACCAGCCAGATGGGGTCTTTATGTGCAAAGTTTGCATGTTTTCCCTGTACTTACTTGTAGGTTCCCTCTGGCTTTCTTTCACAGTTCAAAGACATGCTTGGGGGTAGGTTAGGTTAATTACTGATGTGTTAGCCCTGCGATAGACTGGTGACCTTTCCAGGGTGTACCCTGCCTTTTGCTCTGTGACAGCTGGGAAAGGCTTCAGTTAAGTAATCAGTTAAGTGGAAGAAAATGGATGGATAAAAATAAAACCGTTGACCATCCTGAACCAAGGTAAGTAAGTGTAATCAACACAGATGTAAAAAGCTAACTACATCATCCAGATGCTGGCACTGTGTATTTAGCTTTTGGAACATACATGCAGTACTGTATGTGCAGACAGAGAATAAGGGAGTTCTACTCATATGAAGTTGTTCTTTTACTCTAAATCTGGATCAAACTTAGAACTCATCGCAACAGTTATAAAAAAAAATATGACAATAGTAAAAAAAACTAAAATTACAAATCACTTGCATTAAATACCTCACCCTGAAAAATAGATGTATCGCACTCATTTTAATAAATGCTGCTCCTAATGGAATTGAAAGATTAAGTATTTAAAACAAGATGCTGTTTACTATCCTCTCACTTTTCACGTCAGCCATTGCCAGTTCTTCATACAATAGAAAGAATCACAGTTGTGGCATACTCACAACCAGATTGTTATCACAAAAACATTTCTTTGTTCATAATGTAGTCTTTGTTTCTCATGAATTTAAGAGCTCGAAGCTTTCCTTGGGCCTTGGAGATCAATATTTTTTCCTTATGCTGTCTGTTTTTTTTGGTGTTTTCTTTCATCTCTGAGCTTTGTTGTGGGGTGAAAGGTTATCACAAGCCCCTTGAGGTTTGTAGCTTACCGGCTCTATATGTTATTTGTTTTCCCTCATTTTTCAACACTTTATCAATTTTTTACATTCAGGTGAATAAACAATATGTATTACTGAAATCCTGATACGGGTGCTTTTATGAGCCTGAATGCATTTTAATGAACTAATTCACGGTCCATTGGCTTAGGTACTGCATTTAAAAAACTGCACTTCCCTGAAAATATTGGAAAAAAAAAAAGATAAACGAGGTTTTAATGTATTTCAAAGTAGTTTATACAATCAAAGTTCATTTCTTTATTTTGCTTTTAATAT